>NC_045691.1:26964819-27564819 GCF_003331165.1 Xiphophorus hellerii
ATCTCTAACTACAGATATCGGAGTCTGACGCGCTGAAAATGTTTTTAGAACTTTTCCCGTCCGACTGAGTCAGAACCAACAGCTCACCCTCGGGGGGTCTCATGGTCTTGCCGTGCTGCCGGCACCAGCCCAGCGGGTGGAAGTCCGCTGTCATGATGTCGCACCAGAAGTCGGCGCGGCGGTCGTCCTGGTAGCCTTCGTAGCGCAGCAGCAGCAGCTGGCCGCACGTGGTGATGATGGCGGCCACCCAGTAGGGGCCGTCGGCCTCTGAGCGGACGCACACCTCCAGCTTCATGCCCGGGGTCAGACCCGTCTGGAGTCCCTGGTCCACCTGAGAGATGACGAGGAACACTGGGTCAGGATCGTTTGAAATCAGCTGCAGTCTAATGGAGTTCATGCAAATGAAGTCAATAAAGGAACTTGAGGAGAGCTCCAATATAGGGCTGCAACTAATGATTATTTTAGTAATTGATTATTCTGACGATTAATCGATTAATTGATTTTTAAAAATGGGCACATTCTACAGATTTTTCATTTAACCACTTAAGCCTTTTTCCTACAATATTAGAAATGCAAGCAAAAAAAATCTAATAAACAATTCAATTATTTTTTTAAGAAAGAAAATACAGATTTCCTTACATAAACTGCAATAAGGTAGCGTTCCTTTAGTGAATTTGAACCGGGTGAAGCTACAACTATGAAGAGTTTTGGGTCAAATATTTTTACAGAAAAAGGTGTTTTCATATTGTACAGTTTAGGCTTAATTAATGCTCTAAATGTGTTGTTTTTTTTCAGCACATAACCTTTTTATTTGAGTATGTAGACCCCAATTACTCCAGTTTCATTCACAGATTCATTGCGATTAATCTGATTAGTCATTTCAGCGCAACTTCCAAAAAAACATCTTGTGAATTTTGAGTTCATCCCAGATACATTTGGGATTTGACTTATCATTTGAGTGATATTTTCATATTACAACACAGTTTAATTGAGCTAAAAAAGGAAAGAAAAAAAACTTTTCACCTACATGTTTGAAGGCGTGATGGGGCACAGCCACGGCCTCCGTCTCCTCCAGGTAGTCGTCCCAGCTGAAGTCAGCCACATCCTGAGCACAGTCTCCATCTGGAACACACACACACATACACACACTTATATTCATGCGCTCTTTTCCGGCGACTCGCTTTAAGCAGCCGCTCGTAGAGAAGGTCCTACCAGAGTCGGGTGTCTCCTGGCTCATCGTGGTGGCCCCCTCGAGGCTGAGGCTCGGAGCGCTGAGAGGGAGCAGATGAGAAGGATTGTTCTCCAGCGAGAGCGAGTGAATCAGACAAAACCGCTCCAAAGACCTAGCAAGAAAGGAGAGTGACAGATTTTCAGCCTGTTCGGTGTTCTCTTTTGTGCATTCTCCCTCTGCTTTCGCTGAACCAAATGATGACTGAAATTATTTTCGACAATAAGATCCGCGAGGTGCCATTTCTGCACCAGGACAATAGACATGCCAAAACAATTTTGTAAGATGCAAAAGAAGTCCCACAAATCTCTTTCAACAGTGAATAAGCTTCTTCTAGCTGGCTGCAATGACGGGGTGCTGTGGTGGCGCAGAGGTTGAGCACCACCCACAGGAGGAGGCCTTAGTCCTCAACGCGGCTGTCGCAGGTTCGATTCCCAGCCTGGTGATTCCCTCTCTCTCTTTACCCACTTTCCTGTCTTAGCACTTTCAAATAAACTAGAGCAAAAAAAAATGCAATGATGCATGCAATAATAAATCAATAAAAAATAAATATCAATGTCAATAGATTAAAAAAAATCTGATAGATTCAATATATTGGATATTCACTGTACTCTGATCCAAAACCGCGCAGCATTCTGGGGGATGTAGGCAGAGGAAGAGCTCAACCTCTCATGGCTAGCTAAGCAAGCTAGGTGGCATCAACTAACTCACTCACTCTTTGTTTACCTAGCAACAACCTTTTGAGTAACTAGCGCAGCAGCGGTTTCAGGTTTCACCAGTGTTCCTCAAAACTCTGGAAGTAATGAGAGAAATGTCAGCATTTTTGGGACGGTCCAGTCAAAGTCCTGGCTTGAACGCAACAGAGAATCTACGGACGGAGCTAAAGAGTAGGGGGAGGCTTTCCAAATCCAAAGATTTGAGCTCATAGGCATGGGCATTTATTGTATCTTTCATAGTGATGCATTTATTTTAAGGATCTTTAAATCCCTCCAAAATTGTCGGTGCTATTAGGATGGCAAGTTTTGCTATTGTATTCCACCATTTGTTCAATGACAGTATGAATAAACAAAGACAAATCTCAAAATATCATTAAATGCTGTTACTGTGTGCAGATTAGTGACACAAATCGCACTGTTTCATGCGACTGGTGTCCTGTAGAAGCGCATTGGAAAGGGAGACGTTTCTCAAGAGCAGTGTTTGTGTTTGAATGCTGTGTCAGCCAGAGTTACCCACAAAAGAAGTAATAAATAGTTATTTTTTTATCATTGCTGTGATACTGTCACAATAGTATCACAAAGTATTGCGATAAAACTTAAAGCTCATATCGCCCACCCATTGCTCGTCTCCAAAGATAAATCCTCAAAACACAAATGAAAACATGCAAAGAATCTGCTCAGCAATTATTAGAAGTGTTTGAGAGCTGGATCTTTCCATTGACAATCAAGAATAAGAGTATAAATACTTCTTTGACATTCCAAGCTCTAGTAAAGCAAAACAGCAAGAGGTTAAATTAGTTTTTCGAAATTCTTTTAAAAGATGCAGGTCTCATTTCATATCAGAAACAAACTTCTGGATTGGATTAAAATAACGTTGGATACGGATACCGAATGTTTTCCACCAAACCTCTGAGGCCTTCACAGAGCAACTGCTTTTAAACAGATTCAACTACACACAAACGGACTCTTATTCTATAAGAATATCTAATAATAATGTGACTTCTGAAGCCTGTTTGTGGAACTGAATGTTATCGGAGTAAAGAAGGTTGAAAGCACATGCACGCCACACTTTTCAGGTTTACTTCCACTTTATAAGCAAGCAAAACAGAACAAAATACTCTATAGTTTGTGGTTTTAACATGACAAAATGTGAGAAAAAGTGGTATAAATACTAAGTACTTCACGGAGCCTGAGTTCTCCAAAATGGATTCCTACCGACAGTCAGCCAGAGCGACGTGCAGCGGCTGGTGGAGTTTCAGGCTCAAAACAAAGAGAATTTCTGCTGCCTTAATTTGCATCGGGGCACTTGTTTCAGAAAGTACAAAAACGAAGGAGTGCTGACTTTTACTGAACAATGCTGCCAAATCTTAAGTCAGAACATTAATATTCCAAAAGCTTCTCTTCTTGCCCTGCACTTAGCACCCACCCCAGATGGCTGGAAAATTTAATCTCGCAAAGGAGTCGCTTCCACTGGCGAATCTGATTTCTTTTCTTCTTTTTTTTTTTTCCAAAAATCTTAATTGGGAGCGTCTTTTCAGACCGCCGTGGACGATTCAAACGGCGGCTTGACGTGAATGCGGATAGTTTTGACACACGGAGCTGACCCCAGGCCTGACTGTGAAAAGCAGATGAAATAAGTTAAAGCAACAAGAGGCGGCGGCGGTGGCGGCGTGAATGCGAAAGGAGGGACGGGGTGAGCGCTGGTTTCGGCCTCGGCTCCATTCAGCCGCGCTGTCAGCCTCGTCTTTGTCACATCTGACGTCTCTATTAAAACAGGGGCCGCCGCCGAGGGCCGACCCCCTCCCCGACCGCCGGACTGCCACGGCGACCCCGGTGCTCCGCTGGGACCAGCGCCGCCTTTCACCCGCGACCCCGCACCAGACTTTCTCTGTCTCTTCACCCCCCCCACACCCTCTAACTCTGACAAAAGACACACAGACCAGAGGTCCTCATTGTACTGGGAGGGGAGAGGTGTGCGGAGGGGGGTGGGGGGGGGGGGTAAAAGAAGAGGGTAAAAAAAGAGCAGTTGAGAAAAAAGTATAATTGCTTGCTTTATGATAAAATAAAAAATTAAACTGAAAAATTAAAAAACAATAAAATCAACCCATTTCTAACATCCTGGGTCGTTTTAACTTTACTATGCAAGCAGGCCCGTCTGCTAAAACACAAAATTGTACTAAGTATTTTTGGTCTAGTTTCTATATCTTATAGTTTTCTACATCTTAGTATAATTGAAATAATACAAAACAAACTTAAAAGAGACTTTTCAGGAAGAAATAGGAGCTTGTTTTTAGTCAATAATTCCTTAATATTGACGGAAAAGTACTAGTTATAAGTACATCATAACATTAGAAAGAGATATGTCTTGTTTCACTTGCAAATAATTTCACTTATAACTAGCACTTTTCCATCAATTATTGTCTTAAAACAAACTGCAAAAATACAAACTCTTACCAAGTACTTTTTGGTCTAGGTTCTAGTGAAAAATATCTTAGTACACTTCAAATAAAATAAAAAACTAACTTACAAATAACTTTTCAGCAACACATAGGAGCTAGTTCTAAGTCAATAACCTGTTATTATTAATGAAGAAGTACCACTCATTTATAACAAGACATTTTTCACATGATATAAGTAAAATAACCTCCAAATGGATAAAGTACTTTCTTAAAACTATATTAAGGAACTATCGACTTAAATCATAAGTTACTTGTAAGTTAGCACACGTGAAATAAGACAAAGCGAAGATATTCACACAAGAGTCTATACCAAAAACAGTCGGTAAGGTTTTGTTTCTTTGCAGCGTCATTAAGCCGAGGCTTTCTGCAGATGTTCGGCTGGTACAGGCAGACAGGAAGAAAAGCAACTTCCCCGTTTTGCACGCAGCAGAGAGTGGTCTGCGTGGACCACAGCGAGCAAAGGTCCGCCTCGATCTCGCGCCAACCGGCACTCTGACTGAACCCGAAAGACGAGGGCTTCCAAATGTGCACACACACACACACTGACACGCGCCCAAAGCAGACAGGCACGAGGAGGCAACAGGAGATCCGCGCCGCACATCCCCTTTACAAGCACTTTTACCGAATCACATCCTCATCAGCACTTAACAGTTCTAAAACAAATAAATAAATGCCTATTTGAGCCTCCGACGTCCCCGGGTGGGGAAGAGCAACCCAACAGTATGAACGTGCTAAAACACAGAGGGACGTCTCCCCGAACTCCGCTTGGTGGCATCTGCAGCTCACCGGCGCTTGCTCTCCAACGTAAGTGGCGATCAGGCAGGGGAGAAACAAAAAGGGATTTTCTCCTGCGATTAGTGAAGCTGAAGAATATTTCTTCAGTCTGTGTGAGACTCTGACAATATGAAAACGATCACAGAATTTATCGTTATAAGAAAAATCAACTGTATGTGTAGAAGTAACGTCACCTGATTGAATTTATTTAAAGAAAACTACCAATTGTTTCAACCTTTGCAAAGATGATATGTTGATTATTGAATGTAAAAGTTAATTATATCTGATTTATCAGTTGTTTTTTTTTAATTTAAATTCACAAACTTGAGCCAAAATTCTTTTTAGATTTTCTGGTTGTTTTTTTTAAAAAAAAAGTAACCATAAAGTATACATAATGGATATTAACTGGTTTATTAGTAATTATTAAGAACAAAAAACAGGAATAAAATTGTGTCCTTTTCGGATTCGATGCGGCAGAGCATCCTTTTGGAGAAATTGTAAGTTTTACTCATCGTTTATGCGACGCTCTGACTGCATGCAGAGTTTACAAAGACTGCCGGAAACCTTCAAAACGTGCTTCTTGTCATCACTTTTATCACGACAAGCAGAAAGAAAAAAAAAAAAAGCTAAAGAGTTATAGGTGCTTAGCTCTATGCATGCTCGTCTCCTACTCCTTGGTGCCCTCGTAAAACGTACTTTCACAAAGTTTAACTCTTAAAAAGTGAGCTCATCTACACATTTGCTTCTGCTGGCGGACAGAACGCGACGCTGACTGAGACCCGGCCTGTTCTGTGGAGATTAGACAAGATGCTAACAACGGGGAGGGAAGATCATTCAGATGGAGAGGTTTGGACGCTGCTCTGTAGCCGACTGAATCGCCACTGATTAAACAGCGCGCTTTAGTTCCAGAGCTCTTTATAAAAACTTAAAATACTCACCCAGATAAATCACTTCTTTCTTAAACAAACTGCTCTCTGCACTGCGGTCGACTGAAATGTAACGCAGCCTCGGACTGAGTGGGAGGGGAGACGGTAAGGTGTTGAAAAAGTGAAGGCGAGTCCCTGCACTGCCGGAGAGGTTTTGGCATCAGTCCACTACAGGACGGAGGCCTGGTTCGGCCAAAACAGGATAATAGCAGGACTCATCAACAGCGAGGATATGAAGAACGCAAGCCTGCTTCACCTGAAGTTCCTCTGTTTTTGTCCCAAATAATTTAGAAAGCATCGCGTTCTCCAGAAATCAGAAACGTTAAATGGAAAAACGTCAGCTACTAGCGGTGAATTTGGGTTCCAGAGAGAAAGATGTTCTGGAAGGAAAAGGAAGAAAAACAGAGAACAGGTCTCGTCCATGAAGCCTTGTAATTACCACCACAAAATGATCCGGCACTCAGAGACCTTCCTGTGACACGACAAAAATAAAAAGAGAGAGAAGAAAAGAAAGTTTGACTGGAACTAAATAGCAAAGTATTGGACACAAAAGAGCAGAAGTGAACGAACCAGTGCAGAAAAATCCCTTCAGCAGAGACTCACAGCCCTCATCTGCTTTTGTGTTTGTTGCATAGAAACAAGCCGCACGCTGCTACGATTTCAGAAAGGAAGGAGCTCCAAGATTTAAAAAAATAAAAAAACATCCTCAGAGTAGAATAGAAGGAAAATGATCACCTTTGAGAAATTTTTTCTTTTTCAAAAAACCCCCCCAGTAATCTTAAATCATCCTAATTGTTGATGTTGCGCAACACATTACAAACGATACACTTATAAATCTTTTTTTACGTCTTTGATATCATTTCATTCCATTCTGGACATGAAGTTATTGTGACAACAGAACAAACTAAATAAAAGTAAACAGATACTTGGTGTATTTGCTGTGTTCGCTGTAAAAAAACCCAACAAAAAACAAGCATTAATGTCTTAAAAATGTTACCATTTCAATGTTTTTCCATCAAACCATTCTTGGAAATACCAGTTGTTGGTTTTTTTTTCAGTTATACAGAGCATATCACCTGTTGCTGAGCACTGCCAGTCAGCTGGCCTATAAAAAATAACTTTAACATTGCTTAAAAGAAAGACAAAAGTCATTTTTTGGAAAAAAAAAAAAAAAACAGAATATATGTGTGCTATGTTTACATGCTAACTCCACATAATAGAGTCAAAATAGCAAATATAGTATTTTTGTAGTATAGTTATTTTGGGCTAGTAATGTTATAATCTTTTAGCAGAACAATGAATGATTGTTGTTTCTCTTTTTTAATAGAAGAACATAATGCTATATATATATATTTTTTTTAAATGTCTATTTGTCTTGGTGATGACATTGTACTTTTATACTGAAGATTATCATATCGTGAGAATCTAATAGATACCTGTAGCTACTAGTTCACAGCATGGAAATGCTTTATATTCCAATGAACGTAGTAAATAATGTGATATTGAATATCATTTCTGGAAAGATGAGCTTCAAGTTTTAATTAGAGGAGCCCTGATCAGGCTTTTTTTTTTTTTTTTGGCCAATCCGGGTTTCAGTTTTCTTCCAGCTGTGACATGCAGAGTCCATGTCTCCCCCCCCCCCACTAACCCACTAGAAAAGATAAAAGAGAAGGGAACATGCAGCGGGTTCTTTGATGTGAGGTAGTAATTTGGAAACCCAACATAAAATGAAGGAACTACAAGATTATGTCTACTTATGCATCAAAGTACGTCTTTTTCTAAAAATTATATGACTTTTTACGAAGCTAAACAAAGCAGAGTAGCCAGGTAAACAACGGTGGTCGATGTGCTCATATAGGCTAAAACAGTGCGAGTTTCGATCCATTTAATCGATATGACAAAAAAAAAATATCGGATATTTTCTCAGTGTTCAGGTCCGATATTGATATCTGGCTAGTCGATTGGTGTTTTTCTAGTCGGAATGCGTTTGGTTTACTTTTTCTACAATATTTCTTTTTCCAAAATCTAACTACACTAAACTTAAAAAAAAAAACACCCTGATCAATTATGGCTGACATATGACGTAGTTTTGGGATATTAGCAGCATATGGAGCTCACACTTTATACGGAAATTTTAATAACTTCAACTTCCCCCATTAACATGGACAACATGTAACGTAGCCTCTAAAAGTCGCGAGCTGGCCTGCTTACACCCACCATATCCATCCATCCTGCTACAACTTCAGATAAAAAAAAAACACGATGGAGATGAATAAATTAAGAAACATTTTTTTTGTTGTTGTTGCTGTTTTTGCTTCTCGTGCGTTTGCAGAGAAGCTGCTGCGGCACGTCCGTCGGAGCAGCGCGCTGCCAGCGGATCACTCAAGTTGCACAATAGGGAAGTTAAGAGGCCACATGAATAATCGGTCGCTTTGAGTCAACGTGGAAAACGTCAACAGTTTTTTGCTCGTGCAACGCATCCTCGCCGTTCACCAGCTCCCCAGAACCCGCGTTCAGTTCATTCTGGCGATCGCCTCAGAGAAACGGATCGGATGAGGTCGTGCAACCTTCATTATGTAAGGCTTCGACGTTAGAAATACACGGAGTTCTTCAAGGCCAAACAAGTGGAAATTTCCACAGAATCTTTTAAGTGCTTTTAGCCTGACGATTGCAACGCTTGTTCGGACTAACCGCTGCATTTAGAAACACAGAGAGAGAGAGAGACAGAGAGAGAGATGGGGCCAAGAATGGCTTTTGCAGAGAGAGACTAACGCTGCGCTGACGCTCCAACTTTCACACTGAGCAAAACATGACACGTACTGGATTAAAATGCGAACCCGGTGAATTAGAAACCCCGACCCGAAGCGTGTCAGGGCCGTGCGGGACTCTTTGGACACATGGTGGGACCGACCGTGTCCGAGTCAAGTTACTGAACGTCACGGCTGGGGAGCAATATAGGAGCGAGCTCGGTGAGCAATAAGGGCGCTTACACTCGACCGAAGCCGACTCATCTTTTTGAGAGACGGGAAAAAAGGCGAACGCGCGCCCACTGCACCAAACACCGTTGGGAAAACGTGAGAAACAACACAGAGCACGTGAATATTTAGTCGCCAAATTCCCCGCTTACCGATAAGTAGTTTTTCCAAGTCGGTTTTTTAGATGCCGTTCCTCTCCGCCTGCTCGCTCTCGCAGCAGTGTTAATCCAGCGTGAGTGAAAAAGCCGGAGTACCGGGGGACCCTTTCAAAATAAGACGGCCGGGTCGCCACCGCCATAGACGTACAGCCGTCGGCGCAGGTTTGACTTTGTCGCTCCGTGGAAACGATGAGTCAGTGCGGCGCCATGTTGTGAGTGGCATGTCGCCTTGGAAACCAACGCCGAGGCATGCGGCGTACCGCTTGAAAGTGGGGGGGGAAAAGCACAAACGTTGAATATCAGCAAACAATGATGAGCCATACGGTGAAAAATAATGTATTTTAGAACTAATAATATGTCAGACAAATCAATGCGTAGGTCTTCAAGTGAACGTATACAATGCTCACTTTTTTAAATTTACCTCTGAAAATACAACAAAATACAAAAATATATAAAAATTAATAAATAAAATAATAGTAATTGTTCTAATTATTATTATTATTATTATTATTATTATTATTATTATTATTATGTCTATGCTGATGAAATTATCTTTTTGTCCCTGAACTATGTCATTTAATTTCCCTATTTAATTATCCTCTGGGATGAAAATTATTAATATTTTTAATTAAATTGCAGAAGTTATTTAAACACATTTGTGTGTTGTTATTATTATTTTTGTTGTTGTTGTTCATCTACTACAACTATTCCCTCCTTTTTATTGGTGTCATCAGTAATACTAGTGCCTTCACAGGCTATCTCACACTTTTCAGAGTGTAAGAACATGAGACCTTGGGATTTTATTGGTCTCTAACTACAGATCAGAGTGACTCAAATTCAAATGTGTTAGAACTTATTTTTCAAACTACAACTACTTCTAGATTAAAATATTCTCGTAGATTAAATTATTCACAATGTCTGTGACAGACGTGCAATATGAATGTCATGTCTTATTTAACAGATGTGGTGTTTTATTGAGTAATGGTGATTTTTAAAGAGTTATCAGTAACTCTCAGGTTTCAGAAAAACGTTTTTCCCCTTTCTAGTTGGAAACATTAACAACAACCGAAACACAAAAGACGAAATGATGTATTTTACGTCACAATTTGCATTTTGTGTGTCCAAAGAAAATGCCTGTCTTCAACATGGCGGCGACGTTGACGCTCACGCGGCTTCTACTTCGTCCAAATCTGTGGCGCCAACCGTCGCCCAGGCAACAAAGCGGGGCCTTTACTGTGGAGGGTCGAGTCGCCGAACTTCCCTTAGCGTGACGCGCTTTTCCTTCACGACCTCGTTCCAATATGGCACAAGTGTCCACTGCGCATGTTCTGCCGCCTATATGCCTCTGAGCCTGGCTTCATCATCATCATCCCGACTTCCATCTTCACACACACACACACACACACACACATACACACACACACACACACACACAATAAAACATCTGACGAGCAGAGTGGAGACGAAAAATTATAACAAGCACACAAAATGAAAGAAAGATCCCGACATTTCCCGCTGACATTCATTTACAGTAACAGAAATGGTCGTCAGGGGAGGGTGTGCTTCTTTTTCTTTTTCTTTTTTTTTTAAATCCCCAGCGGAATTTGGACTTATAGTTGATGGTTCAGCTGAAATGAACTGCTCGCATTCAGGCTAATCGGCCTCACTTTCGATAAGTGTCGTATTGTTCCCGTCAAAAGCAACACACTTCGAGATAAAGAAGTCGGCAGAATGTTGTTAAAGATGAACGAGTTGCTTTGTTTTCCTTCCTTGGGGTTTGGGGGGAAGCATGTGATATAAAGATGAGGGTGAGTTAGTACTTTTAATTAAATCACATCACTACACATTGTGATCCCGCACAACACGCTGCTCACGGATGGAAAGTCGTATTTTTTTTTTTTGCTTTTCGGAATAGAGGGCGGGAGAAACTGCTGGAAATATGCGTTGACAGTGTGAGTGCAACGCTCAAAGTCCGTCCATTTATCTCTGCAAACGCGCTTCCTCGACCAAATAAGTGCATTTTCTCCTCTGTGAAACCCGCTCCTACAGAACCTGAAACACATTTTGTAGCTCGCTCGAACGATTAGTAAAGAAAAAAAAAAGGCTTCTGCTGAAAAATAATCCTCCACAATAGACCAACCCTTCGCCTGTTATGACAAAAGGAGGAGAGAGAGAGAAAAAAAGAAGAGAACCCAGCCGATAGGAATACACTCTGGTGGAATCAACCATGGAAATAAAACAAAGTGTCTCGCTTTAACTGCGAAGGTAGTGGAGGAGCAATGGATTCATCAAAGGGGAAGGAATTTATTTCCTAATTCATTTATTTATTCAACAAAAGTAAAGGTGCTGTTGCGAAGCATTTTGGGGAAAAAGGCGACACCAAATGAGAAGCTGCGTTTTTTTTTTTTTTTGAGAGTAAACACATCATGCGTCTTTGTTTTTGACCGTGCCATTTCCTAATGAGGACAATCCATCACAATTGTACTTCCATTTTAATGCTACGGAAGGTTTTGAACCACATGTTTGCAGGGAGAAATGTCTTTTAAAAACGAACACCGTGGTTTGTGGATGCGCAGACTTCTGGTTTTGTTGGACATCCCGCGGGAAACGGTGAGACACCGCCGGGGTCCAGACTGAGAGGACGAGGACGGGTCACACACGAGGCGTGCGCGACGCGAGCACGTTTCTCCCTCGTCTCCTTTGTGGCCGCTAGATGGCAGCCTCGTTTTTTGTGTGTGTGTTTTCTTGAGTTGAGCTCTCAGGTTACAGTTCATTAGAATTAGTTTAGCGCTATGGAAAACATTTGAGCTGTGTTTTGTCGAACTGTTTTTTTTTTTTTTTTTTTTTTTGAATTTTTGTGAGGGAGAACAAAGAACTGAATCAGAAATGGGTCAACAGAGTGAGAAATTACAGAGAATTGTTTTTTTTTATTACATTTTATCACATTGTAAAAGGGTAAACGTGATCACGTTCTCTTTATAGCATTTTCTCTATAACTTCCTTTCAGCATGGAAAATCACAGATATTTGTCACATATTCCTAAACCTCAACCGGGGGTGAGTCCCATTTAATTTCTCTATGTACAAATAAGACTAAATAAAATGGCTATCAAAGGTTTACAAGATAAATCATGCCAGTGTTTATTCTTCGTGTAATATGACATGTACCCTGTACAATTCAGTTGAAAAACAAACAAAACTGCTTCTAAAATACGTAAATACACAATAACCTGTTTGTCTAAGTTTGCTCACCATCAAACTAAACTTTCCGTCATCAGGTGAGCCCACAGATTCATTCCCAGACATTCCAAAGCTAATTTTTCTTTCATAAAGTTGTGGATTTGGAGGACAGCTTGGACTCGCTGGGATCATGGATGACAAAATCCCTTTTCATCTTCCAACTTTTTAGCAAACAATACACTGTTTTGAGTCAAAGCTGACTGGCGTGTGGAACTGTTCATGACTTGCATCAACCTCGGTTCATAGGAAAGCTGAATTTTACAAACTGGTTCCTCAAATCCAAAATGTTTTCAGTTAAACAGATTTCAGTGTCTCGTTGAAGACGCCTCAAATCCAAAGCTAATCAAGTGCAACGTGGACAGCAGATGAGAAGGAATGTTCAATTTACAAGTATATTTATTCAGAATCATTTGTAAAAGATGGACATTTCAAAAGGACTCCACTGAAATCAAGCAGTTAACAGCTGAACACATGATTTGTTTAGACAGAGTTGCATCATTTCCCTGTTAAATCCCAGTATTTAAATATTGTAACATACATATGACATATTAAAGATCTGTTCTCACACAGAAATGCCACTTCTCTTATAAAACAACATTCTTTATTGCATACGGACGTACAGGTGTGATATTAAACGCATGCCGCGCATTCTTCCACCGAGTTTCACGAGGACCCAGAGAACTTCACTTGTACTCTCCTTTATTTTGATATACAGCGTGACATTTCATGTCATACTCGTTTTACATAAAGACAGAATAAAATATTAAAAACAGAACAAAACATAAAGGGATAAGAGAGGAAAGCAATGACAGTAAAATGTTCATGGCATACAAGCTTCAGTTCAGATCAAATTTAAACCGTCGACACCGTTACAGTACATTTCATCCCAAATGGGCTAAACCGGCTGCATCAACAAAACAGCAGTGGCAACAACCTGTAGCACCATTTTGCATCTAAAAAAAAAAAACAGAAAAGCATCTCAAAAGTCCTTATAATCTCTAACCGGGTGCAAAAAGTGCTGCAATGAATGTGCTCTCCGCGTACATTCAACTCCCATAGTTTGCATGTGCAATGTCAGGTTTATACAGTGTCACTGTTTCATAAGATCAAAGTGTGAATCTTGTGCCTGCGTATTAAAGAGTTGTGATACGGTACACGGTGAATGAAGAAAACACGACTAACAAACGAAGACTAAACTGGCAATTGATTTGTACCCCTTAGCAGAAACAAAACGCGACACTGGTCCACGAGTCCTGAAGCTTCGCGCTCCGTTGGAAACCTGCGCCGTCTGACGGAGGAGACGAGACAACGCACACTCCCAGCAAACGTCGTTTTATCTCCTGATGTATCAGAGGAACCATAAAGCTTACAATCAGGCTCAAAAGTCACTTGACCCCTACACCACATGAAGATAAACAGAATAACATAAGAGCCTACTTCCGTGTCCTGAGCTAACACTTTAGTTTCTGTGAGTTTTTTCTTCTATTTTCTTATCAGTTGTTCCATTTTGGGGTTGACGAAGGAAAAGTCTCTAAACGCAGTCTGGTCCATGGTTGCAAGGAGCTTCTTGTCGCAGTTGGTGAGGCGGGGTTTCTCGCTGAGGAAGTCCCGATCAAAGTTGCTGTAGTCGTTGGGGGATTTCTGTGGGCACAAAGGAACAAAAACAAAAGGAGCTCAATGAGTTTCACAACAGCCACTAATCGGGACAGATGCAGACGCAGCTGCAACGCCATTAATGAAGTTCAGTAAGTCAATTCAATAAGTAGAACCCATTATGTAGATCCACTCCTAAGTGGTATATTTCCATTAAGTTTCTCAAAAATCTAAAGTAACTTGAGACATTAAAAAATTATATTATAATTAATTTTAATTCCAGAAATGTCTTGGTCAGTGTTCCTTAGCAATTGGCTTGTAGCACTGCTGAGGTGTCAGGAAGCCTATGCTGCTTTAATTAACCCAGGAACAATTGATACTTTTCCTTTTTTTTTTTTGTTTTGTCTGCACAATTTTTTCCTTCCACTCAACTTTTCATTAACATGCTTGCAGAATTACAGACTTCTTTAGTCATGGCCTTTTGTGGCCTACCTTTCTGTGGCCAGTGACTGTCTGCTGGACAACAGTGAGAATGAACAGTTTATTCAGCAACTATTTTGTATTGAAAATACTTCTTTATTGGTCTTACTACAATATTCCAATTTCTAAGGAGCACATTTTGTTTCCTGTCTCCTGCTTTACTGTGCACTTCTAATATATTCCCATACCACTTTGGGCTTGTACGGCGGCTCCACTTGTCTGTTCTCCAGCGCCGACCAGTTGATTAACTGAAAGAAGCTGTGGGCTCTGATGTCGCCGACCACACCCAACCTGCGACTTGGCTCTCGCACAAACAACTGAAAAGAAGGACAGGAGGAAATACAACTGAATCCCAAACGACAGAAACGTAGAGTGTGCGATCCTACTCTTGACACTACTGATTATTCACCTGCTCAAGTAGGCTCCTTGATTCGTCGGTGATCCACTTGGGGTAGTTGGGGGCATCCAACCGGATGGATTCAAACAGCTCGTCCTCATTGTCACCGTGGAATGGCGACTGACCAATCAGCATCTCGTAGACGAGCACACCAAATGACCACCAGTCTACTGAGAAGGTGTACTTCTGTCCAACCAGGATCTATGAAAGAAGAGACAAGTGGAGTTGCGTCGCATGCAGGTGCAATATTCGTAAAGGCCACCAGGAGGCACACACACATTTATTTAGATAATAATACAAATAAAAGAGCAGTAAGGTTTGGCATTTAAATGAAGTAACAGAATATATGAGGATATTTGTTGAGGAGACTCGGACTAACCTCGGGTGCGATGTAGTCCGGCGTCCCACAGAACGTTCCAGTTTTGTTCTCTGCGGAGATGTTCTCTTTGCACATGCCAAAATCTGCTATTTTGATGTGTCCAGAACTGTCCAGCATAACATTATCCAGCTTCAAATCTCTGTAGACAAACAGACATATGCACGTCAAATGAAACCGTTTTTTCAGGTTGATCGGAACGCCCCGGAACCAGAGTCCTACCTGTAGATGATTCCTTGGGCGTGAAGGAACTGAAGCCCTACGACGATCTCAGCAGCATAGAACCTACGGGGAAAATTCAAACCGTGTCACGTCGATCGAGACGGCTTTGCGCCTGCAAACCTTTGCGTCACAGGTTGGGTGCGTACTCACGTAGCTCTGGTGAGATCGAAGCGTCCTTTCTCCTGAATGTGAAACATCAAGTCGCCTCCGTTGAGGAACTCCATCACGAAGAAGAGGTGCTCCTGTGAAAACGAGATATAACTGTCAGCTCACAAATGGGATGTGAAGAGCACAAGTGGAGGGTGTGTGTGTGTGTGTGTGGGGGGGGGGGGGGGGGGGGGTTCAGATAACACAGGCTGGGTTTGTGTGGCGTTATCTAACGAACAGCTGGGAATTGTCATTCTCAGCAATAAAGCCTCAGTTTTGGGTTGGGCTTGGTTTTCTCATGCAGAGGAAACCAAACGAGAATGGATTATATAAAATTATGTTAATCTACTCATTATCATGTAAATAGAGGAATAGATATCTTAACCTGTTGAGGAAATAAAGTAAGTAGTAACTGCAACAAGTGCAGAGGGGTACGCATGTGGAAAGGATCGTTTTAATCGCACATCCCAGATGATTTGCACTTGACTCACCCTGGTGCTACAACAAGCGCCAAGACGGAGCGGGAAGACGTTAAGCATAAGCTAAAAAAATGGGAGAAGTTTCACTGCTTACTTAGCTGGTTGTCTAAAAACGAAAAGAAAGCTAAAATAATATGCTGCTTGTGGCTTTAATTAAAGTAAACTTTTAGGCCCCGTCTACACTCTAATTTATTCCTCATTAGTTTACCATGATGCAAGTAGAGAAACCTGTTTTACTAACAGAGATGTGCAATACCCATGCAACAGCATCAGCCTACAAGCACAAACTTTTAGAGAATTGTGCGTGTTGGACCAGCAGAAGGTAGTGCAAAATTGTGAAGTGGAAGGCAGCAGGAGTGTTCTTACTTTAGTCTGGAACGTGGAGTAGAGGTGAGTGAGGAAAGGATTGTTCCACGCCAGGCTCAGGACTCTTTTCTCCACCATGGTGCACTCAACGTCGTCGTCCATGAGCACCACATCCTTCTTCAGGGCTTTCACGGCAAAGTAGAGACCAGACCCCTTCAGCTCTGCCAGCATCACCTGTAGGAGCGGGACGTTCGGAGAAGCACGTAGCTTTAATAACCACCGGGCCGTCATGTTATCCCAGAATGAGGTTGTTTAAGGACGGACACAGCAGGGCATACCTTGCCAAAGCTACCTTTCCCCAGAACTTTATGGAGTATAAAGTTGTCCAATTTGAGATGGAGGAGCTGGGAGGTCGGGGCTGGGGTTGGGTCTTTGGCCGGGGTCGTGGCAGGCGCCGGCCTCACGCTCTTGGGTTTTTGGCCAGCTAAAAATACACATTTGGACACCTTGAGTACATGACTATGTATGTAGATACCCACGCAAATTCCGATCAAAGCGTTGCAGTTCAAGAATATATTTCAAAGAATAAAACAAACGATACAAGGAAGATGAAAGTGGATGTTTAGCTCTTACCTTTAGGATCTGTAATTAAGCTCCTGTCTTCATAAATCCCAATATCTGGATCCTCTTCCTCCTGGGTGTCGCTTTTCTGCAGTGAACATTTTTTATTTGTCATTTTGGGTGAGCATCAACATGGATTTTTAAAAACAATCGAGTACAAAGCTCAACTCTCCACCCACCGTGGCAAACTGGGCCAGAACTTCTGCGAACAATTTCTGGTCGACTCCACACATATTGGCCACTTTCACCTGGCAGTAACTATGGACGTTCATGTTACAGGCTGGACGGAGGACGAAGCGTGAGGTAGAAGTGAGGATGTTAGCACCACAGCAGAGTTAGAAGACAGATGTATACAAATGACAAAAAGGCGTTTTGTGGGATTCACCGTCGCATTTCAGGCCCTGTCTCACGAGACCCCACAGGAGGCTGCCGCAGTGGTCACAGAACGTGGGGCTCTTGTAGTTGTAGTACTTGAAGCGATGCGGCACGTTGACGTTGAAACGTTCGCTCTGGAACTGCGTGAACAGAGATTAGAACGCGTCAGCTGGCTGTAGGTAAACAGTCAAAATCAAACACTCGTATTTTTATTGGTGTGACGAATAGTGCAGATGAAGAATAATTTTCAAATCATTGCTGAAACTACAACATGAAAAAAAAAAAGGAAAATATTGATGAGAGTCTCGCTGCCGTTGCCAGATCTGACGTTGACGTTTTGCTGCAAAACATTGACTCCGCTCACCATGGTATCAACGCTGTTTGCTGCTGTTCCAGTGCAGTTGTAGATGATTTTCTCAAAGCACTTCTTGTGGATGGCTGCATTGCATTCTGGGACAAACGACATGTAATGTTAAAGTTAGGAAGTGAGGAAAAACGCCTGGCTTACAAATGTCCAGAGGGTAAAAACGTGCAAATATGAGGGCATCAGCTTAGAAGCCACTTACGTTTGCACTTGTACCCCTGCTTGTTGAGACCCCTGTATGAAAGAGAAAAAAATAGATATAAATATTTTATTATTTCTGGACTGAAGTGCCTGAAATGACTGTCGCACTAGGATTTGTTTGTAGATCTCTACCTTATTGACACATTGAAAAATGTCTGTATGGAACGGTCTCCAAATGCGACAAACCCAGTAAAGTGTGTGTTCAGTGGTTTTGCATTTATTACAGGCAAAACTGAAGATAAGGGATAATAAAACTAAAAGTAAGTAAATATAAGTCACTATTAAAACACAGGCTGGAAAAAACAACAGATTTCCTATTGCTCTTTTCTAAGCAGATAAAAAATGTCTGTAAATGGATAGATGGAGGAGTAGCTTGACTCACAGATTGGTGAAGCTCCACAAATGGAGGCCTAAAGCAGGGTTAAATTAAAAAATATATATAAAGACATATCCAAATCCCTAGTAATGAACCTGGTCTCCAGCTGTGCAGAGGGGGAAAAAAACCCCCCGCATGCTGCAGTTTCTCATAAATCTTTTCCCAAAAATATTAGGAAAGCATTTCGAATTTTCCCTCCACTTCATAATTATGTGCGACTTTGTGCTGGTCGATCAAATTAAATCCCAATAAACTACACCGAGGTTTGTGGGCATGATATGATTAAATAAATATAAGAAGGTCACACAATCATGAGAAGTCCACAAAGGAGCAGTCAGATGTTGCTGAAGTTACAACTGGTCTGCAACAGAGACTGGAAATGGTCTCACCAGAGGAACTCTCTGCAGACGGAGCAGAAGGTGGGCTGGCGGAAGAACGTGGCAATAAACTCGTGGTTTTTGATGCCGTGAATCTTTTGTTGCTTAACGGCTCCTCTCCTTCTGTTGAGAGTCATAACGCCTTCTGGAGGAGGAGCCTTCGTTGACGGCTTGCCTGCCACAGAGGGGGAAACGTAAATATATGCATTAAATCCCAAGATTAACACGTTCATTTTGTCAACCAGAACTGCTATCAATCCTTCCTTGCCCAACGTACAGAGCAGTAGTCAAGTTATTTCACCTTTCTTTAAGCTTTCACCATCTCACAGTTGTTACATCTTTCTAATGTGGGCATGACCTTGTAAATACTGAGCTGGGTTTGGAGGCTAAATGCTGACAAATGCTCTTCTAAATGAGCTGCTCAGAGTCAGTACAGCGGGGGTCTTTCAGAGGAGACTGCGTAGAAGGTGTGGGAGAAGCAAACAAAGCAGACAAAAGCTGTGGAAGAGAAGAAGGGAAGGAGGGAGGATGGGAGGGGGGCTGATATAGGAACAATCTGAAAGAGAAGCAGTCTCACAAATGTCTTCTGGAAGAACAGAGTGACGAACTGAGAGATATAATCTAACTTTCTCTCTGTTGGAAGAGAAAGTTAGACTGAAAAATCAGGAAAAGAAGTCCACTGAGCTGTTTGAGCACACGTAAATGAACACTGGGATGATTTTTGGGGCACCCAGTGGAGTGGGTGGGTGGACACTGGTGGAGTGTGGGGCTTGTTCCTAAAAGGTCCAAACACCCAAATTGTACTCCCACAATACAAAACCAATTTAAAGACATCTAGTTCTCACCATTTTGCATCTTTAATGTATCATTTTTTTTATTTTGGCACTGTCATCTTTTCAACTTGATGATTTTGATTTCTATGAAGTTTGTACACCACTGATCTACAGCGTCAAGAGCTTTTCTGCCTTTAGTAAACCGTAAAATAAAGGTTACGGAAGGGAGATTAGATGTAGGAATGGAAATAGAGTTATAATTTTTTAACTTGATGTTCTATTTAAAACGGATCAAAGAACCGGCAACCCATTTTTTCTCGTATGTGTTATTATGCTCAGAATGACAAAAAAATAATAATTTGCATTGGGAACGCAGGCCTAAAACACAGGCAATTAAAGGTAATGTAGCATAGAAAAATTACACATCATCCACTAACTTTAAAAGGATTAATATAAGAATGTGGAAAATCAAGAGTAATTTGATTTTTATTTAACCCAACAAGAATCTAACTCATTGAAAAAAATCTCTTTCTTGTACATATAGCTTTACATAGCTATATGTATGTGGATTTAATGGATTTAAGTACTATATATTCCTGAATACCACGTGTTTCAAGAAAAGAAGACAGCATATTTGGTAGCACTTCCTCCAGTAGAGGTCAACATACAACACTAGAGTGAGAGGCAGTGGATCCACATGACCACAGGGTTTATGGGTGAGTGTAAGGTTACTGCAGCCCTCACACACACACACACACACCCACATATCATCCCTGGTGGTCTAGTGGTTAGGATTCGGCGCTCTCACCGCCGCGGCCCGGGTTCGATTCCCGGTCAGGGAACATATTTTTTTTTTATGTTGTTTTTAAACCCTGTAGCCTAAAATGAATGTCATTCCAAAATCTCTTGTATTCTCTCTTGTTTAAAATGTATTGTGACAAACTAAGGAACTTGCATGATCTGAGTGTCTTGGGACTTTATAAGAAGTCCATGAAAACAAGCATGTAAAACACAGGAAACGTTATAGACAAATCAAGTTACTACAAATGCCAAATCAGACCAATGCAGAAGTTGTTTGTTTTTTTTTACCTATATCTGTGTCCTCCAGGAAATGCTGTAAGGAGATCTGAATTCTCCCCGAAGGATAAAGCTCCACCCAGAATTCAGTTTGGTTTTTGGTTTTCAAGGCCTTGCAGCGCTCCGTCAGAGTAGACATTCCCAAAGTGACCTTAGCCAGAGGCTCGTCAGAGGTCTTCAAGAGGATCACTTCGATGACACGACCCTCATAGATATGAGCGTCAAAACTGGACTTCCACTGAAGATACATGGTGGGCTTCTTTTGTACCAAGGTCTTTCCTCGCTCTGTGGAAAAACAGGAAAATTACAGGAAAGTCACGCACGGGTGCAAATACTCAAAACTATAATTGCATGCACGTATATCTGGTCATACCTGTACTGACAGATTCTTTAATCCTGACGGCACAAGTCGGTGTGCCATCCACGGGGCCCAGAGCGCCCATGTCGTAACCCTGCAGGGTAAATCGTAGGAAGGGTGCCATGGTGACCGCTCACCCCGGACTCCTAGAGAAACAACAAACCGTCAATCAGGGCAAGTCTTTATCTAACAGTTAAGCTCAAAATCATTCATACACCAGGTAGATTTAACATTAATATCACAGTGGACCCTCAGTAAGTAGCTGAAAACACTAATAGTGCCTTATTTTAATAGTTTAAACACCAAGCACAGTTTAATATGCATTAATACACAAACTGGAAACCGTCTTGGCATTTTCGCAGAAGCTAACATCCATGGTGCTCCTTATTTCTGCTCTTGGGGTACAGCCAATAAGCGGCAAGAAAAATGAATGGCTACTTCGTAAACACCAGCCAATGGCGTGTCAAGTGGCTTTCCGCCCAGGCAGCTTCTCAAGCTGCATATTCTCTCATTTAAATGGGGTTTTAAAAAAAAAAAGTCATAAAAAATATATATTTCTTGGGCGTTCCAAAACTCGGGGCCCTGGGCGACTGGTCCTGAATACTCTTTCTAACGTCTGGCCATAAAAATGTGACAAAAGCTCGAAGGTTTCGTCTGAGAAAAATATATTATTATACAACGTCGTAGAACCAGTTACTGTACGAGACATGAGAAATATACTGAGACACTCTGTCTGTAAGGTAGCATTATTCTTTCTAATTAAGCCACCATTCATCCTTCATAAGATGATAATGTTCCCTTGTTCTCATGCTACATTTAACACCAATTGACTGATCAAGTACATGCTGTCATGAATGTGCACACCTCCCTCTTAGCAGACTAAAAAGTAATCCAGGTGCTATTTTAAGCCCTTGGCTGGACAGAGATCTTGTTTTGCTCCACTGAGGTGAACAAAGTATTTAGTTGAACATTTTCTTTATTGCCTTTAAACAGCTTTGAGAGGTGATGGAAATTCCCACTTTGACAGCTTCTACTGTTAACCACAATTGTCAGTAAAAAGAAAAACTCAAATCCAGTCACAAAGTACACATCTCAAGCAGCAGTGTGTCTTTTTATAATGTCTGGTGAATGAATGAATAATAATAATAATAATAATAATGATAATAATAATAATAATAATAATAATAATAATAAAGACTTTGTAAAATCTAGAGCAGGTTTCTTACAGAAGCTGGCTTATGATATGCAAGGTCAGCGAAACAACCGTGATGTATCAACAGCGGTCTCCAAGGTGTTCATTAAGTCTTAACCTCCTTTAAAAAAAGGTCCAGCATTACTCAGCAGCCAAACTATGCAGTACTGCTGCATAGTTTGGTTTGCAGGTTTTAAGCACCTGAAATATTCAGTTTATTGTTCATAGTTGGATCAGCAAGATGCTGATATAAAGTGGTTAAGAACTTGTTTTTCAGCCCCAGAGATGCCTTTAAATACTTTCAAATTCTGCACAAACGGAAATGTGCTTTAGCAGCAATTAGTCTCTTTAACACAAAAAACGTGTTGTCAAAAATCATCCCCAGCCTCAGACCACTTACATCTGCATTTGCGCCTTGTTTCCCCAGAGGGAGTGGAAAAACTGAGCAAATGTAATTGCACAAAGGAGCGTGGAGAGGAGAGGCCAAACGAGAAGCAAGAAAATCAACAAATCACTGGAGGGTAGACTAGGGCACATAAAAAAATCTGTTAAGCCAGCAAAAAAGACCCCAAAGACACACTGAAAATATGCAGCGATACTTCATAAAATTAGGTCGCAGCGTGTTGGAGAAATAAAACACTTGATATCATAGACAGAAAATGCTGGTACGGGTATTGAGATTAGAAAAACATCTTGTCACGTGAGCTTTTGAGAGGTTTCCTTAAAATAATTTGTTGTGAGCAAAAGTTGTCAAAAAGAAAACAGTGGTTTTAGGCTAACAAAGAATGCTAATTGGCATTGCTATTAGCACTGTTTAAAGAAGTTTCAACATTTTCTAGATTGTTCATCTGGCAACATTTTTGTTGCCCTACAGAGCAAAAAAAAAAAAAAACACTGTCAGAGAGTCAAATGTTTTTGCCCACGATGGGAAAACCATGATGGACTAACCATTAGCTGCCACCAACTACAAGCTACTTCACTGTTTTACAGGCAATCTGAAATCTTTTGCTGTAAATCTACAATATACTTTGATCAAACCTGAACCTGATAATACAGAAAGATCCCTTAAAACCGTGTTAATTTATGACACCTTCATTTCATATATGTAGACATTTTGTAAACGTTTTACGAACACCCTTAAAAAACAATTTTTATATGGACTCACTGAAGCTGTTCTGAATGGTACTACACTAATTACAGATTGTCATTTATTGAGGTTAAAACTCAACAATGTTTATCATCTTTGTTAGCTTGATGCATCATTATACCTCTGGAATAAAGATTACATGAAATTCTATTTATAGAATAAGTATAGAAATATTATTATAGAATAATTTATATATAAATTTCAAGAACTGATACTGTTTTGGCATTATTTTTTTTTTTAAAAATGGGCAAAACTCATAATTTTCTTCTTATTGGCACAGAAATCAATTAGAAACAAGGCTGTACTCTTCCATGACAGGGACCGCATTAAAGACAACACAACTGTGGAGCCAAAAGTACATAGCTTTGTACAATAGGTAGATTAAAATCAAAGTCATGCACAGAAGGTGCATCATAAACAAGTCCCGTAATTCACAGAGCTTGAGTTGTTGAAAAATGGCCCGTAGGAGGAAGAAGAGATCAAGCAGGTCTAACAGGCTTGGGAGCGCGGCGCCAGCAGAGCAGCGGGCTTATCTTCGTTTTAGAAATCAAAATAAATAAATAGGCTGTTAAAAGACCACTAGACACGCTGATGTTTGTAAGATGAATCGTTTCGTTATAATGTGTCAATCTGGCAGAATAGAGCCTCCAGTGTGAATACATGGCATAATAACTTGTAATTTTCCCAGGCTGTTGCATAATTGATCACTGGTATGAAAATATCCTGAAGGTAGGCGCTGTGAGCCAGACAATTGCTGTCTAATCATGCTTGTCATCGCTCAGCTACTGGAACATACTTTTTTTTTTTTTTTAATTTCTGAAGCGTGAACTGCACCTTTAATGTTTTGACAGGATGCTCACAGGTTTCAGTGAGTCAGCGTGAACCGTGTCAGGTCAGTGAAACTGACCCACTTCAACACAGTCATTTACAATATTGTCAATATCATCCTGAACGTTTTCCTCCAATTACATGTGGAAAAACAAGATCACTTACTGCAGTTATTAAAGCCTGTTGACTCAACGCAAAGGTATCTCGGCACCAAGGGAAAAAAACACAATCTACATCTTACATGTTTTCCTTGTAGAGGTCTGACAAAGTGCATTCCCGGTTTATAGTGACGGATTAATGAGCAACTAAACTGCAACAGAGCGTTGATAAACACAAATGTCGAAACATGCGTCTGAAAACTGGCTGTGGTTAAAGGCAGGCGTTATAGTTTGTATTTGATCAGTTGATTTTTTTATTTTTTTGGCTAAATGGGGGGGCGGGGGGGGGGGCACACTACGCGACTGAGTTGGGGGTGAAAATCTGCAGCAGTTGGGGCCCAAAAATATGTCGGTGTGAGAGGAAGTGAAGAGGGGAACAAACTCTACACAAGTAGAGACAAACATGTTTGAATCTATTTTAGCCAGAACTGGACCCGGTCGGGTAGTGTGAACTAAAGTGCAAATGTGCAACGCTGACGACCAATGAAAAAGAGAGGCTGAAGTGTGCCTCAGGGTCGAGCTAACTTTTTGTTTTGAATTATTTGTAACCATAAGAGCAGAAAGAACAGAAGTTCTCAGCTGTTCAAGATAAAACCAGTAAGAAATGAACGGTACTATTGAAATAAATCAAACAGTTCACACATTGTAAAGATAACGGGACTTAAAATAACACATTTAGATTTCTAAATGAAATATTTCCCATACAGGATATTTATAATAAATCCACTATGTTTTGAGTGACTCACAACATGACATTGTTGTTTGTTCAGGTAAAACACTGGGTTTCCCACACCTGTGTATTATAGGCCTGGTGGGCCACCAGGCTTTACTTGCCTCCCCACCAGGCTGAGCGTTGTTTGTTTATTTTGAATAAGGTTTTTTGGATTGTTTTAATCTAGGTTTATAGATGACTCATTGAACTGGGTGTGCACCAGTTGGGCTGTCTCTGCGCCTGCATGTTGGCCTCACACGGTATATCTCCAAATTATGACGCCTCCTCGTGTATCTCCAAATTATTGTTAAATAAAATTATTTATTGGCTCTAGTAGCCTTTATTTGATAGTGAATTGACAGAAATGTGGGTAATGAGAAAAGGGGGAAGAGATGCAGCAAAGGTCAACAGACCGGGAATCAAACCGGCAACGGCTGCGTCGAGGACTAAGGCCTCCTTATGTGGGCTGTGCTTAACCCATGCGCCACCACAGCACCCCAAATGTTTGTAAATGTTGACATTTTTAACACAAAAACACGGTGGGCTGCTAGTGGACTGCCATAGCGCTGCTACCACTTAGCAGGTCTTCTGGGGGAAAACCCTGGAACATTTAAAGTCCAAACTCAAGCCACCTCGCACCCACCAATAAATGCTCCAGGCTTTCACACTGTTAAATGCATTATATTTTATTCTGCATCTCTTTCATTTTAGAGGGAACAAGAATAACACGTTCGAAGTCTAATTGCCAAGCAGTGGCACGTTTGTTCCTGTAAACTCTCACCATCTTGAGATAAGCGTATTTTTAAGTGTGCAGTCCCAAGTACTTTAGTCGTGAAGCAGAAACCAGTCTGTCAGTGTGAACACCTAGTTAGATCTGTGATGACTAAAACTGTCGATTTTATTCTCCTCCTTATACAGATCGATTACTAAAGAAGTTTCATTTCTCGATAATGTTAACATGACATTTATTTCCGTGCCATAAATACATTTAAATCTCACTGTGTTTAAAAAAAGCGTATTAAAACCTCACTACATTTAAAAAGAAATGTCACTCACTGCTGCTGCAAACCACTACTTTACCCTATCTGGTTTTTCTGCAGGACAGCTGTGAAATGCAACTTCACTATATTAAGAAAACTACAACAATATTCAAACAGCACAAACCCTAAACATAACATCGCCGCATCAGTTATTGCTAAAACTATATCTGACAACACGTACAGCCAGAACTTTCAATAAAATGACATTTTGCTCAAACAGTGAGCTAATTACTGCTCTGCTTTATACCAACTTGTTTTAATCAACTTGCTGTATATTTGATCGTGGCTCCAGGTAATTGTGTTTTGACAAAAAATTTCTTCTTGTGTGAATTCTCCTTCGTCTGTTTTTCCTATTAAACGTGTTTTGACATGAACATATTGAAAATGTAATGAGAAATGTCTCGGCTGTGTTGTGTGCATCCTTCCTTCCAACACCAAGAGGTGTTCGCCACGGGAAAGCAGGTCACATGACAAACCTGAAGGAACCGTCTCTTTCACTTTCAACGTCATTTGCAATAGTGAAACACGGCTATTATTGTGAGAGAAAACACCGTTTTGTTAGATTTTTAAAATGTGCACATAAAGTTTTACAAGCTTTGAACACCAAAATAGGCTGTGATTGTTAAAAATTCACTCACTGATGCACGTCTGATAAAAATCCCAGTCGACAGCCGATATCAGGACTGGAGTTTTGCCAGGGACACGGATCAGATTAAAATGTCTTGATTGGGACATCTCTTAACTGTAACATCTGCCACGTGTCCAGGACAAACAACTTTGCTTTTCTCCTCGTCTAACAAAGGATAAAGTACGTCAGGATGTTGCAAAGATTGGACAACATTGAGAAATTAAAACTCAGAAAAAAACAATCTTTTGAAGCCAATAAAAGTAAGTTATAAAGCATAAGATGTGCCTTATAAAAATCGCAACGCATCAAATGTTGTTGTTTTTTTTTTAAATAGTACTTGAAACTCACTGAAAGAGGACAGCTATAAATGTAATTGAAAACAATTTTTTTTCTCTCTTTTGTCACAGGTTTCAGATGTTGAAGATGCCAGGAAGGTTCGGCTTGTTCCCACACGTACCGCAGGAAATATCTGAGATTCTAGGTAAAACGAAACGCTTTCTCTGATTGCACCTTCCCGGACAAGCAAACCCGTCTTTCCACATTGTGTTCCTTCTCCAGGGCCTTTAACAAGGCTGCCAAAAATAAACTAAAGACAGAGCCATGGGACACGCCATTAACCAGCGTTCACGACAGAAGCAGACCAGCCTGTTTGAAGGTTGATGGTGTAGAAGCTGAACGCATTAACCCAACGCCTCACCTGAGTCAGCACAAACACCGATCATTTAGTGCTTCCAGTAGTTTTGTTACTTCATCACTCAAACGAACAAGTTTTTATGCTGTATATTGGCCGTATTTCCAGACAAGCTTTAAGCAGGGCAATGCCATTCATGTGAAGGGGGAACGTTACAGATCACAGACGGAAAGCAGGAAGAGATTAGGAAAAACCCACACAAACAAAATTTTACTTGTTAGATTATAATCTGACAATTTGGTGCGTAGTAGTTACTGGTTTTACTTGCAGAAAACATTAAGAGTTTTTACAATTAAATGACTTTATATGTACAAACAATGCGTTAAGTTGAACACGTCACCAACAAATTGGAGCAAGATGTTTGAGGCGGAGTAAAAAGTGGCATAATTAGGTTGACCGCTGAGATGCAGGTTTATCTTTATGGACCAATTTCTTTAACTAAGAAAAAATTGCAAAGAGTCCAAATGTTTTTCCAAAAGTCACAAACTTGTTATTAATCTAGTCTTTGGTCTTAAGACGTCATTGCTGGGGATGAAAGAAAAAGATTGTAATGTCTTCTGAGCCTGCCAGATCTGAAACTAGAGATAAACACTCAAAGTGTCATTTCTTGTCCCCAAGCTAAAACTGATTTATTTTTTTTAGTTCAGTACAACAGGATAAGTGTGGACGCATGGACAGAGGCTGGACAGCAGAGACATGAATTAGCCAAGCAGAGCTTAGCATAAAATAAAAAATAAATACGCCATCGCTTTGTCACTAACAGCTGGAAGTAAACAAGCGCCTGCTTTGTTTTTGTTTTGTTGTTGACCGTCGCCTTGACAACGTGCCCAAAGTTTACCTGGACGTACTTGCTATACAAGCAGGTAACCTTCTTCCGCTTATGAAACAAACCCACTTGTCAGTTGTGAAACCTGAAGGCCGAGCTTCTGATGAGCGTCTGAGCACAAACCTTCATGCTGTCATGAACGTATTGAAGACTACCGCCAACCGCCTGGGCAAGACAAGATCACGTTGCCATGACGAACTGGCGGATGGACATTAAGTTGAATTCAAATTCATTTTCACGCTAATAAATATCTAAATATGCAAATAAGACCAATGGCAATGAAAATAAGAGGATTTCTTGACCAAAAGCCTTAACCAGACCAAACTCAGAGTATGTGGTCACAATCTGCCGAATTAATACATTTGGTCTTTATGAAGAGAAACAGGGTGAATATTTTGTTAATTTTTGAAAATTCAAGGATTTTGAAGTGAGGATAAATTAAGCAGTTAATATCCTACCTGCTGTAAGTCACTAAGTTAGATGAATTGTTCAGTCGTCTGCATGTTTTTAGTGGGTGGTTAGCTACACAGAGGCAGACACTTATTTAAAGAGACAGTACCAGTAGCCAGTGTGCCATTTTTGATTTACCCAACTTTCAAATCAAACAGCAACTATTTACGTGTTTTGTTCTCAGTATTTGTTTCACACAGGAAGACCGTCGTAGGGCTACGGCCTCCTACTCCATTTCCAATCATCAGCTTCTATCTAAATGACCACCAATAGCAAACATGACAATGTTTTAACGTTTTATGAGACAGTTTTCACCTTAACCACCACAATGTCTTTGAGATCAGAGTTGGCTTTGTTTTAGTCATGTTTCCTCTCAGCCTAAAGAATCAACTTACAGAGGATTCATAATAAATGAAGATGCCAAGCTAGGTTTATACTACAAATCATAATTAATTAATTTAACAAAATCTCACTTAAAAAATTCAGAACAGTCGCTAGAAGGGGCTTTCTATGCTTTTCCACTGACATGATTTTTCTTTTTTTCATTCCTGGTCAAGTAAGTAAGGCCTTTTTACAAACATTTACCTCATTCTCAAACCTTTCTGAGATATTGTGCCTTATTAATGTCTGTCTTAACAGTTTGCCAGTCTACTTATGTGCACAAACAGGAACTAAACAAAGAAGTATTTAGTTAAAATTCGTAGTGACTGGCAAGAAGGTTGTTGTTTTTCCCCTAACAAAATGCTAATATCCAAACTGCACCAGATAAACAGATAACAGTTTACCTGTTATCTGTTTATAACAGATAGATAAACAGTGATCAGGTTATATTGGGATGCAAAACGACAGAGATAAGGAGATGCGTCTCTTGACAAACAGGGTCAAGAGGTTGCATCTCCTCCCCATTGCTCCCCTGCTTCTCCCACCGACTTCTGAAATCACGTCAGGCCCGCTGCACCAACGAGGGAAGGATCCTGCCTCCGTGTGAGAGACGGAACATCCGCATTTGCTCTGCGTGCATTAAACAGGGGGTATCCATTTCTGCCTCGCTCACAGTCCACAAAGGCTTAGTTAAGCCTGACAAAACAGCCTCCGAGCCAGAGGAGTCAAACAGGATGCCAGGTCGTGAGGAGGAGCGGCTGCTTGGGACAAAGAGACGAGCAGTGACAAAAGCACAAAGGCATGTGATGAGCAAAGCCCTCAGTGCCCAGAACTGATTCTGCGAATAACTGAAACACAAGTGTGTGTGTTTGCTTGTACGTGCAATTAAGAGCAGATGTCTTATTAACAAGGTTTAGTAGAATATCGGGGCATTGCTTAGTTCTTGTTTTTAGTTATGCCTTGAAAGGCTTGAATATGATTTTTCTCAGGTAATACAGAAGTGCTAGCTTTAAATCCAAAAGTAAATGAGTGTTACACCATTGTCTATGTTTAGCCATCAAAACATGCCTGTAATCTGAATTTTGTGATGATTACCGATCAGATTTGATAGTTTGAAAAACTAGTCGATTCTGACCTCTGGCTGACTGCCTGATGCGTGAACTGGAGATATCCGAGTAATCCCAGAAGAAAAAATGTAAAACAAATGCGACCTCTATAAATGAACATGTTTTCTGTTGCGGTTCTTTGAAAAGAACAAAAAATAACTAAAAAATAGAAAGAAATCAGAGAAAACCTCATTTGTGCATACTTTAACAAGACTACCAGCTACATATGATGTCTCATTTCTCTCAAATGTAGCAGAACATGAGAGGAAAAAAAGATAATTTGTAACAGTAACAAGCAGCAGAAGCAGGGTAGTGTGGATCAGGAGTAACACCAGTTACAGTTTAGGAGCTTGATCCCGGCCTGCATGTTGAAATGACCTTAGGCAAAATACTAAACCCCAATCTGCCTCTAGACCAGGGCTGCTCAATACGTCGATCGCGATCAACCGGTCGATTCGCGGGAAGGTTTTGAGTCGATCTCGGCAGTAGGTGACAAACTGAACGCCGCCAGGACGCTGAGACCAGCACTTCCTCTTCTGACAGGCTTATCAAAATATTCACTAAGATCCTAAATGTTTGTAGCTTCATTATAGAATAATAAAATCAACAAAACGGGTTCAAATTAATAATCTCAGTAATTATTGTTTCAACAAGGTGTTGCGCAATTCAGTGCATTTCGGTTCCATTAACAAAAAAAAAATAAAGGCGACTCAAAGATAGACTGACTAGCAGAGCAGGAGTTTAAATTAGCCAATCAACCATCGCTGTGTTCAGGGAAATGCTTATTAATAATCGAGGAATAAATATCAAGCCTGGAAACTTGATATCGTAACGGACTGAATGTTATGTTTTTAACGTAATCTCTGCTGGGCTTGCGGGGCGCAGGCGGTTGCCACGGTAACAGGCTGTGCTTAAACTACAGAGAGAGAGAGAGAGTAAAAAGGTAGGAGTGGTTTTGAGTTGATCACCTGTTCGGGTTATTTTACCTTTATTTCCCTTTGCTGTGGCTCATTACAGCCGCTGTAGTTTCTAAACGTTGGACTAATTACCTCTTTCGTTTGTGAGTTTACGTCATTCACAACAAACATCAAATACAACAAATATTTTTCATAAAATCTTAAACAAACAAATGACTTTTACCGCGATAATTATGTGAAATTAAATTAATTATATCCCAACTTCAGAAGATTTGCCTTTACCTTTACAGAGCTCTTTGGTTCCTCCTGTCAGTCTGTAGCTTCTCATATTGACGTCATCAAACCAAATTTCAGATCTACCATAACTGACTGACGCCTGCTGACCTCAGGTTTGCAACCAGCTTGTGACTGAGAAACCAGTAACCTCCTCCCAGTGTCAGAATCTCACTGAGGAAGAAACTGTGTTACAATTTTTATGTCTCCGTGTCATGAGGTAGAGCTCAGCCGGCTGGTGAGAGAAAAAGTAGAACTTGGTCTCAAAAGGTTTGGGCTCCCCTGGTCTAAGACATTCAGAGGCACTGCGCTTATTCTCACTGCCCATTATCAGAAAGCCCTGTAAGAATAGGTCTGTGCAGGTGTAATGCAGTCCGATCTCTAATTGAGGTGATTTCATTGCACTTGTACAAATACAAAACTCAGCTTTATTATTTCAAGGACATGACTACGTTCAGTGTTTCTTGTTAAATAGTTCACCATCCCTGCAACCACAGCCTGTCCTGTTTGCATGTGCTACCATCAAGTGATCGGCACAGAAAAAGGCAGCTCCTCTCTGAGCAGATGTTTCCGCTGTATCCTCCAAGCAAACCACAATGCCCCCAAGCCTGTATTGACACAGCAGTAACTGTGGGCGGATAATGTTACCTGTGCTCTAAAGCTGCGCTGCCTCGACAAAAAAACAAAAAAACAAAAACACAACTGCAGACTGGGTGACTCAAGACTTTTGCAACCAGTGGAGGGAACATTTCAAAACACGGTCATGCGCTCAGAGTCATCGTGGGTCCGGTGTATCGGAAGATGTTGCGGTTTCAGAAGGTCGAACGAAGGCAGTTCCTTTAAAGCCTCACATTTTCTAAACGTGGCTTTTATTGACGGGATGTGTGCGCGTGCCGTTAAGGCAGGCACCTTTGATATCTCATAATTACAGACTTTAGTCTCAGCTGTGCACAACATAAACAGACCCATTGCCAGGTTGAAGCCACGGTAACCAGAGGCGGCTGGATGTTGTTTTTCAGGTCAAGGATAAGGTAGGATAAAAATTAACAGGATCGGGAGAAGAAGAAAAAAACATAATACTAACAGACATAATAGTCCCTGAAATGAGGCTTTATGTCCAAACTTAGCCAAATTACAGTCCTCTTGCTCTTCATTTTAGAAATAAAGAGTCGACATTTTAAAAGTTATTGAACAAAGGCATGGGCCGACTATCAGAGTCAAGTTTGAACTTTTAGGCTTTAAAGATTTAAAATCATCTAAGTGAGAAAGTATGAGGATGAGGTACAAGCACTAACTCTCACCCACCTGTTCCTGCACACTGCCCATCAGCTGACTGAATGAACAAAAAAGGACTGCCACTCGTTTCATTCCCTCGCAAGCAGAAAATAACTAAACTCAATTATTTGGAAATAAAACACATATTGATCATCCTGGTTAAATAAAAACAACAATATTATTATTATAATAATTATTAATAAGAAATTCTGTGCTTGTTTTTATAGAGAAGAAAATGTATATCTGGTTTTATGTGTCGTAATAATAATACAGCACAGCAATGTATATGTAATAATAAATTATATGTGGTAATGCTACTGTTCTGTTTTGCATAAAAGTCTTTAGTCCGTGTTATGTTTGTTTTGTGTAAATACTGATGTTTTTTACCCAAAAGGTCGAGTCTATATACTGCTCAATCTAAAGAGGTTTATTTTATTTTTTTTAACCAAAATACAGTAATTTTTTTAAGGAGACTTTATTTTATGAGTTTTTTGTTTCAGCTCGAGTTCTTCATGTGAAACAACAGACAGCGCTACCAGGGAACACGACATCTCACCACAGAAACGTTTCACTTGGATGTCACATGATTTATCACAGTCTCTACTCGAAAGTTAACAAACCAGCACAGCGAGAAGAACCGAGAGAGGAATTTTGCTCTCTCTTTTTGCCACGTTTTGTTTCGCTGTGAAGCAGAGAAATAACAATCTCTCAACAAAAAAAAAAACTGTCCTACATAAACACGGGCTTGTTGAAACCCGCAAGCACAGGTGGATACTGGACTGTTGTCCCAATAATAAAAACACCGACTTTTAAGTTCCACTAAAGACGGAAAAAGTTCAATAACTCACCTCTCTCTTCTCAAACTGTGGACCGACTTTCTTGGTCTTGAATTTCTACCAAATTCAGACTTTTCCCGAAATCCCCCGTCTTAATTTAGCCTGCTTGTGAGGAAGTGCCTCAAGTCTCTGCTGTCCTCTCAGGATCCTTTGCGGCTCTGACTGCCAGCTCGTGCCGCGGCTCATTAGGAAGGAGCGCGCGGCGCGTGACGTCAGCCAGGTGAATTCCCGAAGACTCGAGACGCGCCGGCGAGCACACGCAATGCGCGGAAGGTCCGAAGCGGCGACACAAGTTCCCAGTTCGCTTGTCTTTGACGTGTGCCGGTCATTTCATTTAACGCCTTGGTGGGTTTCAGGTACTGTATGGAGTCACCTGCCACGAGATGTTTAATACCATTCCTGTACAACGTTTAGATAACCGATAAGTTATTAATAATCTATTCATGTTCTAAAGTAAGCAAATTGAGTTATACAACGGAAATAAATTATATTTACCTTGGTGGATTTTATATTATTTGGGTCTGATCAGTGGTAGCCAATTCAACTGGCTCAAGTCGTGGTCAGAGCCACAGGAAGTCACAACACAAATAATATTTTTAGAAAAAGGTTTTTTTTTACCATCTCCAAAATTAAAGCACGGTGGACCTCTAAAATGTATTATTCAGCATATCACTTATTTGCTTATTTTCTTCATTCGGTAATAAAAAAACAAAAATAAAGCTTTGAAAGCTGAAATACCTCAGCACAATACCACGTGACACACCATGACCTGGTTACATTGCAAACCAGCCACCAGGGGGCGACAAGGAAGACTGTAGTGCGTATTAATGCATATTACGGTACATTTGATGTTTGAGCTATTAAAATAGGCAGCTATTAAGGTTTTTCGAAGCGTTCTCGTGTATTTCATGATTTTGTCTATTTGCGGATGGTTGTGGTCCCCTAGCTCCCACAAACACCAGGGGTCCCCTGTTACCCTTCTAACCAAAACAATCTACCAGACAGAGCTTCAGGTAAATGGGTCCAAAATCATTTATGAGAACAAAAAGTATTTATGAGTCTATTCATTAAAACCTTGCTCATTTTTCATGTTCTTCACACTAGGACTCTATTGGCTACAAAGGAAAGAAAATGTTCTTATTCTCAGAATTGGATCCATTTATAACATCATGGTTTTAAGATACTTTATTGTGTCAAAGCTTGAGTTTGATACAACACGAGAACTTTAAACCCACAACCAGATTGAGAATTTATGGTTTTATTTTTTTTTTATCTTTCCATTTAAACAAAAAATAACAATAATAATTGGAGTGTGACTGGCAGACAAAAGAAAATCCACCGATGTCTCTTAATGAATGACTTCAGCGGTCCACATGTTTCCTGATTAGTCCAGTTGCACCTTGACACAAAGTGGCTTGACCACTGTGCTGCCAAATGATCCGGGGCACAAAACTGAACGGTCATCCTAAGCTCCAAAAGACCTATTTAAGGTTTCAAAGGAAGAAGAAAAACAAAACAAAAACAAATGACGTACCCGGTGCAGAAATGAGGGCCTAAAGATTAACGCAACAAAACCCTGGCATTACTCATCAGGTTACTGCCGTCACAAACCGTTGGAAAAAAGGGAGCTTAAAATAGCAACTCAGTCAAATCTTTTTCAGTCAAATTTGACCTGTCTGTTTGTTTCTTCTTCTTCTCCTTCTTCTCTAATTCGTCACAGTCCCTGTGTCTGCCGAAATCCTTAGCATCCTTCGCAACTGGAAGAAGAAACCTGAAAGTCATTCAAAAGGAAGTACTTCTGCTTTCACTTCTTTGAAATGTTTCTATCGTTTACCAGTGACTTCATGTTTCTGCACCGGGAGCCATAAAAAGAATATTCCATTGTGTAAAGATTCTCCTGCAGAGTTAATTAGTCACTTCTGCCACCACTCCCACCAGGAAAACCTGCTTCTTGCCGTCCAACATCTAGTGGATACGTCACACGCCTCCCTGTGTTCAGTCAAACCTTTCTTGCTCTTGCTCAATGTGAACGATGCTGCTTTAGCAGAAAAACCCCCCAATAAACGTTTCACGATTTCCTCCCGAATGAAGAAATACAGGTTATGTATTGCTTATATAACACCTGAGCATTGCTGTAAGTGGAAAAAAAGAAAGAAAAAGAAACTATCTCTTGCATCTTGAGGGCTTAAAATAGAAACCCATTGTTGGCAGTGGGAATTCCACCTTGAGGTCGTACCTGCTGGTACACTTCAAGAGGAAAAAAACTCTTGAATCGCTTGCAAAAGTATCCGTAGCCCTTCATCCGCTTCGCTTTTACTCAAGCTTACTCCACAAACTTCAGGATTTTAGACAGTGCACCGTCAGAAAATACTGGATGGGTGAGTGAGAGATAAAAATCAATCCCTTCACAAATAATCAGAAAGCAAGCTGGCACGCATTTCCATTCAGTCTGCTCTGAGCAGAAGGCAGTGCAATCAGCTGGCTTCAGAAATCACTTAATCAGTCCGTTTTATCCACTTGGGTGTAATTAAATACGACGGAAGTGTTTACAAATGCTAAATTCATTCATCCTAATTGAGGTTGAGCCAATTTGTAAAGAAGGAGATATGAATATTTTAATCTCTTATCTGTGCAAAGTTGGCACAGACGCACCTAAAAGGAGCTGTAATTGCAACTGAAGGTAGCTTTATGAAGAATTGACACAGGGGGGTAAAATACGTTCTAATTTTTCCGTAATAAATCTAGAAAAATCATGTCTAATTTCCTTGTACTTCCCTAGTGAGCACTGCTTTGTGTTTGTCTGTGCTTGTAACATGAAAAAAAAAATGAGAAAAACTTCTCAGGGTATAAAAAGCTCCATCCGGTGACAATCATGATGTAGTTTTAGAGCAAACAACAGTGAACGAGGGACAAACAGAGAGGAAGGAAGGATGAAAAACAAACCACTGAAAGAGGAGAGAAATGGTCATCTTCATCTAGACATGTACCACTGATTAAATTTGTTTTTTTCTGTCATGTGACGGCACTAAGTTTGTGAAACACTCAGACGGCTGATTTTTTTGCCAATCGAGAAAATTGCTGCACTGTCACAACATCCCACATCTGGCCCATCCAGGGTGTTCGTGTCGTCCTCTGGAACTGGAGCGGGACTTTTTGGCCGCTCGTGAGAAGCTGTCACTCATATTTACAGTAACCTGCCTCGTGTAACAAGCTCTGAAAGTCATCCTCTGCAAATGACTGTCAGACATTAGCAGGAATCATTTCCCCTTCAGAAAGTCTCCAAACCTTTGCAGATTGTGGTGTAGCATCCTGTTGGGGCGTTGCTAATTCTTCAGGTGATATCACTCAGAAAGGAGAGTAGAACAGGGATTTTCCGCGTGAAGCACACTTAAATAGTTATCATGCTTTCACCATTATCATAAGCGGTGAGCTCTTATGGTTCAGCCTGATGCTACTGTCAGGTTTATTGTGTGAGCTTTTGCCTCTGTGAGAGAAATGCAGAGAGGCAGTGCAGAGAGACACCCGTGTTAAATTTCCGACTCACTATTAGCCTCTTGGATATGGATTAGTTTGCTTCCATCGGCACACAAGGAGACGCCGTCCTTCTGCTATCTTTAGAGGTCCTTTGCTCACAATATGCTGAGGCTATGAAACCGAAAGCTGCGGGTCTCCTGGCTACTAATGGAAAAGTTTTGTGTGTGTGTGTGCGGGTGTGTGTATGAGAGAGAGAAAAAGAGAGAGAGAGAGAAACTGTGGTCCCACTATCTAGCAGGTCCTAGAGCTTAAAGCAGATGAAAACCTTTGCCTGCTGCCCCTGCCTTCCCCCCTACTTTCTTTCTTTTGTTCCCTTAAGTATCGGGTCATTGACCCTCCTGGGATCATGGAGCCGAATCTTTTCTGTTCTGCCTGCTGCCTCACCATCATGTGTATTTATCCTCTCGTCTTGGCTAAATTAAAATCTGTATGCGATGGCAGTGACCTCAGCTGCTGCTCTGCTGCCTCGCTCTCTTATTTTCAGTCTGAGGAATGTCTCAGATGTATCGATTAGATGCTCCGAATGCTGCTTTTATTCAGTCTTCCTTCAGTAAACTTGCCGATCACAGGTCTTTGAGGCCTTCGGAGAAAATGTTTTTGTGATGTTTCCTTGTCTTTAAATATTCATGCAACGACTTCACGCTGCTGTAGAAACGACCGATTAGCACAACTGAAGTAGCTTTCTTCTTCGCAATTGTGGTTTTTTTGGCAACATTACATCTGCATCAAAGTGAACAGTCGTCGTCTGTTCGCTTGTAAGACACATCGGTCTTATTTCCATAAAATGTACATGTCTTCAAGACTTAAGTAAGGCCAGCGAAAGTGAAAGTATTTCCAGCCCTGGCAGCCAAGGACCTGTAGATTTTCTAACTGAATTCATATCTGGGAAACATTTTGTTTTTCTTCTGTCGGATAGAATTACTTGAAGCTAGTTTACATTACGTTTGCATTCAACTTTAGATCACTTAAGGACAAACAAAATCAGTCTGAATATGAACTAAATGGTTTTTGTGTGTCTTAAGTAGTTTTTTAGGGGCCCAAAAACAAGTGGCTCCTGGTGAAACATTTTGCTTTCAAACACAGTAACTTGCGAAAGTCTTCACACCCCACAGACTTTTCCACATTGCGTCACATTACAACCAGGAACCTCAATATGTTTCACTGAAAGGTTAAGTGACAAACATAGAGCAAGCTAATGAAGTAGAGGGGAAATAATACTTAAGAAGAAAAATAGTGTAGCTCAGGTATTCAGGCTCGTTTAATCTGATACATACAGTCTAATCAACTGCCTACATGCAAAACACCAAGAGTGAAGGGAAAACGAAGCTGCGCTTCACCCTGACTGCATGGGGCGTGTTTGTGTGAGCACCGGTTGAAACTAAATACAGAAACGTCCCGGAAGAAAACCAGGAAGATGCTGCAGAAGTCTTGAGACTGGGACAGAGGGTCACCGTTCAGCAGGACAGCAGCACTCCACATTCAGAGCAAAACTACAACGGTTTGGTTCAGATCAAAGCGTACAAACATGCAACATTCAGCCTGAGTCAAAGGCCAGATGTTAGATGTGCAACAGTGGCAATGGAAAGGATTTCCATGGCAACAGCCAGTGATGGTTCTACAAAGTATTGACTTGAATCCATTCCGAATTTTTCAGTTTCATTAGCAAACATTTTTGAAACAACATATCATTTTTGTTTAGCTTCACAGTAATAAAACACTTTGCACTGGTCTCTTAGATAAAATGTCGCTAAAATACACCACCATCTGCAGCTGATGTATTGTTTTGGCAATATGTAAAAAAAAAAGCCATGAGGTATGATCACATCACCGAGGAACCGCAGTAGAAAAGCGATGGCTTTGAATCTGTTGTGTAAAGAAAACATCGCTGAAACAAATACATCCTAATATTTAACATTTGTTGCTCCGCCAAACTGAGGCAACGCAGACCTGCTTCACGCGTGTTAAGCCCTCTGGGTTGCCGTAGTTAGAGCCGTTACCCCCACAAAGAAACGGGTTTGAATGTCGGCTGGGCAACTTAGTAAGGTTATATTTCCTCCCCATGCCATTCAAAACTGTATTCGGTTTATTGGTTACTCAAAGGTGCCCTTCTGTGTATTTCCATTTCCTGTGTAAAACAATAACCACTTCCTGTGCAAAGAGTATGATGGTTTATACGTTTATAAAGCACTGTATGCGTCAAGTGCTGATATTCTTCAGATTGTGTTTAGCCCCTCAGATTAGCTGTTAGCTTCAGGACCAACCGATCTGAATTCATCCCTCATGAAGATGCTACAGAGTGACATGCCGCAGGTGATGACCGCCTATGACCTGAACAGGAAAACGATTCGGATATCCATGAACGGATGATGCAAACCTGCCCCCTGCTGGTGAAAGACATACTTACCTCACCTGTGTTTGCCTATTCAAGACACAGACTGTGCTCATCAGCCTCACACCGGCATTTATTTATCATCAGCGGGGTAAATACCGCTTCTTTAAGTGTGCACTCTGTTAGACTGAGAGATGTGATGCTATTATCCACAACTGCATCATATTTCACCAAAGCAGCAAATCTCTTCACGCTGCAAAAAACGACGTACATCTTTAAAAGTTTATTTCATAATGCTTCTATGTACACAAACATTTACAATGCCCTATATGACTGAAATACAATCCCTTATCCTAACTGATGTAAGGAAACAGGTAGAAAAACTGGAAAAAAAAAAAAATGTTTTAAAGATAAAGCTGTGAGACGGCTTGGAGTGTTACAGATAACTGCTTATAAATCCATTAATGATGAAAGATGCGAACGTCTGTGTTAGTTACAGCAGAAATAAATCCAGGGTTCTTTCTTCTGATGAAGGCAGATCACTTTGCTCCTGCCGATAATACTTTACAAAGAAAAATGCTTCAATAAAAAAAAATAAAAAAAAGCCACAATACTATATTCTTGTGTGTTTGAGTTTCAGTAACTGAAACAAAAAAACAAAAACATGTTTTCATACAGTACTGTGATAATATAAAGGATAAGGAACACATTTGATTTCAGGCACATTCAATAATAATTATAATTATAGCAAATGTAACTGCATTCAACTGAGTTGGCACTTCAGAACAATTAGATTTTGTTATGTAGAAACTTACACAATGAAGTTCAAAGCATAGTTCATAACTTTTGTCAACATACTTTTGATATGGAGGCATGCTGAGGGTCATGTTTTTTTTGTTTTTTTTCACAATGAGTTCAGTAAAACTTCACATGAAACACAATGTTTTTATACAGTGAGGAACAACCCTTACTCAGAGTATCATATGACGCCAACTTTATACAAATAAATCCGATATTTCACCGTAATATTCGGCATATTTATATTCATAACCGGAAGTAAAATGGCGGTAAATAGTTTCTCGTTTACACCGTATGGATGTTGCTGTGCAGCTGCTTTTTACTTTCTGCTGGTCCAGTCTGATGCTTTTTTAAATTTTATTTTATTTAAACTCTGAAATAAGCTAAGTCTTCTCCTGCAGAGAGGTAAAAAACCTTTGGATGCTTTTAGAGATTAAAATACAAAGTAATAATCTAAAAAAAAAAAAGTTGGTAGATCTGTCCAGTGAGCTCTGTCGTAAAAAGGTGAAACGTAGAAGAAAATAGCTTCTGTCTCTGGCTTCTGCTTTATTCTTTATTCTGAAAAGAAAAAGGCTCCCATGGGTTTTTTTTTTCTACTTTGTTTTGCCTGAAGAGTTTATAATTCATCGTGCAAAAACTCATCTTCTTCACAGGCTGACACTTTCAGATCCTTGCCACCGGGGGGCAGCCTTCTCAGGAATCCAGTGATTTTGTTTTTCTTCCATTTGACATCAGACCATTTCTTGGTCAGTAGGTAGTTTTGTTGTGCTAGCAGCTGCACACAGCAGGTGTGTTAGCCCAAGGCAAGCAGGTGCTATAAAACTGTGGCCTCCTCGATGGCGTTGACCCATCTGAAACACAGAAATGAAACATTTAGCATTTTTTAAAGACAAGTCTCCCTGTTAGTTTGGATTGTAATATTTAGTTTTAACTATGTGATGTAGTCAGTTTTGGTTCTGCAGCTGTGAGGTTGGGAACGGGAAGGGTACAAGTAATATTAACATGTTAAAACTGCCCAGTCAGACTTGAATCTGACAGAGAACATATGTGGAGGGAGCTAAAAGATTAGGGTGATGGCAAAGAGGACTTCCCACCTCAAAGACTTCGACCTCTTTATCTTAGATCGGTCATAAAATACCAAACGGTAAACGTGCAAAAAAAGCTGGTGGGTGATTATGAAGAGCTTGCTTGTCGGAGAGCAAATAAAAGATTTTCCATTGGTTGCTGAGTGGGGGTGTGAGTAATTATTCATTTTAAAGTTGACATTTTTAAAGAGAATGTAATTAAAATATACAAATAGCGTTTTCTTCAAACTGATTTACATGGTCTTGTTATCTTTTGAAAGATGTCCGCCTCATTTCCAACCAGAACCTGAGCCTCGATTCGAAACAAAACAAATGTCCATATGTAAATCTGCCAGGATTATGATTTTTGTCTCATTCTTTATCATATGTTTGAGTTTTTGGAGAAATTTAATTGGATTTTTTTTCCCCACAAATTTGAACATTTTGGTTTCAGTTTTCATTTATTAAACGATGAGACCTAACCCCATCTCTTAACCCTAAAACAACGGTATGTCAAAAATGACTTATGCCCTATTAAAAACACATGTAAAATAAAAAATGTTCACCAGTTTATTTATTTTTTTGTTCATCTTTATGCTTTGAATATTTGACAATTTGATGAGATGCAAAGAACTTCTTTGCCAACACCCTAATTTTTACATCTCTCCACAGATTCCACATCAGATTTAAGTGAAGACTCAGAATGGGCCACTCCAAAATGCCATTAGTACTTCCTGTTAGTAGAAGTATGAAGGTAAAATAAAAAAATTAAAAAAACTGCTTCAAACCAAAACCTGCTGGCAGTATGAATGAAATTTAACTTTACTGCATGACCACTGTTGAAAAGCGACGGCGATTAAAAACATGCACCAATCCTGCGGCTTATAAAACACATAAAACAAGTTTTATCATCATTTGTGAATAAAGGTTGAAACAAATAAACAAGTTGTTTCATTTAGACATTTCCAGAAATAAACTTAGGAACATTTTCAAGAACACTGTTCCTTCATATTTCCTCTTACTGCTTTCATTTTCTATCACTTAAAAACGTAACTTTTAGAGTATAACTTTAAATCAGCTTTTTTTCATCTAAATATTTATTTGAACAAAAACGCGACGTGGCTGCAGAGTTACATACTCGAAACGACTGCATATAAATGTATCTACAGAAACAAGCCCCTCCACGCCTCGGACGGCGGCGCCGACCTGCGAGCGGTGTGCTGGTCGTCGGCTCTGAATGTGTAGTAGAGCGTTTTCTTGTGGTACAGCTGGAACACGTTGCTGCTTTCTTCTCCGTCTGGCTTCTCCGTCAGCTTGACGGTGAAGCCCCGCAGAGGTAGACTTTCCGAAGCCACTTTATCCTGAGGAAAAGGCACAGTTGACAACCGTCAGACGTGGAGCAAAATCACAAGGAGCGGCGAGCGGCGCTGCTGGCGAGAGCGGGAAGGAAAGCGGCTGGTGTTTTACTTTTTCCAAGAAGAGCAAAGCGGTGCAAACAAAAACAGCCTGGGCATTTGCGAGGAGAAAGAGCGAGAGAAGAGAGAGAGAGCACAGAGAATCCCCTCCATTAGTGATTTACCGGCGAGACCAAAAGAGCTTGAAGAAAGGTTGAGAAATGGCCCCAACATCAAGAGGAGGGAGGAACAGATGTTGCAAAGAAAGAGCATGTCCTTTCTGACTGAGCCAGAATGGATTTAGATAATGATAATGGGATCGTGGGAGTGTTCTGGGGCTGGTGCGGGAGACTCTGTGCCCCCTCACCTCACGGGTTGTGAAGGTGTAGAGCACCTTATCTTTGAGGAGGAACCACAGCCTCTTCCACTTCCTTTTGCTCTTCTTCCGGCGCTGCAGGCTGCCGCTCATGGTGGAGCCATCCACACCGAGTGACGCCTGGCGACGTTGACGCGGCAGCGACAGAGAAATGACACAAACATTCAAGTGAAACACTAGAATTGGGTGTTTTATGCAGGATGACTTTACATTAGAGGTGTCCAAAGTGCAGCCTAGGGTATTATTTGTACTGACCCTATATAAAGAAACTGATGAACATCGAGACTTTTCTGTATGAAACTTTCAATGCCAAAATGATATCTTAAATAGACAATTTTAGCTGCTAAACAAGTGTTTTTTTATGTCAGTAGAGCCACAAATCTTCAGCGACTTACTTAGTCACATCTAGTAATTAAAACGCATCAGTTAAGGGTTTTCAAAGATCTCATTTTTGTTGCCAAGTCTAAACTAAAAATTATATTGTGACCAACAAGTTAGGAAACTGTACAACTTTGAAAGCTTTTGTCAAACATTTCATTAAAATATCACATGTTGAATGAGACAGAATGGCAGGGAGCTAACAGGAACCCGGCTGACAGCTGCTCAGCTCAGCTGTCAAGAGAGCCAGACATTCCAGGTGTCAAGGGAGCAACTCAACTCCAGAGCTCCCTGGTGGTCTAGTGGTTAGGATTCGGCGCTCTCACCGCCGCGGCCCGGGTTCGATTCCCGGTCAGGGAACATTTTCTATTTTCTGATATCTAACAGGCTGCATATAGTGGCAAACAGTGAAGTGGACAAACAACAGTTGGCCACCTGGCTGAGGTTGGAGCTGCTCTTCCTGGACTTCCACAGACTGGGAGGCTGCAGACTTTGGAAGACAGCGGAGAGCGGCCGACTGGCCCGATGAGTCCGAGGGCTTGAGTTACCACACGCTCCCGATATGCTGCCGCCTGCAGACGGCATGCAAAACATTTAACGTCCCGCCGACTCCGTTCTCAGCTATGATCCTTAAAAAACAAGGGGTCACCTCTTTTCCTGAGCTCAGCGTAGCAGTGGTCACACACTTTGGCCATTCTGTCCTTCAGGTACTTCAGAGGGTATCTGTTCCTGGAACAAGCGCGACACACCACCTGCTCAAACACATACAACAGGATCAGTGTGCTTTATGTTGAGATCCTCAGGACAAAATGGAAATAACTGCAAACCTACACAGCTCATTATCAAAACATTAATAATCTCCTACATAGGCTGAGCTCAAACAGTAGCATCGACAGAAATGAACCGTCAATGTTGTGGTTCATTTCCATGGCACTGATGAAACTCTTGAAATAAACTGTAAGCAGATTCGCACACCAACAAAGCGCTATGATAGAAAGCATGTCTCATTAGAATACATACTTCAATGCTCTTACTTTCTGAGCAGTTTATTGAAGCCTGGATCTCTACTGTGAACTTCTATCAATGTTTTTTGAACTAGAATATGATACTGAAACTCGCTAAAAAGTTAATTCCTGCCAGTTTTGAGGAGAAATTAGGGCCAAAATGTCGGCTCGGTATGTTGTCACATGTTGTAATTTTAGCTATTATATCACTATTGTGTTTAGAAGGAGAATTGATTTTCTATGGTATCTTTTTATCATGTTTTATTGACGCATGCTAATGTTAGCATACAGCAGCTACTCCGCTGCAGCAATGGTGGTTTATCATCTATTATAAAAGAAGTGAGCGCAGCATTTGTAAGTGATAAGAGAGCTTTTAGCCAATAGAGAATGAAATGCTAATGTGGCTCCATGTCACTTTAATGTTAACATATGCTAACATGAACAAAGCTGTTTGTTTTGAAGAGACTGTAGATCGTGGAAGCTCAGCTGAGAAGTAGTGTGGATGATGTCATCAACCTTAGCAGAGAAAAAGCAGTATTTGACATCTGTCTTTCATATAGCTAGCATAAAAAACCCTATCCTTTCTTTCTTTTGTATGAAGATGCGGCGTACCGTACCTTCCCACAACCATTGCAGTGGTGTCGTCTGAGCGTGAGGCTGAAATCTGTGGTGCAGTTCATGCACATCATCACCTGGGAAACTGGCAGAAGCACAGGCGCAGCCTCACCAAGAGCCATCCACAGTTTCTCACGGGCCTGTGGGAACAGCGTTGGAATGATCCCCAGATGTTACAGCTGAAAACGCTCCAATTAATAGAACTCATTTAGCTAATTCCAGCAGACAGATAACCCAGAGACAAATTGCAGGGTTGTTGTTGTTTTTTTTGCCACTATCTTTAGGGTCTTTCATCTGTAATAGTTAACTGAACATTTAGAGGTTAATGCATGTTTGTAATATAGAAAACGATTTTATTTCATAATTTCCTACTTTACCTCACTGCATGGACCACCAAAGGTGCAGAGTCCTGCAGCGTGGTCTGCGATGGCTCGACTCAGAGTGTGAAACCAATCCTCTCGCTCTCCAACAGAACTGAGAAAAAAAAATATATATATATATATATATATATTTTAAACATAAAAATCATGTTTTTGACTCATTTAGGTTTCTAATAAGGCTGCTACAACACAAAAACTATTATTCTTAGGGGATTTTCTGCTATGAAGAGCATTAAAAAGTCAGCTGGTGACTTTTAAGTTGCCCCAAGCCAGATAATGATGCCTGGAAATTGAATAAATGTAACATTTTCTGATCTTGGACTATAACAAGATAATAACAATAATGTGGAAATTGTTATTGATGGGGGGAAAAAGGCAATAAAAATGACATTGTATTTTCTAAGACAAGCCTCCTGTTCATGTCGATAAGAGAAAATGAAAGACTTTCAGCGGAAGGCTAAACATTTTACAGCACAGCTCCTCTGTTTGTGAAACGTTTGTCTTTTATGGAGAACGCTGAACGTGGAAATGCTGGCAACCTTTTGAAAATCTCCGTTGTAAAGAAAGGCCCTATCCTCAGAGACTCCCGGTTAGAGATGCTAGCCAAGCTAACTTTACTTGTTGCTAAAATAAGATCTGAATAAAATAAGATCTGAAAACTATTTAGTTTTTGCCTTGAAGCACAAGTACAGGGTGACTGCTTCCTCACACACGGCTCTCTGCACTTAATATAAATAATCGATGACCGCTCGCGGTAGGAATACTAGAAAAAAAAAAAAATTGGAATGCCATGTCCTTACATCGCTCAGAGAGAAATAAAAATAAACCAAAACCTGCAGTTGCTGGCGTCGCTCACCTGGCAGAGAGAGTGATAGTGACGTCGGACACCTCGATCCGAAGACAGTTGAGCACGTTGTCCACTACGGGTTTGCTGACCTGTGTGCGCACAGCAGAGAAACAAAACAGGGAAGACAGTGGGCAAGTGTGTGTGAGGAAAGCATAAATGAAAATAAGTCATCAGAAAAATGTGCTCACCTTCATCCCTGACAGGGACAGTGTGTTTTTAAGTCTGTATTTTCCGTCTTGTTGTGGGTAAGTATACAGCATAATATCATTCATCTGTTTGGGAGAGAGAAAAAGAGACAATTGGAGGAATGAGATTGAGATACTTCTAATCGGACAAACGGGAAGACTTAAGATTTATCAATCATAACGTATGTAATGCATGTAATACCTCCCTCCAACACAAGGTGGCGGTGCAGCTCCGCTTCAAGAGAGTCTCTATTTAAAGAGGTTGTTCCGATTTTTTTGGTTGTGTTGCAGTATTTATGAGCAGTCAGTGTCTTACCTGCAGTGGTCAGCAATCCGAAAAGCAGGAATCCCTTCATGATACGCGGCTTTCTACTGACTTCTCAAGTTTTAAATGGAACAACAATACAAGCAAATTAAAAAACTATTTTTCAATTTAGCTTTTTTGGGGTGTTTTCTTTTCAGTGGTACTTTAAATTTCCCATTCCCATGGCCGCGCACGGCAGAACTTTAAAGCAAATGTTTGTTTGGATACGGGAATAAAGAGTTCTAATAAGCCCTGCACGCCATTGTTTTATGAGAGGTATTTCATAACACAGACAAAAGAAATGACATCATTGGTCACACCTAATGTGTGCTCTAAGCATCTGCTGGGGCCCGACGGCCAGCATCCAGAGTTCCCCACCCTGCTCCGGACCCCCCACCACCCTCACCCTTCAGAGGCTTCTCAGGCTACAGAGGAGCAGGACTGGGTGGAGCCTGCCACCTTCACCACAACAACAACACAAACAGTCCCACTAATTTTTGTTTGTTTGTTTTGCTTCTCTTTTAGCTAGGTGGCCGGAGACAAAACAGTGCATGGCAGCCAAGCCGGAGCGACCTTTGGGCTGCGGCCACCGGGATTTTTTGGGAGCTCCACCCTGCGCTGCTGGTTTACTGAAAGATTCCTTCCACAGGGACGCGGACGGGAGCTGAGCAAACAGACTGACCCAGGAGTACGCAACCCTCTTTGTGCTTCATATTTCATTTTTCAGCTGTCCACTTGCCTTCTTCCTTCCTGCTGTTAATTCCTTGCTCAATCTAAGGGCTTTTTCACACCTGATAGTCCAGTAGTCTCGGCTCGACTGGGGACCAAAAATGCAATGTTTGTTACATTTTCAGCCGGACTGGTTAGCTTTCCTACTGTGTTGAACAATATAAACTAATTGTTTCCTGTTTCCTCCCTCACCTGTGGTGGCGCTGCTCCAAGAACTTACTGAGGACGACGACATAAAAACCTCTGAAGAAGACATGAGCGCAATTTCCTTCTTCGCAAAATGTAAACAAAAGTGGACCAACGTCAGATTTTTAGTGGTTGTAGTTTCTCCTTGTTGTTACAAGCCATTTCTCACACGTTTGTTTTGGTAGTATTTACCCAGAATGCACTGCGCTATGGTCTGCATCCTGTTTCTGGAGGAGTCTCGGGTCCGCTTCCATCCACGTTTGCAATCGAACTGCACCATCCTTTACTTGAACCGAACTAAGACATAGGTTCACACCTCCGCAAACGGAACTGGGCTTCCTAGGCAAACACACTAGAATTCGATTAAAGTGGACTAAGCAGGGCTGGTGTGAACACACCCTAAGCTGGTTTTATTTCTTCTCTTGGCCAAGGATTGGTTTCACCTTTTGTCTATCTCTGAGCAGACTGATAGCTTTCCATCTTCACAGTTTGGAATCTCCATTGCTAAAAGCCCCCAAAATACCAACTAAGCCTCTGGTGACGGCAGACGTCAGGGGGTGGATGTTGCTTTACAGAAAACGTGTTTAGCTGCAGGTGGAAAAAGACAATGGAGGACGTGTCGGGACAGAACGAGAAAAGACAAATTAATCCACGGAGCATCTTTATGTTTTAGTTGGATTAACCAAGAGAAGCCCAAACCCTAAACGCTGCTCCTGCGGATGTCTCGCCGAAGCATATTTCATAACATGAGACAGCGCTGATTGCACATGGAACAATAGAGTGGGCTTCTCCATTTCACATTATGTGTTTGTGTAACACCCACGTCCCTCCTCTGCCGCCTCCTCCCCACATTCTACAGGGTGTCTGGCCTTCACTTCGCTGTCAGTCCCCCTCCCAATACACAGGAAGCCGGCATCCAGTGACCCACACCAAACATCCTGTAAGGAAGCGGGGCCCTTGAAAACAAGTCCTGAGAGGGGTGGAGAGGAGACAAGTGGAGAGGGAGGCCCTTGCTGGATGGGTGTGGTGCTTAGTGGAGGTCCAGCAGCCTTGGCCTCGCGCCCCTCCACCCTCACAAGCTCACCTACCTCCACCCAACATTCCTTGACACGGATAAAGCCAGCAACCGATTTCACTCGCGACTCAATGATTTAGCAGGTGCCTTAAACAAAGGGTCCCTAATCAGACTCATTAGGTCCTGAGATTCTCTACAGAAGTGCGTCCTAAGCATGAAAATGATTATTGTAAGGTCTTTTTATGTAAAAACTCTGAGTTATCTTTTGGTGGGTTGGAAGGTTGTACAAACCACTTATGTGAGGACTAACTGTGGTTAATGTGCCAGGAGTATGTGGTGATAACTTGAATGGGTGTACATCTATGGAGAGTGAAGAGTGCCAAATTACAATGAGCCAATAACTTATGAAATAATTATTCAAATATTTAATGAAGTTATTAAAACTGGAAATAAATTCAGAAATTATTTATTAAATATAGAATTAATTGTATGTGCCTCAATCATATATTGATTTCTTAAAAAAAAAATACAATAAAATATTGACCTCAGAGTCACAGCAAACTTGGAAGAAGTTGCCTTGACTTGCTTTGTGCAGCAACCAATCAGACGTCAGAGTCTCTATAGAAGAAGCTTTGATCCCGCCCACTGAGGTCGATGGTGGGGTCGACCGTCTAACTAAATTTACGATCGGCACGGGAACCTGAAATAAGTGAGTCACTACATAGATATATTGTCTTTATAAGGAAATCGATACATTTAAATAATCCACATATAATTAATTCTATATTTAATAAATAATTTCTGTATTTATTTACAGTTTTAATAACTCAATGACCCATTTAAATACTTTTTTTCTTTTAACCAATTTTTCATTTATTGTATTTTGGCACTCTTCACTCTCCATAATATAATCTGGTCTTTTTTTTCATGGAAGATATTGAGGATATTGTCACAAAATAAGATATTTTAAGTTTACAGATGACATCATGATGCCTCTTTCAAATGTGAAGAGAGTGTGTGTGAACATCAGTTTGCAAGCCTTTTACCAGATTCCTCTGATCTGGGCTTTGATTGGACCATTGTCACACACGAATACTCTTCAATCCAAACCATTTCACTGGCGCTCTGGCTGCATATTTAGGGTTGTTGTCCTGCTAGAAAGTGGAAAACTCTGGTCAATTCCTCACATCTTCCCCCCCTCTGGAAAAACTATGAGCTAATGTGTGTTGATCTGTAAAATCTCAACTAGACTCACTGACAACTGAGGCTGTAATGAGACAGAACGTGAAACAGTCGAAGAGGTACGAATACTCTTTAAATACAGAGATCAGTACGTCTGAATCGGTAAAAGTGTCTTAATACGCCTATTTTCATGATGTGGGGGTAAAAGTTAAGCGGACCGAGCTGTATTACCAGAAACAGATGCCGCGGCTGCCTACTCTTCCTCGAGACCTTCATGAGTGTCCCCTCTTTGACGAATATCTGCCAAGGACAAGAACAGTTAAAAGCTTTTATTCAGATCAAAACAGCCGCGTTCTGGTTTGCTGCCATGCCACTTGGTGATTCTCACCCTTCCGGGCTTCAGAAGGTCCCTCTTCCCCTTCACGCTGTACTCTATGTGGACCAGACGCAGCAGGTTCTCCTGCGGGAGACCGAAGGATGAAACACAGATGAAGATCACCCGACGACGACACACGGACAGTTTATTTCTGAATGAAAGTGCTGGAGGCGGAAAGGGAGGCGATAACTTTGGTTCCCCCCTGGACCCCCCGTCTCTCAGACTGTGTGTGTCCGTATCAGTGGGTGTGCGAGGAGGAGGAGGAGGAGGAGGAAGAGCAGTGTGATAAACAGAGGAGGGAACCTAAAGAGACACGGGGGAGTCTGACAGTGAAAGACCTGAATGGCATTGAGGAAGTGTTGGTCAATTATCTCCACCAAGTCTTGAAGTTTAAGAAGAACCATAAGTCATGTCCAGCATTACACTGCCTTCTTTGTTGTGTCACATAAACTTTCCTCAGTTAATCGCCAAGTAGGGATCGACCTCTTTTTCTCTCTGGCATGCCATCATTCAGGAGACAGATTCACACGGAGGAACCGCTCTTTGAGGCAGGACTTAAAGACCTTTGGAGACTAAAGCTAGAGTGTTACCAGTGAATAGGAGCGCACACTATTAACCCAGGTTTAGAAACTCACCCCTTGTTTCAGGTCGTCGTTGGCCTGGTCCGCCACCTCAGACACAATCACCAGCACAGCTGCAACAGAAACAGAAAACAGAAAACGAGTTGAAAGCATTCGATGGGGCGACACGGTGCGTCGGCGCTAACGCATGCTGATCAGCTGCTTGTGAGCTTTAAGATGAAAACATGTCAGGAGGCGGTTGAATTACCCTGAGTGCCCTCGTATTCTTTGGAGTCAGGAGAGAGGTTGTTCAGATAATCTGGAGAAAGCAGATTAGGAACGAAATACGTGAGCATCAAATCAAACGAAACGCATTTACTGATAAATTACGCCAACTTCTGAAGCACTTTTTCAAGTTTAAAGTATTAACTCCTGTTATTGTAATTATAGATGTTAATTTGCAGCATTACAAATTACAAAGTTACTGATGAAAACTTTTCTGACTTTGTTTTTTGGAGATGACTTTTTCACTGCGGTGCAGTGAGAAATTACAAATTTGTTCTGTTTCTTAATCTTACATCAGAACAGATTTTAACACCAAACAATAACAACCTGAGCAAAAGATTTATGGTTTTCCAATACTAATTCCACTCATTAATGAAATAAGAAGGGATTTAAACCAGATTAGCTCTTGTATGTAAAGAAATGATGTAAAAGTTGCTAAAATTTTAAATAAAAACTGAGAGATGATACATATGTATAAACTTAAAGTGTAGGCCAGACTAATGATTGGTTTGCTTTTGAGAACATTCAGACTCTCGGGTTTACAAGAAAGGCTGAGGGTCACAATAAGGAAAAGCTGCCTCACCATATAGTTTAGTTCTCATTCTAGATATTAAAAAAAGATTTTTTCCATAAGACCCAATGGGTTTGGAAGGAATGCAGGACAGACATAAATCTAGGCAATAAAGTGGGCTAAGACTACTAACAGTAAAGTTTTTCTCACATCACAACATTTTAGCAGCAACGCGCTTATTTGCAGGCACTGGCATCCTCGGACAATGCACAGTTGGCTCCACCAGAGATCGCACAGTTCATCAATAGTCAAGTTTGTCATTCGAAAGTGCTGGATCTATGGTTCTTCTGCAAAATCTTCCATTACACTTTCCCCAAAAGTGAAATGGCCGCACATGTAGCCACTCCCAACTACAAGGAGTTTGTCGCTCCAACGCCTCGAAGGGTCGCCGACGTCTATTCTGATGGCCGATGACGATCGCGACTGCCAAAGCCGAAATATAAATATATCTCATGTGAGTGTTTACATCATAATTTATAATGATTTATGGTACAAACTTATTCATGTGCGATTTTAATGGGATTTATTATTTAACGGAAACGCCGCAATTGCAAAATTACGTTTTTTACGAAAACATTTTGCTTACGTTTGTAATAAAAGCGCAGATAGTGACCATTTCTAAATTTGGACTCTTTCCAAACCGGACTGTAAAAAGCGACGCAAGTGTGTGTAACCTTTCTTCCTATGTTTTCGCATTGCAAAGTTGACTTCCTCAAGTGCTGACAACGACTTTATTTTCTGTGACATCTTCCTCTTAGTTTTTAAAATCTGAGCGTCTCTGTGTCATTACCTGTGAGTAGCATTCGATACTGAAGAACTCTCACTATGACCTGGAGCAGCTGGTGTTTCATTGGGACCTCCAGTTCTTCTGGACTTTTAGTCTGCATACACACACAAACACACCTATTACATTTTCAACACATTAAAGAGCACATTCCAGCATATTCCGTTTCTCAAATTTGAAGAAAAAAAGCACCTAATCGTACCGTATCCAATCCGCAAAAGAAACCCTGCAATAATTTCAATATCTTCTTGTCCAACCAAAGCTACGCCTGTACCAACGGAAAAAGCCACGTCTCTGTGTCTTCCAAATGTGGGTCGCTGCTTTAACTCAAATGCCGTGAGACAAGGTCGTCGTCGACGGAAAGGGAAATGTTTGTCAGGGTGACCTTGAGGCACACAAAAAAACCCGGAGAGCGGCCCTATTCTTCTGCTCGATGGAGTCGTTTGCAGGTGAGAAAGGACAGAGAAAGGGGGGAACTATCAAAGAGAGCATTGGAAAATCAATCAGGATCTAATTGTCTGTGACAGGTATTTATGCCCTGAGAGGTTGAGGAGCGGCAGGGGTTCTTGGGTGCACACACACCCACACACACACCATCTTTTCTAATCCAATGAAGTCCTATCCTTCATTAGACAGGCACAGATAGCACCCTGCGGGAAAACAGCATGTTCGTCTTTATTTACACTGCACACACACACAAATATAAAACGTGTCAATGAGACGTTCACACTTTGGCGCATACAGTGCCTCACACAGAGCTTGAGCTGGTGATGAGATGAATGTGAAAGGAACGAAGGTGTTAAAAAACAGTTTTTTTTTTCTTTAAAGAAACCAGGAGTTGGAGCCCTGATCCACCCAGCAGATCAGCTCCCCGTTATCAAGCCTGCTTGTTTTCAGAACATCCGCTCACTTCCAGCGTCGCTTGCAAATTGTCATCCAATTGACACTTGTTCAGAGGAAGTGTCGTTCCAGAGATGGTAATTAGCTTGTGGTTTGTTTGGGTGAGCAAACCAAAAGGAGGGGAGAAGAAGGAGCAGGACGCTTCGCGATAAACACACGCACTTTGTGTACACACACGCGCAGCTGATCTAATTGGGGAGTTGTAAAGGAGGCTGCTTCTCTAATTAGCTTCTGTCCGCCTCATTGCCCAGCTGCCTTTACAAGGAATTCGCTCCATCCCTCTCTCCTTCCTTCCATCGCTCTGTGTCCACCTGCTGCACAGCCTCATCGGACACACACACCCCCACGCGCACACACACACAGAAAGCAAGGGACGCTTCGGCGTGAATGAAAATCCAGGCGGAGGAGTCTGGGAAAAGGGATTTCATGAACCCAGTTTGAGAGCATCAACACAGTCTGCGTGTGGCTACAGCCAGGCAGAAACAACACAAGGGCACAAACACGCTTCGCACGTAGGAGACACACATGGATCGAACGCAGCTACGCGGGTAAACAAGCAACTGGCTGTTAAAGGGGGATGGGGGCGAGGGGTGGGAGTGGTGGGCTGTAATCCGGTAAGGGTTGAGCTCTGATCCAATCGGGGGACTGCGGCTACTTCATCACTGTCATCACCACATCCACAATGAAATTACTACCACTTACACCGCGGGGCTTTAGCTTGCAGCGGGAAAAGGTGAGTGCACAAATGAGGTGTTGAAAGAAAGAGAAGGATTGGAGGACTAAAACGCAGCCAGAGGAGAAAACAACGTTTATCAGAAATAAGCACGTACATGTGGGTGTACTTACTTACGGTATTATGTATTTTCCAGTCACATAGTGCCATTTTATAGCACAATCAAGTAACTATGACACCTTCAGTTGTTCTAAGGTACGACTTAAAAGAAGTTTGTAATGACGCCTTGAAATTGGGCTTCTGTCTCTTTAAGAAGCCCCTCCTCTTTCTGACAACATCGCTCCTCTATTAAGCCTTTAACAACGTTTCAACCAGCCTTTCACAGACAACTAGCTTGCATGATAACCTCAGCAGACGAAACAGCTCCACCAAGTGTTTGCTAATTGCTGCTGCTAGTCTGAAGGAGCTGAGTGGTGAAGTCGCAGGGGAGTGACGCTCTGTGAGGCGGAATAGCTGCAATGGGAGATTAAAGGATTCCTCAAGCATGCATGAAAGGAATCAGAGCAAAACGTTTAGAAAATGTAGATTGACGACAAAAACTGGGTAATAGAGATGATTTTATCCGGAAGCAGCTAGTGACGCAGCACTTCTGCAGAAAACATTGTTGGAACATGACGACGAGACCAAACAGTATTTATCACAATTTCCCTTGTGTGAAGTTATTCGATAACAAAATCTGTAATGCAGTCTAGTCCAGTCCTCTTTTTATCTTGAGCATACTGAAATCTATGCAGAGGTCTCACATTTGGCTTGAAAGTTTCAGCGTAGACAGTTTTTTTTTGTTGCAATTTAAATAGAAAACATGCAAACAAAACTACAAGAGAATGCACTTCAAAGAACATGCAGAGGTAATCATGTGTAACAAAAAAAAAATCAAAACATAGAAATACAGACCATCACATGGAGTTTGTTTATGTGAGACATATTATATTTTAATCTGAGTTTAGGTTGGTTTTACAGAACATTCTGGCTGGTGACTTCCATGAACACATATTTTCTGAGCTATTTCCCTGTCTTTACTCCTCCAATTATAGCCGGGTCAGAAAACCAAACCAACTTCCAAAGCAATGCTTCGACATTCGAGGACGTCCATCACATTAACACATCACCGTACCAGTGGGAACTGGGACGATCACAGCCAAGACTGTGATTCCTTTAAGCAATTGGAGGAACCTAAGGAGCAGCAACGGAGTCTCATTAATGCTTGATATGAAGTTTCTCAGGGCGAGAAGTGGAGTGACGTCGAGCTGAAGGTTTTCAAACGAGGAAAACGAGCTGCAGGGTACCGAGGGGCCGGCGCTCGGTGCTAACGTGTGACTGAGCTAAGTTTTTCTGAGGAGACACAGCTGCCGATGAATATTTATGAGCCGAGACAGTTGGCAGTCTTGTCTGTTTGCTTTTCTCAATGAACTAGAAACGCCTGAAAGCATTATGTCAGACACTCACGGCGAATCAACACACAAGCAAGGAACCGGCGAATTTGCATGCATTTTGGCAGAGAGGCTCGGTCGCTTCAGCGCTAAACGCAGACATAGACGTAAACCGCACAGATAGTACGAAGACTGCGCTTTTGTTGGTTGTGTGTTTTATAAATGAGATGACCTGAAATAATGTCTTTGTTTTTTGGGGGGGGGTTTTGCACATTTGACTTGCTTTGCTTTACTTTCCTATAATTTCATGTTTTAATTAAACACCTACAACACAAAAAGTTGAGTTTGTTAGAGGGATATCTAAAGTGTTTTTAAAAATGCCTTTTGGGGTCTTCTAAGGTTATGTGCAGTATCATCTTTATGCCACACATGGTGGGATTTAGGCCAAAATTCTAAACCTTCTCCTAATCTGGTCGAAGTATTTGCTTGTGACAAAAGCAAACAGAATTTCTTAAGGCTTTTTTCTCATTAATTTATGTTTTTTGTGACTCTTCCGTCAAGGCCAGATTTGTGGAGTGCAATGACTACTAGCTGTAGGTCTGAAACAATTAATCTGATTAATCGTGATGAATCGGTCATCGAAATAATCAAGAACTAATTTATGTATTGATGTTAAGTCAAGTATATAAAGAGCTGAGCTCTTCACATTCTGAGGTTAGAAGTATTTTTTTTTAGCTGCAACAAATGGTCTACGATTCACTAATGTTGCATTTTTGACGATACAATGTTTATTTTCTTATTTGAAAAATCATTTGTTGATCGTTTAATGTATTTCTAATAATGTATAATAAAAAGGGCTTAAATGAAAAATATGCGGAATGTGGCCGTTTAAAAAAAAAATCCAATCAATTGATAAATCATCAAAAATAATCCAATTAAAGTCATCATTACAGCCTAAATCTTACCACCTGAGCAATATATCTCTGCAGCCCCTCCAGAGTTAGGCTTTTGACTCTTTCTCTTGTTTTCACAGTGAACATTCAGTATTGATTAAATGACAAAATACGTACTTGCTTCAGGATGTAATGATATTCGGTTTAGCTCTAGCTAACCCCTCACTCGTATCCCACATTCCTGGTGTCAATTACGAAAGAGGATATTAAAGTCAGACAAAGAATGAGGATCCATTGCCGAGCGAATATAAAATATGTGAGCATGACGGCAGAAAGGTCAGCTCCACGAGCCGCAGCGGGTCACAGAGGCTGTAGAAATGCCGCTATGATCCCAGGGGCTGCCGGGGGACAAAAAAAAAAAAAAAAAGTGATTCAATGGCTGCTGAAAGGTTTCCAGTACAGCATCATTGCACTGGAAACACACCCACAATGCTTCATGTTCCTTCCCGAGAATGGATAATGTAAGCCTGATAGTCTAAAAATCCCTTAAGAAGACAGTTTAAATCCTCAAGCGAAGTAATAAAGGCACCACAACAACCTGGGAATTAAAAAGTCTCTCTGCCTCGAGAGTCTCACCTCAAATTTCCTGACGATGCTGGCGAAAGCTGGGCAGCTTCTGCAGCTCTGCTCCAGTAAGGACATGCTGCGGTCGAACTCAGAGATGTACGTGTCAAACACTCTGAATTCGTCCCGCCGAGACAGGATCACGTCCACCATCTTCTGGTTCTCCTCCCTTTGAGGTGAAGATTAAAAAGTACATCAAGTGGATTTGGGATTCAGTACAGAGCATCGTTTCACAGAGCGGGTAGATTCTAGAAAGTGGCGTGCAAGACTGAACGTTTCTTTTTACTGCCAGACAAGCTTCCTGCAAAACTAAATAATGTTTAAACTTGTAAACAAGTGTCTGTAAAGGTGTCTAAAGACACTGTTTTAACTCAGTGGGAGCCCAATGAAAGACAATATGTTGTCACTTAGATCAGAGGTTGATTTTTATATTCAAAAACTGATAAATTATGTTCTAAGGAGTGTGTTCTTGCAAGGCTTTTATCTAAACAACATGGTACTCATAGAAGTACTGCTGCTAATACCCACTTATTAGTCCTTTAGTGATTGAGTCAGTGAATGAATAAACTACTAGGTTAACCTTTTGTTAAAGAAATAAAAGCCCTGTTTGGTCCGCTTCAATCGAACTCTGGTTCATTTGTCTAGAAAGTCCCGTTTATTTGGGGAGGTGTGAATGCGCAATCGAATTCTGATGCGGACCAAAAATCGAACTCTGGTCTGACCAAAAACCTGGGATCCCTCTGAAAGCAGGAAGCGGACTATAGCGCAGGGCATTGTGGGTAAATACAACGCAAACAAATGAAAGTGTCTTCCGTTGGGGGGAGAAATGTCTCATGGTCATTTTTTCAAAGACAAAAGAGAAAGCCTACAACCGCCAAAATCCGTGTTTACATTTCCCGAAGAAGGACGTTGAGCTCTAGTCTTCTTCAGAGGTGTTTCTGTTTTTTCCTTCTGTGGTTCTTGGTGCAGCGCCACCAACAGATAAGGAGGTAAACAGTTTTTTTTGGTTTTTTTTTAATGGTTTGTTTTGTTTGACACTGTGCAGTGTAAAAACTAACTGCAGCAGCTGAAAATGTAACAGATGTGGCCATTTTAGTCCCCAATAGATCTGAGTCTACGGGAACTGTCAGCTGTGAAAACGGCCTAAATCTCAAACCGTGGGGATCACGGAACATCCCGCTCCTTACCAATTGCTAATGCGCTCCTCCAGCTCCTCCAAGATGCTGCTGTGGAGGGTGTAAACCTGTGGGAGCACCCCTAGTATCTCGCCCAGCCGCTGCTCGTCCAGCACTGGCTGCCCCTTCTCGTCCACTGCCTCGCTCACCGCTGACCTAAAGTCCTGTGTGAGCCAGGGAGAGAGAGAGAGAGAGAGAAAGAGAGAGAAAAACAGGATTTGTGAGGAGAGATTTTTCAAGAAGACAATGCGGTGGGACTCGTAACGCAAAAACAAGAAATAAAGGAAGTGCTTGTGAGGAGGATGGAAGGAGGAAGGGAGGGCAGGAGAAATGAAAGGTGCAGAGGAACGGGGGAATGAAGAGAGAAAAAAAATGGAAGGAAGGTCAGATCCTCCTAAACATCCTTCCTGACACCCTCCCTTCATATCATCCCCTCACTTTGGGCTCCGTCCAGGCATTCAGGAAAGGTGGCCCCCGCCTGCACGGCACACCAGGTGTTGCTGCATAATGACCTAACTCCATGATATAATGCAGGTTTGTACTAAACCCGCCGCCGCTTTTCATATCTCTGCAGACAAGAGCCCAAGAATTTGCTGATATGCGGCTATTTTGGCTCTATTGAAGAGTATTCAGTGCACATAAAGAACGCACAACTGGCATTAATAGCAGCGGCGTGAGTAACTAAAGGGGCTCGTTTGATGAGTTATGGCAGGAGGGAGAGGAAAAAAAAAACAGGAGAGAAGATATTTATCTTCTCAGCAAATTAGCTCAAAAAGAAACAGAAAGCAGGTAATTTATTAAGAGGCGTTGGCGTGATGTGAGAAGTATTAGCTGCCTCTTCGACCAACACTGCTGTGCAGCAAAGAGCTACATGTTGTGTCTCTAATAAGGCACGCGTGTCAAACTCGGGGCCCGCGGGCCACGTCCGGCCGCGCCGTATCTGTTCATTGGACCTCTAGACCAGAGGTCTGCAACCTTTACAATAATAAAAAAAAACAACATATATTTTAATCCTCAATCTGGCTAAATAAAATGTATTACCTGACCTTTTGAAAAAAGACATTTTGATGAAGATCCACTACAGAAAATGTATTGTATTTTTAGTTATTTTACTCTTAATTTTAGGTTTTAATAGAAAGAGAAACATAAGATGTTTTCAAAAAGCTTATATCTACAGTTTTTGTTACGGGATGTTGATATTTGCACATCATTTCCAGTCTAACAAATAAAATAGATTTAGATCAAAATAATATTTTTAGAAATTTAAATGCAATTGTTTCATAAAAAAAAAAAAAACTAAACTAAAAAATAGTTAAAAGTTGCAATTGTTGTTATATCTTTTAAAACGGTTGTTTTGTTATCGTTTTTAGTCAAAGCTCGACTGAAGAGGAACACAAAAATATAACTGTAACAGTTGTGTGCTTGGATATTATTTTATCAGTCAAATCATACACGTTTTGATTTGCACAGTGCCACATTGTTTGCGTCATTGTGAAAAGATGTTAAATATTTAGCAAGTACAAATCAAAGGCAGAGAAAGATGCAAGATCTTCATAGTCTCATAGCACATTCTGCCACAACGTGAGGACATTCAGGATCTTGAAAATGAGTTTGACCCCCCTGCTCTAGGGGACGAGTGAATGGGGCTCCTCAATTTCAGTTTTGTGTAAAAAAAAGACACAGAACAATCATCGATGTCCCGATCCGCATGCGAGATACTGTCAAGAAGGCGGCCCACTTCAGAACAAGAGACTCGAGACCCAAGTTCCCCTTAACCACGTCGGCTGGTTGAAAGAGCGGCCATGTTTCTGCCTGACTCCGTCTTCCACGTCGCACGGCTTCGACTCTGTTATGGTAACTGAAGCTTTCGGTTGGGCAGTCAGTCACAGCGGGCTGATTGCTGCCTCTTTTGGGCCAAAGGGGTCGCGGATTAGCACAGAAACGGCCCGAGCTTCATGTGCTGAAGCCGTTACGGGGGAGAAGTCGTTTAGAAGAGCGCGGCCTCCCTTCCTATGTGGAGACAGGCTCTGGAAATTCTTTGTATTCTTGTTATTCCTTATCAAACAATGGAACAATAGCTCATGTGCGCTTCTCACTTAACGCTGCACCTTGTTTTTTTCCCAGACGGTGTGTTTGTACATGCCGTGCCGCCTCTGTGTGTACCGCCACCTCACCCCCGACCCCCGCCGCCTCGGCTGAATTACTCACTTTCAGTTTAACGACGACCATCGAACAGCCGCCAATAACTTAAAAGATCACAGTCTGAAGATTGACAAGCAATAACAACCTGATGCATAATCATATCTCTGAATCACCAAAAGAGTGAACGTCACCTTTAGCATATCTGGAGATACCCTTACCTCTTTATTCCTGTCTTTTTTAAATATGTTTTAAGGGTTTTTGATCCGTGGGTTCTTCAGGCTTTCTGGGAGTTTTTATTGAATACTTGCTGTTTTTTTTCAGACGCTATCATTCACATTAAAAAGTATATTTATATATCTGATAGGTCATACAAATAAACAATATCCCAAACTTTTGAACCCCCATTAAATCGCGTTAATCCATCACCTAAAATTGGAGAGGACAACAGCTGCAGCTAATACAAGCATACCAAGACACGACCGACCAGCTGAACTAAAGATTGGGCAAGACGAATAATAATAGTAAAACAAAAAACACTTGTGTATTGTGGAGGAGCTGCAGATATCAATAACTCAGGAGGGGAAATCAGTTAATTTATGATGAACAACAATGAAAATGGTGGCAACATGCTGTGGGGACAGGGAAACTGGTGAGAATATAGCCGTAACTACAAATGAAAGGGTTTAAATCAGAGCGTATTTCAGTATTAGAATGGCCTAGTCAAAGTCCAGGCCCAAACCCAGCTGGAAATCTGAATTTAGAATTGCTGTACACGAAGCCTGACCTGTTTAGAAAAAAGAAGAATGGAAAAATTTTTTATCCGAATAACCCAAAGTACAGGGGACTGAAAAAAAGGCAAGCCACACTTTTCAGAATCTAATTAGCTAAAACATTTTAAAACCGTGCTTTCACTTAAAAGTTATGATCAACAACTGATTAACTAGACTCCTGTTTTAAATGTGAACAGGTTCAACGGGTATGAGTATCTTTGTAAGCCACTTTAAACTTATTTACACCTGTTGCTTGTTTTCCAGGCAACACAAAAGAATCAATTGTGCTCCAGACATTTGAACAATATTATTACAATTTGTACAATAAATGCTCGAATGTAAACTTTATCCATCATTGTTCACATGAAGATGTAGCCTCTGGTTCTGTCTGTGCTTTAGCAGCAGCTAGTTTGTAAGTTCGGCTATTAGGTTGAAGCTCCAGGTTTTTGGTCTTCAGATGGGCCTGTTATTGTTGTTGTAAATATTTATATTAGTTCATGTTTAAAGGTATTAGAGCTAATAAATCACTGCAGTGAAGTCACAGGAAGTGTCATGAAACATAAATGTCATTCTTTACTTATAAATCTGCAGTTATTTGATGTTGTTTTGACAGGAAGTGAATGAGAGGATGGAAAAAAAGAAATATGGTGTGTGTGTGTGGTCTACGCAGTAAAATCCCCCTCCCGTCTCAAAAACACTAACAAAACCCCCCCAAAGTTCTCTATTTGACTGGCCACATGGTCACCAGAAAGATCAACTTTCTTTTAGTGACATTTTTACTCTGAGGGATTTTTACCCTATTCACAAAACAAACATACAAAACAGATTTGTGGTGTGGGGACGTTGCGTCATCCGACAACTGACCACAACATGACAACTTTGTCAAGACCAGGAAGTAAACTTGGCTGCAACAACACTGATAAACTCAAAACCGAACATTACCAAAGGGAGAAGGGAGGAGGAGGAGACAGAGACTGGATGTGACACACACACACACCCACGCGCCCACACACACACACACAGGATAAGATACAATGACCAGATCTTTAAGAAATCTTTAAGCAGGAGAGATTTGAGGTCCATTTGACCCACTTTTGATCAGGCAGAGAAGATTTCCTTACCTCCTGAATGTGCTTGAGGGAGCTAACATGTCTGCAAAAACAAGAATGTAACAAGATTATGTAAAAACTGTAAAAAGAAACCCTTAAATAAATAGGTTTTTTTATTTTTACTACAAATTTAGCAAATTATTTAAAAGGTTCTTAAAGAGGAAGAAAAATACAAAGCCTCGCAGAAGTGTTCATACTAAATTAATCTCTTTACAGTTTTTGACATTATTGGATCAGTAAGGAATAATGACATTTGTAGGTTGTGATGTAAAAAAACAGGCATGATTTTGGGAAGTTACTCCAGAACTTCTGATGAATTAACACTGAAGCGCCAAACAAACAAAAAAAGAAAAACAACCAAGACGAACTGATTCTATTGGGCTTACCCACAAAACCTAGCCACTTACATTCTCTCCGAGTCGACAAGCTCTTTGGCAACGTAGAACGCTCTTGAACGCCCATCAATCTGCGTGACAGGAAGGGAAAACTGGTGGGAGATTAATGAAAACAGTTCATGTTTAAAGGCCTTTTGTGGAGCCCTCTCGAACATTCATAGTGCCAGCTACAGCACTGCTAAGCAGGCTGACGAAACACCGAATAGACTTCTTTTTTTTTTTTTAAGATTCACGCTGTCAACATAAGACTGATTATTTCATTACTCTGCAGCACCGACTCGAAAGCCTTCTCAAATTGAACATGTTTAAATTCAGATGCATTATTTATGAGAGGCTGTATGAAAAACCGCCCCATTGATTTAGAGGCTAATTGCTGCGTCTCAGAAACATGAGAGCAAAAGCAAAACATTGGAGCTTTTATGGTTTTTACCAAGGTGACCATGTGTGTGTGTGTGTGTTCAGAGTTAAATTTGCTCGTTTAAAGGGACACTGATCTTTTTGTAGTAAAATCAAGGGCGCCCTTCCTTCTGAACTTTTTCTTTCTTTGTTCGATTTATTGTAACTTTGAAGAGTAAGAAAACAAGGAAATGCGCGTCACATGATCAGTACCGGGGGTTGTTATTGTTGTGACAGCAACAGGATGGGTGGGGTCCGTCTTTGAGCTACTGTAAAAGGTCTGCTCTTCGTTGCACAAACACAGAGGGGGAATTTCAAGGCCCATCAAATCTGTTAAAGCAATACAGGCTGGAGAATAAGCTCCGACACGAGGCTGAAGAGAAGAGAAGGGTTCGGCCACTAGGTGCTCATCTAATGGTGTCAAAATGAAAATCCCATCTACGGGTCTATTAAACACGATTATGAATGCAGGCTGTAATGATTCAGGTGGCTTCACCCAGCCTGCAGTGAACGTGCAGGGTTCCATTACCCACTCTGCAGGGGCTGGTATGAGATTCTCAAAGAGTGAGGACCTTGGATGAAAATTACCGCGGTTTCACAGTATCGAGACAAAGCTTCAAAACAAAAATGTGTGGAGTTTGAACGTGCTGAAATGACTTAATTTAAAACTAATACTGCAAAAGTATTGCAGTGAGAGCGTATTGCTACTTAGGCGACAATATAGAGTAGCAAGCTAAATTTAGGAGTAGTTTACAAGTAAACCTGAAAACTATACCTTTGTTGTTCTGTCTTTAAGGCAGTGTTGTGAAAATGTATTTGACCCCTTGCAAGGTTTTCCTTTTTAGTTACTTTTAAGCTTTTCGGATCACCAAATTGTTTTTAAAATCCGACAAAAGATAACCAGGTTAAACACAGGATGCCGTTTTCAAATGACGATTTTATTTACTAAGTGAAAAAGCTACCAAAACAAAACAAGCCTTTTATGAAACATTATTTGCTGCTGCTTGTCAAACCATAACGTTTCTGTTCTTTCTTACAAAAGCTGAGCTTCCTTTAATTACAGGGCTGATTACTGCCAGAACAGCAGAGTCAAAAATAGCATAAATATAACTTTTCCAGGAACGCAATGTAGATAAAAAGCAGAATCTTGTGCTCCAATCTTAAGAAATCCTAACAGATGAGAATCAACGTCGTTGGCATGTGTCAATCTGGAAAACCTTACAAAGGGTTGGGAAAATATTCTGTGGACCGAGGAGGCGAAAATGAAACTTTCTGAGAAGATGAGCGTCGTGTAATATCTGCTCTACAATTAAAAACATTTTATGGTGGATATGACCCTCTGCACGTGACGTCACTGTCTTCAGGGGGGAGTAACAGAAACACGTAATTGGTAAGTCACATTATTGCTTGGATTTTAATCGGTGCGTTTGGCATCCAGTGAAAACAAACATGTTAACAAATAAACTGCACAGTATGCTGTAAGTTTAGTGATATTTCCACAGTTGCGGTCTCGAATGATCTCGAAATAAAATCCTGAGTCCTCAGCGCCTGAGACCGAGACAAGACCGAGACCAAATGCGGTCGAGTCCGAGACGAGACCATCAGAAAATGGTCTCACTGGGACTTAAATCTGATTGACATGTCTTCGTATGCCCACAAATGCTGTTTATGCTAGAAAACTCTCGGGAGAATTTAAACAATTTTTTAAATAGCGGGTCAAAATTCATCCCCATTGAGAAAATCTTTAGGCCACATATCACTAAGTTTTGAAGGGAGTCTTTTTACACTTAAGGAGCCAAAAACAATCAGGGGTTCTCAAGAAATGTTTTATTTTGTTAAGGAATTAGTTGCACACACACTAATTAAAACACTGCCTGTATCTGAGCTGGCAACATCAGGGAAGTATCTTTTAGTAAATAAAGTTGATTAAACATATTAAATTGAAAGTTTTATTTTATGTTTGGCTGTTAACATATTTATCACTGCAGTCCTTCCTCCTTGAATACAAATGACAAATACATATTTTTCAACATATATAGAAATCGTGCGTTCCTTTGTTGAAGTAAAATAACTTGTAACTGACCCCATGTCTATTATACACCTGTTTTTCTGGATCTTGCCACTCACCTGTCGGTCATAACTTTGCTCCAAAGCGCCGTCTTCCTCTTCTGAGGTACGACCGTGGTCTTCATCAGCTGACAGCCCGGCAGAGACCGGGTTCATGGGAAAAGGTTCCGTGTAGGCACTGCACAAGACATAAAGCGACACATTTAATATAGCAAAACCTATTATCACAACAGTTTCTATAGAATACAGGATCACTGTATTGGCAATATGGGACGATGCTTTTTTTTTTTTCTGTTGGGAATGCAAAGTAGCATAAAGTACTCAATCTCAGACTCAGATTTACAATGAAAGGCCACTCACCGCATTCCCAAAGGGCACATTCAGACGCGGTGCTAAACTCCCAGTCCCTTATAAATGTATGTTTTTCAGGCTTCCTTTAAGTGTCCCTAAGCATTTCAGTTTTCATAAAGAGTCCCTGGGTGCTTAGAGTGTAATAATCCCTTTCCTGATTAGGTCCTGAGGAAATGGCAAAGTTGCTAGAAATCCTTTTGTGCGCTGCAGGAGCAGAGGGGATATGCTGCAGACGATTTCTTGTGTAATCCCTTCTAAATGCAACCTGCACTAATTAGCGATGCCCTCTGGCCCATTATGACCCTTTAAGTATGTCTGACAGCATCACGTCATCACAAAACTGTAAATACGACAGGCGTAGGTCGATAGCTCTAACGTCGATACAGAGCTGCTGCAAAATTAGAAGTCCAGTGCAGTGCCTCATTGAAAAAAGAATTTGTTATTGACTAGTGAGGAGTAGGCTATACCTCCAGGAGACTAAAGGTTATAGGAGTTATCTTTTGGACTCAGTTTCCATTCAGACATACTCATACTTCTTGAGGATCTCTCTCTCTCACACATCCAAGCAGCCACCTATAACAGTCTTATTGGGCGGGCCAGTGGAAGCACCTACGGCCCATTACTCACGGTTGACCTCAGAGTAGTCGGGTCGGCGTAGCCGGGGCTCCCGGGTTTGGCTCAGAAGGGAAAAAAAAGAACTGCGGGGAATTGCTCTTCTTTAAAGTCATTCTGCTGCTCTGATTTATTGAGCTATCTATAAAACGACCGAGAGCAACTCCACTGAGGACTTTCACCTTCACCTTTTCGTCTTCAACCTACAATAGCACTCCAGTCTTCAATTATTCAGAGGAACGTTTCACACAAAAGAAGAAATATAATCAAACAAAAGGAAAGAAATGATTGGGTTTGCAATATATGTTAAGTTTAGCAAATGAAACCAAACAAACCAAAACCTTGGACAACTATGAGAAACATTAGATATGGGCCTGGAGAATGGCAAAATAAGACTTTTGAAAAAGTCTATTAAAGCAAAGTTATTATCACAGCTGACTGTGTTGGTAACACGACAAAATTAAATCTAGTGTGTCAAATTTAAAGGCAGGCACAGTAACGGTGGGAAAAAGATACGTGTCTCACCAGCCTCCGCTAAATTTGATGGTGCTTGTAATACACGATTCAATAAAGTAAACACTCCGTATCAAAATATATATTAGAAGAAGTCTTTTTCCACTTATAATGGCACCATTATGAGAAAAAAAGTCTAATGGTGCAGGTTCATTAGCTTGCTAACTATAGAAGAATGGGATACTAATGGGGGATTTGGAACATGTGTTGGGAGTGTTCGCTGTCTTTAGTGAGGAAGGTTATTTGTTTACTGATGCGGAGGTGGCGTCTGTACAAAATAATAATACATTTTCTTTATGATTGCTACGATGATACATGTGGTCTGTTTGGGATAGATTAAGGATAATTTTTCAACTGCATAATGAGTTGGGAATTTGGGGTCACAGATCCAAATTCTAACTTTTGAGTGCTGCAAGTGTCTGTGACTTTTTTTTGTTTTAATTCAAACTGAAAATTGACTTACTTTTAGCAAAGATACTGAAGTTTTCTCTATTGATTATTTTTAAATGCCAGATCTTATTTTCAGTCACAGAACTAAACATAAATTGATCAAATCAAACAGAAAACTGTTCTTGACATAAAAAGAAACATATGACGACTGAGCATATAGCTAAAACTTGCGTGAAGACAGAGTGACCATTAAGAAAGTAAAGTTAATTTCAGCCTCAATGAAAGTACCAACCCAAGACTGATGGACACAAAACAACACAAGGCCGTTCATGTCTTGAAAAAATATCTCCAAGAGAATCAGCAGTCAGACCACTGAGGCGACTGCTAGTGTTGTTTGTCAGCATAACGTTTTTCAGATACGGAGGTTTTTATTTTCAGATATCTTCATGCGTGTTAATGTGAGCAAATCGCACTATCAAATTAATCAACTGCTCTCTCCAACCACTGCTCCTGCATGCCTCACTCATGGTAATTAGCTAGTTACTTGCTTTTTCTCGGTGTCTAAACCAAATGAGTGATAGGTTGAATAACAATATTTTGTTTACTTTTCCTTTCACCATTAGTTCTAAGTCACTTTTTTTTTTTTTAATCAAACCAAACGGCATATAGTGAGAAAACCTAACAGTAGAGAGTCTTACAGAGTCTAAGTGATGTGACAGATGGTGTCCTTAAAGTAAAGCTTTCACAACCATTGCTGTGGTGCAGCTATACCCGGACTGATTATGAGCAGAAAAGCACTGCTTCCATTCACTGCCACAACATTTTAAACAAGCACTGCATGGAGTGCCGGTGCTTTAGATGCTGGCCAGAACCAGAACAGAAATTACATCTACCTGGGTTATGCATGAATTTGAGATATAATATACTTTTATAAAAAGAAAATGTAGCAAATTAATGGTAAGCTGGACTCCTCACAATTTCAACCACTGAAAAAAGAAAAAAAAACAACAACAACAAATAACAGCCAATAATTTAAAGAAACTGGCTTGAGAAATTTCTGCTGCACAGCTCGATGGTGAAGGCAGGCTTACAGTAACACCTGACAGTACTATAATTAAAGGTCTAATCACAGGAATGGCATTTTGTCAGCGACTCCCAATACTGATTATTTTAAAACCGTCTTGATCGTGACCCCATTAGTTACTTGAATCGAATCCCATCACAAACTCAGAAATTTCAAGGCAGAGACTTTTGATTAAAGTTTTGAATAAAATCAGCTTACAGCTGGAACGCGGTGAAACTGGGTGTAATGTCATCCCCAAGTTGTGATTACCAAGGCAGAGAGAACCGAACTGCTCTTTAAATATTCAGCTACTGTAAAACCGCTTTCACTGACGGAGGCTGTACAGCACAATCAGTGTGATTGATATAATGACACCAAAGCTGTCAGAGGTACACTTAAACACTTTTTATTGAGTCTCTGATGCGGTTTAAACATGATACAACATAACGGATGACACCTTTGACGATTGCAAAAAACCAAAAATCCAGCTTTCCCTCTTGGAATTTCAGTTTCAGGAGGAACATTACAGTCGATGCTTTTAAGTACAAATAGAATGTAGTAATGGTCTCTAGGGTTTCTTATGTTTAAGTGTATTTTAAAGAATATAGGTTAGCTCTTTAAGCAAATTTAAAAAGCTAACCATATGTGTTTTCAACCAGAAGTATACCTTACAAAGATTGTTTGTGACATAAAGCTTAAACTAAACAGACACAATTGAGCTATCCGTTGTTATAGACAACTAATAGCAAGCATAAAAAGGATGCAAATAGTTGCATTGCTATATTACATTCTGACAAACATGAGGGTACATTTAAACTAGTTCGTAGAGTCAGGTGCTTGTCTGGCACATCCAGACCAGAGGATTGTTTGCTGTAGCTTCAGTCCTGTACTGTATGGTTTGGCAAATCATAGCAGACATGAACTCACTTTTTAGCTACAATAAATCTAGCACCCATAAATCTGTTAGCTTGTTCCTGAAGAGAGACTGCAGCAGTTATTGGTAATCTCAAGTAACAGCGACAGCAGACTTGACATTCCTGACTGGACCACACCTCATTCTGTTGTTCCAAGGGAAAGCAAAACCCTCACCCCGCCACAGGGGTAAGCCCATTCCTCCCATTTCGTCCTACCTGTCATGCCGTTTCTGCGCCTCTCTACCTCCCACCAGCACCTCACCCTTATCCCGCATTTCCTGTAAACAGGCTGGTGGGAAGCTCCTGGGCTGGATACTTCCTCCCTTGGGATGACCTGTTAACGACCTCAGAGCAACTGGCACCGGTCCTGGCGAACCAGGGACACGCCTTGCCCACCGCCTCGCTGCACAGCGCACCACCCAGAACAACAATGTACTTAAGATGGCTCCCTCATCACTACTAATGCTAAAAAAACAGTGGGTGGAGGTGCCGTTTTAAAGGCGATGCCAGGGCTTTGTCATCATTCTGAAGAGGTTTTTTGCTGAACTGGAAGAGTGATGTACAACTCTGCTACACATTAGCAGGACCCCATTATACGTGCTAAAATAAAACAGCGTCTCAGCTGCATAAAATCCTGAACTTTCTTTGCTAAAATTAGCTGGTTTCCTGAGCCCATTTGTAGCCATCTGGATTTTTCAATGGGCCTGGTTTGCTGAGACAGCATCCTCAGCTGGACCATCATCTAGTTGATAAAACAGCACAGAGATGTAACTCTGGCCACTCGCACGTTTGCGCATATAATACGCAACCCACACACCTACAAAAATAACACACCCTGATTGGGATTGGGTTAAATCGCAGCGCCTGTTCTGCATTCATCTTAGACAGCAGTGTGCCGCTAATGAACATGTTTCTTTGCTTAGTCTGAATGTGTGTGCTAATGTGGCGCCTTAATGCTGGCGTACATTAATCACAGCCACAAGAAACAGGGCAGCCGTGGTGGAGAGCAGCTTTGTAAGCTCGCCTTAAAATGCACGTCTGTGGCTGCAGGCGTTTGTTGAGAAACTCCCTGAGGCTATCGCTTGTTTCCCCTCACAAAAATCAACTTGTTTCTCCGAGGAGCTTTGACCGTGCTGGGTTGAATGTGTTCTTAATAAATCAATGTCATCGTCATCTCCGTGGTCTGGGACTGCGGTAGTGTCAAGATTTCGAAGGCTTTCACTGTGATATGTGCTCACAAAGGCAGAGAAATGCCTCTCTGTGAGTAAACTCTCGCACAAATACATATTCTATCGACCTAAATAAAAAATCCGCCCTGAGGCAACTCAGAGTGACCCTGGTAACAGGAACCTCGGTGATGGGAATGCGGCTAAAGGAAAAGCAGAAAGACTGATATGTTTTTGGCATCCTTGTGGCTGGTGTGAGATCTGAAGCACAAAGCGAAGCGCACTGATACCATCACTAGGACACAAAGCATCTGCAGTGGTCAGGTATAGAGCTCTTTAGAAATGCTCAGACACATAAGAGTGCCTTGAAAACATATTAACACCCTGTAGGGCAGAGGTGCCAAACTCATTTTGGGGTACATCAAGATCATGGATGTTCTCTAGAGCCATTTGTTCAAGAAAGTATTGATGAAACCAATTAATACACTGTTAAAATATTAGTACATAGCTGCCTCTGTATCCAAACATTTGAAATATTGAACATTTGTTCAAATTAATCAGTCTCAGGATTTCACGGTTATCGTAAAAGTAAGAAAGTTAGCAGTCACTTAAGCCAAATGTTTTTGACCATTTTTGCAATAGCACATATACTGTACATTAGTGCAGAAAAAAAAAAAGAAAAAAAAAGGGTACCGCCAATGTCTAAAACGACAGTGGCGGTAAGTTAGGAACGGAGACGGTTAACATTACAAAGGTGGAAGAAAGCAGAGCGGTTGATGTCAGTATGAGCTGTGAAAGGGAGGATGCTGGGATGACACAAAGACTATTGACCTGTGGTGAGAAGAGGACAGTGGATAAAGAAAATTTGCTAGATTTGCGAATTGTGGACTTTGTGCCAATAAGAGGTATTTCAGTTTTATATGGATTAAGTTTAAGAAGATTATGAGAGGGATGAGCAGGGATAAAGATGTGGTAGGTCTGGAGGACAGGTAAAGTTGGATGTAACCTTCATAGCAGTGAAAATTGATACATTTTCTGAATTTACTGCCAAGAGTGAGAAGGTAGATATTGAAAAAGAGTGACACCAGGACACAGCCCTGGGGCGTGCCACTCACTCACTGCAGATACTTGGGATTGGAAAGGCTTTAGCTGGTCAAGGTGAGAGCCATGAGAGAGATATGATGATGAGAACCAGGATAAAGCTGTGTTGTTTATTCCAAGAGAAGCTGGACAGCTAAGCAGAAGTCCAATGCCGTCAAGAGACCTTTTGTGATTTTGACCAGGGTGGTCTCTGTGCTGTGACATGGCCGAAAACCAGACTGAAATTGTTCAAACAAGTTATTGTCACAGAGCTAATTATACATTTGGTGAGCTACAATTTTCTAAAGCTTTGGACAGAAATGGGAGATCGGAAATTGGTCTGACTCAGGCTGTATTCTGGAGTGACTGTAGTACAGTTGGGATGTTTCTGTGCCATCTCAATATGGTGATTCCACACTACATCACACACTGCAGTAAACCCTGCAGACCCACAAGAGGACAGTGACAGAGAAGCGACCAGGAGAGAGCCATTTTAATAATAGTAATAAAAAAACTCTTAAACACAAGTGTCTGGCATAGTAAAGGAATTACGCCAGAACTGTTTCTTTTGTCTTTCCTTTGTTCATGCAAGACAATCCATTATTCCACTTTATCATTACAAACCTTGTTTTCATATTGATCTGCCTTTTTCTATTAACACTTTTCCCTCCTCTGATGCTCTCACGTTTTCGCTTATCCTCCACCACTTCGACGTGTGAAAGAACCCCCCTCGCCAATTTCATCACTTTTAATTGCATCCATAATGACTTTCCCTAATGTGCAGAAGCTGCACTCGCTGAGCTTCCTCATTGCCAGTACCTGTTCTACTACATCAGTCTTGCATGGAAAAAGCACCACCAGATGTGACCTCGAAAAAAAAACAAACAAAAAAAACAGGGATAAGTTTTCTCAGAAGAGCTGTTGGTCTTTTTGAAGCCTGACCGGGCAGGCTGCTTGTTTCTCAGATACGTCAACAAACATCACCTGGTTGAGTAAAGTGGGATCCCTCTTACTGGAAAGTATCCTAAGACAAAGTGTGAGGATGTTAGCTGTTCAAGAATTTTGACTGTATAGTGTGCATTGAAATAGGATTGTATCTGCATTGTTTTGGCCGCAGTTTATGCTTTAGATCACATGTGTCAAACTCAAGGCCCGCGGGCCACATGTGGCCCGCTACGTCATTTTATGTGGCCCTCTCCCCCCCACCACCGTTTTACAGCCCCATTGATTGACTTAAAATAGGTTTTGAGCACGAATTGACTACAAACTACATCTCCCATAATGCCTTCCGATTCTTACCAGCCAACATTACGGCTTCTCGCCACTAGAGTGCAGCAGAGTCACCTCAAGCTGATTATTAATTTTCCCAGCGAATAAAACTGAAACATCGACAAGCTAACAAGCTAAAGAGCGAAGTCCCGTGATGTTTCAATCGAGGACTTTTACCGTCTACTGCCCCCTGATTTGATGCCACAGCTTCGACTCCACGCAGCTCGTGTTTTTTGTCCATGTTTGGAGGCACCTATCTGTGCGAACAGATGTTTTCAATAATGAATTTAAACAAGACCAAGACCAGGTCGCGCATTACTGACGAAAACCTGCACGCCATTTTGCGGATTGCCACAGAATAGAACTAAAACCAGACATGGACGAACTGAACAGGGGGAAACGGCGCCAGACATCCGGCCAGAAAACATTGGTGAGCACAAACAAACTAAATTTAAATAGAATGAATGTACAACCAAAACTCAGTATACTGGAATATGCATATAGTTTATTGATTTTGCTTGTGTTGTGTTTATTTACAGAACACAATGAGGATGTGTGTGAGTTGGTGACAGGGTGAAGAGGATCAGCTTTGTGTTCAAGGACAGGCAACCTCATTGTTTTGTTCTTATGTGAAATGCATGTTCGTTGTGTAATAAATAACGAAAAAGTTTTGTGAATGAAGTTGAGAGTTAATATCAAAACTTGTTTTTATTCTTTGTCTGCTTATCTTCAAAGCAGACAAAGATGAATTTTCCCAGCGAATAAAACTGAAACATCGACAAGCTAACAAGCTAAAGAGCGAAGTTTAGCCGAGCAGTTTAAAAATACTGAGCATATTTTTAAATATTCTCAGTATTTTTAAACTGAGCAGTAATTTTACATCTATGCAAACTCAAATGTAATATTTAAAACTTGAATACATAAAATCAGTTATTTAACAATATGAGGTGTTTAATTTATTTTTAACATTGTATTTTCATACATTTATGCTAGGGTTGCCCAAGTCTAGTTTTCCAGACCTATCACTCTGCAACTTTAGATGCGTTCCTTCTCTAACACACCTGGATCACTGACTCATTCATAGGCCTCTACAGAACTGAGTTGCTGCTAATGAGGGAAGTCAACTTTTTGTCTGGGGTATGTTTTAGCAGGGACGCATCTAAAAGTTGCAGTCTGGAGGACTGCACTTGGGCATTCCTGATTTATACCGTCAATGTGGCCCATTGAAGGTGGCCAATATGCTGAAGTGGCCCTTGGTGAAATTGAGTTTGACACCCCTGCTTTAGATCATCAGACAAAACTTTATATTATGTAATGATAACTTGAGTGAATACAAAAGCCAGCTTTTAAGTTACAATTTCATTTGAAAAGGGGAAAAATAAATAAATAAATTAAAATTGGCTTAGGTGAGAAAGCAATCATCAGGCTGGTTGAACCATGAATTAACTATGATTAAACACAGCCTCAATTGTAATACACTAGACTGTTTACTGCCAAAACGATATAATCAAGAAATCACCTAAATAGCTGTTATCTACTCTATGCCAGATAACAGAGTAGGCCGAAAGAGCAATACATCATTTCCCAGTGTAAAAAAAAGGTGAAAGAACAAATGAGATGAAAACAAATCTCCAGCATCTATCTGGAAAGGGTTACAATCCCACTTTTAATCTCCTAAGACTTCAGCAAAACTTAGAGAGAGCCATTTTGGGCATTTTTTCTGTTTTCTCCACAAATAGAAAAATGGTTTATGTTCCCACGAGTCAGAGCCAAAATTATTCTGAATTATTATGCACATTCTATAGAAGCTTTATACAAGAACCCAGAACAATGACTAGTGCAGGGTAGAGCCCTACTTGCCTCATGTCAGGCGTGCATTCATGAATTAACAAGATACTATAGAAAAAGCGCATCCGTAGGAAAGTTTAAAGCCCAAAACCCTCGCTGACCAAAGAGAGTACATATCCCAACACTTTTGAGAAAATATTCTGTCAACTAATGAAACTGGTAACATGATGGTGGAAGTTTAATAGTCTAGGGCTGCTTTGCTAACTGAGAACCTGGAAATTTGGCTGATTTAGAAGAAGGCTTGCCAAAAATCTGTGAAAGATCTGTGAGATCAAGCTGTGATTTTGTTCATTAATTAGGGTACCTGATACTAGAAGCATCTAGAGTCAAAATTATTTGAGCTTTCTGAAAATTATGGCTAAGACAATAATATTACACCAGACATTGCTATAAATAAGGTTGAAATAAACATTTTAGATTTGTTGAGGCAAAAATCAAAGAAATACTTTGTTCCTACCTTTCAGAGTCTACTTTCAATGTCTGAGGCTTGCTGTCAATCCCAGGAAAACTGTTCATATCCACATAACCATCATTTTCATTGGACATCACTGTGGTGCGGTTTGGATTTTCAAAAAATTCTGTGACCGTGTGGGATCTTGTGGGTCTTCCTGGGATCTGGATGTTCTCATAGTCAGAGCTCATGGCTGGAATATTTTCATAGTCTGAGGTGTCCGCACTGGGGAATGAGATGGAGCGAGGTTTGGTCATTGGAAGCGGCATGATGGGGCGGCGAGAGCGCTCTTCAAAGGATTCCACTCTGGACACGCCCTTGCCATCAACTTTGAGGTCTCCTTTCCTCCTGTGGGGATCTTTGCAGAGAATAAGAGAGGATGGCAGGTTTGAAGGATGTTGCTGGGGGCTCAAAATGGCAGATTGAAGCTGAGGTGAGCTGCCATTGCTTCGACGATCAAGCTCTATGAGTCTCACGCCATGATGGCTGGACTCGGAGGAGGATCGCGAAGAGCGGACACTTCCATCACTGAAACCCTTTGGGTCGGTCTTCCTCTTGAACTTGAACGCCAGAAAACGCTTAAATGAGGACTTCTTCTTCTTGGGCATTTCACTCAGTTCATGCTGGATCAGGAGGGATGGTGAGCTCTTAGTGACAGGTCTCTTGGTGATTGGAACCAGCTCAAAGGGTGGAGGTATGTCCGCTAAAGAAGTTGGCGTGGAAACACCACTTGATGACTGATGGCTACGCTGAGAGAAGCTCCCAGAGGAAGTTATGACGCATGGCAGAGACAAAGTGTCATCCTTTCTCCTTATCCTGATCTCATTCTGAAGTGATTGGTCATTCTCCGGGGAAGTGAGAAAGGATAATCCTGGGCCATCGGCAGACCGAGAAGAGAGCAAGAAGCGACGAGACTTTGTAGATGGAGTTATGCAATTAACTGCTGGCTGTTCCAAGGGGCTGAGAGGTTCACTGCTCTTATCCTCCGGTACGGTGCAGTAGTCATGAGTCTCTGTCCCCGTTTCCTCTGGTACAGTTTCTGGCACGTAATTTGAGACTTTTCCAGAGTAAGACCTTGATCGTGTGACAATGGTTTTTCGATCAAGAGGCATGACGTTCTCCCCTTCTGATTCAAACCCAACCTCTACATATATGTGCTCATCGCTGTCTGAGTCTGTGTCTTCATAGTAAGGCACAATATGGCAGTCTAGTTCTTCAATGTCTTCTTCAAAGGCTTCAGTGGTGTGAGCAAACACCACCCTATTGGTGAGCTCTGGGGTGCAGCCGAAGTCTAGGTCTGCTGGCACTGTGATGTTGCACAGCCTGAGCCGAGGCTGGCAGCTTTTTCTCTGGCCGCGCAAAGCCTGTTCTCGCTGAGCAGTCCTCTTGTTTGCACTCTTAACTCGGATATGCTTCTTTTCCACCTCCTCTTCCTCATCCTCTTCACCTATCTCGACATAATCTTCTGATGACACGCAATCGGAATGCTCAGCGTTATCATCTTTTAGGCAGATTGAATCATCAATGTCCGCATATTCATCAGCTGACTCGATGTCTTTTTCTTTGTCTTTATGTTGAAAAGATTGCTCCGTGGCGTCCTCATTGTGAAGCTCTTCTGAGTTGGCTTGCTCATCTTCGAGCTTGTCTACGTCATCTGATGACACGTAGTAAGGTTCCTGGTTACAGACATCCTGGGTTTGAGATTCATTTGCTGATGAAGATTTATCTTCCTCTCCAGGGTTCCACTCAGGATCAGCAGTGCTACTCGTATCTTCTGGGACCGCTTCTATGACGGAATAAGGCCCGAACACGTCTTCTGTGCTGGACGTGAATCGAAAACAACCAGAGGGGTCTTTTGTGGCTCGCTCTGGCTGCCAGACTTCTGTGTCCCCTGTTTCAGCCGTGTCACACGACTCACATGTATCGCTAGCATCATCAGTGGGGCCGATCAAATCATACGGATACTCCTCAGTAACAGTGGGAAGCATGCTGAATCCGTATGCAAATCTGCCATTTTCCAACTCTGCCTCATTTGGGAAAAAGTCACCAGGCAGCTCAATGCTTGTTTCGTGAAGTCCAGCATTGTTGTTCTCACCACCAACACTGGACGATTGTGTTTGCTCAAGATGTGACTCCACCTCTGGTTCATATAAGTGCTCTGTAGAGTCACAAGCTGTTTCCGTCTTCTCTGCCTCTTCATACTCTGGCTCCGCTGGAGGATGCAATGACATTACTGTACTCTCATCATCAGTGTGGTCACCATCTTCAGGCTGAACGGAATCAGTGGTTTCTTCCTCTGCAATGTCAATCAAATCATCTGCCTTGATGGTGTCATCAGAGGCTATGCTGTCCACATCACCATCTTTATCAAACACTTCTGCTCCTCCATCTGTTCCCGCCACGGTTTCTCCCTCTGCCGTGTCCTCTTTGTCGCTCCCTCCTGCGCTGTTATCACTAACCCCACCCTCTACTTCTTGTCTCTCCTCTTTATTGTGGTTCCCCTCAGTCATTTCAAGGAGATCTCCCGTCTCCCCGTCAGCGTGGGGCAGCTCTCCGTTGCTGAGCCTGTGCTGATGGTGGGTGTCTCCCTGTAGGTGAGACTGAGAGAGAGGCCTGGGTTTGGGGGCCACAGGAGGTTTCAAGCCATGGACAGGGGGCCATGACTTTGATGTCAACTTTGACTGCACCTTGATAGTGAGGTGACTGCGGACCCTTGGTCGAGGGACTTGCAGTGGATTTTGAAACTCTGTGTGAAGAGAATGAGAGAAAATTAAAGTTAGCATGACACAAATCATATTTTTACAACTTTTTGTGCTTTTATATTTTATTGTTCTTTTACAAGAATAATTATGTGCCTCATATTTTTATATCTAATGGCATCAATTTTACAGACATTCATGAGCAGTTTATGTCTTCCCTGCAGCAACAAATATCACAGCAGTTAATACCAATATTATTTTACTAATGCTTAACCTTTCTCACATCTGAATTGGGTGGTTAATTTTACAGAGGCTAATAATATTTTTAAAACTGTAAATAAATTTATGCAGTGTGTCACCAATGATCTTTCTGTGTTGAACACATGCTGAGAACAAAACATGTATTGTTTGCAGTCATAGTAATTGATATAAAAACAACTAGCAAAAAAAAAAAAAATCAATAAAACACCCTTCACTGAAACTGCTGAACGATTTGTGATATTTAAGCAACTTTACTAATTTTCCATGTGAATAGTCACCAGCTTCTGTGTAAATACCCACTGAAATTTAAAGTCAATTTAATGGTTGAACAACTTCACCAAAACCACTACCACGCTTTTTTAAGATTAGAGTTGTTTTAAGATGTCGCTTGTCTCCATCACCCAACAATAACCACCCTGCACCCTACCATAGCCCCTCCTCGGACCGGTCATTAGTTTCAGCACTCCGGACCAATGAACAGAACCTCATTTCATAAATCTTGAAATGACCCTTTAAAGAAAGCCGCGTCCAGTGCAGATGTCAGCGACCAACAGAAAGCTCCAAGGGACGTTATCAGCAGGAAAAACAAAAGAGCTGTGGGGTACTTAGAGGAGTGACAATATCACTGCCGTATGGGAAGTGGCACAAGTGGATTGGGGATTTGTGGTAAGACGGCACACAAAACAAACTAGGATCCAAACTTTTCTAACGACTACATCAACAAAAGTACTTATGTCTTCGGAAAAAGCCTCATAAGCTACAATTACAAGAGGCTTAAGGGTATACTCCAGATTTTACGACGCTCTGTTAAGTCACCATCAGTAACAGTTCCCTTGCTTGCAGCACGTCATGTCAATTTGAGTTCTCAGAATGGTGGGAGGCTAACAACTAGTGGGAGTGGGCCGCTTTAATCATTTTCAAAATAGTCAAACAAAAGGATGCTCATATCCTTGGGATGTTCGTAAATGTTAGCACTTAATTAATCATTTACAGCATTACTAGAGACTGCTGTTATGTTTGTCGTCGTTTTCTTCACTGAACAACATTAGTGTCGCTACATAAAGTGGTTGACTGTAGGTCTGCTAGAAAAAGTTCCCAAAAACTAAGATACCAGGAAAAACAAGTATACAATTTTTAACAGTAAAATTTTTTTTCTACAAGAGTGGTATGGCTCACTGCCCTGGGGGCCATTTTGTCAGGGGGCGGTACAGACACCCAACAAATATTTTTTTAATTAAATTGCTCTTTTATTACTTTCTAACAAAATGTGGACTGAATTTGATCATTTCTAGTTCAAAATATAAAACTTGAACATGCATAATTTACAATGAACAGGCCAAACTTAGATTGAGAGTACTATATATATATATATACATATATATATATGTCCAGGATGGCATTCATTCAACCACTGTCACTGATCACAATGACAGCAAGTCTTACTTCTCTACAGATAAACTAACAGCTGACAAGGTCGGTCGAAAAAACTCAACCAACAAAATTTTAGGGATTAACACTGACCTTGTTAAAACATCTCGTAAACCTGTAGATTATTTCAGTTAACATAAACTTGCTCAGTTTCAGTTACTAGTAATTTTCTATAGTCCCAAATAAATCCAAAATCAGCTAAAATGGCAAACCTGTCTGGCTAGCTGTTAACCTAACACCAGTCAGAGAGTTAAATCAGTTTTCACTGTGATATGATGTTCGCAAACTACAAGGTAAGGGAGCTATTTCTTATCATTTCGCATTGACTCACCTCTACAAGTCTGTCTGGCAACAAGCTCATCCTGACTTTCTCTTTAAAATTTACATTGTCGGTACTGAACATTGTCGATAAAAATTTAGACTCGTCATGAAACACACCCATTCTTAACAAAGTGTGTACACCCCTGGTCTCTTCCTGTTATTTAGTACCTGTCCTGACGCACATCCTATTAAACCCTGCGTGCCCTCTGCTTATTCCTTAGTATTTCCTTGCTCCTTCTCTCTGCAAGGAACAAGGTTTCTCCTTATTCTTTTTCTGCTTCTATAAAAAATCTCAAGAAAAAAAATCCCTAGAACGTTGTTATTTTGTTTTTGTTTTTTTGTTTTTTTTTACTTAAGACACATTGCTTTTGATTTCAAATGTTAAATCAGGGCCAGTTGAACTTTTGTGAAAAAATACAGACAGGATATCTCTGGGTGGGAAGGACATTAACAGTGAAGCCCCCCAATCACTCCACCACAAAAACCTCTCGAGGAGTTCACATTTTCACAGCACAAATGGACTTCCTTCTCCCCATTCTTCAACGATTCTCACGCACAACCACATGCTTTTTTTTTCTCCATTTTTTCCCCCCCTCTGGAAAGGACTCTTTGAGTGCGCCAAAGAACAATAAAACAGGGAGAGAGAAAAAAACAAAAAAAAACACGGGTCCCAGTCTGACAAAGCACCCAACTGCGAACAACAGGATATGAATTATGCAACAAGAATTCAATTAAAATAAACGTTTTGCAAAACAAAAGGAAGAGACAGACACTGGAACCTTGACTCTGTCAGGCGTCCAGGATGTGATTTCACACCGTGCTTCAATTCTGAATGTCAAACCATAACCACCTGCCTAAAATCTGATTTTACAAGGTTTTGGATTCTTCAGTGTTATAAGAAAAGCAAAGCCGGTCCAAGGCATAAGCGATATGACCAGCTGATTGAGGCTTTCACACCAGCAGGGGGCTCTCCAGAATGAATTGTCACAGCATAAAGTTTTGCAAATCATTTCCACAAGCAGAACATATAGTTTGATTATTTTTAATTGCCCTGCTTAGAATCAGAATTTTTGAGCCACAACATTTCCTTAAAAACTGCCAAAATCTTTTTAAACGTTTAAGAAAAAACCCCCAAAACAACAAAAGAAACAGGTTAACCATTTACTCTCAGAACCTAAACAATTTTGCATATTATTTACAGTTGAACAATTACATTTATAATAATGTAAAATGCACTAATGTTCACATTTGGACAATGTAAAAGAGATAAACTGTCCCAAGTCAGCTTCAGGTCGGCTACGTCATTCCAATTCTGTTTGAGAAATAGTCTACAGCTTCTCGGGCTTGAAAGCAGAACCAGCACTTCCAAACACACACACTTCCAAACACACACTCCCATTCATATCCGCCACGGTTTTATTTCTCAGACAGAATTAATAAATCCAATCTAGACATAAATCCTCGTACATCCCTTCCATTTCTTATAACTTTCAAAGAGATGGACACTACTGAGTCCTCTTCCAAGGATTTCAGTGTTATTCCTGGATATGAAAACACACAAACACACACACACGCCAACTGCATACAGCGTACACGCCATTCACCATCATCCTACTACAATGTTTACCACGAGGAAACGCATATATCCCGTAGATAAAAATGTAATAAAATTAGTAAATTAATTTATGTTTCTATTAGGCGCAATGTCTCCGTTAACGCACCTCAACATCGTTTAATATTGACGATCACTGGGAAAAACATAGAAAACAGTAACTTTCATAACTTGACATCAAACCTTCTCGTGTGTCGTCGGTGCCAAACTCAGACACGAAGCACTAAAAGTTTATTCTCCGGTGCAACAACGTGATAGATTTACGACCAACCTGCGTTCATTGTGGGACATCATCATCCACGGAAACCGACGGCTGTCCTCATTTTTCTCCGCACAGATAACGGAGCCCTCCCGCAAAAAGCGCCGACTTAATCCAGATGCATTGCGAGCATTGAGAGGAATTCAAGTTTTGAGAGTAGAGACATCCTTCTCGGCGGCGAAAGATCTTGTATAAGGTGTTTTCTCGTCTCACAACTGGTAGCGGATCTCTCTCTCTCTCTCTCTCTCTCTCTCTCTCTCATCCTCTCCCTCTCTCTCCACGCGTGATGTTCCAGCGCACTGGTGCGCTCCTGTGTGGAAACGGGAGGTGCTGCTGGGCGCTTCCTGTGGCTGGACCTCAGCGCGACGCGGAGAGATGGAGAGCGATCCATTCACTTCAGGCCACCCATTTCAGCTCACCTACTCTTGAAGCAAAAAAATAAAATAAAATAATAATAATAATAATAATATATACAGTATATATATATATATAGCATTTAAAAGAGGGAAATGCATTGGAAACATATCCCAATGCAAATCAAAACCTGAAAAAAAAGAAAGAGCTCATTTGTTCCCACACCAGAGAAAGTGAGGGGCATTCACGTTTCTACAAAACCTAAAACACGTCCAGATTCTTAAAGATTTAGCTTCCAGGAGAATCACCGACTAATCATTTACTTTTATAACCTCTGCTTCCGAAAACTGCTACAGCTCAAGTAGCCGTGCACCTTTAATTCCCCTGATTAAAGATTTTGAGGTTTTGACTATTCTCAGACTTTTATGCACTTAGCTGTTTGATTGTTTTTTTTTTTCTTGCTGTTCTTCTGAGCGATTTATGGTGCGACTCATTTTAATCTGATTTTCAGACAGGAATGCGCTGTACCTAGCATGGACAAAATTCCCAAACAGGTGGCACCTGTTTGGCACTTTCCAAATTTTCAACACGCCTCACAGAATCAGCAATATGACTGCTGTTACATTGACATTTACTGTTGATTTATTTGCTTACAGTGGCTACTGGTGTGGGACTGCTATCATTTTTAACTCAACCTTAAATGTGTTAAATTACATTAACTTTTTTAAATACACAACTCAACGAAAACAAGTAATGTATTTCTTAATTCAACTTCTACTCTAATTTAGCTTCTTTTTCTTTTTTTTTGACTAACTGTAATTAGATATGACAGTAAATATTTGTCAGCTCATATCTCATTCAGCAAACACACCTTGAAAACATCTGCCCGACTGGATGAAACGGTTCACAAACAGCTGGATCATCGCAGGTGCTTTCTGTTTATCAGTCCGTCATCGTCCTAAAACCAAATGGAAGAACAAATCATGTGTGACGCACAGAATCGCTAATCAATCATCGCTAGTGTGCACTAACAAGTTTTTATGGGATGTGAAGGATTCTTATGAATCCTGCCCAACATGCATCCTCACAGTTTTGTCTGGTTTTGTTCTCCGTGTCAAAAAGAAATGAACAACTCTTTAAAAGCCTCGCCTCAGTTGCAATGACCGCGTCAGCTTAGGAAGCTATCCACCTGGCTAGCATGCTAGCATTGCTGTCACCAAACCAGCTAACTTTGGATACAAAATACTTGAATAGAAAGAAGGAATTCAGCCAGCACTGAGTATTTTATCTACCAACTAACTGGAAGTTTGTTTTATAGCTATGATTTTTAATACCAAACAAAATTTAATTCTCAGTTTCCAGTTGGATCTTATTTTGTCGCGTGACACACGTCTTCAAATGGCGCAACGTAATTTAGCAACGACACAGTCAGCTCGAGGGCAACAAATCCACTAAATACGAAGGATTTGGGCGGTAAGTATTAACCTTTAAGCCACAATCTACGTGCAGCTCATTGTTTCGTGGCCAGCTTTAGGTCTGCTTTTGCACGGAAACAGAATCTTATTTTCTTAAGTGACAGCTGTCCCACGTCTGAGTTTGTGGAGCATGTCAGACATCCTGAAACACAAAGGATAACCGTATGAGACCCGTGCAGTTGCATAAGCTGCTCAGCTGACCTTGATCCCTATAATGACTGGACATCGACGTATTTTGGATGCTGCTTTCTTAGAGGGTTAGAAATCAGGCAGATGTTTTTTTTTTTCTCACAGCCGTCCTCACACGGTTTTGCTCGTGGACTATTTCCTGAACAGAAACGGCGCATTGAAAGGCTTCTAAAAGGAGTTTCCAAAAACAGTTTCTCCAGGACAGCAGAAAGCATTCGCTGCTGGCCCGGCTTCCTGACCAAGCATCTGTTGTAAGGCTGAATGAATGCAACTGTTGGAAAAAAAGAAAGAAAAAAAAACCCTCTCTCCATAACAGGAAACTGCTCTCCCTGTTTCCTGCACAACAGGCAGCACTTCCTTAGCAACAAATGAGAAATGCCGGTTTCAGAGCCGGACGAAGATTGTTTGGGGCCCTAAACAAAATCTGATTGGTGGGGCCAACCAACTACCATGATTCACCACAGCAATACTACCTTTATATCATCTATGTTTAAATGGTCATTCATTATGCTATTAACCATTATAAGAATCTACAATTCTCAACCTCCATTTTTATCTTTCAGATCATTCATCAAGATAATTATTGGGAGGGCCAAATCTTCTGTTCTTATGTTAATGTCACTTAATGTAATTTGTCCTTCTGAATTCTATGTAATCATTCAATGTTTGACGAGTGAAGCTTAAAAAAGCATATTAAATAAGATGATGTTTTACTAAAACATCATCAAACAAGATTTACCAGCTGCTGAAGCTGACCAACATTCACCAGCCACTTTACTATTGGTTCAATTTCCTATTAATACAGATAGTCAACCGAGCATCAGATTGGAGGAAAAACTGTGATTTATTGGACTTTGAAGGGCTGAACAGTTTTTGTTTTTCAAAAAAAAAAAAAAAAAAAAACTGGCAGGTGGTCACAGTTTGATGAGAAGACTCCAAAAATGACAAATTAATTAATGAGTAGCAGTTGTGTGGATGAAAATATTTTGTTGATGTCAGAAGAAAAAAAAAAGAACGTACTCACTGGGTCGAGGTGATAGAAATAGCTCAAACAACTTTCTATAACAGACGTTTGCGAAACCTTGAAGCACACAACAGGGTTTGCAATAGCAGAAGACTAGACCAGGTGTCACTCGTCAGCTAAGAACTGCCAACTGAGACTGAAAGTCAAATAGGTTTACCAATATTAGAAATTTGGTGAATACGTTGCCTGGTCAGATGAGTCACAATTTCAGCTCATGGTTGGGTCAGAATGTGGATGAAACAACATAAAATCTTGCATCCATCCTGCATTGTGTCGACAGTAAAGGCGGATGACGGTGATGCCATGGTGGGAGGAATATTTTCTGGACACACTTTGGCCCCCTTAGTCTCAACTGAGCATTGTTGGAACACCACAGCCTATTGAGAGACGATTGCACTCCAGTGGTCTGTGGAGTGACCAGGTCTCATATCAATAGGCACCAATTAGGAACGTGTAAGATTTGCATCATTGACATTCAGCTGACAAAATCTGCAACAAGTGAATAGAGGACAACATTTGTGGGGGACGAGCCTCAGTAACCACTGTAAGCAAATAAATCAATAGTAAATGTCATAATAACAACAGTCATATTGCTGATTCTCTCTAATGAAGTGAGGCGTGTTGAAAATTTGGAAAGTGCCAAACAGGTGCCACCTGTTTAAGAATTTTGTACATGATAGATATAGCGCATTCCTCTCTGAAAATCAGAATAAAATGAGTCACACCACAAATTGTTCAGAAGGTCAGCAAGAAAAAAACCAAACAGCTAAGTGCAAAATAGTCAGGGAATAGTCAGAGAATAGTCAATGACTTGTTAACATTTGAAACATTGTCATGGTTTGGTGTTTAACCACCGACTGACTGATGCTGCTTAGTTTTTGAGAGCTTGACGAACCTCTTGGTTTGGAAAAATCTTGCGGCCTCAAGGATGAAGCGACCTCACTCAATAAAAGCCCCAGTTGTATAGTCCTATTGGGGTGCTTAATTTGACAGCCTTCAGCACTGCTTAAACGCCCACTTGTCGGGCAGAGACCAGTCTCACCTCCCTTCTCCTTCTCCTCTGCACACTTGAAGGTCAAACAATGCAGGAGAGACGTAGTGGAGATGAGGCAGATAGTGATAGAGCACGGAAACACATTAAATAGAATCCGAATCGCCACGGGGCTCCGGGCCTGACTGCTGCAGCGGCATATAGACCCATTTATTACACAGCAGCAAAATTCCCATTCCAGATGGTTTGGTGCAGGAAGGACTTGGCTTTGAGGCACCTATAAAGTGCAGACAGACTCCAAGAGGTGATTAGAGAGAGCTCATGTCCTCTCATTAAAGACTAAATGTTTTGGTGCTTGTAATTATAGTCCTTGTCAATTATTTAAAGAGGGCATTAAATGTGAAGTTGCTTCTGTTAAAGATGTGACTGCTACATTTAAACAGTTTCTATAGGGCGCTGACTAATCCTTGCGTCGTCATGCACGAAAGCAGCTTTATTGCTATTTGTGTGATTGTTCTTTCTACTTTTTAAATGTAAATGCTTTAACAGCTATAAAGTGTTGAGACTGTAATATTTTTGTATGGCAGTAGCAGCACATTTATAGCTGCCATAAAGTAACCCTTTGTTTTTGTATCGAATGACTAAAGATAGCTCAGTTTCGGTCGTTTGGCAGTTCCAAATCTACCGCTCTCAGGAGTATATCACGCACAATTGATACACATGACCTTTTTTTTTTTTTTTGCTTTCATTTAAACAAAATATGTTTTGCTTGTGCTGGGTGTGCAAACAGAACCTGTCAAGAGTATTGTGTGATGTAGCCGGAGAACAGAATAGCTGTAGGAGTAAATATCCCTCCAGATGTGGTACAGGCGGTCAAAACATGTTTTTTTGGACAGAGGACAAGAGTTTCCTGGACAGCCTGTAGCTGTGAGCTGTGCTCTGTCACCCCACCTGGAACGCAGCTTGACTGGAAGGGAAAGGGGGCCTGGAGATATTAGGAAAAACATGCGGTAGTAGCAGGGAACAAACTGCCGTTATCTCCCCTCCGCTCTGCTCCGCACACACACGCCACACACACACACACACAACACCAAACAGGAAAGGGATCGGGAAAGCGGTCAGCAACTTGTTCCCAGAGCTGGTAAAATCCACAACACCTGCTTTAGCTGTGGAAGTCGAAGTGGATCTGCTGGGTGGATTTAATATGGTTTGAGATCAATTTTTGTGTGTGGTGAACCTAGGATGAATCTGATTACTAGAAAGCTCATGTTGACATGGGCGATGGGTCATGGAGCGCTAAAACTTCTAGCTGTTCTTCTGAGGAATATGTGACAATGCATACACCTCTGGTGGTGATTTTGGGGGAGTGTTGGGATTGTTGCCTTCCGGTTGTTCCTGGACTGGTGGGTGAGCTGGCAGGTCATGGTGGTGGGGCCTTACTGGATGGTGTACAGTCAGTCAGCGCATTAGGGTGGACAACTGGGGATGGGCTGAGGGACTGGTGCATTTGCTAGTTCCTGTGGTTCTTGCTGGTCGTGAGGTCCCTGTGTCCTGGGCGACTAGCTGGATGCTGACTGTGCATAGCTCGTATGCGTTCTCCTGGATTGCATCAACCTTTCGGTGACTTTTGCGGAAGCCTTTCCAGCGTTGTCGGGGAACTCTGGCATGGTCCCTTGCTGTGGTCTCTGCTGTACTTGTGTGAGTGGGGTTGGGATGGGCCAGGGAACAATTGGGGAGCTCATTCCTAGGAGAGGCTTCAAGCTGCTGCCTCAGCACCCATACTTCCCCCCTTAACATACGCAACACTGTACAATAATATGCTTTTTGGAGCCTGGGCTATAACACCTTGGTTGCATGGGAGGAGTATATGGCAAGGCTATCTGGTCCCTGCTATTCTTGGATGCTGAGTGTGTTGTTCAAGCCCTTCTTAACATTCTAACTTCCTCTCAATTTCAGATGACAAATTAGCATACACATCTACAGCACACACACTTGCATAATCGAGAAGGCCAGAGGTCATACTGGCACTGATTCACATTTCATCGTGCAATCTGTCAACCTTGATGGCAGAGGCCACCATGATTTAATTAAGTCAAACATACACATAACATTAGGTGTTCTTTGTGAGCAAAAAATGCCCTGGTGTACATGTAGGTATCTAAGCTTCTTCATATGGTATGTCTGGAAGGTTAAGGAAGGACATTTGGAAATAAATAAATAAAATGAACTTGTTTTTATGGTCTTACTTGGTTGGTTGGACTGTGCTCTTTGAGCAGCGATTACCCTGTCTACCTGGACCTAGACACGGGGTGCAAGATTGTAGCAAGATGTGGCATTTGTTTTCTAGTTTCTGAAATCATTGGAAAGCCAGGTAAGGAGAAACTTAGGAGGATCGTAGTTGACAAGGATTTATGATTGTCAGAGTAGAAGTATTCCTTGACCAAAAATCTCAATTTAGGCATAGAAACAAGGCATTTCAAACATGAAAGAATACTAGCAACAAATGAGCAACATTGCCAGATGTAGTTTGGAAGCAGTCTGCGGATCGTCCTCCTGCTCCTCCCCTGGTGATGCACAGCTTGTAAGATTAGCTTGACGTGTCCCGAAACTCTTAGATGTATTTCTTGTCCAACACACTTGAATCAAATGACTAAATTGCCACCTCAGCATAAAACCCTGTCCTACACTGTCCCCAAGGACGAAAGTTTAACACCCCTGATAGCGATCTGAGCCTATTCACGCATAATAATGACCCAATTAAATATAAGACCTAAATCCAATAAAAAATCGGTTGTTTCCGATGTTATCCCTACGATCTGACTGAGCTGGAAGGTGGTTCTATAAAATATCCGTGGGGTTGAATATAAATGCAGGCAGCATTTTTATTTTTTAATTGCATTTTGATGCAAAAAGTAAAACCAAACCTCCCGTTGCTTTCAGCGTTACAATTCCTCTCTACTTGTGCGCCATATTGCAGTTGTAATGTAACGAAATGAGAACAAATTCAGTGAATATTTTTGTCAGACACAATCCACCAGTTTGATCACATCTATCTATGCCTGCACATTAGTGTTAGACACAAATTACATACATTTTCATAATGTTCAGTTTTTGAAGCTTGACAATGTGACACAAATGAAAACACTGAGATATTGTGGGAACTGTGGCAGCTCAATCGATTCATCCACAGCTGTAAAACAATCAGGCAAGGGTCTTCTCCCTTTTATGGTGACCTTAAACACCTTTGTGATTGGACGGCAAAGCATTTGACCGTTGCAATAGATCGAAGCATCATTGACATGTCGCAATTGATCCCCAGCTGTGCTCAGGCCTGTAGGGACACCCATGTTACTCCTCAAGAAATGTATGTCGTCACTCCAAGCTTTAGGTTCTCATTAAGAACCTTTGCAGGCGACGAGGTAGCGTGACAGCAAAACTGTATTAAAATGTCAGCGAAGTGAAGGGTGTGGAGATCATTTTAGGACTAATAGAGTTTGGTTGTTTCCAACATAAAATCCCGCTGTCAGCAGCGTATACCAGATCCCCCATCTAGCGCTTCTGTATGTTCCAGAGCTTCACGCTGAAAATGTCGACCACAGAAATCAGCACTTTAAAAACATTTCCCCCCTCCCAACCCTGAGGGGTTTGTGCAAATCAAACTATCATATGTCATTGTTGTCACATGAATAATAAATGTGTAATATATCAAATAATAAAAAAAAGAAAAGGACAGTATTGTTGCAGTGTAGCTCTCACCAAGGTGTGAGTTTTATACGTGTGAACACGCTTTAAACGTTTAGAATAAAGAGGAAAATGTGTGTGAGTCGTACATGTGGAACATCTCACCTACTATGGATGGCGGCACTTGTTTGTTTTCAATAGAGTGTTATTGCTCTGTGGTAAAATTTACTGGCTATGGCACAAAAAGCTGTCAAGAATATGGTTAATTAGCCCCGAACTCAGAAAGTAGGCCAGACGCTGTTAGCAGATGAATATGTTATTCTTTTTGTTCTAATAAAGCAGAGACAACTAACCAATGCATAAGGTACAAATAGTAACCTGCTAAAAACAAATAACACAAGTAGTTATGTCAAGAAGAATCATAATTTGCCCTTGTGATCCTTTTAATTGCAGGAGAATAATGAGTTTTTGCAGCATTTTTACTTCATTTCTTCTTTTTTTTTAATTCCTAAAAAGTACACAGGCTAGCTTTTTTAAAATAATTTTTAATAAACCTAAACACCCGTTCTGGGAATTCCCAGCCCGGAAACTCTCGTTTTGTGCATATGCAGATGCGAGCTGAACGTATATCTGCGAATGAGTGGACCCAGAAAGTGTGTGCGTGTTTGAACATGTTTGGAAAGAAAACAATGGGGTCTTGGAAGAAAAAAAATCCCTCAAGCTAAAATTTACTCTTCCTGTGAGTGTTTTCACATTTCCTAGCTGAAGGAGCCTGGAAGGTTGCAGATACTCTTGTAAGTGGAACGCATGTCGTCAGGGATCTTGTGCAAGTCTAATTAAAAATGTGCACATGATTTGATGCATGCAAGCAAGAGTCATTTGGGAAAATATGGGCAATTCAAACCAAAAGAACTTAGATTTGTCTGAATGTGTGTCTTTTGTTGCACAACATAGACAGTGAGGGCACTAAGGGGGAGAAATAGCCACCCTTATCAATGTGTTGAATCCCCAATGACCGCCCGTGGCCAGACAGAGAACATTATATGACATTCAATAGGACATCCTTTCATCTGCTGCACGATGTATTTATTTATGTCACTCTCAACTTCCCCCCACCCTTTTCTTTTTAAATATGACGAAATCATTCTAACTTAAACTCCTAATTTTTTTTTGTTTTATTGTGCAACCACAAGTAGACTCCATCTGGAAATCTTTTTTTTTTTTTAAATAAAACTTTCTGGAAGCACCCTGAACATATATGAAACGGTTATGTTGTTTTTCTCCAAAATGTCAGGTTTGCAAAGTAAAACATAGTCCCCAGAGGACTATTGCGCAAACTGTTTAATGGGAACGTGACGCTCGACCCAATAATAACAACCGAACATAACTCAGACCTCTGATAATTTTTATAGCAAGCAATGACAGGTACATGAATAGTATGTTTTATAAGAACAATGATGCTTGGCACACGTATTACAAATGAGATAACGTATCGGGGTGGGGGTTTCCAATTTCTTCTACAATGCATTCTTCATGATATTACCAACGTTTCCAGATATGCGTGACTGACACGATATCGACCTGCATCCATGCGAGCGTTCGCTCCGTGCCCTAGATAGCAGGGACTAGTCCCTTGTGATCGTGGAAAACACAGATGGCCGTTCCTTTTTGCTTCTTCCGCCAGATCTGTGTGACCTTTTCACACAGAGATAAAAGGGCGGACTCTTATCCCCGGCACCCCCTACCCACTCACGCCTCCCTCTTCCTAAGAACAGCCAGGCCTGGCAGCTCAGACGGAGGACTTCCTCTGTTCGAGCTGTCTGATGGAACAATATCAACAGCGAGTGCCACAGCCTTCCTCCTGTGTCTCCAGTGGGCTTTTGTTTTGGAATTATTAGCTTCTTTCTAATCATGACGGATCCCTGACAGACAGGAAATGAGAGATCTATATTAACGCAAGGTCTCTGAGAGGGAGTAAGACGAATTTAAAAACCTACTTTCATCCAGCTATTTCCCACTTAGATGTTATCGCTGATTCTTTTTTTTTTTTTTACATATTAAAAATGAATAACAATTGCAGAAATTTGTCAGATGTTGATTAAAGTGATAGGTTTAGGATCTCTGAAATGAGTTTCTATTGCTGCTCATAAAAGGTTATGAGCAGTTCATAGCTCATCGTCAGTAGATAACTCCCACTGTGTCTTGATTTAGTATAAATCCACATTAGTTCGTTCTATTGGCTCAAGCTAGCGCGAACTAGCTTGAGCCAATAGAACGAATAGACCGTTTACAGTCCAATAGAAAACGTGAATAAATGTCCTCCTCCTTCGAAGGATGCAGCCCCTGAATTTGAAGGCAGTGCGCCACCATAAGTCTTCCTGTGTGAAACAAATTCTGACAACAAAAAAATTTTAAAGACATTCCGATCATGACATCTGCATGATGCAAAAGGAAAGTTGTCTAAAACAAAAACCTGTGAAATAATGTTCACTGAAACTTCAATCAATTAGCATTTTAAATAAAGTAGAAGACGGTGCACCAGCAGTGATCTTCCTCCCTGAAACATGTGCTAAGAATTTCTAATATAAAGTTCTTACAGGCAGGCTAATTATACAAAGAAAGCAGATGAAAAAACAAAAATTATGTTGACTCTAAGCAAACTATTATATATATTTTTTTACTAAAGCTCTCTTTTCTCTCTTACTGGGAAGGCTTTAAATGTTCTTTTGTCAGGATGTGTTTCAAGCAGGAAGATCACTGGTGTTGGATCGCCTCCAGGCTCCATTGTCTCTCAATACAAACTTCAATACAAACGGTGTACAGTTCATAAATAGCGCTTCCATAATCCACTGAGACTGAATATGTTTTTAAAAATACCATCAACTGTTTCTTAAGTTGATGGTATTCTTCAGGTGATCTGTCCCAAACATTTCAGGTGACTTTTTTTTTTTAAATGTGAATTCAGTGTTTGTTATTGTGTCATCTCTTCCTCTGCGTTATCTTCTCCTCAAGTCATCGACTGCTTGTGTGATTTTTTTTCTGCAGCAGGACAATCATTTCCCCGGAGAGCATTGACGAACCGTTCTGTCAACCGTCCTGTGTTTTTTTTTTTTTTTATCTCTTTCTCATGAGGCACACCCAGGGGACACAGGTGGCCAAGCTGATCTGTCCCTCTGCTCACAGATTCTGCTGAGCTGTTTGCAGTCGAGGACTCCTGTGGATTCTTGTGTGCTCTGTGCCTCGGGGCTTGGTTGTGAGATTGGGGGGTGGCAATGTGCTACACATGCAAACTGGTGGGATTTTTTTTTACTACATCAGCGGGGGCAAAGTCCGGTCAATTATCATTTGCGGAGACTGTGGAAGCACTACACTGTGGAAATATGCTTCAGCATGTAAACCTGATCATGTGGAAAATGAAAGACAAAATCCTCCCATACTTAGATTAATGGCTCTAATGGAAGAGGCTTTGACCCAGATATCCTAAAAACAATTTAGTTTTATGTTTTTTGAATCAAGAGCTTGAAAACATTAAATATTACCCATTAAATTATAGTTATTCGTGATTCAACCTTAACAACAAATTATGTGGTGGGGAAAATTCTGTTGTACCTATTAAGTGAAATCAAACTCTAGACCTTGGTTTACTACTAATTATATTTTCAGTCTTTGTGTGTTGGCCAACAGAAAATAATGAGACTAACATTGTTTTGTAAATACATACAGACGTTTTAAAAAATAATGACACCCCATTTAATATTCAGTTCTTTAAAAATGAGGATAAAAGACAAGATGATCTTGGTGTTGGCTCAGCCCAGTTCTTTGCGGATTTACTAAAGGAACTTCTTTTCTTTAGTTTTTCAGACCCTTTTGCTCTGGAATCACCTTCCACCTTTGGTATGGATCAATTGGACACACTTCAAGATTTTAAAACATGACTTAAAACTTATCTCTGTGATCTGCCCTTTAATTAGTTGTAAAATAGGTTTTTAGTCTCAGTCTACTGGGTCTTTTATTTTGAAGATCAACATGGGCATGTGACAGGAAGTCAGCCATTTTCTTTAGTTTTCACTCAGGCACATGTGGGAAGTTCATCTATTGTAATCTGCTTCCCGTTTATGTCATCTACCCCACCGTCTGTACGTCTTAATATTCAGGAGTAGATTTTATTTAATGACTTATTGCTGAAGAATGTTTAAAGTAAATCTAAAATTAGATTTCTACGTGATGCCTACGGGTTCATGTTAATTTATTTCAAACATGTCATTCTAATTTTCTGTGTTTTAACTTTTTCTATTGATGCTAAATAGAATAGCTATTTTATTTCCGTCCTACAGTTTTACCCCATGTTAAAAAATGTGGTTCACCAAAATAAAGTAGAGCTAAGGAAGATGCATACTGACTCACGTATTTGTTCAACTGGGGTTAGGCTTACTGCTAAATTGTGTTAGAAACACACAACTAAAGCAGAATACTTTGACAGAGCTTTTATTATTCGCATTGCAAATTTTATCTAACTGTTTGCGTAGTACATTTTTTGTTTTGCGGATCTTACCCTTTGACATATAACATTTTTTATATCATATTTTTATGTATTTGTTGTGCAAGTCTTATTCCTTGTGAACTTTTTATCCTTTCTGAACATGTTTCATTGTCTTAATTCAAAAGCTGTGTTTTATATTGCGCGTTTGTTCGATCAGCACTTTGAGTTTTGCTTGTGTCTGAACGGTTCTTTCTGAAAAACGCTGAATTGACCTGGATTGAATTACATAGTGGCTTAAGACACAATAAGCGCGCATTTGTAATAATAAAAAGCCTTTAAATCCATCCAGGAAATCATGTTTGTGACCTTGAATATGATTACTGAAGCCTTTCGTGGCTCATGAGAAAAACAAGGGTAGGAGATGAAATATGCCAGTGAGACAGGGTCGCTCTCCGGGGTGCATAAACGAATCTGGGAACACTCGAAAATAACGTTATCTATAAAGAACATCAGCCCCAGGTGACAGATGTAATTCTTTACATTGCATCAGCTGATGTCAGTCAACGACTATCACTCAGGGACTTGATGTGTATCCATGGCAACATGCCAGTCAAAAGGGTCATCCTTGATAAAGCCCCACCTCAATCAATCGCTACTGTCATCGCAACACATTGACGGTGTGATGTTGGTGGAGGGTTATTGTTCTGTCATTATTCGGAGCGGTGAGAATCCCTCTCGCTCCCTCTCCTGGGACGCTCTCCGCCGCTCACCCCTCATTGACCCAGTGACCAGGGTGTGTTATGCCCACAGTTGTTTTCTTTTCTCTTCTGTGTTGCAAGGTTTTTGAGTTCAGCTCTCCGGCAGCAGTGCAATAACTATGTTTTAACAGTCAGGTGATTTAGGTCTAAGTAGGCAATAAAGATATATTAGTTTGGCAAAGGTGGCCTTTTAAGCATCAAGAGGTTGAAGCATTTCGTCATATATTGGGTGTCTGTGTGTGTATTTGGTCAGACGAGGTTAAATAGCTCCTGGTGCTGATGAGGTCACAGCCACAATAACAGGTCAAATATTATGGGGTATTTATGATTTTCCCTTTGAGACCCAGCCACACAATCAAAATACTATTAAGCTGCAAACACGTCATTTTGTAACCAAGAAAAATCAAATCTAGTTCATGAAATGTTTGGGGGTTCCAGTGAGAATTTTACATTCACCTATTATGGGCATGAATTTCACATGAATTTTGAAATTTCCAAGATACATCAATCAGTTAGTCAACTTTGTTTGTATAGCATATTTCAGCAGCAAGGCGGTTCAAGGTGCTTTACATAATAAAAGCACAAAATTGCAAAGCTATAAAAAAAACGGCATACAGTCAACAATTGAACAAACATTACGTTTTGCCACCACCAAAATCATAAACATCAAATATGTTGGTCAATGTTTCATTTATTGTGGTTCAAAACAGAAAAAAACAGAAAGTTTCAAAAAAAGTTTACATTCATGATTTTTTTTACAATCCTTACAAAGTCATAGTAACACGTACAAATCCTAAAAATACACATACAACCCTGAGAAATGCCCCTTGGAGAGTTTTGGCAAATGCTGGTGTAACATCCTGAACCACACACTGGAGGTTTTACCACCCCAATTGAGATAATCTGTAAATGAATTTAAATTGGTTGACTACCTAACATGATTCCAGATTTTAAGCATAGCTCAAAAACTTTCAATACAGTTGAGGTTGGGGCTTTGGGAAGATTATTCCAGAGGCTTGATTTGTCCATCCCAAAGCAATTTTCAACGTGATGCATTGAGTATGTAAAACGTGAGTATGTAAAACCAAAATCAATCTCTTTGACCAATAAATCTGATTCTGAGAAATCTCTAAATGGAAGTGCAGTCAAAGCGAGAAACCATGAAGCCGAACGCATCCTGTATACCACAACTGATTTAACATCTCAACTATTTGTGTGGTGCGTCTGATGCATGAATCTATACCCATCAAAACTGTTTGTTGTTGTTTCCATGGCCGTGTAACAGACAGCACAAAGAGTAAAGTGATAAAAACAACATTCAAACAGCACAAGGTTCAGTACTCGTTTTCATAGTGTTAGACGCAAGTCCCTGCTGTGAGAAACTCTTCACCTTCAAGCAGTATGCACATTTTATGAGCTCCATTACAAAGTTTGTGCTAACTGCAGACATAAAATGGCTATAAAATATCTTCCTTTGGGCAAATCTCACGATTGGATTCCCAATCTCTCTACAATAATTTGCCACACAAACGGCAAATTGCCGGGACATAGGGCTATGTCCCATGTTATAGGACAGGCCATTTACGCCATTTAAGGCATATATGGCGTAAACAGTGAGCCATTTACGCCTTAACTGGCTCACTGGATTCAATTTATTAACGACTTGAAGGCAGCCAAACTGTGATGGCAAGCTGTTGCGATTAAATGCAAAAGTATTAGACATAAAGGACTGCATTTGGAGGTCAAAGTTCAACTGGGATGTGTTGCTGTCCAGCTGTGTGACAAAGAAAGGCAGAGTGTTTTTTTTCCCTTTCTAAACTCGCTGAATTAGGCCTGTCGCGATAAACGATAAATCGATTAATCGTAAGATAAATTAAAGCTATCGACTTCATTTTAATTATCGGCACTATCGTCTCTTCCGACCTTTTTCTCTTTCAGCTAATGAGACTGAATGAAAAAAAGCTCAACTCCGGTGCTCTCCACTGACTCCTCCCTTCCTCATTTCCTTAGTGTAAAGCCCAGCACACTATACGATCTTAGAACTGTCGGCCGATTGTTGGCCCATTTTCAAAACCTGACAGACCACACATTAGCCGACAGAAATCCTTGGTATAACGGTTCGATCGGGTTCGTTCCTGCCGTGTGGTGTCCAACAATGGACACAACATAATGGCTACAAGTCCAGTGAACAAATTTTAAAACCAGGCATTAATTAATGCTTTACTACAATCTACCTGCAATGCATGTGGCTAGTGTCAGCGTAAAGTCCTGACTGAATGAAAATCATTAGAACCTATTTACGCCACGTTAACGAAGAACAGCTGAAAAGTTACCGGGTTTATCAACTGCGGTAGCAATTTCGCTCCAACTCCTCCTCTTGTCATTTCTATATTCTTTACATGTTGAATAAACATTAATGTTGTTTCCACATATCATCTCCAATGTCCGCTGGACTTCGGGTTGCGCCGTGTCAGCTGTTTGGGACGTAATTTCCCCTCAGAAAACACGGAGGAGAATCCGCGCTTTCTGATTGGCTGCCTGTCACATTCAACAGGCTGCGTTAAGTTCCCAGTCGGGGAAAATCCCTGATTTAGATCGGAGCGGCAACGAGGATCTACGGTAACACACAACACAATCTTAGAAAGACCAACGTTTTAAGATTGTCGTAAGGGGAAAAATAGGATAAAAAAAACCGTGTAGTGTGAACTATTGCATCAGGTAGTCGATGTGCCCATCTTCTCTATTTAAATCTAATTATTACTGAAGGGCAACATAATATACAGACTTCATAATCTGCACTCTTTTGGTTGAATGCAGTATTTATTTCCACTTTTACTTTATGTTGTTTAGTTTTTTTTTTCCAAGTGAGTTTTTTGTTAATGGAGACTGAGAATCCATTTTATTTTTGTTTTTGGTTGTTTTGTTTATTTTGTTTATCAGTTCAAGTGTTTAGTGTTCTTTTGAAAATAAACTGTATCTATCTTTGGCAGGAAATAGCATGCATTATTACATCATTTTCAGTGTAAAAAGGTCTTCAAACAATATTATCGTTTATCGCAATAATTTTTGAGACAATTAATCGCTCAGCAAAATTTGCTACTGTGACAGGCCTACGCTGAATCTATTTCCAAATGCAGCCTGGACAGCTAATCCTGCATCTTTGGTGATGAAGGCATATGAATCTGTCCATGCAGAATTAAACTCTGTATTTTCTTCTGAGACTTTTCTCTTTTGGGATTTCTTTCATTGTTAGCTTACTGCGGGGGTCAAACCGCATGTAGGTAGGCTAACGGCAAGGGCTATAGACGTAATTATGACGCATATTGTAGTTGACAAATTATAAAAACGTTTTTAAAAGTTCAATGTTAAAGTTTCACCTTGAACTCCCAAGATAACTGTGCAGCATAATAAGAAAACCCAAACAATTTATATAAACAAACAATTAACTGTTATTTATGTTCCTTTTTCTCAAGACCAAAGAGAGCCGGTACAAGAAGGCTGAAGAGCGGCATGTGGCTCCAGAGTTGCGGGTTGCCGACCCCCGAACTAGGAACAACTGAAAACCTTTGCACTCACTTTCGGTTAAGACGATCAAAAACCAGGCAGTGGCCACACGAAGCAGCATTTCCATTCGAAAGGAGACAGAGTTTGATTTAAGTTCTCTTTGCCTGTGTCTCGACCTGCGGAGGACGAAGACTGTCTCACTCTCATCTCAGATGTGCATCTATTACTTTCCACGAAGCAGCAACAAGAGTCGCTGCAAGGGCAGAGCCAAGCACTAACATCATTATGGTAATGATTGCCAGCAGCAGCACCGTGCGCGTGGCTCTGAAAAGGTGATTCCCGACGATTAATCAAAATACACATGCAGGCTTTGTGCCATCGACTTCCACTCCTGGCAGACAAGTGGCTGGTGGATATGGTTGACACCTTTAAAACTATTTAATCACCGTGATTCATGGGTTGGCGTGTCATTAAAATCGGCGCGCCGCAGCTCGCAAACATGCGGTTTACATTGTGTCAGCAGATGTAATTAGTCACAATCACAATTTTTCATGTCTCTTACGCCTTAAATGGCTCACCGCATTCGATTTATTAACGACATCGGAGGCAACCAAACTGTGACGACAAACTGTTGTGATTAAAAGTAAAAGTATTAGAAATGAAGGACTGTATTTGCAGATCAAATTTTCCCTGCAGGCAGATACTGATGACGCATCGGTAGCAACGAAAACTTCCTGTGGAGGGTGGCTCTTTTCAGAACCTGAAAAAGTTGATCGAAAACACACAGCAGTGTCGTGATAAAAAATTGCCTAAATTCAACTTTGAATTAAGGAAGCCATTATTCACGGATAAACTCATTTTGTTTGAAATATTTCATAAACAAGCTCTGTGTTGGAACTGTACAGTGTACATGGGCCTACATGGGATTTTATGGCATTTCTTCTTACTTTGGAGGGTTTGTGAGCTCAGTGGGAAAATGTGGGCTACGTTTTCACTCAAAACATAGGCGAAGCAATAAATATGTTCTGAGGTGTAAGTTACGAAACAAAGAATGCGGTGAATGAAGTTAGAATGCAGAAAAGGAGTCCATGTTGATTTCTGGCCCTGTTTCTGCCTGTGTTTTAATACATGTTTTAAAAATCTTAAATCTGCTCAGCAGCATTTTGGAACCCAGGAGACGACGAGCTGTCAACACCTTAAATAAAGTCAGCAGGAGAACTTCGACACCAGCAAATAAACTTAACGTTGCTGCAAATCCGATCAGTACAGATGCCACCTCTGTTTTTTTTAAAAAAGATATGTGACTTTTATTATTTCTTGTTTTATTAGCAGCTTTCTCTTTTGTTTGTCTTTCCACTACAGTTTTTTTTTTTCCACAGAAAGGGACGTTTGAGCAAAAGATATCTAATAGTGTTGGCGATACACAACGATGTGGAAAAAAAAAAATTGAACACACAATTAAATATTCAATATTTGAATGAAAACAGGTATAACTGCACTCAAACAAGAAAAAAATAACTTAAAACAACAGGGAACAAAAACATGACTTCTAAATCAGGCTACAGGACTGATTTCAGTTGAAAAGTCTGGTTTGTCAACAGAAGTTGGATATTTCTCACATCTAGAAAATGTTCTAAAATGTTTTTTTTGTTGTTGTTGCTGTTGATTATTTATGTTATCTTAAGTTTTTAGTATAGCTAAAATGGATATTAAATACGCATGTTTTCAAATATATTGACATATTTCCTCATTTTTGTACACAACTTTATACATTCGCAATCACCCCGGTGTTGGAAAAACAAACGGCTTGTTTCGTCAAAATGCGTTTCATTTAAAAATGAAATTGCGAACCGGAAGCCTTCCATATAAGACTACATTGTAAGAGTTGGGAAATAAAATTTTAAGTTGAGTATTTGAGCAGGCAGAGCTGCCTTCCCCTTGAAGAATATCTCTTGTTTGTCTCGATGTAAGCATGGAAACTTTCCAGAGATAACTGTGTCAATATAGCTGATTTCTTCTGAATGAGTCTTAAACCCACAGTAGCCTTGCAAACACCCTCAAGTAATGTTTTTATTGCTTTCCCTGATAACACATGGTAGGATTTATGTTTTTTGTCAGGTAACAGTGCTACCATGGGAACAATATATGGCTTTTATGAAACAGTAGGTTGCAGATAACCCTGTCGCCACGGCTCAGATAAAGACCTGCATTATCATGCAGAAATCAAGTTAACCGCGAGACTTGTTCTTCGTTATGCCATCATTTGTGTACAATGAAGCTATTTTCAGTGTTGATGCTGGCTTCAAAGTGATAAAACACAAAATAAATCAAATTTATGGAGATTTCTTTCGTAAGGATGGTTTTCGAGACAAGATGTGTGTGCGTGCTCGCCGAGAACGCAGCATCCGTTTTTTTTTTATTAGCGCAATGAATTTTGGTCAAGTCATGACAAGAATAAAGTGGAAATCTGTTTGCTCTCATTAGGAAGTGAGAGGATTCTTTAGTCCTGATTGACTTGAATTGATTTCCTATCGAAACTAAATCCTCATGTTGACAGCAGTGATTGAACACTTACATATACGGGGCATTTGGCTTATGTTACAGCTTAAAGTGCACACTGATGGCTTTTCTTTCTGTTGGAAGGGGAAAAGATGGAGCTACTCTGTTTCTCCTTGTGGACTTCATTTTTTTTATGATTAATGTTGTATGCTGTACATTTGATACATCAGCTTGTTAAGTTCATGTTCAGTTCCAGTGTACACGCTGTCATCGTGGCCAGGAAGTGATTGAAGATCTTTCAATAAATCATGAGAAACTTTCTCTTCGTGTGGCTGAGCAATAATTTAACATACAACTTCAATGGTCGGAAGATGGATGGGCAAGTTGTTTTTCTAATCCACACAGGGTGTAAAATGTTAATTCAATCAGTTCACAATTCTTCTAATCAAAATGGGCATAGCTCATTTAAGCTGTTTAGGTTTGGTCCTCAAAGATGCGCATTAAGGGAGAAATTTATGTTAAACCAATTGGAACTTCAACTAATCTCAACCGATTAGTTGAGAACACAGTAATGTTACCAAGTCATCGTCAAGGCAACTTTTAAGTTGTCCCCTTGCACTGTGAAGTTGCGAAACATGTATGTACTCTACAACTGAAATATAAATGTGTCCCTATCGAACACAGTTCTTATAATTGCAAAGAAAGAAATTCACAGTCCTGTTCTTTTCTATGTTCGTTCTGAAAGAACTACCCATTACCTGCTTCCAAACACCACTGACTTCATCTGGTGCTCTTCCTGGTTGTTTGATTGCACATCCAATGTCGAATGACAGACACAGACCCAGGCCAGAAAAAGCCCCGTCCGTGTGGATAAAAGAATTTGTGTGAACAATCAACCTGGAAGGATGCTGCTGTGGGTGAACAAACAAATCCGTGTGTCGGAGGAAATGTTGGTATCTGGTGTATAAACATAATATGTTGAATAATGGGACAGATCCAAAACTTCATTTGCGTTGGTGCTTGTTGGATAAGTGAGACCTTGGTAACTGTTGTACCATTTGTGAACGGGACAGTGGCTAAAATCCACTTGTTGCTGTTGTGACGACTACTGAAAAACTAATTATTATTATTATTATTACAGCTTAATAAATAAAGCTACTGTGAAAACTGTAGTATCAGGCTATCGGTATATTTTATTAAATATACATATCGGAGAAGCAGAACAAAAACATGCAAACATTTTTAATTGGGTAAAATTTTAAGCAAAAAATTAGCTAATGTAACCTAACTGAATGTTTTGTAGTTTTTCCTTGCATTAAAAAAAACTACGTGATTAACCGTTAAGCATTCCTGATATAGTAATAATTTTTTAAAAACCTAGTCTAACAATATAATAGACACTTTTTTCTCTGAAAACCATGGCTAAAATGTTTGTCACTAATTGCTTCAGAGTTTCAAATTCTACCTTCCTTAGTGTTAGCACCTGTAGCTAAGCTACACATCCACACAGCTACACATTTTAAGCTGAATACAAGCTTAAAAACAGTGGAGTATTCATGTGGGTCAGGGTCCACAACTGCCTGCAAATTTTATTTTAATAAATTAAACACCAAATATACCTTAATATGCATTAATACAACGGAAACCTTCTTGGCACTACACCAAAAACTAACAGGCCTTCCTTCTCTCTGCTCTTAGTTGCACAGACAAGGAAAATGAATGGTGCTCCTGGATTGGCTGCTTTGCAAACGTCAGCCAATGGGGTGTCATGTAGCGTCACCCAAAGTGTTTCAAATTCCCAAGCTGCGTTTTCTTTTAAAGATGTCAGATATGCCCTACACAAGAAAATAAGTGAATATTCGACAAATAAATTGGAATTTTGTTACACAGAAAAAAACGCAAATAGGTGAATTATTGAATACTGAATGGACCCGATTCCTTAAACAAACAAACTTTCTCAAGCACAAGTATGACGCTTCCTGAACTTTACTAATGTAATGTATTCCGAAATAATATAACTAATGTAAACATATCAGCCTTACGGTTACTCTACACACCATATAACTAACATAATCATTCAGTTAAATTATAATCAAAAGGCTTAGGGGGTATTCGCTACCCAAATTTAGCACCCAGTGTCATTAGATAGAATCTAATCACATTTGAACCTTGAATTTACAAACAAATTAATCCAATTTTTTTTTAAATTATAAAGCTGAAAAGCCCCCTGAAGTCTCTTTGTCACAGTGTAAAAGGGACAGCTAACAGGAACCAGTTCTGCCGTGCCTGCATTTTTGTACAATTGTTAAATGGTTGTTAAAAGCAAAAAAATGTCTTGAACAGAACTTTGGTCTTTAAAATACAGTGTGGCACTAATGGCAGTCGTTTCTCCCCTGCTGGGCCTAAAAATAGCCTAATTCTAGGAGCAGCCATGTTAAGGTCGCCTGTCGGAACGCTGTCATAAAATGCAAATAACATCACCGACTATCCAGCTGAGGCCCCGCCTCAGGCTGTTTGCTAAGTGTCTGCAATGACATTTAACTCAGTATGTATGGGGAAAACGGAATAATTTCATTCTATACACCTGTGTGCACCAGAGCTACGTCTTGAAAGTGGAGTGGGAACTAGCGAGAAGACGTGGATGTTCCAACGAGCTTAAGGGTGTTGGTAGTTTGTTGCCAGCTTCGTTTGCAAGAATTAAACACATATTTACCACCTGAACTCTTTATATGTTTTTAAAAAATATTACTCACGTATTCCTGCGTATTCCTGTCTTGTGTTTACTTGTGATGCTTATTTTTCGTAAGCTCCAAACAAGACGGTAGCTGTTTGAACGAGTGAGCGGTCTCAAGTCCCCGCTGCAGGAATGGTTCCGAAACTTAATTTTAAGTCGAGCATTATGGTAATTTTGTGCCAACATTTATGATCACTAGTAGAACAATTATCCCATTCCACAGAGAGATATGAACTTTATGGCTCAGTGTAATCTAATTTTCTACTTCATTATTAATCAGCTCCTTGGCAGCTGTTACCGCGAAAGGAAATGGATTCAAAATGAACAGCTTTATTTGTTGTGTTCTCACAAATCCTGAGCACAGAAAGGATTTATGACACTTAAAACACTTGCTTTGCGGAAACAATAAAACACCGACGGGCGAAAATGGAGCTATGTGTCTTACAATATCTGCCAGCAGAATGTATCAGGTAGCAGGGAAACTATTTCTTCTTCTTTGTTTGGGTGACTCCGGGTTAAGGGTCACGAACAGAAGTGGACAAAAACTCCCCTCCATCGCTGTTATTTGGAGACGTTTCTTAATGAAGTGACCAATCAATCGACTGACTGCTAACAAGTCACTGCATTGTCACAGCTGACATGTGAGAACTTTGGTCGGGAACGTCTGCATTAAGTTTTGCTATAAAATGAGCGCGCAGTTAGCTTAGACACTAACAAATGCTGCCTTCAGGCGCGTATTGTAACAGGAGGAATTTATCTGGAGAAGATTTAATGGAATCGATGCCGACGAGACAAATAACCAGGCACACTTAACCAGGGGCGAAATGTTTCAGCTTTCAGAAAGAAGAATTCCCCTTTAACTTAACTCCTTAATTTTCATGCCACGACTACAAAATAAATGTATTTTATTTAGATTTTATGGGACAAAGCAATTCAAAGCACAACTGTGAAGAAGAAAATTTCTACAAATAGAAGTCCTAAAAGTGCAACGTTTGTATTTTATCCTCTGATGCAATGCTTTGTACACTCATCTTTCACTGCGATGAGTCTTTTGAAGTAACTTTGCTTAGCCCACTTAAAAAAATCAACATTTTCCCCCCATTTTGCTTTATGAAACAATTGGAAATTTGTCAGGTTGTGTAGAGGAATGTTTTTTTTTTTTTCTTTTCTCCGAAGAGTTTTTGCGGCGCTAGTGGCTCGTATTTTTTTCGACAGTAGGCAGACAGGAAGGAGGGTGAGGAGAGGGGGGAAGACATGCGGCAAAGGTCGTCGGGACCGGGAGTCGAACCCGCGACGTCGAGGACTAAGGCCTCCAAACGTGGGGCATGCTAACCCCCTGCGCCACCACAGCACGCCCCAATGTGTAGAGGAATGTTAATCCCCACAAATTCTCAACTAGATTTAAGCCTCAACTTTGACCGGGCCATTCTAACGTATGGATGCGTTTTTGATCTAGATTATTCCGTTGCAGCTCTGATTGTACAATCAGGGTCGTCGTCCTGCTGGAAGGTGAGACTCCGCCTCGGTCTCAAGTCTTCTGCTGCCTCTAACAAGTTCTTCTGTAATTTCCCAGAATTCAGCTGTGTCCATGTTCCCCTCGCCTCTGACCAGCTCCTGCTGAAGGAAAGCGTCACCATGGCACGATGCTGCCGCCTCCGCTATGTGTAATTACACTTACATTTTCATCCAATATACAGAGTGCCTTCTTCCACATTTTTGCCCCCCACAAAACTTACAGCAAACTGCAGACAGAACATGTTATGGCTTTTTTTCGTGACTGACTTAATAGCTGTCCTGTCGTCACATTGTCATACCTGAGCTGTCGACCTCTACAGCTCCTCCAGGGTTACCGCCAGCCCAGGTTGAAAGCCTTGCCCTTTCAGCTAAACTCCATGCTCAGATGACGGGTTAAACACCTGCTCTAGCGAACATCCAAAGCTTGAGGAACATCATTTGGCTTCAAACCCGTCCACCAGCTTCCTGAGTGACTGGCAGCAGCTGGTGAAACTGGGATCTGGACAATTCCTGAAGAAAATATTTAACAAAAATAAACAGATCAAACAAACAGGCTTAGGAAGAGCACACCACACGGAAATACTCCCGACAAGATTTAAACTGGAAACCGTTTTTCTTTGAGAAAACCTCATTCTCTTCCGTACAGCCTGCAGACGATCTAGCTAATTCTTAGCAATGAGACCTGAAAGCCTTTGGATTTTAAGTATACACTTTATGTTTCCCGCATCTCACAGGCACACAAAGACAAAGAGAGCTGCTGTTGCAAAAGGAAAAAAAAAAACAAAAAACAAAACTGTGAATCCTCACAAGAGGAGGTGTAATGAGAGAGAGCTTGGGTGCAATCTCATCTGCTGGAGCTCGTCGTGGCAACGCTTCCTCCTGCAACAGCATAACAGCGTCCTCAGAGTGCACAACCAGGAGCTGCTCTCTTTGTTTCAGAGTGTTTCATTTCCCGGATCAGAGTCTCAAGCACGTAGATGTTTTAAAGTCGGTTTTAACCCTGTTCTTGGTGCGCTAAAGCATCCGCTAGCCTGAAGTATAGAAATGTAATGCAGCACACATTTCCAACCATTCTTCAGCATGGGTCTGTGCGTTACATTACGCAGTACTTTAAAGTCTGCCACAAGTAAGCTATACTTTTTAACGAGTAGCAGACTATAAGAACTGATCAACATGAAACAATACACTACACTCATAAACAAGTTAGTAGTCAGAAATTTTTATTAGGATTTTATTTTAGTTTTGCTGCTACACAGTATATTATGGCGAGCTGGGGAAAACATTGAGCTCAACAGCAGCTGGCAAGTGCCTTGTATCTCTGAGAAGCTGTCTCATGCAGCTGTCTTAACATACATATACAGTATATATATATATATATATATATATATAAATACTGTACTGCAATGCAAGAACCTTACAAGTACTGTAGTAGCCTGTACCATTTATCAATTGCTTTATCTTCTCCTCACACTTGCACAGGGAAAAGATGTAAGACAAAAAGACAGCAAACCTGCAGGACCTTCTTCTTCCTGGAAGGCAACAGTGCTTATAACTGCCCCACTATGCAGCCCCCCCCCCCCCCCCCCCCCCACTTTATGTGTAATGTAATAAAGAAAAAAAAGTTTTCTAGTACAACTCCAAACCAGCACACGCATACGTTGGTTTGAAGGCCAGAGGAAAAAGGTCATTACCCTGTTTTCCTCTGTGTTCGCCTTACAAACACAAACTGCTGCATGGCTGTGGAGTGAAAGAAAAACAAACAAACAAAATGCATACTTTCCAACCACTTTTTTTTTTTCAAATTTGAAAACTCTGCCATGCATTTGTTTTAATCCCCTCCGAGTCAGTGCTTTTACAGAAGTTTTCGCTGCAGTTACAGGTGCAGATCTTGTTGGGTAAATGCGTCTACAGGCGTTGCACATCTACATCACAAGCTGAAATATTTGTCTTTGCAAAAACTTTTTGGGCTTAGTCAGCCTGGATAAAAACTGTCTGTGAACATCAAATTGTGCTCATCTTTACTTGGTTTTGCACCAAATCGTCAACAATTTTATGATAATTGTGACATGCCTAATGAAAAACAAAACACCAGAACCTGCAGAAAACAAATGCAACAAACAGGCGAGCAGCAGGAGGCACTAACACTTAACCTAAAGTTCTGAAACTTCATTAGTTGAATCTTTTTTTTTTGTCAGAATCTTCGTTCAATGGAAGAAATGATCATCGGCAAACCGACAGTTGACCCTACATGCCTAATGTCGGCTATTTAAACCTCCAGATTTACTCCTCAGTAATGTTCTTGGTGGAGAGGAAGGATATAACCCACTTCCTAAATAAAGCTCCACCACGAACCAGGCTGTGAAGAGGAAATAAGGTGAACATAAAATAAAAAGCTAAGGAGCTGTTAGCTGTTGAACCACAGGATAGGATCTGAACATGGTAGTACTAATAGTAAATCAATCGTTCGTGTAAAATGCATGATATTTGGTTGATAAAAATGCAATTTGCGGGTGAATTTTGTACCTTTTGCCAAGCATTTTGATGTAGATCATTGGATAGTGGTTAAAAAATTTAGCTATATATTTTATTTTTATGTCAAAAAGGATCAGAAATGCTCCTGAAGACACCTTGGACCTGCAGGGTCGGGCTTGGAACCCATTGGCACCTGCTTACAGTTCTTGTGTACAAATTCTAATTACTTTGTGAGCAGTGGCGATAAATCACAAGAGTCTTAATCAAAGCACCACAACAGAGAGAGAGTCATCAATGACTTAGAACAGCACAACACAACATTGGATCCGTAGCTTCTCCTCGTCTTCCGGTCGCCAAGCGCCAAACACAAGTTGCTTCACCGTGACACATTATTATTAGTCCAATCAGCTCCACTTTAAAATCCAGACAAAAAGCCATCAAAAGGCAAATGGATTGGCAAGACACATGAGGCCGTAAAGCTGGCGAAAGCTCCTGATTCTGCATGTCAATGATGTAAAAGACTTTCCATTTCTCTGTTTTCTTGCAAAAAATAGAAAAAAGAAGCAAAAGCAGTTCTTCTTCTCCGAGGTCCCGCTTCCACTGACAAGGTGCCTTTCTTTTGATGGCATACCATGATCCAGTAATGGTCACTTCAAGTCAGGTCTCTTCAATCTCAGCATGCGGGTTAACAGGAATTGGCGGTGATGGATGGGGGAGAGGTGGGTCACCTCAAAGGCACAGTGGTGACATTCACAATGTCTCAGTTTAAGATCGGGAGAATGACAGATGGTATTTAAACTGAATCTATATATATATATATATATATATATATATATATATATATATATATATATATATATATAAAAGAAAACATGTCAACACAGGAAAAATATTGTCCTGCTTTACAAGCAGGGCATCACAACAACTGCTAAAAGGCTCGAAATATGTTTTAAGAAAACAAATTCATATGTTTTGTAAAATCTGACCCTTCCATTCATCCATTATCATACACACTCACTCAGTTTAGAGTGACCTATTAACTTACATATTTGGACTGGAGGAGGAAAGCGGAGTACCTGGAGAAAAGCCACGAATGCACAGGGAACAACGTGGAAATTCGATCCCAGGCAGGAATTGCTGCAGCCACTTCATTATTATTCCTTATTATAATCTGATTGCTTTGATCAAATTCCATCACTTTGTCGCGTTTTAACATGAGAGCGCAGCTGAGGGGGAGATAGAAGAAGAGCGAGGCCCAGTCAGAGAGCTGTTAGACGGGCAGTCATCTATGAAGGACGTGGACACAGCAGTTATTTTTAGTGATCAAGTTTCAGACGCTGTCACTTGGAACGTCTCATTAATAATAAGCAGGGTGGGGGAAAAAAAAAATTCAAATCATAGAATCCATGAAGAAAAAGAAGAAAAAACTCTTTTGGTTCTGCTGCTGTTTTCCAGGGTAAATGACGCCCATCAGCTATCAGCGCATATATTAGCACATTCCCAGTGACCTCTAGTGAAAGGTACCAACTCCACATTTCCGTTAATAATAGAGGAGGTGTGGTACGACGGATTAATTACGTTCGTGCGCTCACAAGCGCCTCCTTTAAACGTGCAGAGCCCCGCGTCTGGGCTTTTTATTAATCATTCCGTAATGAGAGATTAAACACACAGATTCATTAACAAACTGTGGACACATTAAATCAGGCAGCTACTTGAGGGAGACGTCCTCGCCGTTAAGTCTGTAAACATTGGAACGGGTTCCCGACACGAGCAGTGAGTCCAGAGAGAAGGTTGGAATGATAATAATAATAATAATAATAATAATAATAATAATAATAATAATTTAATAACAGGTGGATGATTCGCTCTGAAAGAGTCTAAGCCAATGAGAACTAGGTTAAATAATTCTTGACACTAGTCCTATCAAATTCTAGTTATAAAGTATAATCCACGTGTTAACCCTTTTTTGTTCTCGACTTTAAAATGAACTACAACGAGATTGAAGGATAATATTTTTTACAACTGGACACACAGCGTGTGTAAGAAAAGCTATTCTGAACTAGATGTTTGTGTGAACCGACATCAAGACAAGAGGCAAGGAATGTTCTTTTTCTATAAACAAAAAAAAAACAACAACATCATTTTTTAATGAAATAGACCTAAGCTGTGAGTTATATAACGTGTCTACTATTAGCTCAGTTTGAAGCATGTGAGTGGTGGAATTATGCTGTGGGGAAGTTTTTTTTTCCTTTTTTTTAGAAGAGAAAACGAAACTGATCAGACTTAATTGGAAAATTGATACAGTGCAATCCTGGTTAAAAAAAACCCAAAAAACTGTTAGTGACCCTAAACATGCAGCCAAAACATGTGTGGGTCCATTAAAGTGCTAATAAAATACATTGAATTTTCTTGTTACAAAGTGACAGAAGTGAAAAAGGGGACCAACATTAGGCTGTATCTTGTTTTGTTTTGTTTTGTTTGCTATTCTTCTAATGACCAATATTAATTGCAACCATCATGTGCAAATGAGTGAAAACTCCTAAGAGGCTTCAGTAATTAATTTAACTTTTTTCAGATGTCCTTGGCTAATTGTTTCCCAGCTAGTCGCTTGCTCCAGAATGCTTTGATGTTTTGGATTTCCTTCACATGCTCTTTGATCAGAATTGTATTTTGTCGCCATGGAGCTGCCTGTAAACGTTGTGATACTTATCAACAAGCGCTCAGAGTCTGTGTGGGAGGACACACTGCCAGACACGTGGCTCCAGAAACAGCTGCCATATTAAATCAAGGAATGTCTAATAAAAAGTGCTGCATGTGTTTACAGAACCACACCAAATTGGTTAATAGTATTCCGTAAAATGTTCAGAGCACACTAGATGTGTCTAGAGCCGATGCTCAACTGCTTTCTGTAGAGGTTTAAGGTTATTATTAATTTTGTACAAAAATAATTAAACAGGCGAAGATAAAGGAGCAAGTTTAAAATGCTTGATTACTATTTTGTCCATACTTGCGGATTTGCAAAGCACCCACGGGTCTCTGGAGTTTTTTTTCAGAATCAAATATTTAGTTTGTCACCATTTCACAGTCCAAAATCTAAAACATCTGCATGAATGATAACTAGATTAATAAAGGGTGCAAAGAAATCAAGAAAAAAAAAATTAAGAACTGTGTTCTCCCCTACTTTAAACAAACCCTTCACCTTTACAAAAAATAAATAGATAAAATAAATAAACAAAAAAAACAAAAACATTTTTGGCTCTCTCTTACTGCTATTCTGTCATTTGTTTAGGAAATCTTGACGTAGACATCTACCTACCATGAGATAAGAGCTCTTAATTTCAGGTAAATATGAGATTAATTGAGTTCTGCCAAGAGTGTTGTTTTTTTTTCTTTCAACATTTCTTCATCATCTTATCCACAGCTGCTGCCTTACAGTGAACATTGCCACCTGTCGGACAATATTTGCAATTGCGTTTTTGTATTGGACTTGTGATGCTTTCAAGATATTGGGAATTTTTATATCAACTCACCCAATGCAGATGCAGCCACATTGTCTTTTCTATATCGACATGCTATAATTGCCTAACACTACATCTTAGCTTACAAATAATTTCAAAAGCACTTAAAATATACGTTTATTGTAATATATATTTATTATTCCGTATTTGGATGCGTGTTCACTACTACCGGCTTTTACACCTGAAGTCACCAAAAATATGGCGGAGATGGACGAGCCGTAAGTAGCCGCCGAGGAAGCAAGACAGAAACCCCGAGAAAGATGCTATCTGATCACATTAAGCTATGGAAGAACAGTGTGAATCAACCTTCTTTTATTCTCTCTTTTTAGGGAGAAGAAAAGAAGGAGAGTAGTGGAGCTGACTGAGAAGTTAGTGAAGGTTTGAGGTTTCCAAGGCTCCGGGTTTAGACAGGAAGAAGGCGAACGTTAGCTAGATGAGGAAGCTAACCTGGGCTGTAAACAAAATACACAAGTAGCCTCTTCAGGGACGTTTACCGTGGCTAGTCGGCCGTAAATAACTAGCTTGTCTGAACAGTGATTTTTTTTTTTCTTCTTCCACTTTTTTGACTTATTTTGAGGAAATAATATGTTCACTGTTGACATAATAGCTATTTATGCAAGACTAATCACCGATTTTATCTACCCAGGAGCTGTTGAGGGAGGAAACATGAGTCGAAGTGTCAGAAACGCCTGTCTCAAAAAGTAATAAAATAATAAGAGCTAAGACAGGACAAAGGCAGAAAAAAGGTTATATGCAGTGCCTTGCATAGTTGTCAACCTTTTCACATTTGTCATGTTACAACCACTAATTTCAAAGTATTTTTGTTGGAGTGTTGCAGGCTAACACGAAGCCGTGCATTTATTGAGAAGTGGAACGAATAGTGGTCACCGTGACAGATTATTCTGTCTTATTATTATTTTGATTATTATTATGACTTTTTTGTCCTTGCCCAGCCTTCAGAGTCAGTTCAGAGTCTTACTTTGCAGTAATCTTTTTATTTTTCGCATTATGAGCTGACCAGTGCTCTGTGAGATATCTAAATCTTTTTTTTTAAGTTTCTAACCTAATTCTGCTTTAACGTTTCCACTGTGTCATCCGCTAAAGTCTGTGATGTGTCCTTTGTTCTTTATTTTGGCGTAAGGGGTTGAATAGAGATGCATACCTCACCATTTAGATTTTATTTGTTCATAAATTAGAAAACTTTGCATGCCTTTCCTCTTCAGATGTATGCACTACTTCAGGTTGGTCTATCTCATCAAATACTTAGAAGTATGTGGTTGCTATCTGACAAATTGTAAACAAAAAACTAAGAGTTTGAAAACCTTTTCAAGGTACTACATATACACAGCAGGCCTAATAAGTCTTCTTAGGTACAGCGCCCACTTCACCTAATGTAGATAGTCTGAGTCTTTGTTTTTGTGTGATTTCTTTTACAACATTACATTGTAAGTCTTTTTGATGTACGCCGCAAGGTGATTTATAAATGTGCCTATCCTCTCCAGCATGATTGTTGACGGAGTCTGTGGAGGCAGCTGTGAATGGGAAGGTCGATGGAATCACGTCAAAAAGTTCCTTGAGCGGTCAGGGCCGTTCACGCATCCCGACTTTGAGCCCAGCGCAGAGGTAGCGATCCCAACGCAGCGCTTGTGTTTCTCCCGACCTAACATGTTCCGTCCTTCTTCAGCGGTTTAACCTCTGTGTGTTCTTTACCGCAGTGCTTGCAGTTTCTGATAGACACCTGTAAAATCCTGGTCATCGGTGCTGGTGGGCTGGGATGTGAGCTGCTGAAAGACCTGGTAAACTCACCGCTTTTTGAAAATTTACTCAGCATTACTTTCTGTTTCAGTAAAGTCAATTCTTACCAACTCTTACCATTCAGGCTTTATCAGGTTTCCGAAACATTGATGTAGTTGACATGGACACGATAGATGTTTCCAACCTGAATCGCCAGTTCCTTTTCAGGTCAGTGTAATTATCGCATCGTTGACATTTCAGTGCTTTGAAAAAAAAAGAAAAAGTGCCGAAATGTTACTTTAATCTGTGGACATTTTTTCACCAGATCAAAAGACGTAGGCCGGCCCAAGGCGGATGTTGCAGCAGATTTTATCAACAGCCGAATACCAGGGTGCCGCGTAGTACCGTATCCTTTTCATTGGAACGGGATGCAAGATTTTAGATTGCTAACCCACAATATTTTGGGAAATTTTCTTTGTAGGAAGGAAGAAACGAGTCTAATTTTAGAAAGCACAATTTGAGCTGCCAACCACAACAGTAATTCTAAGGAAGTGAAAGCAAATTAGCGTTTTAAAAATGGTCTTCTCCTTAACGGCTTCTTCAGGCATTTTAAGAAAATTCAAGACTTGGATGAAACGTTCTACAGACGTAAGCATCTTTAACGTACTCCCCGGTCATCTCTTCAGATCCACTCAACTAATAACTTTCCTGATGAGGAGCGCGGTCGATGAGTAGCATAATACAGCACTTTGTAGTGAAGTGAGCTACCATAATAACACTCTCACAATGAGTTGTATAATATCCGCTTTTGTAGAAAGCTGCTCATTAGTGAGAAACAACATTCAAGGTTCAGAACAGAAAAAAAAATTTACGAAATGTATCAGAGCACCAAAAAAAAAAAAAAAACAGGTTCGTGGAAAATCATGAAGTAATCATAATATTGCTATATTTCATTACCTCGTGAAGTAGAGAATTGAGACGAAAAAAAGGTAATTTGCTGAAACAATAAAGTACTGAGGGCAGTAATTAAACCAAAACTGTAAATATGTTCTACCCAGAACTCCTCAAGTGGTATAGTTTAACGTCACCTGGTTCAAATTCTGCAAAAAAACAAACAAAGAAACCCCCAAATATCCTATTCAGCACCGTCTGCTATCCAATTATTAATTAGTTAGTCCAAAAAATAGTAAATGAGCAGTGAAGATCAGAAAGGTCTGAACTTTTAACATGTAGATGATGGTTGTATGTTTTTAGCATGTTTTGCCACAATCACTAAAGAAAGCCTCTGTTTTTGGCAATGAAATTTTTATTTTTTTATGTAAAAAAAGGAATTGAATACTTTGTATCTTTTTAAAAATGCTTAAGTATTTAAATGAAAAATCTGCAGAATGTGCCTCTTTTTTTTTTTTATCCAAATAATCGCCCGAATAATCGATAAGACTAATCAGTCACTAAAATAAACGTTAGTTGCAGCTTTCAGCAGGATAATGAGAAGCAGCCAATAGGAATTTACATTTGACTCCTACAGGAATCAGTCAGCAGTTGAAGGTCAATGAGAAGTAGAAAGACATTTTTCCATTTAGGTTGATCAAAACTAAATGGTAAATAAGCCATGGAATGGATTTATTTACTATTGTGTATGATCCTACTTTTGGATCCTTTATGTTTGTCTCACAGTTGTTATTTTCACCGTTTCCTAATTGAAGTTGTACCTAATTTATTGACACCTGTCTTCTTGTAGAATTCCACATTATCGTCTGTGGGCTTGACTCCATCGTTGCCAGGAGGTGGATGAATGGTATGCTGGTAAGTATGTTTCTTTATGTGCATTTAAATATGAAAACCGTGATTTTTAGTTGACATGAGCGTGTTTTAGCATTTCTGTTTATCGTTTTTTTTTTTTTTTATGCGCAGCTATCTTTGCTCGTGTATGAGGATGGCGAAGTGGATCAAACCTCGGTTGTCCCACTTGTTGATGGCGGGACCGAAGGCTTTAAAGGCAACGCCAGGGTCATTCTCCCAGGCTTGACAGCCTGCGTTGACTGTACACTTGAACTTTATCCTCCCCAGGTAATTAAGCACACCTTTTTGGAAGAGTTATATTGACTGGACCGAGTCGGGCGCCGCACCAAATCTAATAAATGAATGTCCACTTGTTCTTGTAGATCAACTTCCCCATGTGCACAATAGCGACAATGCCTCGTTTGCCGGAACATTGCGTCGAATATGTACGGATACTACAGTGGCCAAAGGAGATGCCTTTTGGAGGTAAACGACCGAGTCGGATTACTTGTACCTTTTTTTGTTTTTTTTAAAATAAATATTGTCTTTGTAACGTTTAGCTCAGTTCCTCGGCTGTTCTGTTTTAGACGGTGTAGCCTTGGACGGAGATGACCCAGAGCACATCCAGTGGGTGTTCCAGAGATCTCTGGAGAGGTCTGCAGAGTTCAACATAACAGGAGTCACTTACAGACTTACACAGGGTGAGCATAAAACCGCACGTCTGCTGCCAGCTGACCGCTGCTCCTCTGGGAAATAAGTCGAGATGTATAAAACTGAAACGTTGCTAACCCACTTTGTAAACGTTTGTTGCCGTCTCTGCCCGGTATATTTAGAGAGTAAAAAAACAAAATGTAACGGAGACATGTTTTTATGATGTTTTATATTTTTGCAGGCTGGTTTTGATTTCTTTTGATTAAGTAATGACGGGGTAAGCAAAGAAGATTTTCCCTTTGAATTTTGCAGGTGTTGTCAAACGAATAATTCCAGCTGTTGCTTCTACAAATGCTGTCATTGCTGGTAAGTAGCTTAGATTATAGACGCATTCATTGGCATTTTCTTGATGGATTCAGACGTGTGATTTGCAAAGACTTTGAGATTTCCAAAGGTCTTCCAACATCTGGAAGACGTTGTTCCATGTCATGTTCCATGACTGTTTCACCCTCAAAAGAGTGAAACAGAGTAACTTTGCTGTACTTCCTGTTATCTGATATTCTCTCTCTCTCTCTCTCAAAACCAGACATTTATTGTTGCTACTTAGGAAACAGTTTCCTTCAAAATAGTCTCTTACACCTCTGTTGTTTATCCGTCTTCAGCTTGGAAAATGGCTAACTGAGTTGGCTTCGCTTCAACATCCACACTGAAAAGTGTTCTTGTCAGGGCGCCCGTTTGTAGGGTGCACTCACTGATCAAAAAAAGATCTAATTTTAAATCTGCTGGTCACTGGTGGTGTGGACAGTCGAGTTGAAAATGTAAAATTTTCTGTCACAACCTGATTAATCGAAGTCTCTAGTTAAGACTTGACAGTTATCCAGTAAAGACTTACCGTGTTATTCTACGTGTTTTATAAAAAAAACTAGTTAAACACATGTGCCTGTACTTATTTGTTACCTTCACTTTTTGTGATGCAGCTGCTTGTGCAACAGAGGTTTTCAAGCTAGCAACAAGGTAAGGCGAAAGTCTTTTTTGCAGACATGTCTACAAATGTGTTCACCAACTCTCATTGTTCCTCATACGTTCCATTTTTGCAGCGCCTACGTACCTCTTAGCAATTACATGGTGTTCAATGATGTGGACGGCTTATACACTTACACTTTTGAGGCAGAACGGAAGGTTTGTCCCCTCTTGTTTCATGTTTATCTCTAGATTTCAGATGGTTTGATTGGTCGAAGTGAATATGTGACTCTTCCTGATGTAGGAAAACTGCTCAGCCTGCAGTCAGATACCTCAATATCTGCGCTTCACTCCTTCTTCCACCCTTCAGGAGGTTCTGAACTACCTCACTGAGAGCGCCTCCCTGTAGGTTTCCTTGACTCTCCATGTTTTCTTATTAATTGTTTTGCTTCTTTTTTTTTCATACCTAATATATATGTTGGATTCTTAACAATTCGGCATTTGTTTAAGGCAAATGAAATCACCTGCTGTAACAGCAACTGTTGAAGGAAAGAGCAAAACTTTATATTTGCAGGTAATTCCGTTAAGTTTTTAGTTCTTTTTTTTGTTTTGTTCAGAAATGATATAAGTTCAAGCTTAACGCAAGGTATTTTCTTTCACAGTCGGTTGCTTCAATCGAACAAAGGACACGGCCAAACCTTTCCAAAAGCTTGAGAGGTGAGGTCCTTTATTGTACGGGACCTTCCTTTGACAAGGAACGTTTTCCTTCCTTGTCAAAGGAAAACGTTTTGAATGTTTACTTCACTTTCGTTACCAACATGATTTTTCTTTTTCAGAGCTGGGCCTGACGGACGGACAAGAACTGGCCGTGGCCGATGTCACCACACCCCAAACCATGTTGTTCCGACTCTGCTTTACCTCATAAAACTTCCTCAAGCACTTTGACTACCACAACTGTTTACTGCATTTCCAATCAGGTTCTACTTAGTTGTGACCAGTTCCACTGGTAAAGTGTGCGTGTTGACAAACGTGAACGTTTTGCACTGAAAAGCCAAATTGTAGTCCGCATCTTGTCATGTTTTAGTGATGATTTACAAATCTTAAGGTTTTTGCGTTAATATTTTACGCTCAGTACCTTTGTAGTTTGTACAAACTGTACTCTTTATAAGAATATTTTCTGCTCATTCTGATTGTACTTATTTATTGAAACAGTTTTTTAGTCGGCGCTGCCACTGAAGCTGTGTGGAGGGTGTTTGAACTGGAATTAAAATGTTTTTCTTATTGACTGTGTTGCTTCATGTGCATACACATTAACATTTATTTTCACAGTGAACACTATAAAAACTATATAGTATAAAAAAAGATCCAGGTGGAGTACTTTAAAAGTCATTTGTCATATACAGATCTTGGAGAAGTTTTTATTTGTCTTTGACTTTTTCATTTTTTTAAAGTCAAAAATTCTCAGAATTGTACTGTATGTGTTGGACCAACACAAAGCAGTACATAATAATGAAGTAAGAATAAACTATTGCAATTTCTTTTTTTAATTTTTTTAAAATAAAAATCTAAAAACTATTGACAATTTTATTTAGGGGCCGAATAGAAATGCACGAATTGCTTGTAAAAGAAAACTACGTATCTTTCTCCTTATATTTCACCATTATGTGCCACTTTGCGTTGTCTATTGCTTAAATTCCTTTAAAATACATTGCAGTTTGTGGGTTTAAAGTCAAAATGTCTCAACGCAGTGAAATGTTTAGATCGAATTGACAACAATGTGCTTTTGTTTTTGGCCGAGTGACAAGGTAAGTGGCTGTCCTGTTGCCTTCGCGTACCTCGGATATTACAAAATGACTCTCCTGGAGCAATAATTGATCGTACTTGATTCATGCTGTAAAATAAGGTGGGTTCGTATTTACAACAGTTCACACGCGACATTTGAAAGAGTGGAAAACACCTTTTGATTTTCCCCTGCCTTTATTCTTTCTCACAATTACGATTTGGACACTTGGAGCGGCTCGCGAATGCAACATGAGAACCATACCGGATCGTGACGTCATTGGGCTACGTGGAAAGGAAGTAGCGAGCATGCTAGCGTTAGCCGAGCTACAAGTCAAGTGCGACCAAAACAAACGATGACGCCCGTGAAAAAGAGCCGAAAAAGGCGTAAATTAACCACCGGGGTTGATTTCGCTTGACAGCTGGCGTTGACTATTGGGTTATTTATCAGCTAAAGATCTTCACTCGTAGGGAACCCCGCATTTTAGGTGCGAATTTAGCAGTTTTTCTAGCTGAAACTACCTGACCATAGTGTACAGCGGCAATGTTATGTTTTTTTCGATAACGTAAACCTCTAATTTCATCAGGTTCCTCGGTGTTATCTGCCTGCGAAGCTTTACAGAACAGAGGTAAACTTGACGTTTGTAACGAGGTTGACGATAAATAAGGAAAATGCTGCGAGTTATTGTCAGTACAAAACGAGTTAACTAACAAGCTAGCTGGGTTATCAGAATGAGTTGGTTCAACGCGTCTCACCTGTCCAGCTTCGCTAAACAAGCGTTGACGACAGCGCAGAAGTCGATTGACCGAGTTCTGGACATCAAAGAAGAGGACCAATGGGGTGACACGGTTGTAATGCCTTATGACGGTAAGCAAGTGATATCAGAAACCGTATGTATTTATCGTGCAAGTCCCTAAAAGCTCAAAGGGTCATTGTAATATCTGTTTTAGACACAACAACCCCTGGGAAGGTTTCAGTGAGTGGAGGATGGGGTATGACTCAGTGGGAAGCCCCCGCTGAAGAAAAGGCCACCACTCCTCCTCTCAACTCCGACGCCATTACTACGCCCGTCACTCGCACAGTTGTGGATGAATCCGAAAACTTTTTCAGTGCCTTCCTGTCACCAGGAGATGTCCCAGTGACCAAAGCGAAAGTTGTGTCTGTACCCCCTGCAAAGTCTCAAAGACGAACTCAAGAGACGGAGAAGAAAAGCCAAGGAGCTTTGCTGCAGATCCAAAACGAGGATGGGATTGCAGAGCCAACAGAACCTACAGAGCAGAGCGTTGAGGGTCAGACAGTGGCCGACGGCCAGCCGGATGAGGCCGAGTCCTCACCAGCAGCGCCTTACACTGATGCCATCCTCCTCCAGCCAGTCTCTCCAGTTACTTCCCCTGGTGACCACCCTTTCAGTCCTGACTGTGTGAAAACGGATGCTGAGTCGGTTCCATCAGAATCCAAAACGGAGCCGGAACCAGAAGATCCACCCGAGCAACAGGTAGAGACGGATGCCCCAAACTCCTCTGAGTCTCCTCCTTCTGAAGCTAAAAGCTCTACCCCGGCGGATCCCTCAACCCCCATGTCCACCAAGGAAGTTCTCCCGGGTCAAAAAGACTCCAAACCAGAGGACCGTCAGACCGACACGCCCTCTCCTCCGGTCAGCGCTTTCTCCTCAGGAACTTCCACCACAAGTGACATTGAAGTGCTCGACCACGAGAGCGTGCAGAGCGAAAGCTCGGCCAGCTCCAGGCAAGAAACCGGCGAGAGCAAAACCGGGCTTCACCTGATGCAGGGCTCCTTTCAGCTCCTCACTGCCTCCACCTGCGGGGATTTCGCTCGACTGGAAGACTATCACAAACTCACGGAGAGCTGCGGCTCCTCCTCGGACGCTTTCGAGCGCATCGATTCGTTCAGCATGCAGTCGCTGGATAGCCGGAGTGTCAGCGAGGTGAACTCGGACGACGAGATCCCCGGCAGCCGGACTCTGGCCTCCGTCACGGCGGGACCCTCTCCCCCGACAGAGACGTGTCCGAAGCAGGAGGACGGAGCGGAGGAGAACGCTGGCGAGGAGAACGATGGCAAGGAGGAGGGATACGCCGAGACGGGGAAGGAGCAGTCGCTGGACGAGATGGAGGAGAGCGGAAGGAGCGCGACTCCTGTAAACAGCGAGCAGCCAGATGAGTTGTGCGCTGGTGTTGATGATGATGCGATGTTTGGTTCTACCTGCAACGAAGAAGAAAAGAGCACTCCACCAATCACAGAAGAGATGAAAAGTGTCTCACCTGCCCAGATACTGGAGCTGCAAAAGGTACCTGAGTTTTAAAGATATGTACAAAGCACGAACATTCAAATGAGACTGAGTTGCCATCCCACAATCAATTATTATCAATCATTATCGCAATAGTAATGTATGCAATAATTCATTAAGCCAAATTCTGCATTTGTTGGGTTAGAATGTTAGCTGTGAATGTTCATAGCTAACATTTATTTGCTATGAACATTCATACATAGCAAAAAAATGTTAGATGTTATGCTCTGCATGACAGTAATTGGTGAATTTGTCTGACTTGTTGCCGTGGGAACGGACATATTCATCCAGCAACTATTTTTGCTGGCCGATAAATTGTCCCAGAAAGCATTGCCATAAATGATATTGTTGTTTTGAGACTGTTTTCAAGTGATATAATGGTAATGGCATAATAGTGCAAGAACACTCTCTCAAAGATCAATAAACTTTAATTTCTAATGAACTATCTACAATATCCAAATCAACAACCGAAACAACAAATAAAATGGCTGCTGAAGCCTCTGTAAATAACACTGCCCTTCAGAAAAGGGTCTAGTTGAGACCAATGTACCAAACTGAAACATTTTGTCATCCACAGAATTAAAGAGACACGAGAGAGACAATATTGCAAATGGAAATAATCGAGCTTGTTCTAATTTATCATGTGATTTATTGACTTATTGCGACAGACTTAACTGTTAAACATCAAGACACGCAAAGTATATATGCAACTTATAGAGGTCTCAAATATGTGATTCTCTACGCCCAAGAAAATAACTCCCTGAGACGATAAAGATGATGTAAATATATGAATAAAAGTCGTCTTTGTACTTTGCAAGGTTAATGTTTACGATTTTTGCCAATTGCACTTGGTAAAACGGCTGTACCCGTCCTACCAAATTCAGGTGTTTTCAGTTACTTTGTCTTTCAGCTTGAGCTATATTTTCTTTTTAATCCGTCATGTGGATTGTTCTTCAAATCCACAGGCTGCATGATATTAGGAAAACATACGATATGCAATAATGTTGGTGGACCAAACAATGGTAACATTCTTTTAGTTTGGATTTATATATTCTAGATAATGACTACTTTATCAATCTTAATATTACTTCGAATCAGAAGAAACCTGTTGGTATAATTAAAATCTAATTCTAAACCTAAATCTGGAAGGGATATGAATAATTTGGGGCTTAATCGTACCATTCGACTCACAGAATGTGTTATTCTTCATTGAGAGTCTCAATATTTTGGGAGCTAAACCATTTCACGGCCCGGTCTTTGTTGCGTTTTATGCTTCAATGGCCTGTACTTGTGTCCAGTCCAGAGGACTCCAAAGTGTCGTTCACACGCTGACGTTTCACAAAATATTTATTATGAATATATTTCAGGTCATTGATGATCTGTCAAGCCGCCTTGAGAAGAGAGAGTCTCAGCTGCTGGCTGTTAGCAAAGACAAGGCCAGGCTGGAGGAGGAGTGCGACAATTTAAAAGAGTGAGTTTGTCTCCCTTATGTACACAACCAAGACGTACATAATCCTTTTTAAGTTCAATGCTATTGTAGAATTACACTTTATATTGATGTTAAAGTAAGCTTATACGCCATCCGTTCGTCTGTCAGTGAAGTGATAAGCCTGAAGGAAGAGAGCTCCACTGTGCAGTCCCTGAAAGACGAGTTCACTCAGCGCATAGCAGACGCAGAAAGAAAGGCTCAGCTGGCCTGCAAGGAGCGAGACATCGCCAAAAAGGTGATTATAATATAAGGGTTTGTTGAGACGGACATCAACGTCACTCTGGCAGAGATTGTAATTATTTTCTTTTTGCTGCTTGTGTGTTTTACAGGAGATCAAAGGCTTGCGAGAAGATCTTAGTACAAGACTGAACTCGAGTGATACGATGGAGCTCATCAGAGAGAAGGAGGAGCAGATCAGAGGTCTGCTGGAAGAGGGTGAGAGTCATTATTGTTCAAGCACGCCGGTCCCAGTTCACCTTCTTGAGCTAACCAAACGCCTGCTTAGCGACCAGCAAAGGAAAGATGTGCGTTTTGGTCACAACCAAAAAAAATACAACAAAATTAAACTAAATTAAACTATCAGGTCAAATATAATCACTATCAGAAATTTTAATTTTCTGGTAGTGATTTCCCTTTTTCAATGGTTTATTTCTCTCGCTGTTAGGTGAAAAACTGTCGAAACAGCAGCTGCAACACAGTAACATCATCAAGAAACTGCGTGTGAAGGAAAAAGAGTGTGACAGCAGGATTACCAAGCAGCAAAAGAAAATCAAGGAGCAAGAGGAGGAGCTTAGGCATCTGCAGCAGGTGAGTGTCAAGTACATATCAGAACGATTTGCTCATTTGCTCTTATGTGATTATGTTGAGGACTCTCCTATTTTTAAAGATGAGCACCATTCTTGTGATGGTACTGATTAGAATCGCCTAATGTCTCAGGTTAAATAATAGATCATAATAATGTTCTGTGGTAAATTATGGCATGGTGAGCTTCAGGTGTTTAAAAGATTGTGAAAGTGATTAATTTCTGGACAAAGTCCTTGAGAGTGCTTGATATTCAAACTGCACAGTTTATTAATAAAGTGCGATTAATAAAATGAGAAGCCTAAATTTGTAATCCATAATTTACAATTGAAACCAGATATTTTCATACACCTAATAAAAATACTTTTTTTTTTCCACTGTCTGAAGTTAAATTGGACTTAACTTTTCTTATTTTAGCTTTGTTAGAATTACCAAAATTATTTCTATTTGCTAAAAGCCAGAAAACTTATTGTGGACAATTTTAGATATTTTTGCTGACTTTCCTTTTATATTGTGTTTTTAGCAGTTAATTTGAGGATGAAGATTATTTACCTTAACATCCAAACAAACTTTGTTTGCATTGTTTCAATGTAATGAATATTTACTATTTCTAACTGCTCAATTACTTATTGATCATCTTATATTGTAGATAACAACATTTTTGAAATTGGTGTTTTGTTCTCAGACCAATCAAGTGAGAGATGTGTCAAAACAGAACATTTTGCTATATTTTAGCTGACTTCATCCCTGCTAAATAAACTAGAATTCCAAAACAAAAAAAATATCAACAGTTGTAAATCATGTAATAATGAATCGAAGCGTTCTGGTTTTCGCTCCATTTGTAATGTTTCCATCTCTTAAGCATGGTGGTGAAAAAGCTTGAAAATTGACCTCAAATGCTCAAAAAGTGCTTAAATTCTACACAGGTTTCGGGAAAAATTTTATAATCCCGGAACCTGTTAGCAGAATCACAGTTTTCCTTTTTAATTTGTTATTCAGTGCTTTGTTCTGAGTGTCAGCACGATTCCTGATTCTCTGGTTGCAGGTTCTAGATGGGAAGGAGGAGGTGGAGAAGCAGCACAGAGAGAACATCAGGAAGCTGAACGGTGTGGTGGAGCAGCAGGAGAAGGAGCTGAGCAGGCTGCAGACGGATGACGAGGAACTGCAGGAGAAAAACAGGAGCCTCCAAGCTGCCCTAGACAGCTCTTATAAGTAAATATTGAACTTTTCATTATTGACACTGAATATTTGGAACGCTAGCTCATAAGACGATTTCATTGTGTCCACATGCAAACTGGTGTGGAGTTTGACCATCATTCAGTTTGATCCTAGAAAATGTTTCTTTTATTTTTTTGTTCTCCATGTACTGTAGTTCAGTTATTATCCTAAATAGTAAAGATCAGTTCATTACTCACATGATGGCAGCCATAAGCCCCAAGTATTGCAATTAATTTTGGTTTTGTATTTTTTAATTCTTGAAAAGTAATTACAGATGACGCTGCTAAGAGCTTAAAAAATTGCAGGAGATCTCTGTGAGTCTTCCTCCTAGCAGTTGCAGGTTTTTATGATTAATTGAATGCATTTGGAAAATCATAGAACCAGTACTCCAGAAATATTAGAATTAGGATGCAGTGAAAGTAAAAAGAATGCATGACAAAAACAGAAACACTTGAAAACTACTTCTATGTACATCATATTTATTCAGTGTCCATAGTTAATCTGATCAGGGGGGTTTTTTTTCTATTTTTTTGTGCAACATGTTGGAAAAAAAATTACTTATTGAGCAACAAGAGCATGGTGAAAGGAATTTTTGAATTAGAAAAAAGAAAGCTAATGTTTACTTTCAAATGCTGCAGTCCACCAGCATGGCAGCAATATGTTGATATGCTTCCTGTTCCTCTCTGTTTCCAGAGAGCTGGCAGAGCTTCACAAGGCTCACGCTAGCAGAGCGAGCGAGGCCGAAGAGGTGGCTCTAAGTAGGGAAATCCAGGCCAAGGAGCAGCTGAGTTTAGCTCTTGAAAAGGCTCAGGAGGAGGCCAGGATCCAGCAGGAGGCGCTTGCCAACCAGGTACCACAACCCAGCACGGCAAATCCTTCTCAGTCGAACATGCAGCTTCAGTTTGCAGTCAGTTTTGGGACGTTTTTGGCTCGTTGTGGTATTTAGCAAGCGTCACGATTAAGCATAAAAACACGTCTTCAATGAGCTTTTAAGAACATTTAACAGACATTTTCTTAGTGAACTTTGCTACCTACAGTGCTGTAAGCTGCAGATTGTGTTAGCATAAATATGCAGTTGTTATTTAATTATACAGCTACAGAGTCATGTAGCAGAAACAGAAAAGCCGATCGGAGAAAATGGGAATATTTGTTGTTGTTCTGCCCCATAAAATCCCAATAACTTTGTAGTTGTCATGTGACAGGATGCGAAAACTTAAGCAGTGTGAATACTTCTGCAAGAAACTATACGTAGCAATTTGTTTTTTTGTCGTTTTTCCACTTTGATTGAAGTCATGTCCAAAGTTGGGGCCCTTGGACTTTTTGTGTCCCCTAACTTGCAGTTCAAGAGTGATACAAATTTGATTATTAAACTTATAATTTTAAATCATGGTAAAATTATTACAACAGAAAATGTTAAGTGCAACACAAAATATTTGTCTTTCACAATAAGTAGAATCATGTCTGTCCAGAGACTTTTGCTGAAAAGCCGACCCATATCAACTTTCATTTAATTTATTAAACTCGGCTAAAAAAAATAGCAAAACGTTTGACAGAAAGTGACCCAAGTCGTGTTTTTATAACTGGGAATAAATTTTGTTGAACCGAGTCTAAAAGAATTTGGACACTAGATGCCTTTCATTTAATACGGCAAATGTGAAAAATCATTTTTAAGTTTTGGATCTACAGTGAATAAGGTTACTTTAGTTGATTAATTTTAATTTTTGTTTTGTTTTTGTCTCGGCACGCAAGTACTGTTAACACAACAAAAAGTTTGCTTTAGTCCATAAGCTATGTTGACTCAAACATGCAGTTTTTGTTGAAACGCACTTAATGGCGTTTGATGTCACGTTCATTCTCACGGATCAGCAGCTTAAAGACAATAATAGTTTCTCCGTCTTTTGCTGCCCTGCTTTTGTAAAAGGTCGAACTACAAAAATTAACAGTCACCCATGCAAATAGTGGCGATCCTGTTCCAGAGCAGAGTGACTGAACTGTTTGTCATCTCCTGTTTTCAGGTGGCTGACCTGAGGATAGCTCTGCAGAGGACGGAGCAACAGCAGGCCAGGAAAGAAGATTATTTGAGGGAGGAGATCAGTGAGCTTCAGCAGGTAAGAAAATGTTGCTAATAATAATATTTTTTTTCCTATAGAGCAAGAAATTCCATCGTGACTGGAACAGGTTTTATCTAATCCACTCCATGTGATCTTAATGTGTTTCAGAGACTGCAGGAGGCAGAGACCAGGAACCAGGAGCTCAGCCAGAGCGTCACCTCAGCAACGCGGCCTCTGCTGCGACAAATCGAGAACCTACAAGCCTCGCTGGGCGGACAAACCGCGTCCTGGGAGAAACTGGAGAAGAACATTTCCGATAGGCTAGGTGAGACTCGAGAGCGCGTCAAGTCGCGGATTTGTAAAACGGTCGGCCAAACGCAGACGTGTCCATGAAGCTTGAGCCGTCTCTTTCTGGCCGTCTGAACAGCGGACGCCCAGACTCAGCTGGCTGTCGCCGTGGAGAAGGAGCGATCGGCAGCAGAGGAACTGTTGTCCATCAAGTCCCAGCTGGCTTCGTTGGAATCCCAGAATTCCTCGGTCCGGCAGGAAAAAGCCAGAGTCTTGGCTCAGCTGGAGGCGGAGAAAAGCAAAAGGGAGAAACTGGAGGATGAGAGCAGCAGGTAATGTCAATTATCAGTGAATAGCAAGGTTTGAACACACAGATTTTCCAGCGTATTGGTCATATAATGTAAAGTTCTTAGATCAGAGATGACAGATTGTTTTTGATTTTCCTAAGTTTTCTCAAGGTGTGTGGAGCTGGCAAACCACAAAAACCAAAGATCGGTCTTCCATTTGTCAAAATCATATGAACAATAAAGAAATGATCATATTTTTGTAAAAGTAGAAGAACTAGCCTCTTTACTGCTTTGAATTAAAGCACCTAGATAATGTTATGTGTTTTAGTTTGAATTTATTCTATAAATACCATTAAGCCGTGGTATTTTTACACAAAGGTTAGTACAACAGAATCCCACACCAGCTCATCCCTACTTTTAATTTAGCAGTAACTTTCCTTCTGGAATCTGCTTTTAGTGATGTTCCAAGTCTATTAAAACAAAATTATTCATGGAAATAACTTTTAGTTTTTAATTCAATTGAGTTTACATATCCAGCATTATTTTTTTTTTTACATTGCAAATACATGTTTCTGTTCTTCTGTGGCCATTGTCTGGCGTACCACTGAGGTCTACTACTCACAGCTTAATGGCTGTTTAAGGACTTGATTATAGTTAAATTATAAAAACATACCTAAATAAAACTACAAACTTGTTCCCTACCAACACATAACAGATTTTCAAACAACTAATGTGTTTTCAAACGTTTTATCCTTAGCCACAGGGAAAGATGAAGACATGCGGTTATGAAAGAAGAATGAATAAAAAATCGTGAACATGCAAACTGCTAGAAGTTTGAAAAATACACAGAGCCTCCTGGATTTCCCATGATGTTTTTGAGGGTCTCAGGAAACTGCAGGTCCTTTGTTATGCGTGCTGTGAGTTGGTCCCGCTGGAAGCTCCTCCCCCTCCGGTAGGAGGACCATGTGCTCGGCCTCGTGGCTTTTATCTTCCGTGTGGAGGTGGGACTGTTCAACCGGGCCAGTGGCGCAATGGATAACGCGTCTGACTACGGATCAGAAGATTCTAGGTTCGACTCCTGGCTGGCTCGTTCCTTTTTTGATTTTGTCCGACATTTTCGACTTTGTTTGGGCCTCCATGAAATAAAATGAACAGAATGTTATGAAGCGGGTAATAAAGACGTGAAAAACTGCGTGTCTTGTGATGAAGGATTGTTGTGTGCCACTGTTTTGTGCTGAAGTAGTTTGTATCTCAAAAGAGCATTTGAAATGGTTTATAATAATTTTAAATATCTTTATCTAGGGAGCATGCGGAACTAACAAACCTGAAAGGAGAACACAGTCGGATGCTAGAAGAGGCCAAGAAAGAAAAGGTAAGGCAGGAAGTTCTCCTACTTGTTCTCCGTTACAAAACAGCTCCTCTCATGTGTCCTTTTGCTTCTTTAACCAGCTACTGCTGACCAACCAGCTAGAGATGGAAAAGATGAAGGTGGAGCAAGAGAAGAAGAAATGCTATCTCGCACAAGAAGCACTAAAGGAAAAGGTCCATAAGAATTATTCTTATTTGATATAAAGCATTTAAATTTTAATTCAGTTCATCCAAATGTACTTATTTCTTCCTCAACCAGGAGCGTAAAGCTGTAACACATTCTGTCGGAGATCCGCCAGCGGCTTCCACGCCGTCCTTGTCCCGCTCCAGCTCCGTTAGCGGGATGGAAAACGCTGGACTGCACACCTCTGTTCTGTCGCAGGTGCGTCCTGTTTTTGATCAAATTTATTTCCAAAAATCGAGCTTTTTTTTAGCATTATTTGAGAATGGATTCTAAATGTTTTTATGCTTTGTTTTAATCGTCCTCAGGATGACTGTTTGGACCACTCAATGGGAACAATCACCATGTCGATGAGTGGAACCAACCTGTACGAGGCAGCCAGGTTGTCTGGAGGCTCCAGCATCATGGAGAACCTCCAGTCCCAGCTTAAACTGAGAGAAGGAGAGATAGCTCAGTTGCAGGTAATACAAAAAATAATTTAAAAAAACAACATAAGTCATTTTTGACCAGGTGTGAAAAAAAAAAGTCTTCAGTAAGAAGTTTCTTGAAATTCGTTGCAATACAGACTGCTACTGGAGATCTTTCCTGCCCACAGCCATCACCGTCTACAATAACTCTTTAGCTAAATGAGTTGCAACAGCACTTAGTTTCCCTTTGGCGTCGATAACGTATTCCTGAATTGAAGCTAGCTTCATTTTGTTGTAGCTCGAGATCGCCAGTTTGGAGAGAAGTCGCTCAGTGATGGCAGAAGAGCTGGTTCGGCTCACGAATCAAAACGATGAGATGGAGGAGAAAGTGAAGGACATCCCAAAGTTGAAAATTCAACTCAAGGTGCGGACAACAAATGATTAGTTCAGTGTCGAGTATGCATTCCCTACCATGGCTTCAAACAGCAAACGATGCACTCTTGAGTATTTGTTCATGCATCTGTGTCTGTGGATTTCAGGATCTGGAGCAGAGGCACAACACCATCCTGCAGATGTATGGAGAAAAGGCTGAGGAAGCAGAGGAACTGAGGCTGGACCTTGAAGATGTCAAAAATATGTATAAAACTCAGATTGATGAATTACTAAAGAATCAGAAATAAAGTAGTTTCACCTGCTTTCCCCTCCTTGTTTGAGCGTAACTCAGTTGTTCTTGTTTGCCACAGATGCATTCAAATAACAGCAAAGAGTAAAATGTCTAACTTAATAACTGATTATTATCATTTTTTTAATCTTATCCACCATTTTCTTTCCGTTGCGAGCTTTATCGAAGTGAGGGCAGATGTGTGGAGTAATGTTGCTGAATAACTATGAAGGATGCTCACGGTAGTTGATTAACTCGTCGGTTTGAAATATTTTGGAACATCGCTCACAATAAAATCTTAGGCGTAGTGTTGTAGAGTTTTTCGCTGTGTGACGGGGTAAAGGATTTATTTGCACTGTACAAATTTTGTCATAATTTGTCCATGCACATTCAGGAAGGTTTAAAAAGTTTATATTATTGTATAGAGAAATGCTGGTATACTTAATGTCATATAAATCACAACGCACGGTGTAGATCCGAAGGTAATCTCAGAGGTGCTGATGGTTTAATTTTAAGTTGTATAATTATGTAAATAAATAAACATTTATTTGGGTGGTGGAAAGAATGTCCCTGTTCATTTTAATATTGACTTCTATGTGAAATCTCAAAATTTCCCTTGAGATTGTAACTAAAAACATGATCACTGTTTAAGACATTTTAAATTATGCTTAAAATGTCTTAATAGAACAAAAGCAATTTGTCTGTATCCATGCTGATGCTTCGCTTGTTATTTAGCCGTTTCCTGTTAAAAGGACTTCCAAACGTAAAAGTGTGGCGCCATCTGGTGGCCACTTGGTCGCAGTACACCCTGCTAACGTGGAAGGTTTCCGGTGTTATGGCGACCACCGGCATCATCGCTGCTTCAGTCAGAGACAGCAGGCTGTGTATTTAGGTAAAGCGGTTCCTAACCAACGCGTTAATAGATTTATTTAGATAACCAATGGTGGTTATTACTTGTGGTTGTAGTTGTGACTGTGTCATAGAAATATATCTTATCTTTTCTGTCTTCTTTGCGTTGCATTCACGGCACGGCAAAACTTCACATTAACGGGGTCTTCTCGCTTTGTTGTGAACCAGAGCTAGATGTTAGCTATTTCGACATTTTTATTTGAGCTTGTTAAACATATCTGCTGCTTCCCGACGAAAAAAAAATCACTTAAGTTATGCCTTATTGTCACTACATCTCTGTGTTGTGACTATTTATTGACATTTACAATGTTTAACTGAATGCTCTATGCGGTTCGCAAAGTTTTAAGTTAATTTTAGTCAGTATTACCAGTCAAAGTAAAGCTAGCTACAAGTAACATGAAAGGTAGGCGTCAAATAAAGTCGTGTTTCTCTCTGCCATTCACTGCAGAAGAAAATTAACAGTAAGACGAAACATTTTTCACTTCTGGAAGATGGGCGCAGTGCCTGGCAATAAATAGACTAATTTCGTCGTGTTATGGACGGATACTTCAATGTGTTTTATTTTAGTGTCATAAAACATATGCAAAACCGCTAGAAAGAAGCAGGTGAGAACTGAACAGAAAATTTGGCGTGGTTTTCAAATGTGCCTCCAGCGCCCTGACGCAGAAGTTTGCCTTTTGCTCCAATTGCAGCATCAAATCCTTTGGGGTTATGTCTTTACCAGTTTACTACAATTACATAGTCAAAATTCACGTTTATTTTGTTTGCAAAATCGGCACAGCCTTATTAGTAAATAAGAAGCATGTAATCTTGGTGTGTAAAGGTGGCACTATTAAAAAAAAGAGGTAATATTTTACAATACTGGAGTAAATGTACTCGATTATCTTTCACTACTGGCTTCCTTAGTGTTACTGAACCATGTAAGCTTTTTCCACCCATTGTTTTAAAATATGCAGCATAAACAGTTTCTTACTTTCCCCTTCCTTCAGATATGAAACAGATTCATAGCTATTGTGGGGAAATACAATGAGCTTGGCTGTTTTATCAAAGGTTGCACTATAATTTCTAAGTCATCAGTCATTGACTTTTTAAGGGAAACACTTCATTGGCTCAAGGCTGTAAAAGCACCAGCAAAGTCTGGACTTTTAACCAACTAGATTGGATTGTAAAAAAATGACTTTTGTGTCACTATGGCTTCTGACTTTCCCCCTTCTGCATATTGTTGCGCGCTTCAGCACCAGGAATCGTAGCTCCTTTCCACTTTTAAGTCTTTGTTATGGTTGCTCAGACAAGAGTCGGAAAAAGGTCAGTGTTATTTCCTGCAACAACAGGACTTGTCCTTGCGCGGAGATCAGATCCGCCTGGAGCCACGTTCCCACACGCTTGCCTGTTCCCACATGCTCCCGTTCTGTGATGTGTTACTCTCCCTAACCGAGATCACAAGTCTGAGTGTGTCTTTCCTATTCTCTCAGAGCGCTGTGAAGACAGGCAGCTGTTTCATATGTCTGCCTGTCCTTCTGACTATGCTGCTCTTGGTAGCGCTGGGCATAGTTTTCCCCCCCGCTGCGGTCAGCGTTGTGACGGCTGAGGTCACCGACCACAACCTGGCTTCACCCCTGCTGAACTACAGCAGGATCTCCTTGCCGCCGGAGCACATACTCTATTTTCTCAGCAACAATAAGAAGGTCGCCAAGTTATGCCGCCAGGACCCACTCTGCCCTTTTAAAGTAAGATATGGTCTTCTATTTTTCAGGCTCTGGCACATCAAGAAGTTTTTTTATTTGTGTTATATGGTATTCTAAGTTTTGCCACTTTAATGTCGGTGCTCGCGGTTTTCTCAGCAACAGTTTTAAATGATGTAATTTACTAATCTACTGCAATGTCCTTGCCAAGGAATGTTTCAATGAACTTTGTGATTTTTTATTTACTTGTCTTTTGCAAAAACGATACAATGCTGCGAGAAAATATGTTCTTCATTAACACATTTCTTCTATTTTTGGCTTGTTTGTCTCACCTAGATGTTTCAGGTTATCAGTCAGGCTTTAATTAATTTAAGTTATATCAGGAGGAAAACTCCTGATATAACTTGCACCATATTTTTTTTAGCTATCTACTTATACAAATTTTATGTTCAGTTAAGTTTACCCACAATTTTATTTGCTGTCAAAATATATATTTTGGCGATTTATTTTACAGAACACAAGAATTTATTTTGTATGATGAATAAATGACATTTTTCCACAGTGTTTCAAATATAACATTTTTCCAGATTTTAAATTGAGTAACGCTGTGCATTTATCCCATTTTTTGTGTATTGTTACAATTAATATGCACTTTGTATATATTATTTATCATCATGGTTAGTTTTATGTTTGCTGCTCGGGGTAACTCGTTTCCTATTCTATTCTATTATGTTTGCACTTTGGGACTGTTTCCTTGGTCTATCATATAGATTAGCTAATTACCAACCTTCATGTTTTCGCCTCATATTTTTCTTGTTACTACATGTTCTGTAGTTTAAAATGAACTCACAGGATGATCTGCTGTATTTCACCAGCAAACTTCCTGTAACGTCTTTTCACTGGAGTGATGTGTAGATATAGCCTCTGTAGAGTAAACGCTTTGTTTCCTTTGTAACAGGATGCTTCGCAGAATCCGTCGCTCTGTTGGGGCTACGAGAAAAACTGCGATGCAGAGAAACGCTTCAGCTATCCTGTCTGCACCAAGGCTAACTCCGGATGGTAACTGTTCCCAAGACCTCATTCACTGCACCATTCACACATTTGGCCAAATCGCATTTGATTCCTCAATACAATTGTTATTTTAAGCGCAACATGTTCCTCACGCACATCGCTGGCTGCGCTTCCCCTGATCTGCCTAAATCTTGAATGTGTCAGGGCCCGTTCGCTGGACGCAGCCCAGGAGCTTTTCTGGAAGCAGGCTGATTTTGGTTACGTCAAGGAGCGACTCTCTGAACTCAAAACACTCTGCAAGGCCGGCGAGCCGGTACGTCCGCTCATTTCCTTAGTTCTCACGAGCTTTCTGAGTCAACAGGAAAAAAACAGCGAGTCCAAAAAAAACAGACTCACTGTTCAACAAAAATATAAAGACAATCGGCCAGGAGTATTTTTTTGCTGTCGCTAAATAAGTCAGATGGAACGGGTTACCTTGAGAGACGATCCTCCCAAACTCTGAAAGATGCTTCGTGAAAGTCAATTAAACGTGATTTATTTTCATCGTGCTTTATTTCCCCAGGGAGACTCATCATTAAAATGCAGCAGCTACGCAAGATTCTGCAGGGCAACAAATCTTTACCTGGACTTGCGAAATCCACGCAGAAGTCACGAGAGGTCGGTGGCGTTTAGAAGCCGCTTCCCTTCCCCTAATAAAAGTGACCCGAATCTTGACCGGCTTCACTGTCCAGGTATGACGAGGACTTTATCCGTACGGGGGAGATTGGCGGACGCTGCAAACTGAACAAGCAAGCGCTGGCAGCTGAAGGAGATCACAAGAGTCCTCTGCAGTCCTGGTGAGCGCCAGTCCGTTCACACACGCAAAGCAAACACTTTCTGTCGCGCTTTGGTCTGTAGAAATGAGCTTGCAGTGATTTTTTTTAAAGTGATAAATGTGCAGATCCCGAATAAGTCTTGGAATTAAAACTTTTAGACATTATTCTTTAATTAAAGAAAAATGTGCACTTAGCAAATTAATATAGAAGGAATCATAATGGAAAATACAACAATTTCTTTAACAGCACAGAGATAACATACCCGCTTTTTTCAGTCAAGCATACGTCCATCACAAATAAATGGTCTTTACGAGAACGGAGTCGATTTCACTACGTCTTAAAAAGTTAGAATCATATTTTATTGGTGCAAAACTTCAAAGTTTTATACAAATGAAAACCTGAAAAATGCAATTTACCTTTTTATTAATTTCCTTTTACTTTGGTGCCCTTAATAAAATCGATGGCTTTCATTAAACACCTAATTATTCAACGGAGACCACCGGTGTGTAAAATAATCCCAGTTTAAATCCAGATGTTCCATAAATACATGATGGAACAGTTTGACACTACTGCAGACATACCAAGACGGGCCGACCAGTGAGGGCTTTAATCAGAGAAGCGGCTAAGAGGCTCACGCCGAGATCAACGGCTCAGGTAGCAATTGGACCAATAGGAGGTCAGTCGGGCACTACACAAATCGTGTCTTCATCCGGTCTGACCAAGCTTGGTCAGATCAAAAGGTTCTGTCTGTAGACATGCAGAGCTGCTAGAGACGTACAAAAACATCTGCAGCAAAAGGGGGCTGAATACAGATTAAACCCCCATGTATTGAATTTTTCATTCACATTACAACAATGTATTTCTTTTTCCTTCCAGCTTCTAATTATGTTGCTAGTTCACATAAAAACCCAATAAAAAACACTGACGTTTGTGGTTGTCATGTGAGAAAATGTGAAGAAAATCAAGTGATATTAATACTTTTTTCAGCAGACAGGGTGTCGAGGGAAAAAATGGATGTTGAGTCACAACTGCAAAGTGCACAAAGACCTTTTAGTGCAATCTCTGTGCAACCTATAAGATCGATTTTTGACAACTGCTTGCCTCTTTTGATGCCAAATGAGGTCCTGAGGGCTCAACACAGTTCCTCTGTCAGCATGCTCAGACTGCAGGGACATTATGCAAATGATCATCATTTCACTATTTTATAATCAATTGCACTTCAATGCATTTCAGTGCATCACAGAAATGTTCCTTTTTCATTGTTGTGTGTCAGGTGTCTTCTTTTAACCCAGTGCTTCTCAAATCCAGTCCTCAGGCCCTCCTGCTCTGCATGTTTTAGATGTGCCTCTATTCCAGAACAGCCGATTCAAATGATTGCATGACCATCAAGTACTGCAGAAGCCTGTTGATCACCAAAATACTCAATCCAGGTGTGTGGCAGTAGGGAAACACCTAAAACATGCAAGGCAGGGGGGCGTGAGGACCGGAATTGAGAAACACTGTTTTAACCTCACATTTGCATCGTCCGCATCATAACATACTGACTTGATACGTTTTCTTCCGAGTTATGATTCTTTCTCTTCTCCTTTAAACTACTGCCATACCTTATTCACCAGTGTACACAAAGCTTCCCTTGCAGTTCATGTCGATTCCATGTTCGTGGCGTCCGTTCACAACATCAACATTTATTAGTTATTTTCCCACAAAAGACTGATGACTGAAAGCCATCCAGAATTTCAGACTCCGTGCTTTTAGATGCCCGTTTTTACGTCCTACGTCTTGTGATTTTCCACGTACAGCTCTTTGCGACTTTGTCCGCGAAAACCGCTTTGTAAATAAATTACATTAATTAATTCGGTTAGACAAACACAATCCAGATGGTTGCAGTAATGTTGACTTGCACCCAGCTGTCCACTGAGGGAAATGGAGAATCCCCCCGAACTAGAATAGATAGATGTCAAAATTTACGACCTGCAGGCTTCAAGGTTGAGCATTTGGTCCAACAGATGTGGAACCATGACTAGTCTGGTTCTGTGGTTTAACAGTGTGCATGTAGGAAGTTCATGTACATTTTAACCCTCCTGTTTTGTTAGTTTCTGAGGTACAGCAATAATGTTTGTGGGTCAATTTGACCCGGGGAGTGTTTAATCATGCAATAGTGTCAGAAACCAAAGAATTCCTCCAAAACATTTTTGTATCTGATCATTAACTCCAATACTAACCATTTCAATCAATATTTGTGCAATGACGTTTTTTTTAATTTCTCACAAATAAAGGATCAATGACAATAGCCTACTCATTTACTCATTTGGACATAAAAAGTGGAATTTGATCTTTGGTAAACAATATTATATTACACTTTATTTGATTTTTTTTCAATGGGTGATCTTTATAATTGAATTTGAGACACACATACTGTTCTGGATCAAATTGACCCGCTGATTACAATCAAGATAAATGAGTCATGCAGAGAGTATTTATGTTTTTCTCCACTTCTGCTGAGTGTACACTCAGTGTGGATGGAGTTTGTCCACGGGAACAGAAAAGATTCCCGTCAAAAGTTGTGTGAACACCTGCTTTCTCGCAGTTTCCTAGTGAAGTAAAGAGAGTAGTGAGAAAGTGGGCTTGTGGGGGTGCACGTGTATGTGTGTGGTGTGTTGTGTTTGTGTGTGTGTGGTGAAATATGGTTCACAGCTGCAAGGAAACATATAGAAATGGACATTTTTAAATCTTTTTTGCACTTCAACTTGACTGCCGGGTCAAATTGACCTGAACAGTATCTATGTAAAAAGTAGACCTAGGGGTTGGTACAGATGTGTAAAATGAATAAATTTTCAGTTTATTTGTAGAGTGCACCTATTAAGACAAATAGAAAAAGTTTCATGCAAAAAAAAAATACTTCCAACTATTTTCAACAGTTTCGCTATGTTGATCTATTGTAATGATCGCTGTGGCCTAAGGAAAGTCTCGTAATGTAACTCCTTTTTTAATGTTGTAACACACCCACACAAAAAATAACTGTTCCCTGACCGGGAATCGAACCCGGGCCGCGGCGGTGAGAGCGCCGAATCCTAACCACTAGACCACCAGGGACCTGAGAGGTTTTGTGTGGTGACCCCTCACATGCTCAGTGCTACTCTAAGGCTTTCATTGATTTTTATTGGTAAAGTGCCCTGAGACATTTGTGGTTGAAACTATGTATAAATAAACTGAATTGAAGTAAACATAGTGGGAATTCTCAGTGTAATAGAGGCAGTTCTGGATTAAAATAGTTTAGACAGAACTTACGACTACAGTCACTACATCCATTATCATGAATTATGAAATAAATTTTCAGAATTTCCACAGCATGTAGTTTTCAAATTGTATTTTCTTTTTCATTTAAAGCTGAAAGGAAAATTCTGTAAAAACAGTCTCTAAAAAGTGTAAGTAAAATGAAGGGGAGCAATCCTCTTTCCCAACATTGACTCTGAATAGACACACAGTTTCACATATCCTATTTATTAGTGTATCCGTAATAAAACTCTTTATTCATTTATGATGTAAGAAACAGGAAGCCAGTAGGAAATCTACACACAAATTAAATGAAGAAAAGAGACGAGCCAGCCAGGAGTCGAACCTAGAATCTTCTGATCCGTAGTCAGACGCGTTATCCATTGCGCCACTGGCCCTCATGGTAAAGTGCTGCCTCCACAGAGAATTTAAAGGCCGCGTGGCCGAGCACGTGATTCTCACAAGAGGGGGAGGGGATTTCAGGCGGACTGACTCACAGCTCACATAACAAAGGACCTGTGGTTTCCTGAAACCCTTAACACGTGTTAGTTTCTATAAGACTGACTTTAGCTCGTGAAATGCCATGTAAAAGTCATTTTATTCTATCTTTTTTGCTTCCAGCCTGCAAGTCTGTCCTCATATTTTAGATGGTATAGATATGATCACTATGAAATTATTTTTCAAGGCGTTAAATTAGGAAGTAAAATTTCTTTTATGTCATATCCGATATATATAGCGTTTTTAAAACAACTGGAGTTAACATATTATTATGCTATAAAATGGTACTATGTGTCTGGAAAATACATATACATGATTCTTCCCCTTTAAATTAAACCATTTCATTGTAGCTCTGGCTCTGGATGGCAAGCCTCTGCTCAGTCTCAAGTTTTTTTGCGGCAGGTTTTCTTTTCTGTTTAACTTCCGTTTAGCTTTACATCATATGTGGCCAATATTCCCACAGTGTAATTCTTTTACATATTTGCCTTTTTTCCTTTTCACAAATACAATATGATACCTTTTTGAAAGAGCAGAATGATGATCAAAGTTCATCGTATTTTTGTAGGTACGCTGAACTACAGACCTACTCTGAACTGAACTTCCGTCCCGTGGAAGATGGCCACTGTGACATCATTATAGAAAAACCAACAGTTTTCATGAAACTTGACGCAGGTGAGTCACTAACTGATTCACGTTCAGCTCTAGTTATTTAAACAAGCCAAGTAAAGATGTTTCAGACGTCCGTTTACATTGTGTTGGCAATAATTTGAACTAAATTGACATGCTTGTTGCCTTCCTTTTTGGAGAGTTCAGAGCATTGTTTATTCGTCGTTTTCTTGCCCAAAAGAATTTTTTTTTTTTTTTTCATCTTGTCAGTCATAATAAAAACCCTAATAGTGTTTTTTTGTTGTTGTTGTCGTCCTAACAGGGGTGAACATGTACCACCATTTCTGTGACTTTGTGAACCTCTACATCTCTCAGCACATTAACAACTCCTTTAGCTCAGATATCAACATTGTCATGTGGGACACGGTGAGTACCAGTGGCCTCTCATTACCATTTCATGAGGAATGAAAGTTTGATGGTTTACTTTATTTTTTTTTAATGTACACCATTATTTTTAGGGTTAAAAAGTAATTAGTGACTTTAGTTGGCATAAATGAAGACAATTAAGTCCAGGAATATTTAGTTGGCCATTTGTTCTAAGAAAATCTAAATGGTTTTCATCGTCCATAGCATGTTAAAGTTAAGAAAAGTGTTTTTTCTCTGGTGAATGCCTGTCTCATTTAAGGGAAGAATAAAAAGAAAAATAACAGTTTTTAAAAATACAAGGTATACAAGAGTTATCAAAAATCTGAAAATATTTGGAAAAAGTAGGGAAGACTGAACCTGGAGAGTGAGTTAATCCCAGCTCTGTACAGGTATGTAAAAATGTGGATTATGGTAAAAATCTTTGTAATTTAAGAACTGAAAACTCACTTTGGAAAATAATTAGATTTTGACCTGTGAAATATGTTTGAATCTTGTAGCTTATAATTTTTTCCCGTTTGTTTTAATCATTTATGCTTCTGTTTCTCCTTTTGTATGTTTTTTTTTTTTTATTCCAGAGTTATTATGGTTATGGTGATCTGTTCAGGGAAACATGGCAGGCCTTCACAGACTATGACATCATCCACCTGAAGACTTATGACTCTAAAAGAGTGAGTCTAGCCTCAAGTTTTGGTGCAAAATTTGTTATTCTATTTCAAAAGAAAATATTAAATATTTACTAATTGTGACTGAAAGCTTGCTGTAATAGAGTAGAATTAAAATTTGCATTTGAATACATACAATATTCTTTGTATTCCAAAATGTAATCACGCACCATAAAGTAAATGTGTAATAACTACAGATTTTATGCAAAAACATACTCCACATTAATCTAAATACAGCAAAACTCTCCAGAATTTTGTAATTATTTTTATGATTTTTTTTTTGCAATCAAAATCACAGATTTTCTGGCGGTGCTTGATAAATATTTGCATGGAAGTTTGCAATATATTTTCCTCATTAAACCTCTTCCAAAGTCTACTTATTGAAGAAAAAGACCCGATTGGACACACAAACATTTTTATTCTTTAAATAATTTAAATAGCTCAGTTTTTGTTGCTCACCATATCAGTCATGGACCAAATTTTTTTATTTTTACTATTTACGCAGAAAATTTTTCAATAATGTCAAAGTTACGCGTTGGCGTGAAAAATGCAGATATTTGTTAATTTTGTTTGAATTTCCACGATTTCAGAATCACAACAAACTGGAGGGACTAAAAACTGTTTTTTCTTAGCAAATCAGTAATCTCCAAAAGTACAACTAGGAATCGGTAATTAACATTTGCATAAATAAATCACCCAAAAAGAAAGCATTAAAAAACTCAAGTTTGCATTATATGTTTTCTAATAATAGTATTAATATTTATCTGCCATGCCTTATTGATGGATTTCCATACCCGTATAGGTGTGCTTTAAAGATTCCTTCTTCTCCCTTCTTCCAAGAATGAGATACGGTCTCTTCTACAACACGCCTCTAGTAAGTTACCCTTCATGGACATGCAGCTGAAAACAGATATTGACATACACTACGAAAAGGCATTGGTTTTTCCTCTCACTCTCTCTCTCTCTCACATTCATTTTTTTAGGATCACCAGAATTTTCTTTACTTTATTCACAGAGTTGCATCCCTGACTGAACTGAGGCCTACGTTTGTTTTATTTCTATTTTTGTTTGATATTCTGAAAATTCAGGGGTTTTTTTTACTTGCAAATACATCAATAAAAATAATGATTTTTGATATTTGCTGTGATTGCAGTAGAACTTCACATTTTAAATCTAAGGCTTCCAATAATTAACATTGCTGGCCAGTTGGCGATGTTGTTTGAACAGCCTAGTGCCATTTTACCTCACATTTCCTTTAAATGTGCCTTACACAGTTTGATCTCATGCTGACTATTCTGTGCATTGGCTAGGATCCCCCCCCCACCCCACTTTTATGATGATCATCATTACTAATATTATTATTCATTGGTCTGTCTCCAGCACAAGCACGACAATATTAGGTTCAGTCAGAAACTTGCGATTTGTGTCAAATATTTATGTAATATATTCAAACCATCAGCAGGTTCCATGTGCTCGGGTTATTTAAATGATAATTCCAAGGAGATCACTATAAAGATGATAGCATATAAATATGTGTTGTCCTGCGGTTCCAGCCTTGAGGTGTGAAATATTGCTAGGTCAGCCTCAAGCTGAAGCTGATTGCCCCTGCAGCATATGTCATGTTTTTATTCATGTGTTCACATTTAGAAATACTCTGCAGGAGCATGTTCATAAAATTCTAAGACTTGTGTCAAGTGGATGGTGTCATGTGAAATTCATTTCACAGAGACAGGAATATACGTTGCCAAAAGCATTTGTGTGGTTAGATGTAAAAGAGCCTTATTTCTAAAGCAGAAGAACTTTTTTTTTTTTTTTTTTTTACAATCTGCTCGTGCGATTCAAATGATTGATTTTGAGGATATCAAAAGTGAATTTTATGCGAGTGAACAGATTTGTCTTCTGCCGATTGCAGGTCACTGATTGCCACACTGAAGGGATGTTTAGGGCGTTTTCTCAGCACGTCCTGCATCGGCTTAACATCCCGCAAAACGGACCAAAGGTAGGCGGGGGCTTTCTGTGAAAAAACGCATTTCTTTTTGAGATACGCGTAGGCCCTTTTTCATTAGAGCCTACAATTAAAACAAGCAAAATCTAAAGCAAAGCATGTAATCTCACCAGTGAGCAGGAACTCCTGTATTGGTGCCCTGGGTTAGGTTGCTCTATCATTCTTTCTATACCTTCTAATCACCTAATTCTTAATCATTTTGTGAGAGCCAGTTGTTGCAGGGAACCTAAATGGATGCTTTTTAAAATATTTGCATACCTTCATAGAGGATAAAAAAAGGTAGACAACTTACTGAAATATTTTAATCCCTCTGCCCAACTCAGTATGTGGCAAAACAATCTCTGGCTTTATGGGGTATAAAGTCTGTCCATTGAGTTTGGGATCCTTGCTACAAAAGGAGGCATCCAAATCAGATACCCGAACCACCTCAACTGACCTTTTTGGATGCGGAGGACAAGAAGCTCGACTAAGTGATTTAACTCCTTTAAATTAAGGCTTATTCTAGCTGCCTTACAGATGAAGCTCACTTGAATTCTCCAGAGTCGTAGACTTCGTCCTTTTGGTCCTGCGATCCCAGCCGCACGCTCTGAAAGCACACACTTTGTGTCGAATCCTTGGTTCAGCTTGTTCGATGTGACTGACAGATCATCATTCTGCACTTTATGGACCATAAAGTGGAATTTCTTTTCTTGTTGCAGGACGACGATCTGAAAGGGACTAATGACGAGTTCACTGACTCTAATCAGCCGTACTGCCAGGAAGGATTAGTACATATGTATCTATGGCCCTATTCGCTTCTAAAACCCAGCATGCATATTGAACAGCTCTGAGTTCCCAAGTTTTAAGAAATGATTTCATGAGGATTTCTAATGGAAAATATCTCTATCGCTTGCAGTTGAAACCTGACATGTCTTTTGTAATCATGTGGGGTCCTGGATTCTGTTGACCTTGTCATTGCTGTGATTAACACATCACTTCTGCAGTGTTAAAAGAGCAAAGGGTACACAGCTATAGTTACACAGTTGGGGCACAATCCTCTCTTCATCCTCTAATCTGTAACTCTGCAGAACTCAAAAGATCTTTATGGTGTCCAATTTAAAGCGATCATATCTTTGTGACCAGAAAATCGTGTTAACCTCCTCCGTTCTTTGTAGCAGCTCATGGGTTATTCATAGCCGTCACCGAAAATATGATAAAAGTCTGTTAAGGGAGACATCGGTCTGTTGCTGATACCAGACCAGGAACTGAAATAAATGACCTCTCTGGTCCAAACCCTTTCTGGACTTTTCTTCTTTCATCGCCAGATTAACGGTGTCAAGAAGTTACTCAAACTGTTGGTCGTCTCTTTTACGCTGTCTTCGTTCTCCTCAACCATCCTCTCTTCTTATCTCCCCTTATCGTAATTGCTGTACTCTGTTTTCACTTTCCCCTCAGTCAAAGGTGAGGTTAAGAATTTCTGAAAAAGTCCATCCATCCATAGGCTGGTGCCTGTCAGTCATTGGGCGAGAGGCCACCTCAACTGACTTCTTTGGATGCGGAGGAAAAGAAACTCAACTAAGTGATGTAACTCCCTGCTCTAACTAAGGCAGAGTCTGTCCACCTTAGAGATGAAACTCACTTGAGTCGTAGACTTCGTCCTTTTGCTCCTGTGATCCCAGCCGCACGCTGTGAAAGCTCCCACATTGTGTCGAATCCTTTGATCAGCTTGTACAATGTGACTGACAGATCATCATTCTGCTCTTGAATAAAGTGGGATTTTTTTTTTCTTGTTGCAGGACCCTGAAACAAGAACACTGAAATTAAATCAAAGTGTTCTTTCACAAAGTGGTAGATCAAAGGTGTCCACATTTTGCAACCAGATTTTTTTAAAATGTCTTTTCTTCCTTTTTTACCTTAAACAGAGTTTTGATTTTAGCTGTACATAAAATCATATTATATGTGGAAAAGTTATGAAATTATTTTTCCTGAGCTCAGAAAAACTTGGAATTTCACCACCTTTGAGATTCACATAATGTCAGTGTAGAAGGTCTACCTATTCATCATGAACAAAAGGTGGCAGTATAGACTAAAGAAACAAAAGGACTCACTGTTTTTCCCGTTAAGGAGATTGCTTTCAGCATTTAGAAAAAACTCCTAGAGCGCTTCCAGAAAACAGACCCTGCTCACTCTGTTGAAAATCAGACATGAGAACTTTGAATTAGCAGCTGTTTTCCCATCAGCCCATTTTTTCTGGCCTTAGCTGATGGGTTATTGGTTTTTGTCTCTGCTTTCAGGAGGGGCGAGTTCGTGTCACCCTGCTGGCGCGCAGCACAGAATACAGACGGATCCGAAATCAAGTGGAAGTGAGTTCACCACCACCTTCCGTCTTTCTTTCTTTTTATCTTTGTCGCTCCTATTTTTCTTCATTGTCTTTCTGCTTCTTTCTCTGCCCTTTACTTAAACAACTCTTCCACTCTGTCATTGATTTGCTGCCCACCTCCATTAAATGGCTGTTTAAAATCTTATTTGTGATAAAACAGTACAAGAAGGCTCGTGATTTATGTTGCGGCCATTTGCTCACATCCTTCTGTTGCTCTCACAGCTGGTCAATGCCCTCAAGACTGTGCCTCTGCTGGAGGTCAGTGTGGTGGACTACAAGTACAAGTGAGTTTCTGAGCGCTGCTTGGCATCGCTTTGTTTGACCATAGCTCAGGGGTCTCAAACTCCAGTCCTCAAGGGCCGCTGTCCTGCAGTTTTTAGATGTGCCACAGGTACAAAACACTGGAATGAAATGGCTTAATTACCTCCTCCTTGTGTAGATCAGTTCTCCAGAGCTTTGCTAATGACCTACTTATTCTATTCAGGCGTGGTGCAGCAGAGGCACATCTAGACGTTGCAGGACACCGGCCCTCCAGGACTGGAGTTGTACTCCTGTGCTGTAGCTGAAAGTTTCCTGCTCTAGATCAGCGGCCCTCAAACAGCGGCTCGCGGTCAACATCCAGAATCCGAAATTCAGTTTTGGTGACAGACACAACATGCCATGTTTGTCATTTGAGAGTATTTACAAACATTATTATATGGAGGGGCTGAGTTTTTCTTAAAATAAGATATACATTTAGTTTTGTTCTAGTAAGCATTTTAATGATTAAATCCCTGAGTTTTTCGAGTCACCTTAAAATTGCACTTTTCCCCCCTTTTTATGCTTTTATATTCATATTTAAAACATTTTTTAAACCCCTGCCTCATATTTGTTGTCAATTTTTGCAGACGTTTCTTGTCTAAGTATGTAAATTTGCATATTTAACGTCTTGACATTGGGGCTCTGTCTCTTTAAGAAACTCTTGATCTTTCTGAAACTCCGCCTTCATGAAGTCATTAAAAACGGCACTTCTCTATTAACCCCGAGAATGAGCTCAGCTGATGTGCAGTTCCACCAAGTGCTTGCTAATTGTTGCTGGCTAGTCTGAAGGAGCTGAGTGGGCGAGTTATAGGGGAGGGGTGCTCTGTAATGCAGAAGCTTTGAAGCTTGGAAACTGCAGCTCTGAAGTGGAGCTGCGTCTCGAAGGCGGAGCTAGGTCCACCCAGACGTTTTGCACGGCTGAATGGTCTCTGTGGGAGATGAAAAGATTCCTCAAATATGCATGGAAAGTATGTTTCTGATGAGGAAATTACATTCTAACATAATGTCAAGTTCAAAAAACTAAATTTCACATAATACCACCCTTTTAAAATGACATTTTGTTTCCATATGTTTATTGTTTTGAGTGAAAAGAAACTCATGAATATGAGAGTGTGGGTTGATCGTTTACAATAAATGAACCTTGAGCTATTTGAAAAGTGTCTTTGTGGACCCTCAAGATGGGAGTAGACGTTGTTTCTGAAGTTGAGGTGGACAGATGTGGAAATTACCCTGTGCGTCTTTCAGGGACGTTCCCTTCCTGGAGCAGCTGAGACTCACCCACAGCTCAGACATCTTCATAGGGGTGCACGGCGCCGGACTCACACACCTCCTCTTCCTCCCTGACTGGGCTGTCATCTTCGAGCTGTGAGCGACATTTCTGTTTCGTTTTTACCGTCTGTGTGAGTGAATGTCAGTCAGGCTTCCGGTTCGGCAGCGTCCTCTTAATAAAGCACCTTTCAACCGCTCGGTGTTTGACTGTGAAATAGCGCCTAATTAATCAGCCGCTCATCACACCTGGCAAGCCTTGGCAGGCAAAACGCCCATAGGCTGTGTGTGTTTTAATGTGTGTGGTAGCGTAAGTGGCCTTTTTTGTTTATGTGTGTGTGTGTGTATATTTATGCATGGCACGAGGGAGTGAAGCATGGTGGGCACACGTGCGATGAAGAATAGATGACTGAGGGAAAGAGAGAGGCGTGGCGGAGAGAACAAGAGCTGAGTGTCGGCGTCTGTCCTTTTTTAGATATAACTGTCAGGATGAGAGCTGCTATCGAGATTTGGCTCGCCTGCGGGGGATTCGATATGTGACTTGGCAGAAAATGGACAAAGTTCTCCCCCAGGACAAGGTAGGGAAACTCCGGCACGAGCTGCTGCACTTCGACTTCATTTCCCCCTACATCACACGTCGATGCGAGTTTACAGTGTCTCTTAAAAGTATGCCTCTTGGAACAACTGCAAACTTCAATCTGTTTTATTGGGATTCTGTGAAGAAGACCAACACAAAGTAGTGCATAATTGGTGAAGTTGTGAATGATGCATTGTTTTTTAAGTCATCTGAAAAAAGAGGTGTGTGTATTTGATTGAACTGCTGAGTCAAAGTTTTTTCCAACCAAATTTAGCTGTAATTAAAGCTGCGGATGTTTTTTGGTAGAAAGTGGAACTTTATGCACCTAAACACTGTGTTTGGTAGTCTCTAGCAGTTTTCTTTAGGGTTACCCCCTACTCAGCTCCATCCATCTTTCCATCAGTTTCCGCCTGAAAAAATTTCCCTATTGCATGATGCTGCCACCACCATGTTTTGGCATGGGGATGAATTGTTCAGAGTAGTAATGTGCAGTGTTAGTTTTGTCAAAAGGTTCAACTTTAGAGCCCCTATTTCTACATTATTGCCGTGTCCCCTTCGTGGCTAGTGGAAAACTGAAAACTAGACAACTGAACATTTCTTGTAACTCTTTCACTAAGACTAGATTTTGTAGGTAAGCCCAACCTTATTCATGCCAATGGCAAGTTTAGATTTAAGGTTGTATTAGTTGAACATGTAGGTTTCTAACAGGAAATAAAAAAGGCTCTCTTAAAAGATGGTAAAACTATTTTAACAGAGTATATATTTAAAGAAATGCTGTTTCAATTTATATTTCAATAAAAAAATTTGAAAATAACTTATATTCTTCTCAATAACCAGTGGAACAATCGAGCCTTTATTGTAAGTGATGAGCAGCTTTTTCTTGTTTCCACTGGTATTTTGACATTTTTTTAAAGTCAGAAAACCTCTATGCTAGGACCCTAATCCTTAGCTCCCTCTAAGATTTAAGTTGGGTTTCTGGCTGGGCCTTTGAAATAAGTTAATGTTAAAATTCAAAGATTATTTTAAAATTAAATCTTACGATGAATATGAATTCATGCCACACTTTTCAGATTTTTCCTAGTCAAAGATCTTGAGAAAGGTGACCTATTCCTCCCGACTCACAGTTATTCACTACAGTTCTTTGTGTCGGTAAAATCCCAGGAATTGAATTGAATTTTGTGGTTGTAGCATTAAAAAAGAAATGTAAAAAAATAACATAAAATCTAAGAACACGTTTGCAAATGATTATAGTTGCAATGTGAATTTACAGTTCCAGCACACGAAACTTTTTTGGCAGATTGAAAACACAGACCCGCCCTGCTGCACTCTTCTATTAAACTTTTCTTTCGCTACACGTCTTCTCTCATGCTCTTTTAGGGCCATCATCCGACACTTGGGGACCATCCTAAGTTTACCAACTACTCCTTTGATGTGGGGGAGTTTATGCGCATCGTGCTGGAGGCAGCTGATTATGTCACTCGGCATCCCAAATGGCGGCGCGGCATCCGTCACGATGAACTCTGAAGCGTCTGACGCCTGCAGCGGAGGTCTATGCTTGAATTTTAAACAGAGCGTGTTTTAAGGGCGTTGCTAAAAGTTACCTCACCGACCGGCAAAATCTCAGTCGTGCTACGTTCGCCACCTCCGGTCTGCCGCTCCGACAGATCCGGATGAAAGACAGAAGGACGACAGCAGCTCCCGTTTGAGTAGCTTTCACTAGCCTTTTTAGTGTCGGATCAGTTAAAGGCTGCGCGGAGCTGAAGCAGCTGGAGAGCGATCAGACGTCCCCCCATGTTTCTTCATTACCTCTGCAGCAGCCACTTCATTCCACGTCGTCAAAGTTGGTAAATGAGCAGCTGTTTCGGCATGCCTTCACGTGCGACATCCTGTCCGCTTCGATCAGCGTCACGTTGACGGGAGGCTCGCGAGGGCCGCTGACAATCACGGTACAGTTTTTGCGAGCGCAGCCGGCAGAAACCAGCCGAATGCCAAGGATAGTCTCGCACCTGGAGTAAAACACGTCCCCGTGGTGTTACTTTAAGTTTTCACTGCGCTACTAAGGCGTAAAAATACATCCATTGAAATCTCAGATCAATGTTGCATAACTCTATAGGTGTGTTTTTACACGCTGACCCTTGTGAAAGTGTTCAACACCCCGAAATATTTCCACATTTTGTCACATTACAGCCACTTTTCACTGTATTTGATTTGCTTTTGTACTTGATAGAACTCAAAGTAGCGTAGAGTTGTGAAGTTGAATAAACTGATTCTAAATGTTGTCTAAATTTTGTTAGAGATGAAAATCTGATGCCCCTAAATACAACCCAGTGCACCCAATTTTCCTGCAGAGGTCCACGGCTCATGTGGAAGAATTTGTTGAATGGTGCATCCCGCACTTCTGGTTCTACAAAGTATGAATTTGGGGGCCGATATACAAATGCAGACCACACTTCTCAGATTTTATTTGTAACAAAAAACCCCCAAAAAACCATAAAGGCAGTTCTTCATTTTTGTTCCACTTTATAGTAATGAGCTACTTTATGCCAGTTTGTGACATAAACTCCCAGAAACGTGAATGTGTAAATATTTAAAAGGTTTGTTTTCATTTGAAAAGAGCAACATGTGTATGTCATATTTTACTCTCGTTTGGGTCCGGTTTCATGCAGCAACTGCGTCTTACTAAGTACACGTGATTCAAATATTCTCATCGCTATGGCAACCCTAAGAGCTGAAGACAGACCAGGCAGTCGGGAGGGTATTTCTTTTTGAGCATCAGTGTTAATGTTTGAGTTTTGTAGTTAATATTGTTAAAGCAAATTCAATTATGTGTCACTAAAGTATAACACTCCAGACAGATTTGTGAGATTTTGTTTGTTTAACTTTGATTGTTACACATTTGTTTACATTTTTGTTTTAACTTTTGTCACAATCATGGTTGAAACTTTAGCCGTAGTTTAATGATGATGATGGTTGTTTTATGTTTTTAAACGCCTCTGAGTCTCCAGATAGTGACATTATGAAGAGGCTGCTATGATCTGTAATTGTTTCAAAGCCCCTAGGACGCTAATTGACATCATATATGATGATAATTAAGTTGAAGAAGGAAAAAAAAAAGAAGTACAACACATGTGCAGTCTAATGCAAGACAGAGTACTTTCATCCGTGGGCACAGTTTTGTTTTTTATTTATCAATGGTTTTCCTGAACTTGTAGACATTTTCGAATTCAAAAGCAGTGTGCTATTTTTTAAATAAATAATTCTTTTAAATATGCTGATGCGTGTGTGTGTGTGTGTGTTTTTTTGTTTGTTTTTGCGCACATTATGTGCAACATCAGAGATTTAATTAATCTCAATTTAATCAATCATCTTCTGAAGCCTGACCTTGCTGGGGAGGAACTGGAGCTTCCGTCTGTTCGGTTCCTGCTGATGCCATGCGGCTCTTCGCTGCTGATTCCTTTAGTTTAGAGAGTCGGGTTGTAAAAAGATTGAAAGCTCTTCCTTTGTTTTGATTGTCACCATAATATATATATTCGAATAACCTCAAAAATCTGCTTGATTTAGAAGTGACATGTCAACGCCACATGGGGGCAGTCTAACACCACGCATGAGGTAAGATGTAAAGCCCCGCGCTCTGGATTCGCTCCTGGCTGCTTGCTACAACCGAGGCGCCGGGGAAAAAAATAATTTGCAGATACAACTGAGCAGGTAATGTTTGTTGAGTTGCATTTGCTTACTGTATCACAACTTGTAACTTTTTTTTTGTTTTGCAGCGGACAGTGGAGCGCCTGTGGACCTTTTTTTTTCCTTCTGAATATTGACAAGACACCGAGCCCGTCTGGTTTGGACACTATTTCTGGCTCTGCTCGGGTTGCGGCCGTTGACCTGGCATAGCAGAAATACAGGTTTTTGAAGAAAAACACAAGAACCCAAGTATGTGCACGCTCAGTAAGCCTCTGAGTGGATGATGTAACGCAAAAACCAACTACGGTCATATCTACTCACAAAGGTGTGAGGGGGGCAGACGCAAAACACAGTTAGTGATGTCGCTCCAACACTTTTTCATCGGAGCAAACAGGAGTCACATTCTCTGCCTGAAGCCTCGGCTCGACGTTCTATAGATATTTACTTTTAATGATTGTTATATTTAGTCGTGTTGTAGATAAGGTCTTAAGCAGATAAGCAGTGCGTTTTCCTGCACCTCAAAACCAGTTTGGTTTTCAAAACTCGTGCCTTATTTTCCCACTGACATGGTTTCGGTAGCCCAAAAGTGACCTTAGAGTTGTTTGTTTTTGCAGTTTTCCAACATGACGGTATAACGTCTCGTTGTTAAACTCTGTGGTTGAACATTTGCTCCGGCATCTCTTAACTTTTGTAGGCGTCAGGCTGTTCTTTTCATTTCAGTGAAGTAAAGAGAATGGCTTCCTTAAAAAATGGTCTTAAAAATGAGACCTTTCATTGACACATTGCAGTGCACTTTAATGTAAATATTTTCTCACTAAAAACATGTTTAACGGCTAAAAAAAAGGCATTATAATAATGCCACAACTACTTTTCAGTTTAAAATATTCCAAAAATATTAGAATCGGTTTGACTTAAAGCACAAAACTACCAACACAAGACTCGAAGATGTGTAGACTGATGTATATTGATGCGTTTTGTTTGAAACGTTTTTCAGTTCTCTAAAGGAAAACTCTCAGTTTAACAAACTTCCAAGTATGTTAAACTGAGCTTTACGAGGGCACATTAGGTGTCATGTTTTTGTTTTTCCCTTGAGTAGCACAAAACTAATATCTGATCAAGTGCTGATAAACGTTTACAGAACACAAACAGGCATGATAAGTCATATGTTTATTTACAGGGAATTAGCGGCGACACCAGATCCTTAAAGTGGTGCGGGACGTTTTAACTTGATTTAAGAGCGAAGGGATAAAGGCTCTGCTTATGGGTAACCCTAGGAAATGGGATTCAGCCTAAATCTATTACAATCCACTCATCTTACTGTGCCCAGTTTCCCATTCATCCACGGAGCAGATCAACAGGGAGGTTAATGCGGGAATATTGATCTTAGAGGGGAAGGTACTCTTGAAGTTAAAAGCCGATTTTTATTTATTTATTTATTTCTTTGTCCGATGATTTCCTCCCACGGGGTGAGAGAGGATTATTCAAGAAGAGGTACCATAACTCCATATTACTCGACGAGAAAAACGTCTGCATACCAGCTTTTATGACAACACCTAAGCACAGCTCCGTCCAGAGCTTGAAGCGCATGAAAGGACTGATCTTCATTTCGGTGAAACCGGTAAAAAAAAATGAAAAGAAAAAGAACTACATATCTAAACAGGGAAGTGTAAAAAGAGTGGGCTAAATTTTGCATCGCTCATCTGCGTCCAGAAAAAAGTGTTTGATGCGGTTTTTCACTGATGCTATCTGGGCCATTTGATGAAGAGGAGATGAGATAAGTGCTGTGGGCTGTTGCCTCCATTAGCTGCACGGCTTTAAGATAAAAGCAACCCCTGATCCCCACTGGGACGTACATGCTCTGTTCTGCAGATTCAGATTCAGCAGGAACTTTATTTCCTTCCTCCTTCTTTTCTTCTACAGTTGTTTGCTTGTTTGGGAATCTTTGCGAAAGAGAGAAAGAAAGGGGGAAATAAAACGCGCAGAAAAGCCCCGGGACAGTCTGCAGCCGTCCGTAGTGTTGAAACTGGGCCACCCTTTCGGTTAAAAGCTCGCTACCTGAATTTCGCAACTAGGTCTTACAAAGTACCTCACTTCTAGCAAACCTACATCAGTGCCTCATCTACTCTCAGTTCAAAGCCAGACGGATCGATTCGCTATAGATCGGAGCAAAGATTAATCTGCTGAAAACAACACTGCTGCACTTTTTCTTTCTGTTCACAGGTGGCACACTTGGTTCAAAAGGCGTTCTTAGGAGCTAAAACAGCGTCGTTACACCCTACGTCTCATCCGGGCGCATGTTGCATCCCTCTGATTGCGTTGATTAGCTGCGGACGCTTTCGTTTGCTCCCCTCCCCCCCCCAAAAAAAAAATCCCCCAAAAGTACCTTTGACAGAAGCAGTACTGGCAGCAGGAGCGCAAGGGAGACATCCGAACGTATCGGATACCCCTCACCTCGGGTCGTTAGTGGACATCGATCTCTTCTAAGCCTTAATGACTGCAAATACAGCGCAGAACAATCAATCGCCATCAACACGCAGGAATATTCTGGGATGGGAGAATTGATAGGCTGTCTCCCGGCGCGCAATGGAGAGGCTGCGGTGATTAAATTCTGTTTAACGTCTCGGTGGTGGTCCGTGTGCGCGCCTCTTTGTTTATGCGTGTGCGGTTCAGGCTCAGAGATGGGGGTCTGTGGTGGAAGGGAGTAGGCTTACATCATCGCGCATCTCCAAGTGTTGAAACCGGTGTGCGGTCTGGAACATGACCGCGGCGAAGACTCTGGGCCGGCTATTGTTGGACGAGCGATGAGGCACCTGAGCGGCTCAGCTGTCCATCTGTCAGGAACGCACTCCCCCTTCCTCGGCTCATACACACGCACCTTCACACACATATAATGAGGTGCTGACGAGTGAAGGGTCACACACACATGGTCTCCTTGTGTTTGTGTAACAAATAAATAAAAAGAAATTGCCTTAAGGTGGAATGGTTAATTTATGCCATTTCCAGTTGGTACTATGTCACCTTTTTTAGGTATAAATAGAGAGCAAAGAATGTAATAAATGTATACATGCTTGTCTTCATTAAGTTAAAAGTGAGTAGAAATTATTCGTAGCAATATAAGTAGGTCAATTATTTATCAATAAACACTTAATTTATTAAACTGGAAGTGATTAGATGTTCCCGGTGCACCATGACGTAATCTGTGATTCAACAAGTATAGACTCTGATTAGTTAGCCTTCTCTGTCACACTGAACTCAGTTTGGGTCAAAAGTCAGAACTTGGATCTAGGAATGATGTCACACTCAAATAAAGCGTGTTGTGGTTGGAGTTTGGTAAACCATAAGGATTTACCGAAGCGGTGGCTGCTAGGCAACCTTCCCAGTCTGCTCTCCCACAGTTCAGAGGGCTTCCTTGTTGAATTTCAGTCTGGAAACTCTTCCGACTACAAATAGAATGTATCGAAAGCTTTTCCCCTCCTACCATCACAGACGTAACCATGTGAAATCACTGGGATTTAAACTGAAACTTTGTGCTTTAGTCATGTAGGACTGATATTGAGTTTTTCAGCAACAAATGCTCCTGCGTGGTTTGGTGTGAAACACTGGATGAACGTGTGGAAAAGGCCCTCATGCCTCCATGCTAAGTACGGTTGAGGATCTGTCATGCTGTGGGCTTGTTGCTCTTCCATATACATTGGGACATGGCAAAATGGACTACTGGAAATACAAGGAAATTTTAAATTAAAAACTTGTGCTCTATACCAGAAAACTAACAGTGGGTCATCAATAGATGTTTTTCATACACATTTTCTATCCACAGAAATGAAAAACAAATGAATCTCAAGCCACTTATCTTGACTGCAGTAGTGCCAGCTGGCTTTGACTTTCATGGGTAAGGCTTTGTGATTTATGAATTTTATTTATATTTAATTTATTTTACAACAGTTCACTTATTCGCATACGTATTTACCAATGTTGTTGTGGCTTGTAATTTTGTAGTTGTTCGAAACTTTACTGAGACGTTTCATTAAATGAATTTCGGCACATCTGGACTTCCATAGCTTTTTAGGAACCCCTGGATAAAACAAACATTATTTGGCAAAGATTGGCTCTTTAACATCTAAAACGCCTTGATCTGCTCCGTCTCTACTCGGACCTGCTGGAGTCCAGGCTGCTGTGTGAACTACGTGACATCAGTGAGGGAGCAGAAGAAGAAGCGGGGTGCGGAGCGGAGCCCGGTGAACTGGGCGGGCGCTGTTGCACGTGTTCTGAATCGAGGAGGTCGGGCTCGCATCGCGTTCCTCATGTCCAATCGATCCCCGCTCGGGAGGAGCGACGAGAGAGCATCAGGAGTATCACTCCTGCATCCCTGAATCCCTTCACTCTCATCAGCGTCTCTCTCGGGCGACCCGCGGCGCATCTCCGTGTCAGACTCGGGCAGCGGCTTGGAGTGGGTAAGAGGAACTTGTTTGGAGCCGGAGCTCGCCTTCCGGAGGGACGGAATTAACGCACTTCTTGGAGACTTTTCCCTCCACACCCCCTCGGCTCCAGTCTGATCTTGAGATGGGACTCGGCGAGATCATGGCAGCCCGGAGCCGGTCGCTGTTGCTCACCTGTGCCGTTTCTCCGGCGCAGCAGTAAAGCGCTCCCTTCGCACTATTTTGTGTGGGACCTGGACAAAGAGGCTCGGAAGGATTGACAGTTTGAAGTCTGGAAGTTGAAGCAGAAAAGTGACAAAAGTGCTCCAGTTCTCTCGCTTACTTGGATCCTGTACAGTTGGCACTGATCATGTCTTCGAGATTGTAGATCCGGGTAAGATGGCATTCCTCCCCCCCCCCCAAGTACTCTCACCCCCTAACCACCCATCTCTTTTCACAGCGCCCTGTCAGTAGGACCATGACACAAGGATGGAGTCACTAAGCCTCCAAGCGATGATAAGAAATGACTATGATGTCACTTTAGAGTTATTCGCTCTTGAATCGTGATCTTACACGCGTGGATCATGAGTTGAGTGAAGCACCGACCCGGCGTCTGTGGCGCAAACTACGGCAGATGGGAGGTGAGATTGATGCAGCGTTTCATGACTGGTTGCGGGTTAAAGGAGCGGCCGCAGAGCGATCTCAGCTGACCGGGCGATTTTCTTTTTTTTTTTTTTTTTTTTTAAAAGAGAGATAAAGAGAGAGGGGGGGGGGGGGGGGGGATTTGCTGGTTAGTACTGTTGGTTAGTGGGGGCGGGAAATCCATAGAGCTCAGACAAATTTTAAGATATGAAAATGACACTTATGAACAAAATAAAAATAAATCAGGAGTTGCCGGTTTCTCCGAGCAGATCGTGCGCACTGAGGCGGTGTGAGATGAGAGGTGTGGTGCAGAAACTATTGGGCGCAAACAGAAGCAACTCTCTCTCTCTCTCCCTCTCTCGTACCCTCCCCCTCTCTCTCTTTCCCTGTCTCTCATCCTCTGTCGCTCCCCCTTCACTCACACACTCCTACACGCTTAAGCGAGAAGCGAAAATTACTTGCTGCATGTTAATGGACGCAGTAATGAGACCCAACCCCTATCGTGCTGTAATTGTTAGTCGTCCCCCCCTCTCCCCCCCCTCATATCTCTTTGGCTCTGCAATTTGTACTGTATTCGAGACGCCGTAATTATTTGCCCATTGTTTTGTTTTGAACGCGGCTCTGGCTCTCCACCGAAAGCGCTGTTATTAGGGCGGACAGGACAGGAGAGGAGAGGAGAGGAGAGGGCGGCTGAAGAGGATCCGTCCTGGGACTTAATTCTCATTGACAGTCACATTAACACGGGAGCAGCGCTCTTAATCCTGGGGAGATTACTCTCTCCAACCTGTCACCCAGTCTCTCTCTCACACACACCCATACACACGCAGAGTAACAAACACCTGCGTAAAGGTGCAGTGGCGTCCTTTGTGTGACTGTTGACCTGGGCTGCCATCTCTTTCTGCCCCCTCTAACAAAAACACCCACCCACTGCGCTGAGGGACACATTAAGCAAAGACAAAACAGTAGGAAAACATAAAGCTTTTAAGTATGTAACATAACTGAAAAATAAATTTAAAATATTGATCTAATATTAGAGCTAAAGGGATGGATACTGAGATTTATTTTAGCTTTTTTTTTTTATATTGCTAAAACTTGTTTTGCTTTTTCTTTTCCTTTTTTGTTTGTTTCCTCTACCAGGATTTCACATTTGCATTATATTTATAAAGCTGAGACAACTTAGAGTATGGTGGGTCTGGTTTCAAAACAATGTGAGGATAGTTCTGCTCTACAAAATAGAGATGAATGTTATGTTACCTGGGTGCCACAGTTGATTTCCTGACAAGGTAAAATAAATGGAAAACTGTGTTTTAAAGACTTCTATAATCGCCGTAGAACAATTTGTCCCAAGAACGACTTGTCAAAAAAAACGTCACCTCTCTCAATTATTGTGGTCATAAAATACCGAGAAAGCTTTACGTAATTGTCTCTTTTTTATGTGTTTTTACAAAAAGCATAAAGGGTTAGTAAATATCAAATCGGCATGTTGTGATGTCGTTGTGGCCGCCCCCCAGGTGTTTCCACCCCGGAGTGAGAGCCGCATCACCCGTATAAATGTGGCTAATCTTCTCACAGAGGGTTCAGGGTGATTGGCTGTGAACGAGGAAGGAGAATGGATTGTGCGCGCGTTTGTGAGCAGTTGAGAATGGACAGCGGCGTGGAGGGGGAAAAAAACCAAGAAAAAACGACGTAAAGTTCAGGGGGGAGAAGATGAGCCTGAGAGCGAGGGAGAGATCGGACGGTGGGAGGGAAAAGAGGTAAAGATGACATGTGCAATATTGTGAAACGACGAGGCTTCGCCTGCATAATAACACAAGCGGTAGATAACGTGGGAAAATCAAGCACGTGTGATTGACGAAGTGACATCAGGGCGGCGCAGATTGGGTATCACCTACTCACCTACTGGCGCTAACAGATTGACTGTAATCAGCGCAAGGAGGAAGAGGAGGGGAGCAATAAAACCCCCCAAACCTCCCTCTGCCTGTGATGTCGTGGAAACGGATGCGGAACAAAAGCCACGATGCAGAAGAATGACTGTGTCAGGCCATCTTCTGTGTGCATTGATTCAGAGAGCGTGAACGTGATGTCACCGAAATGCAAAAGAAACAGAAGACAAACAGCACTGGCTTGTCTTCTTAAAACAGGAGATCCATTACTCTAATGGAGGCAGGAGGGGAGAGTAGATCAATGAGTGCGTGTGTGTGCGTTTGTTTGTAATACCTTGTGGGGACCATTTTCCAGACACATACTGTGTTGTGGGGACCCACTGCTCCTTGTGGGGACCGAAGCCTGGTACCCACAAGGGGAAACACTGTTTTTGGGTCCGGGGTCAGATTTTCTTTTTCATTTTTTTCTCCGAAGAGTTTTTGCGGCGCTAGTAGCTCCTATTTTTTGTACAGTAGGCAGACAGGAAGGAGGGTGAGGAGAGGGGGGAAGACATGCGGTAAAGGTCGTCGGGACCGGGAGTAGAACCCGCGACGTCCACGCCGAGGACTAAGGCCTCCAAACGTGGGGCGTGCTAACCCCCTGCGCCACCACAGCACGCCCCCGGGGTCAGATTTAAGACTAAGGTGTGAATTGAGTTTTGTTTAGGGTTAGGATAGGGGTAAGGGTAAGGTTTAGGCTGTAGAAATGAATGGAAGTCAATGGAAAGTCCCCACAAAGATAGCCACACAAACGTGTGTGTGTGTGTGTGTGTGTGTGGATTCGTTTCATGTCACGGGGGCAAAACCACAACTTGGACAGAGGTTGTGACCGGTGGTGGAGAAAGACTGTGTGGGTGTGTGCGTGTGTGTGTGTGTGTGTGTGTGTGTGTGTGTGGTGGTTTGGAGTGGATCCACTGTTCTGTAAAGCCTCTGTGATCAGAATGGATCCTTCTGAACGGATCAGCACGGCCCGGGATCAGGACGCAAGAACAAGCAGTGCGATGATGTTCACACACATCACTACACATATCCATAATTTTAAAAAAAGAAGCTAAAATTGCTATTGATCACACTGTGAAACAAAGTAAAAGTTCCCGTCAGCAGATTTGTGTGCGATCTGGTAAAGTTTCCCCCCTCTCCGCGTCAGTCCGCCTGTCACTGCGGGCTCCGGCGGGTCCAGACAGAGCAGTTTTCATCACTCCTCTTCACAGCGTTAACTTCTCCTCCATCCATTCACAGTCTGTGAGTCAGCCACTGCAAGGCCTTGTCTTCCTCCCCCCCACCTCATTCCCTCGCCTCCATGTAGCAGCGGACAGACTCACTCATACACACTTCCACATGGCCTCTGCTTGAGAAGACAGTGACAGGCATCTAGAGGTTTTTGTAGAGTGAAGAGAGGTGAATCGTATGCTAGGGAGGGATTTTCTTTCACCAAACATCTGGAAACGTTCTGCCCAAAGCGGGTTTCGAGGATCTAATGCTCCTTTGGGAAAGGTGACGCCACCTCGCGTGCCTCAAGGTGATTTTCCCCCGCAGCTTTACCTCACTTTGACCATGACAAATCTCCCTAAGTGATAGTAATGATTGTACTAACAGGCACAGTTCCTTCCCACCATGATCCATCTATCACCTTGGATGCAATCTGCTGCCTCCCAATTTGTGATTTTGCGCGCACGTGTGCTTGCGTGTCGGTCTCTGTCCTCCCCCCTTCTCCCCCCCATTTCGGCAGCTGTAGGTAGGTGTGTGCTGGGTTATGAGACGCTCCCATCACGTTGCGTAGCCGGCGTGGATCCGTTGTAAAGATGGGAGAAAAAATCAGAGCCCGGGGCGTCCGAAAACAAACTAACAAAAAAAAACGAGGACGAAAAATAGCTGGAACACCGTGGGATGCGGGGATGTAAAAGTGGGGAAACGAATAAGAAAGGCAGAGATTATGTAAACAGAAAAAAAAACGACAAGAAAGATAGCCAGGGTATGTTCTGAATGGAGAGCAGGAGTAAATGAGTGTGGGAGAGTGATGCCTCGACAAGGAGGAGAGTGGTTAGTCAGGGCTGAACTGAAATCTGTCAGGTTGTGTAAATGTGTGTGTTTGTGGGGTGTGTGTTTGCGCTGGAGGTGATGGCTTTGTAATGAAAACACCGGCTGAGGGTCCCTCTTCATGGCTGACTGATGTCAGTCACGTCTCAAAGGATGGCCGCTCTGATGGATGCTTGTGGTCTGTGGAATCAAATACCGAAAACCATAAAAAGAAAAGTAGCCTAAATACAGTGTAACTTTTTAATTAAGCAACTAGTTTTAGTTGACTATATAAAGGGCAGGTTGCGTTGCTTAAAATGTGAATTCATCATCGTGGAGGAAAGCATTTTTGATGTGTCTGAGGCACTTGATTTGCAAGGCTTCTCCATGTTGTTGTGCATATACATTGTAAAAAAAAAATCAGTGAATGTGAAGCGCTCCCTTACGTTTACTGTTTTGTTTCTTCCCCGGGTTCGACATTTTCCCCTCATTGGTAGGATGCTCACTGCTGTCACTCAGGAAGATCAAGCCTGGTTGGCTATTGATGCAATTTGTTTTACATTTCCCTGTGACTACATGAGATCTGATTTCAGCTCCAATCCCAAACATGTTTTTTTATTAGCTGACATTAAGAATATTCTGCATCTTTTTTTAACATTTTTTTTAATTAAAGTTATTTCATTTTCAACAAAATTAAAAATGCACCGATCAGGCTTTTGCTGGCTGATACCGATTTCTGTTTTTCTTTTAGGTCTGAGATGCTGATACTGACTTTGGAGTGACTGAGAAATGTTTTATTCTAAAAACTATAATACACAAAAAAGAATTTTAAAAAATTGCTGCAGATTCTTTGACAGATTTTTTGGCAGTAGGTAGCAGTCGTCATATTGAGCGGTAATCGTACTGTATCAGCGTCACACACACACTTAGGATACAATAACTAAGCCTGTTACAATAAACAATAAATCAATTAATCGCTTGATAAATTAAAGCAAGCTCAATCATTTCTATTTGCATAATTTATTGTTTTTCTCTTTCTTCTAAAAACTGTAGGATAAAAGTCTTTAGTCTGGTGTTTTGGTCTCAACTTGACCTTTTTTTGAAGGACAATATTATTTGTACAGAGATTTCACAATTCATTCTATTTGTTGCTCCTGTTTTGTTTATACTGTATATTTTAAATATCCAAATATCCAGTTTTAAATGTTGGTTAAAATTTAGCATTTATTGACATTTAAAAATGCGTTCTTGCATTTTTATGCCATTACCACTGTATTAATTGAAAATGGTCTCGTATCGTTTATCGCGATAACTTCTGGGACAATTTATCATTGTCATCCTGACAGGCCTTTCAATAAACTCAAAGTAAAACGCACCAACTTAAACGTCATTAGCTTAATTGTTTATTGACTGAAATCGGCTGAATTCTTAACTTTTCAGTATTTGGATCGGAGCCGACAAAAGAAAAATCGTCTGCTTCTGTTCTCCGGTCGGTAGATTGGTGCAATTTGACAAAGGTTGCAAACGCTTTTTAACAAAATGCTAAAAAAAATTAAAAAATAAAATCTGTGACGTTTTCTACACATACTGTACAAGACCACATTTCAGTCATTATTATTCAACATAAATAATCTATTTCCATCTACCCACTTTACATCCACTTTCATATTATAACATTTGAACCCCCCTCTACCTCGCCAAATAAAGAAAATCATGACATTTTGGATTAGAACCTGCACAGCCGGTATAATTGTGTGAAACCCATTAAGTGTCAACAGATCTGTTTGGGATATTTGTGCATAATCCCTGTTTGGAATTGCTTTTGTGAGCGCGTGACAGAGGGTTAGAGGCCCTGCTTGTCTGAGGGGAGCAGAGTGATGGTGTCATGCTCCGCAGACTCACAGACAAATTAATTCACTTATTGACACTGCTGACACGTCTCAGTGACTTTGTAAAATGAACAATTGATCAAGCTTCCTCTCTCTTCTCGGCTCTCTCTCTCTCTGTATTCTCCTGACTTCTGTCTTTTTTTTCTTCTAGTCTACCTCCTGGTTCTCGCTGCCCTGCTTGCTGTCGCCATCACTTTTATTTATGAGTTTTTGGTTTTCGCTTTAATTTTCGCCTTTTGATTTACCCAAACTCGGTTTTATTTGACTCATCATGTACAGTAATTGCCCCGTTGGAAAGATAAGCGGAATAAATCTAGCTGGTTTACTAAGGAAGAAAATTTGCCAAAAAAAAAAGAAAAGCACCTCTGATTGGACAGACACTGAAATGGGCCCATTTTCTCTTTTGTTTCACTCTAATCAGAGTTTGGCGACTCATTAAATGCTTAAAAATTTTTTAAAGCTACCACTGTTTCTATTAAAAAAAAAGCAACAAACAAATAAAGGCAAATAAAGGTTGGAGGATTCACATTTTGATGTCTAAATGATTAGACATAATAATAATAATAATAATTTTGTCAATTTGTTTCAGGTAGATCTTCTTGGTCAAAGCACCTGAAACGTTTTCATCTCTTCGTTATGATTTAATCCTTTATAAAAAAAAGGGGGGAAATATATATATATACATCGTCTAGGAAAAACCTGATTGGTGCAAAAACACAAAATTTTACAAAGGATTTCTGGTCTAGTTTCTAGTTTTAAACATCTTAGTGCACTTGAATTTTTCAGCAAGCTATAGGAGCTTGTAATAAGTCAATAATTCATTAGTATTGATGATAAAGTGCTAGTTTAACTGGCAGATTATTTAAATTAGAACAAGACATTTTTCCCATGTTAAAAGTGAAATAATCTGCCAGTGGAAATAGAACTTAAAGGAATTGGTGACTTAAAACAAGCTCCTATATCATGCTGTAAAGACACTTGTTAGATTTTGTTTTGTATTTCAAGTGTGTTTGCTTTAGAAACTAGACCGGACTACTTGGTAAGATTGGGTGTTTTTGTGGCGCGCATGTCTACAAATGAACATAAACTTGCATCGTAAGAGAGGAGAAGCAGCTGTTGTATTTTATCTGCACTTAGATATAATCGAATGCAAAGCTAGCGCTTCACCTGCTGGACCGACTCTCAGCCTCAGAGTTCAGGTCTGAACTTTTTTTTCATGTGGGTCAAAGGAACTGCTCTGCACACAGTGTTTGCAGGCTTCACGTCAAGGTGCCTCACTTTTCATTCATCTTGATTTGAGAACAGAATGAAATGAATGGCCGATGCTCTCCGCCGTCTCTCTGTCTGTCAAGCACCCGGCCCGTTACATTGACTTCACAGCAGAGGAGCTTTGCACAAAGTGCTGCTCACACATCCTCGTTCACACTTTCACCAATAATCATTAAAAGAGAGCCACAAATGACCTGGACGTTCTTCGACGGAGGCTTTGAATCCTCCAGAAAGTGAAGAAATTGCAAGAGTAGCCCAGTTTGTGCGCCAAAACATTCAGTTATTTGATATTTAGTCATTTAAAGATGTGTGCCATGCTGCTGTTTGAGTCATTTATAAGCTGATATAAGTTTTTACCGCATTAAAGGAGATTTTAATGCAGATTCTCAGTGCTCGACCAGCTCATCCTAAATCTGGGGGGAAAAAATTGGTCGATTGATCGGTGCGTTTCTGTGGGGAAACATTTGCTGGCTCCGCTGAAGCATCCTTCATTACCGTGCCAGGTTATTCCATCTCCCCTTGTGCTCATACATTCATCTCTACTAGCGCTTGTTTTCATCCTCATCACAGTCCGGATGGTAATTTGAAAATTGCAGATATCGTAGGAAACGGTCACAGGAACAGGTTCGCAGAGGGAAAAGGCTGAGAAGGAGAAGATAATTACCTAAAATATTCCTCTTTTTTAAAAATAACTTCTCATCCAAGAAAGAACCAAGTGAATCTGCGAGTTTTACTCACTCCGGGTCAAAATGTTTTGCCTTTTCTTTTTTAAGACGTAAAAAGTGAGTTCCAGCCTGCAAAGACTAGCAGCAAATGAAAGAAAGACAGAAAGGAATAAACACGGCAGATTGTTTTGGAGGAGAAGGAATGGGGAACGCCAGTGAATTGTGAGCAGGTGTGCGCTGTCATCTAAAAGTGTCTCGTTTCCATTTCACCTTTCCATCCATCTTCCGGCGCTCGGGGACACTGACTTTTAATGGCCTTTTAATGCTTTATTAGAATGCAGCAGATTTACGGGCTTGGACTGCGCCGGTGTCTGTCAGCGGCGCCGAGGAGGGCTTCGCTGTTAAATGTCGACCCGATCTGGACGAGGGGTTTCAGATGACAGAAAGCAGAAACCGGGCCTTCTAATGCATATTTCTAGATAATCTTTATTAGCCTAATAAATTTCCTCACTTGTTTTTGGTTTTGCAAAAGAAGAAATTTCCTCCCCACCTTTTAACCCTAACAGTAGAAGAAACTAAAAACAATACGGCGTGCTTATTTGCAAAATGATGATGTTGTAAATAGTCATAAAGCGAAATTGGGGGGATTTGGTTCTATTCCCAGGGCGGCATGACCTGGCCGAGAGAACGGGGAGGGGGGCACAAAGCAGAAAATGAAACAGCATTTGTTTTTATGGCTTACTGACACCCGTCCCCACCCAGTGGTGTGGTGCTCATCACAAATGGCTGATGAAGGGTGGTGCTGGTGTCTGATTAGCACCAAATTTAAAGGCTGCCAGTCAGACTTTAGTCAGATAATTCTGTACTGAACAGAAAGTCTTTGAGATTCATGACGGTTTTATCATATTTAAAAGCTTTCTTGGCAAAGCTTAGAATGACACAAGCATGAAAAGCACATTAGACTGATTCTGTAGTGATTAGAGATGTTATAGTACACAGTCTCTTTGGTTCCTGTCACCTTTTTCTTTTTGCTTTTCTTGTGTCATCCTTATCAGATCAGTGTTTGCAGTTCTTGAATTATTTCTGTTTGAGTTGCATGATACATATCATCTCCCCCAACAGTTTCTTTGCAGAATTTGTTTTTTTCTGAGTGTGGGGTAACAAAACGAGGAACCTGCCCCGGGCGCTGTGTTGCTGCTTGTTTAAAAAGTGAGTCCAGCTCCCAGAAGTGGCGTTCACCTGCTTTAAATCATAAAACATGCATCAAACGTCGTGGTCTTTCACCTCGACAAACCGTAATAAGCTGAAGGAAAATGAAGAGGAAAAGATGCAGCGCTGAGAAAAGAAGAAGGATGGGAGTTAGTTTATGAAAATAAGTTGAGAATTGGATAGAAACTTGGAAAAAACTCCAAAGAATTTATGATTTACCCCCGACCCCTGTTATTTAAAGTGTTTCTCTCTGTCTAAACACACACAGCATGTCTTGCTATCTTCACAAGGACTTTACATTGTCTACCATTCATTTCCAATTCATTTTTACAGCCTAACACTAAACCAGTAAGTGGCTAGCCATAAAACCTAGCATAAAGTCAATGAGCACCTTGGCCCTCAACCTAACTCCTAACCCCAAAACGTCACTGCTTCTTACGGAGCCCAGACTTTGGGCTCCATCATAACATAGATTTTGTTGAAAAAATGGGACTTACAAGGTGAGAAATGCTAAAACACACACATGCGCACCTACCCCCAGCCCCACCCCCACCATACACACACATGCACATATGTTTTGGTCACTGGATCCTGAAATGATGGCTTGTGCAACAAGGTGGGATTTAGACTTAAGTGCAGGCAGATCAATTGAGCTGTAATGGTACCTTAGAGCCAAGGCCATTCTCTGAACTCTGCAGTCGATACCACGGTCAGGTAATGGTCCCGCATTCAAACATTCACTGACAACTCTCTCCTTCCAAGCTTTTTTTTTTTTCCCCCTGCCAGGCCATTTCAGCAAACCCTTATTCGCTTATTAGCTGGTGATTTTATTGGAATATACACAGCAGCAGAGAGAGAGGCCCAGTGGCATTGTGGGATTTCACACCTTTGCCTCTGTAATCAAAGGAATTAACTGATGTAAAATATCCTGCTTTCAATCTTCCAACTTGCTCTCTCAGAGAAAACTGCTACTTGTCTTCGCATCCGTAAAGCGCAGAGGAAGGTCTGGAGGAACGGAAAGCGTGAACACCAACGAGAAGTTGAGTTGAGAGAGGCTGGGTGAACGCGAGGAGCCGTGCCTCGTGAACACCGTGGAGTCCAAGTTTGTAAGATTGCGTCTGTGCAATTTAGCGCGTCTATATTTGCACGCAGCGACCCAAAAGAAACAGCAGAGGAGCAACATGGCTGCCTCATTCGCTTGGGAGGGAGGGAGAGAGGGAGTGAGCGGGCATTACACCCCCCGACTGAATGTTAATACCGCGCATATCGGTGGAAATCTGCAACGCTTCACATGAGATCCCACTGAGCGTTGTGCTTCTTGCCCGTTTCATTTTCAATGTCTTTCCGCCTTAGGGAGACGCACTTTGTTTTACACTGATAGGATTTCTTTCTTTTTTTTTTTACCCTCTTCTTTGTCTGCTTGGTTTATGTTTGGGCAAAGAAAAATCAGTACGGGGGAAGATACTGTTGTGAAGCGCGTGTGTGGCCTTCAGACATATACATTTTCACTTCTATTTTGCGCCGTAATTGAACCGGAGATTCTTTTTTTATATCTGGAGTTTGTCCTCATGCTTTATTTCGCCGAGACAGATTTAAATTCTATTTTAATACGCAGAACACATTTGTTGTACAATGGCTCTACCATAAGGAGGACTACATGTGAAAAAACAAAAACAACATAGTTCTGAGACAGCGATACAGGAGATTTACACTTGATGACTTGCAGCAGCGTTTATGTTGCACACTTTTTCCTCTTCTCACCATCGATTTTGTTATTTTCTTTGGCTTTCTTCACTTTTTTTCTATTTTTCTTTAATAATCAAACTCAAAAGCCATGAAACATTTTTAGGTGTTTTACTTAAAGCATGTAAATACAGTAGAACTCATACTTTAGGTCTAGCTTAAAAATCTCTTGAACGTCCTCAGGACTCTTAAGTTCTTGTCTGCAGTTTCACTTTTTTAGGTGAAAATGATCAGCTAAAGTTGATCCATGATTTTAAAATGTTGTGTGTTTCCCAATTTTGTGTCATTTTGAAGACTAAGAAAGAATATGAAATAAAGAAATCAATCAGCAACATGGGTCAGGACTATGAAAAACTTCATCTGACTAACTAGAGGCTTACCTCACACACACTAGCAGGCTGGAGTGTGTGCACCAGTGTTACCAATGAGTTGGAAATAAGTGACTGAGAAAGGTGAAATGTTTTGTCCACCTGCAATTAAAGATTAGAAAAGAGCGCTTTAAAGTGAAAAATTTCAGCATTTCTTTCTCACACACAAATATTCTGCGTCTCAGTCTGTCAGGTCAGGAGGTCGATCAGCTTTACAGTGTTGTGTGGGCAAAAAAACCCAAACTTTAGATCCAAAGCTAAATGAAAACATTAGCAACAGCCATGTGCCACATAGGTCATCCAGTAACGATGCGCTTCCTGTCTCCAACAGCTCTGCTGATATGAAACTTCCTGTCCTGTCCTAACAGATGATATCATCTCTCTGACTGACAAACAGGGCAGGACCCGGGCGACAGCCGCATCAGACAAAAAAACTGTTTAGCAAACCTGTTTCTTGATGCGCCAGATGAGGTCAGAGTCTGCATCCGCAGGAGTAATTTAGCAAATTCGTGAGCGGGTGCTTGCGTGCGTATGTTTTGCGACGGTGCGGCGGGAGACGCGCGGCGCACGCGGATGTGTATTTGTGGAGGAGGTAGATCTGCCTGGTTGCATGCCAATGAGCCGGCGTGTCAGTCCTGCGTGATTACCGGGAGAAATGACACGGCTCAACCTCTCGGCCCTCTGAGACGCGCGGCGAGAAGAGATGGAGAGGGTGATGTAGCAGGAGGGATAATTTTAGATGGGGTGAGACTTGATGTGTTCAGATAATCTTGAGCATGTTTGTGCTCCGCTTGCTGTAGTGTGTGAGGGTTTGTGTGTGTCTGTGTGTTTTTGTCCTACTAGAATAAGTGAGAACCTCCCCACCCTTTAACATAAAGACATTCCAACTTGTGTTTTAGGTTCAAAGCTTTACAACTACCATCAGATACCACAGCTCAGTTAACCCTACATTTTCTGGTTGATTAGAGGATCCAATAAAACTCACCTTGATGTCCTTTTAACGGTAAATTCAGATTATTTCAGAGAAAGTGAACACATTTTCATGACGTTTATATACGGCGGTGCAGAAGCATCTATAAGCAAAGCCGATTGCTCATGCAGCAGCACAGCTGCACAATAAAAAATCAGAACGTTGGGACACTTTTCCAATCTGATGCGAACGCAGCATAAACTACTGTCTGTCCATTGATTTCTGATTACAAACCTGGAGAAAAGTGACATGATTGCTGCCAGAGTGTTTCTATAGACAGTGATGTATGGGATGCCAGTGATGTCGAATTTTGCGGGCATAGCGTTGTGTTGAGGTCCAATTGCAAAAATGTCCTGATATGGAGAGCGGTCCATTAGTTGGGGGGGGCAGCGTTTAATAACTTTGGTTAAAGAATATGTAGAATTAAGCAGCCTGTAGTTTTTGTCTGTTTTCTGTGTTAAGAGGTCAATTTACGAAGGATATAAATGATACAAGGCGTGCTGGTTATGGTTCCAACAACATGGTTTTCTTTGTCACATCAAATGATATCAGTTTATTTTCAGACTACTAATAGCATACAATGAAAGAAATGATGCTGGGTTGAAAAGTGATGGGTTTGCTTGTTGTAAAGATTTTTTATGGTTCTAAAACACCCAAAGTACTTTTAACAAAACATATGAAGTTCCAACTGTAGGTATTTATTAGACTTGATAAGTTAGCTTTTTAGAGCGTTCCTTTAAGTTTTAAAGCTCTAGGTAGCATTTATTTACTAGCAGTGGCAGGATAATGGCTCTTTGCACTGAAAAAAAAATGCTAAGTGATGAGATACATTTTTTCCTTTAAAAAAAGTTTATGTTTGTGTTTATGTCTGACAGGTATTTGGCCCAGAGAAACTATAGTCACAGTCTTAATTTTTTCATTAATATTTCGCCTCACAAAGCTACTAGCAATGTCACTACAAGGAATAAATTTCTCCATAATGCTGAAAATTATTTCACTGGGGAGTCTCTACTGGATTGTGGGTAAGAGATGTGAGTAAATTATATGTTCAAATGTGTTAAATTAATACGTTAGTTACACCTTTCAGCAGCTTATTTGTCCTTCTGCATATAGAGTGAGTGCACTATGTATAATCATTCAACTACTTCTAAAGCGTTGCCCTCCACAGACATCACTAATTTACGTTTTATATTTTAACTATCAAGCATCGAAAGTTTTTTTTTTTAATGTAATATGTCTCTGTTATATTTGCATATCTAACCAATCCCTGCAGGTTTGGAGGTCCAAACCGACAGCTTTACTCCACTTATTTTTATTTTGGTGTATTATCTCCGTGACTACAAGCCCTGATTGTTCTCTACGTTTACTTTTTACAAAATAATAATAATAATAATAAAAAAAAAGTCTAAAACCATTCCCTGAGTTTTGTTGAAGACTTTGCAAAGGTTACAATTTTGTTTCCGATGACGGGACATTTTCTCTCTCCTGTTCCCAACGAGCAGCGCACACACTCCCACACATGCACACACACCCCCACACACATGCATGGCTGTGCTCCTTTAATGAGTGTATCACAGAACAAAGCTGATAAAAATGCATGCCCTGACTCAGCCTTTCAAAAGGGAATAAGAAATAGGCCTCTGTGCAGCCATGCAGCATGCCTAATCACTTCTCAGAGCGCATGCACCTTGCATACTTTCACATACTGTACCGGATTCAAACTGCTACACACAAATACACAAGTTTAAACTCTGATCGCAAACGTCAGACGCTGCGAATGTGTGGATGTTGTGTGCTCTATAAGAATATTTTTTAATTATACCTAAATAATGAACATTTTCTCCTTTTTGATCCAACTTCACTGAAGCTCTTTCAGATTATTATTTCATTGCCCTTGTTAGTTTGCATCTTTATTTCTGGTTCCTTTGCAGACCGGTGCTTCTCGCTGTTGCACTCTCCCCTCACTAGGGGGCAGTGGCACTACACCGATGTTTGAAAACGAATCCTGGTCCTTTCGGAAAAGTCTCCCAGCATATTAGTGGACTGAGTTGCATATCAATGAAATATGATGAATAATGAAGGTTTGAGGAGTGGAGAAGACTTTGCTATTAATGTGACTGTTGTCTTTTCTTGAAGCCTGCAGAGTCTTTCCCCTTTGCAAAGAGAGGCGTGTTGACACACTACTATTGTAGGATGGCAATTTACCTTGTGTGTGCAGGCGTGTGCGTGCGTGTGTCTGTGTGTGTGTAATAGCACACTTGCATCACAGGCTGTCACTCAGTTGTAATTAGGAAGAGTCTCTCCTGCTGTCCTCTGACAGGCTTTGAATTTACCTTGCAAATACTGTGCAAATTTAGCATGTGTGGGTGCGCGCGTGTGTGTGTGTGTGTGTGTGTCATCACTGGTTTCTATGGCATATTTGATCAGCTGTTAAATGTTTCAGCTAATAGGCCCCTCTGCTGCTTTCCTTTTATGTACACATATTTTGGAAATCAGTTGGACTTTTAGTTTATTATGCATGTTGTTTTATGTGTCCATCTGCGTATGTATGTGTGCGTGTATCTTTGGGAGTAGGTGTGTGTATTTCTCCAGGCGTGTGCGTGGGTGTGTGCGTGTGCGTGCGCGCATGACAGACAGTGAGTGTTTGAACGGGATAAGGGTGGTGGGGGGAAGCTGTGTGTGATGTTTAGAGTGGGGATCACATTTAGCCCGGGGGTAGGTGAACCCATTGTAAACAATGGATCTGACACAATGTAGGCCTTCACATCTTCAGCCCCGTGTGTGTGGTGTGTCTGTGTGTGTGTGTGTGAATATATATTTGCGGGGTGTACGTGTGGGTAGACCTCCGTGCAAGGCCATGGACCAACCCCAGGGCAGACTGTGCTCTCTGACAGGGTGTCTTTGTGCTTTCCTTCCTCCAGAGGCGTCTTGTGTTTAAGGTGAGGAAGAGGAGGAGGACGAGGAGGAGATCCGAGGTGCGAGTGAACGCCGCCATGAGCTTCACGCCGTGAGGACCTGGCCAGACAGACGACAGACAGGTGAGGCGACATCATGCGAAGCTCCGACCCGTGTTCATGTTGATCAGGTTTGTCTCTGCTTAGTGACTCGTCTGCAAAAAAGATATTAAAAATAAACTTGAGCTGAGTTAAATAAAATTATAAAAATTCATGTTTGACAGGTTGGTTTAATCCAAACTTCAACACCTATGCTTTTGGAATGACATTTGATTTGTACATGCGGCGAACTTCAATCATTTTAACATCCCTCACAATTTGTTGCATCATGTCTACAAACGTAACTTTTACTTAAAAAAAAGAAATGTGTTTTTTCTTTTTTACCTATTTGTTAAACTGTCACAATGTCGTGACAATTTAATGAGAAATACAAAGTTTGGTCATAAACAACCAAACAGAGTCAGGAGGACGGTCTTACCGCTGTCAATCATCTTTGCGAAAGCGCTGCTCACACCCTCCCGCATGTGTTTTATTAGGATTTATGTGATAAACAAAATTTATCATCCTAAACAAAATTTAGGATGACCTTAAATGCAAACCTAGCTCTTTGAATTTGTGTTTGTTCAAGTCAAGTCAAAGTTTATTTATGAAGCACATTTCCAACAACCTCAGGTAGATAAATGATGAAATAGAAAATAAAATTAAGTTTAGTAAAAATAATAAAACTAATAATTTTTCACAAAGATACCAAAAGCTAGTAGCATGAATAATAAAAAAAATGCTGCCACTGATGCTTCAGGTGTACACAGAACTACGACTGTACTTATGTGAGCTAGAGAAACCAGTTTCCTCGGGTCACGTCTGTTTTTTGAGGTTGTGTTTTTCTTCCTTTGACCTTTAGCAGCTCACCTCTTCCACTGTTTGTTCAGAAAGCTGCAGTTGTTGGTTGTTTTCAAGCCTCTCCCTGAATGTCTCCTCCTCTGCTTTCTCCCTCTTTGCCCCCCTGTCCCTCCTCTCTCTCTCAGGATGAAGCTGAGGGGAAGGTCAGCTTGGCCTTGGCAGGTGGCCTTCCTTGTTGCCTTGGTGATGCTCTGGGTTGACCCCGTGTCCGCCGGCAGCCGTAATCATCGGGGACCAACAGGTACACGGGGTCTTGCTCTGAATCCCGCCTTGCCACCACCGTGAGAGGTTAATTACACTGTCATTTCAGAGGTGTAGCACATGTTCGCTCTGCCTGACGCGGACCAGGCCGCCGGCGTCATGGCGGAGGCCGTGTGTGTGTGTGTGTGTGTGGGTGGTGGGGGGTGGGGGTCTGAGATGTTTTTGCTTTTTATTTTGCTCTGACAACAACAACATAACCCAGACAAGGACTTGTGCTTGGCGTGGTTGCAAAGAAAATACTTCTGTTTGAGTGATACAGCCTTCACAGATACTACATAGCACTTAAGCTGTCAGAAACTGTCAACACAAACACGTCCGTTTGGGTGCGATCTCATCTATTTACAGTGCAGACGTGCAGCATTTCAGAGGCGACGCTGTTCTCGAGGACTCGCTGCTGCAGTGCTGCCGTAAACTTTAATGTCTCTCACAAGTAGCTGAGGCCCTGCGGTGTTTATTATGCAATTATCATAAGTTATAAATATTAACGTTTACGTTAGCCTGCTTATGTGGCGCCTTTGAAAGAGTATGAATGTTGAACGTTTTTCACGTTGCGTCTCAGTGGAACAACAAACTTCAATATGTTTTACTAGGATTTGTTGTGACTGAGCCACACACAGGAGTAGAGAAAAAGGAAAGTGGGAAAAGCTTAAAGGGAAAGAAGGAGATAAGCGGAGAGAAAGAAGCATGGAGAGGAAGTGAACCGCAATAAAGTCTGCTTCTACACCTGCAGAAAGAGAGAAAATAAAACTGAGAAACCACAATAACAAACAACATCGATATGTAACAACAACACTGGCACACTGTTTTCCACATCTAAAAAGAATTACATACATGTGGATTTAACCCTTTTTCTGATAGCCTTAATAGATCAAATAATCAAATAATCTTTCGAAGTCATTTCAAATGTTTTCCCAAAGGGAAATTCAATGTTTACCTCATATTAATTTGAAATTATTCAAATAGTTATTGTAGATTGTGACGGCTGTTGGCAGGAAAGACCTCCTGTAGCAGTCTGTATTACAGTGAATTTGAAGAAGCCTCTGACCAAAGACACTTTGTTTTCCCAAGACAGTCTCTTGAAAATGTCGGTCAGGGTTTTCCACTAATAATGAAGATAAAAGAAGATTTAACATCATGATAAATGCAGATAATCAGTCAGAGAAACGATAAACACAGCAGACAGGTCGGAGAGAACGCTGAGGAAGTTTAAAGCAGGATTAGGTTATAAAACAATACCCCAAGTTTCCAACATTTCATTGGGGCCTGTTCTATGTGCCGTCTGGAAATGAAGAGTTTTTGGCACATCTGCAGACCTACGGCGACATGGCAGCCCAGCACGTACACTGACAGTGACTCTGGAGGAGATGCAGAGATTCAGGTGGGAGAATCTGTCGGCAGAGCAACTCCTGGACTCCACATTGCTGCTCTTTAAAGAGTAGAAAGTGGCGTAGAAGTTCATCGTGTGACAAATGTGAAAAGGTTACGCATTTGTTTGAGACTCTTCAGTCTAAAGCAATCAGAACTTGACTGAATTAATAATACAGGTCATAAAGGCCAAACCTAATTTTCCCCCCATTCTTTCTGCGAGGATGACTACGGGGACGGTTTCTCGCTGAGTCACACCAACCAAGTTTGCTGAAACCCCCCCAAGTCTCCTCTTCCTGGCTCTTAATTACGACAGTTTCCTTAATTATCCCTCGATTTCTCCGCTCTCGCTGTTTGTGTTGTGCAGGGTGACCTTTATGCGCACTAGAAATGCTACCAGAATCCAGTCTTTTCGGCGAGTGATTGTATTAGTTTCCTTTTAAGTGAAGAGAGAAGGCAGCCTGCTTACGGCAGGGACACGACTAATTACAGGCTCTGTGGATTGTGAAGGTCAGCATCATCGCCTGGCCCCCTTCTCATTTCACACTCGCCGAGAAACAAGATATCTTGCACACAAACGGACTGCTGCTTTTCTATTATTATTATTATTTGACGGTTAACTCTAATTGGTGGCGGCTTGAGGCCTGTCGGCTGTGAATATCAATAATCCACACATAATGCAGTTTGAGGTCGAAAAGTAATTGGGTGAAAGTTATTGCTGCCAGGATACATTTTCAGGGGATTTAACCACTTTTGTCGGTGTTTTGTCGGCTGATCAGTCGGACATGCGTGATCAATGTGGGTGTCATACCTTTGTCTGCCACATGGTGGCTCTGTAGGTCAAAAAATGCTCCAAATGATGCATGCACGTCACATTTCTTTCATCTGAACTTCATCTACTTATTGTAGTGCTAGTCTATTTGATAAATAAATTCAACCAATAAAACAAATCAACACTGAGAATATAATTATTATACATATATAAATATATATATATACTGTATATACGTATATATATATATACAGTATATATATATATATAATTTTTAACATTTTTTCATTGTAAAGTGTTCCTGCTTCTCATTAACATTGAAGAACGTGGCAGGTGGTGAACAAAGTGAGTGCAACCTGCCTTCTTTCTCTTTCTTTTCTCTTTTGCTTCAAATTAAAGTGAAATGTTTTGCACACACACACACACACAAAATAAGTTACGTTCATTAGCGTTAGCGTGGCTTTAAAGGCACCGAAACACAAAGTGCTTCAGTTCAGGAAATGAACTGAAGCACTTTGTGTTGCCTCCGCTGTGTATGAAAACTCCTCCATAAATAAAGACTGATGAATGAAATATGAAGCAACAACCATCTTAGAGACGCAAGGGAGAAATCCAGAGCAAACAGCGACCTTGACACTTTTTGGCACTGCTACAGGGTCGATTTTAATAAACAGGGTCTATATTTATTAGCGTAAGCTAACCCCATACAACTTCCTATACAATAAATGTTTCTGAAGCATTTCTTTTTACTGTTTATACTTTAAATGTTTGATTTATGAAGATATTTTATTAGTAATAAATGTATTTCTGTGTCTCTGGGTAGACGGGGGATGAAACTGTTGCCTTGCAGTAAAACCATCCTGGATTTGTTCTCTAAACTACATGTGTTGGCACTTCACTGCACAGTTCAAAAACATGACAGTGAGCTTAATCGATTTCTCTAAATTATCAGTATTCATGATAGTTTGTGCGCATGCGTGGTGGTGTGAACTTTTAGATCGGCTCTACGTGAGAAATGAAAGGAGAAAAAAATTGCCTTCGCTGTCAACCCGTTGGTGAAGTTTTATAAACTCTACTGGTACTTTGACTAGTACTTTGAAAAGATTTGAGTTTTTCTTCAATAAACACTCCAGGTGGATCCGATGCGAGTCAAAGTAGGAACATTTAAAGAAGCACTGTTACGTACGGTAGGGGCTCTGTGAAGCTGTGGGCTTGTTTCTCATCCAAACTCATTGAGGACCTGTCAAAGCTCATGACTTGATGCGTTCTTCACAATTTGATTTTTAAAAAAAACCTGGTTCCTTTACCAGAAAAGTGAAAGTGGGTCATCTGCAGGATGTCAGCCCAGAAATGACTCACTTGATGAATACTCAACCGTCTTTTATGGTCCTTTATCCAACTTGGTTTCCTGGAAAAGTTGCTCCTTCAGCTTCTAGACGAGTTATGATTTCACATCATATTCTAGCTAGCTTTGGAGTAAAGCTTTCATTTATTTGTCGCATTTCGAGTGCGAGTTCGGAAAGCCACAAGACTTTTTGTGAAGAATAAAAACACAAATAGCCCGGTCAAGTGATCCCGTTTCACCAGCACGTTTCTCTTGTATACAGCAACTCTTGATGCTACCTGCAGCCTGTAATGATAATGAACGGAAACGAGAGGGAGGCCTAACGCAGGCCTGTAAAACACCGATAGCGTCAGGAGGATTGATGGGCCGTGCCGGCTCAGGTGAGGAGTAAACGGAGCAGGCAAGTGAAAGGCCTGAGGGCTCAAAGACGCTGAGTGAAAACAAAAAGGATGACAAGTCGAGGAAAGCTGATTTGTAGCAACAGCGGGTTGACTTAGCAGCGAGTTTGACGTGTTTTCACGCCGTTCGGCACAAGCGATTCCTGAAATCTCGCTCTTTTGAAACCGCTCCGAGTGTTCCGGCTGAGACGTAGACCGCATCGCCTCCCAGATCCTGATTTCATGACCTCAAACGGCGTTGCTTGATACCTGCCCTTTCTCAGCCACAGACATGCCTGTCAGGTACTGACAGAGGGAGAGACATAGCCTTTTTGATAAATTGTACAATTCTCCTGCCTGTCTGTGTCTGTCAGAATACATCAGTCGCCTGACTAACCCATCAGTTCGAGGCAGTCTGAACGCCCGGCTATTGTTACACCCCCACTGCCTCCGCAGGAATAGAAACATTTAGCCATGCTTGAGAAGTCTTTTCATCTCACCGTGTAGGGCTCTATTACACCGATATGGCCATAACAGAATGCTTTAAAGGCAACACCGAGGCATTCGACACACTGTTAGTTTGTGTACAGAGCTGGGAGCTGAATGTTTAACACATAAATCTTTTTGTAGATGAGGGGTGAGAATCAGCAGGACGTTGATATGGAAGGTGAAGCTGTGGAGGCTCATCATGAAGCCTGAGCATTTTGTTTCTTGGTTCTTCTTGGTTCCTAAACCACCAACATCGGTTTTTCCTGGCTGGAAGATTTCTCCCGTTCCCCGAGGGATTACCTTCAACACACACACGGCCAAATGTAATGCAAAAACGATAACGGTAACCTGAATAAATCCAAAATGTACTTTTCAAATTGTTTTTCAGAAGAAAAACTCAAGGCTTTCAAGGAAAAATTAAATGGTACTTTGTAAAAAAACAGAAAAGAAACACCTGCTGCTTGCGCCATCCATGGTGGCAACAAGTCCCCAATGGATTAAGGTATTTACAAATGAACAGGAACACAAATATATATATGTTCACTTTTCTTTTGAGAAAGAAGAGTGAAAAAACAAGTTGTGTGAGTGCAAATATGCTCATTTTGTTTCCCAGTAGAGTAGCTAACTTTAAGGTTTTCATTGTGTTTAGCCTGGAGGGGAAGACGCTGTCTCTCTCTCTGCCGATTGTTTTTATTACAAATTGCAGTCTGCATTGTTGACCTGGAGGTAAAAGTCTAAACAGTGTGTGTCCAGGACACGTGGGACATCCTGAGATGCTAGCTGCCCCTTTTCCTGACCCTAGACCTGCCCGCACAAGTCCTGGGTGGAGGGAAGGTCAGCGCTGATGACCCTTGCTCCAAACCTGATTGATTGTTGAAGTATGGACCTGTCCGTTTTTTGGGGGGTTTTTTGTAGATGGGCCAAACCTCACAGTGATGGATGAGCGCAGGACAGAGTCTGAGCTCTGTGTGTGCGACTTAGATCCTGAGAAAGGATGGTTTCTAGGAACTGGAAATGATCCACAGTATATTGAAAATGGTGAGGCGGGAGAGCGTGGAGGGAGTTGTTCGGTGGCACACCGCCATCTCCACTGTCTTGAGTGAGTTAAGCTCCAGATGGTGCCGATTCGCTTCCTGTCCGTATTCAGACTCCTTATCATCCTGGTTCAGACCAATGACAATGACTTCTTCAAATTTCAGTTGTTTCACAGGTGGGTCTCCTGAGGTGCAGGCGTTTATTTTACAGAGAGAAGAGGTGTGGGGAGAGAACACGGCCCTGGGGGACGCCACTGCTGACAGTTCTTGTGTGGGAGAAGATGCTGCCCAGTTTAGGCAGAAGGGGGGGGGAATACCACCAGGTCTTGGAGCTTTTCTGGCATTGTGGAGCTGAAGGAGCATATTTACATGTTCATCAGTCATCTTTAGTGGATTCAGAGGGTCAAAGGCCAGACTAGTTGGAGGAGGAAGAGATGCAGGTAATCCTTTTTATTGCAAACAAGATAGTTGTGCTCATTCTCTTTCTCATGAGCACAGAAGTGAAAAGTTGTAGCTGTATTTGTTCAGCTTACTGTAAATCACCCCAAGCAATACATTTGCAATGTTCTCAGAGTATAAGAAAACACCAGGAGGAAGACAATTATTATCATTATCATTTTACTGTAGGTGTTATTAATATCCTCATCAAATAGATTTTAAATTTCTTTCTGGCTCCTGACATTTGCTTATTGATTAAACATCCTGGATGTTTAGAAGTATAAATCACGGCAATAGGCAAAAGCTACAGGCTGCAAATACATCTGCACAAAACTCCTTGGATATGTTGGCCAATTCGCCTGATATTATTTAATATTTCCAAAACTGACTCTGTGTGTCGACCTTTTCCTGGCCTTTTCTTTTCTTTCTTTCTTTTTTTTTGTGCAATGAAGCCTTTAAATTTTATTCTGACAAAACACCAGCTGCCAAATATTGTAATGAGGATTCTTCAGTAAGTATTGTATAACATATTGAAGAGAAAGCAACATGCTTTCATCTACATGAGTTTATCTCAAGTTAAGATCGCTCTAGCTGTTGAGCTTTCTCACCTATGTACAGATCTTTTTCTGATCATGAATGTTGATCAGTACTTTCATATAAAGCTCAAAATAATTTTGACCACTGCTAACCTAAACACACTGCGTCTTTGCTGCAGTTCTGCCTTCTGCACGAGTTAGAGGTTAAATTCTTGCAACAGTTTTTTCACTGGAGGGAGCAAAAAAAAAAACAGCAGCGCTTTCTTTTATAAATACATATATTTCAAGCTTCATTTTATCACTAGTTATTTTACAAAGCAGTAAATTTGCTTCAATAGATAAATAAATAGGATAAGCATTCTTCATGATTGCTGCTGCTCCACGATGTTGGCAACATGTGAAACAAAGCGTTCTTGTTTTTTAAAAACTGGCCAGGAAACACAGCTTTGTTAATTATTTGCTTGAAGAGCGCCTTGGAGTGTTTTTTAAAATTTTATTTTCATTAAACTGCATCTGTACACACACACACCCCCCCACACACTTTCTCTCCTCTCGCTGTTGTCCTCTAAGTAACGGAAATCCTTTTTTCTATAAAGAGGTATGTGGATAGTTTTTACATCTTACACCTGTCTGCATTTACCTCATTTGCATTGATGCATACTTTGTTGTGATTTTAATTAGGGTGCAGGCTGTGGGCAGACTTTATATATACAAAAAAGATGCATGAATAGAAAAAAGGTCACGGTTTTATCCATCTGCTCTCAAGTTTGAAAGAAGCAGCTTGTTTTAGCAGGAAACTGGGTTCTGCTTAAAGGTTGTGAGCAGTAAATATCTTACCCAATCGACAACCCTGTTAAGTGACTTCATGTAGTATTAATCTTCATTAGTTCGTCCTGCAGGATGAGACTGATGTTTAGTCGAGGAATGGCCAAGACCAAAGTGACTTTAGCCATTTTTAAATTCCTCCAAAGAAAATGATTGCGTTTTGTAAAAAATTACTGACAGCACACCACTTCTCAACTCTACTTCAAGTGGAAATAATCATCAGCTCTTATCCTCTCTGAGTATTTATTGACGCGTCCAACTGTCCCACAGCAGTTCTCGATGTTTTTCTTCATCGGTGGAGACATGCGCAGTAAGTGCACGTAGAGACCAGCGGGTTTTTAGCGAGTTGCTGATTTCTTTTATGGAAGAATTGTACTTGCTGATTCTCTGTGAGTGGTCACAAATTAGGTTTTAGCTTCATAAGTGACACAACCAGCGGGTCTTGGTCATATCGCCTGAGTTTGTTAAGGACATATAGATTTTAAAAGTTCTCAAGTGTTTGCTTGACCATCCTAAGAGCGAGAACCAAGATGGTGAAGTATAATAATAAGCAGCCAGTACAGGTGGATGAGTGGCGATTTGATGTGGGAAACAAACTGTGAAGATTTGGTAAGAGGTCTGGCAGCAGCGTTCTACACAACATGTAGAATATAAATAACGGTTTGCTTAGGCAGGTGAATGATGAGGTGCAGTGGTCAATACATTTTGAAGAAATGAATGCATGAATGACAACTTCCTGTTCTGTTTTTAAGATAATATTACTGAATGCTAAAGTCTGCTTACATACAGTTGCACTGACAGGGGGCAGGGTGAGTTTCCAAATACTGACCGCTTTCTACCATTTCTATTTTAGGAACTAAGACTTATTCCTTGTAGCATACAATTTTTATCACATATAACTTCATTTAAGGACATTTTTGTCTCAGATTCCATATTAACAGCACCATTGTACATACAGCTCTGGAAACGATTGAGAGAGCATTTAAAACGGCCCGTTTCTCTGATTTGACCTTTTCTAGGTTCGTGTTTGATTAAAACGACCGTTGTTCTTTTATTCTACATTTCTCCCAAATTCCAAGCAGAAATTTTGTATTTGTTTGCACAAAATGAGAAATGGTCAAAAATAACGACAAAGATGCAGCACTTCCAGACCTCAACTAATGCAAAGAAAACAAGTTCATATTGATTTAGAAACAACAAAACTAATGTTTTAACTCAGGAAGAGTTTGGAAATCAATATTTGCTGGAATAACCAGGAGGCTTTCAGTGGGGTTCAGTGCAGTGGGCTCTTCATATTTTACAGAGCTGTACATTGATGTATTTAACACTTATTTATCCTGCTGCATTAGCTCAATAAACCTTTAAACAGAGCCTAACTTTAAAGATTACTATCCCTTCCAAAAACAGCTCCATCCCAGGTCTGACGCAGGCAGTCATTAGAGGAGACCAGAGCGCCTTCTGACCTCATTATTGGAGCCAAAGATGAGCTTCTCTTTGTTCCCTCTGCTGGCCGTGGCACCTCCTTCCTCCACCTGCTTGCCTCTGTCTCTGCTCTTCTTTGTTCCTCACTAACAGGCTGCGTTTCTCTCTCAGATGTGGGGGCACCGTCAGACTGAGCAGCTTTAGCCGGCTGAAGTTCTGCGAAAGCAAGGAAATGAAATTCTAATTCTGGGAGTAATTACGACGATAGATTAAACAAGGGGAGCTGATTGTGCTGGTTTAGGCTCGAACTTTTACATTGTTACTCTGAGCTTTTTTTTGACTGCGCCTACTACTAATGCAATTAGAGCTGCAGTCATAGTTGTTGTCTTCTGAAGTCGTGTTCATTGTTTTTGATTTTCTTTTTCTTTTTTAATCAGCGGACGGAGGTTTTATGTTTGCACGAGTGTGTGTGGGGCAATCTGGCAGCTGCTCCAGCCTCAGGAGAGTCTGAGACAGAGAAGTGAGGGAAATGAAAGTGGAGAGATGATGGTGGAGTGGGGTTGGGGGGGCGCCCTCGGTGAGCCAGGGATCATTGATGGAGCTCTCTGGAGAGAAGAACAAACAAACTTTAAATCAGAAAGGATGAGAGGGGCCACGGCCTGCAGAAATAGAACCCTCGACGGTGTGTGTATGTGGGTGTGTGTGTGTTCGGACGCACTTTTTGTGCACAGCGCACTCAGCCGGGCGTGAAAAGTTTCAGAGTCTGTGTAAAGTCACGTACATAAATGGAATCTGGGCTTACGGTACAGTATAAGCAAGGCTTTTCCAGCGGTGTAAAGAGGCTTATAGGTAGCTGGTAATGTCACCAGAAGGGTTTGCTGTTCTCGCGGAAAGGTGCCCGAAACTCTTAGGAGAGCACGACAAGCTTTGCGAGGGAAGATAAGGCGGCCGCGAACCATTCTGGAGCCTTAAGCAAAGATTAGATACTAAATATTTTACCCAACAGTAACCGCAAACATCTGGCATAAAAGTCTTTCCCCTCGGGGAAGTCGACTGCTTAATTCGCTGAATAAGACATAACTTTAACACCTACACTATCTAGTTCCAAACATTAACTTTGAACAAAAGTCTATATGCACACCCTTTTTGAAGGATTTTCAGGTTCACGCTGCTGCTGCCTTTCCCGTTCCCGTTTCGTTTGCTTAAAGACTTCTCAATAATAGATGGAAACAATATTTGTTGACCAACCTTTTTCAGCGTTTTTGGCAGTTTCTCTGTCAGGTTCAAGTCGGGATTTTTGATTGAACGCTTGTGTGAACTTTAGAGTAGGGTGAGTTTGGTCATATCTGTTGTGATTATGATTTTTCGTTTTACTTTTTTGTTTTTACTTTTATTTAATATCAACGTAGAAAATACATGGTCTGATATGTTACATTAGTGAAAGGAAGACAAAATCACAAAACTAACAAAGAAAAGAAAACAGATGATATTGTGCTGCAAAGAATGAGTATTATTAACCGTGTGTGTGTGTGTATGAGTGTGTGAGCAAAAATGGTGATATGAACGATATTATCAGTATGTAGAGCAGTTAAAAAAACAAAAAAAAAAATTAACACTGGCAATAATAATAATACATCAATAAATTATGAAAGACAGATAGATATAGACATGTGACGGAACAATTAATGGAATTGATAAATTAATTCTACTGAGTGGAATTTGTTATATTGCTTACACGAACTACATGAAATTAGAAGGGAAAAATTATGCAGAAAAAAGGAAAAAGAAGAGCAAAGCAGGGCAGAAACAATGATCAAAATACATAAATTATGTTATTCATAGTATAAAAGAGACTCATATAAAATCTGTATTATTTTCCGTTGAAATTTGTTCAATGAGTAAATTTTTCCAATGTGTCACACTGATGGCGGTCCTTGTTTTCCAGTTCACAAGAATTGTTTTCTTAGCAATGATTAAAGCTATAAGTAGCTGTTTAGTATTTGGAGCATCACTAATAATGTTGGTGTCTCCCAGTGGACAAAGAGAAGGTGATAATGGGATGAGACACCCAAACCTACTGGAGAGGGATGTAGTTACTTTTGTCCAGAATTGTTGAACAGGTTTTCATAACCATAAAGCATGAAAGAATGCATCAGGGGTATTCATTTCTGCACAATTCAGACTGAGCCAAAACACATCTTATGCAGTCCTTGAGTTATATTGAATGAGCTGAAGATTTGAGTTTTTTGCCACATATGAGATATTATTGCAAATGTTAATCCAGAAGTCACAATCTGGGTTTATATTCAGATCTCTTTGCCATTTTGAAATAGATATGGATATTGTTGAATCAATCCTGTTTAACATTCTGAATATCGACTGAGTTTTCTTTCTAGATGCGATTTTAATTTGTGCATTAGGTTCTATAATGAGGGTCATATTTACTTTCTTTTAATTGAAGATATTCTAAGAATTGAGTATCATCACGTTTATGTTGTTTAGTTGTCATTATGATTTAAAAAAGAGCAAACACAACTATCTGAAAGCAAGTGGCTCTGCCAAACCACTGACAATTGTCAGACAAATCATTTAGTTCTATACATTTCATATGTTTTAAATGATTGTCGTGGTATGTAAACTTATGAGCCCAACTGCAACCGATCACAAAAACTACAACAATATTTGTGTTGCGTCTTGTGAAAAACGCAATAATCGCAGCATAAAATATTCAGAAATCATACTCACACACTTTGAATTGGAACAAAACAAACACAAAAGCATAAAAACTAAAAAAAAGTTGTGGTTCTTTTATCATGTGTGGGCCTTTCTGTTGCAGTGCTCCCTTTGCTTCCATTAGTTGGTTCACTTTGTCTAAAAAGGACTCAAAAGAAAACGAGTGTTTTTTTTTTTCATCATCTACTGCTGTTGTGTTTTCTTTCTGCACGCAATGACAAAACCAGAGGTGCCTTTGTGGCGAAGTTAACGAGGCCACGCTGCGGCGGATAAGAGCATCGCTAAAGAGTGTTTATTTATTAATCAAAGACAGCCTGGAATAAACCAAGGAGTTTAAACGTTTGTAAATACTTCAGCAGATTTATTTCATCCTCAGAAGAACTGCTCAGCATCTCACAATTCGAATTTGAACCTGGCAATCTGCTGCAGCAGTCCACCGACGTGCCTCTGAAAGTTGACTTATCTGTGTCTCCTCCTCGTGTCTGTCGTTCGCAGTGTCCTATCAGGTGAAGCAGGGCACCTGTGAGGTGGTGGCCATCCATCGCTGCTGCAACAAGAACAAGATTGAGGAGCGATCGCAAACCGTCAAGTGCTCCTGCTTCCCGGGGCAGGTTGCTGGGACGACCAGAGCCAGACCCTCCTGCGTGGAAGGTAAAAAGTGTGCGACGATAGCTCATGAGAACGGTTCCAATCACTGGTTTTATCTTCCTTAAACTCCCAAAGGCCTTCAACTCTTACCCACACAACCGTTTGTTGTAATTGAAACCAAAGGCAACATTCTTGATGGCTTTTCTGTTGCTTATTTGCATGTTTGGTCAAAGGGAATTGAGTCATATGAGAAACACGGCTGTCATCTGTCAGTTGGAGTCGACAACAAAATTTGGTGTTAAACTTAAAGGCCACTTCAGTGTTTGTCAGGAAATCTGGAATATTTCTAAATATCCTGCACTCGTCGACCAGTTCATTACATACTTGACGGTATATTTTACTGTCATGATGGTTTATGAGGTGCATGGTAGACTAATAACATTAAGTAATAACTCCAGAGCTGCAAACTTTACATGGGTTTCATATTTTCTCATGTAGTGTCGTTAATGGAGACGCGTGAATACAATACAGGAGGGAGGGAATCATACTTGAATCTACCATGTGTATGCAACTGGTCCCCATCATCACATTTTATTTCTCCTTTACCGTTGCTTTATGTCACTTTGTGAACCTTAAAAACTTTGTCTGAATTCTAAATTGTAGTTTGTTTGTTTGTTTGTTGAACTCTGGTTTTTGCAATAATTGAGGCACTGATTAATCTCACTGAGGTCCTAAATGTGTCTAATCAACCAGCTTGACTGAAGTTGCTGTAATGATGTTTGGGTTTCACGTTCTGTTGTTTGCTTCAGTATTTTTGCCTTAGTATCTACTTAGTTTCTTCTCCAGTTTTTTTTTAAACAGGTTTTGATGGTTTCTTATCGTCCTGTACACCAGGTTGTAGTTTGTAATCACCACACAGTGACTCAGTCACACACTTGCTATTGCTTAAGCTAAAGTTGCATCTTGTCTTTTATTCTGTGCATCATATTTCACACTTTCTTTTCCACGTTCACTTTTTTGTTCTTTCTCACGTTTTGGGGTTAAGCTTGGGATGTGCTTACATTTCAATTTTAATTTGTTATTTTTGCTTTATTTGCATTTATGCAAGACTTCTGTCCTCCCGGACCGCTTGCCTGACATCTGGACAATAAATCTGTTGATGAAAACAATATTTATCAATTATAATGACAATAAATAAGTTCTGCTTTAAGCACGTCAAAAATACTCAAGACTCACCTTTTAATCATGTTTAAGAACATCGGAAGCCGACTGAAGACAGCTTTTACTAACTCCAGGATTCCTTCAAAGGACGTTTGAGGTTTTGTTTATCAGTTTACGGTTAGGATTTTAAAAAATGTTGTTTTTTTAACATGCGGTACAGATTAATTGTGCCCCTGGGAGACTTTGATGGGGGACCAACATGAAATAGAAAGTAATTCTAAGGCAGGTAATGGGAGCGCTGTGTTTTAGGTTCTCTACCTTTTGATGAGACAGATGTTGGATGTTTAAGCCGCAGTTAAAAGAAGTTATATTACCCAGGATACCAGAGTATGTAACAGATACGTTTTCCCTTTATTTTTACAACTTTTTTTATGATATAAGAGAACAGTTTTATCCTAAATGAGGCAATATAATACAATCAAATTCCTGTCTGACTGGATTTTGACACTATAGTTGCTGACTTCCTATTACAGTCTTAGAAACATAAAGGTTGAGATGCAAAATCAACCTTGGCTGTGTGAATGGCTCTGTTTTTCTGTGATGGACTGGTGAGCTCTCTAGGTCACTTCCTGCCCTTTTCTCATCGGTCATTACAACTGGTCACCAGCAACCCCCCCTAGCATTGAATGAACGTAGAAAATTAGAGAGAAATACGTTGTGAACAGCTTACAATGCCAAGAGTAGTTAGTCTGAATACTGATCGGAACAATTAGCGAACCCTGATGTTTGTGCAACACGCTCCGCTCAGCTGTGACTTCATTCCCAGACCAAAGCTCTGACGTCCGTGACGAACTGAATCCAGCATGCAGTACTAAAGATGGACCGAAACCAAGCAGCGCGCGTGTTTGTGGAGTATGGTTTATGTTTTGCTTCTTATCTCTGCGTCTTTATTCTATTTATGGCCTTTTTTTATTTTTATTCCTGAATATTGTGCTCTGCTGGCTGCATGCTATCGAATAAGAGCGCCAATACCCATCTGCAGTGCGGCCAGAACGACCACTAATGCATTCAGAGAACTATTGTGGACAGATGAGACCAAAGCTGCATAAATCACTAAAGTTTAAATGTAACTAACATATTCAGTTTGCAAGAAAGAAATTCACTGTGTTTGTACTTAGCTGGCTTTTCTATTGAACTTCGGTTGTTTTACTGAAATTTCCATGCTTTGGATTGCATTTAGGCTAATCTACTAATACACTACTAAGTTCACGCAAAACACATACTTGTGTAAACCCGTTTTTGTCTCCTGGTGTGAGGTCTTAAAGCTTGGCTGTGGAAATGACAGACAGACAGATGGAGGGTCTTGGTGGCGTCCATAGACTGCTGTTAAACCTGTTTGTCCACTCCATGAGCTTTTCCCCGGCAGGAAACAAGCAGTGTTACTGACCTCTATCATCCGCAGACGCTCCACAGAGATCAAACACACACACACACAGACACACACACGCACAGAGTCAGCCATCCTGATCGAATCACGCTGCGTTAGCCGCTCTGCCAGAGGAAGATACATGGCTGCCTCGGACTGGAGTGGAGCCGGTGACCCTCCAAAGCGCAGGGGGTTATTCAAACTGTTAAGGTCAGCTGGAGAGAATTGAAACTATTCAGAGCTCCCACTAGAGTGACTCTATCAGATTGTCAGCTGCCTGCTGTTGTGATTTCTTGTGAGAACGGAGAATCAGCACATTTGTTGACCTATGTAAACAAAACCTGGTTAAAGTGAGCCACACAGTTTTAATGGAATAAAACAAACAAACGGATATTTGAAAGTCTTTGTTCATTTTTATGATAAGTGACACGTTCATTATTTCATAAAGTTTTTATTTCTATTTGATAAAATGGGTTGACCTAATTATATGTAAGTTTGAGTAGCATCTTGTCTTTTTACATGCAAATTAACAAACAGATCTATCTATCTATCTATCTATCTATCTATCTATCTATCTATCTATCTATCTATCTATCTATCTATCTATCTATCTATCTATCTATCTATCTATCTATCTATCTATCTATCTATCTATCTATCTACTTGTTCAGTCACTATGTTGCTGTTGCGCCATGTGGCCAGTAGGAGGAGCTTTCCCCTCTGAAATGGCTTCTCCACAGTCATACCTGCTGCTTCATTCCAGCACTGTTTTCAGGCTGTAAAAAAGTAGATTTGTTTTTTAACCTCTTTGATGAGTTCCTAGATGGGAACTGTTGCTTGATAATGATAAAATCAGGCAACCATGGCAAAGATGATTGGCTGGGTAATGAAAGTCAGGAGGAATAAGGAATTGCGTGAAACTCCGCTAACCTCTCGGAATAGTCATTGCCCCGGTGCCTTGCTTTTGTTTGTTCAAACCCAGGGCTTTGCTAAAAGGAAGAAGTGCCACTGATGAAAGGCTAATAGGTTTACCATTTGACTGAGCCTCAGTCAGAGATAAATTTGTTTTGATGGTTTTAATGACTTTTTTCCCTCTGACTCACAAGTCTTTTGCACAGAATCAGCACACTTCCTCCTGTTCTCTCATTGGCATCTCATCTCTGGCACTCACTGCCTCTCACTTGCAGATCTAGGGCTCAGCGGGACTTATGCTGTGAGTCACGCTTGACCTCTGAGTCTGGGGTAACAAGATCTCACCTCATCCTTTTATTCCAAAGCACACAAAGGCATGTTGATGCACACTCTTCCATGCTTGTTAGTCTCGTTTCCTTGTGTTTTATTTTAAAGTCTCGATCACTGATAGAACAAGGCAGTCCGCTCTCAGTAGGAACCCTTTGTAGAAAAAGCCACAGTGTAAATGGAGCTACATTATTGATGATGTCTGAAAAATGAGTAATCCCTTCTAATGGCCGCTGTCTTCTATGGTGCGTCTTTCATCGTAAAACTCTTAAAACCAGCTTCCTGAAACTTTTTTCCCAGCTCAAATTAAAGGGGTGCTGAAGTCTGAGAACAATAACATTCTGCTGGAAGTACAACACCAAATTTACATGAAGTTACCTACAGTAAGTGTTGATGTCAAGACATTGAGAAAAGTCCTCCCTTACCACACCTCCATTCAGCTCCTTCAGACTAGCCAGCAGCAATTAGCAAGCACCTGGTGGAGCTGCACATCTGCTGAGCTCATTATACAAGATACTTCTCAGTATAAAAACATTGTTAAAGGGTTAATAGAGGAGCCATGTTGTGATGACTTCCTGAAGGAGGCTTTTTAGAAAGAGTAGGAGTTTTTAAAAGTCAAATTTCTTTTAAGTCGCATTACATTTTTTCCTGAAGCTAACAGCATGTGATTGTGCTATAAATGACACTATGTGCCTGGAAATGCCCCTTTAAAAAAACAGAACATCATAAAAAAGTGGAAATATGAAATATTTCACTATACGATTGTGTAATATTTGAGTTTCTCTTTCTGGAATGAGTGAGAAAAAAGACGTTTTGGGATCACCAAAGCTCCATGGCAACCATTTGATGCCAAAGTCTTTTTAACCTCTTTGATGAGTTCCTAGATGGGAACTGTTGCTTGATAATGATAAAATCAGGCAACCATGGGCTGACCATGGTCAAAGTCTACATACCAACTGGTTGTTTAGCAAAAAGCAAAATCTATGTCCTGAGTGGAGTTTGCTAGAATTTACTGGGAACATAATAGTTTGGTCAGATGAGGTTACGAGGTTTTTACAACAGAATAGTAACCTGTTTCGGTTGGTTGGGGAAAATGTCATTCTTTCATTTGGTTTGGTTTATTTTCACTTCACATTTGAAAGTTGACAAAGCTGCCTGTCAAACAGCCACAGCAGCTACTTGTTTGTGGTGCCGTCACAAGACACTGCCCAATATGAAAAGCAGTCAGGGGAGAAAACTTTCCAACATTTTTCTTTGGAAGAGTTGAACGGAGCGCTACATAAAAAGACAGCAGTGAGGGAAAAACTTTCGAAATGCTGCTGTGGCTACACCGACGGCAATGAGCTTTCACACCTGTCCGAACAGTAAACCTTTTAAAGTGGACCAAACAGCTCCAATGTGAAAGTGCCCAAAGGTTAAACTTCTCTACAACAAAGGGTGAACTTGCGGAAATACATCTAAGGCGCAGTATTATTGGTTACAGTGGAAGATGTTTGGCCTGGACAGTTTCCACCGAGCAGAGCAGTATGGGTCGGTGATGTTTGGTACCCTATTTTAGCTTGTCTTCACCAACAGTTGGACTCTCACTGGACAGGCGCGGTCATGCTGTGTCCAACAACAAACGTTATGCACCATTGTGTCTCTTGCTTGTCGCCAGCAGTGACGGTGTTTGGTCTCCCAGTCAATAAACTGTGTTGAGAAATGTCAATAGCTTCACCGTAACCGTAGAACTGTCCGGTGGAAGTGTTACGGTATGAAGGGGGCCAAGGACATGTGGAAACAAGACATTTGCCACCCTGTTGCAAAGACCTTTTTTAAAGTGAGTGAAATCACAATGTATTTAAAATGCCAGGTGATTTTAAATAAAAATTCAGGAGGCTCTACCAGTACGCTGAAATCGGGTCATCGTTGGGCCTTTCAGCATAATCGTCCAAACCGTTTGGCCAAATGAACACAAAAGGGGGTTTCCCAGACATGAAATCCCCAATCTCAGTCCCCAGACCTAAGTCCTGTTGAAAACCTGTGGGGTGAACTGAAGTGGAAAGAGCATAAGAGGGGCAGGTCCCCCCTCTCTGCCTGCACCAGCCTTGTGTAATATGACAGGATGAGACTCCTATCTCCCCTAAAAGCTGTGGTACAACTTAGTTACAGTGGAGATACTGGCCGGCACTGTATCAGAAGGATTTTATTTTGTAACTCTGAACTTTCCCAACACAACCCAATAAACAACAATTGGTCGCATTATTTTCCCACGATAGCTATGAGCTGAAGTCATACAGGCGTAGCCGTATGTCAGTCTTCCACAGACAACATCATTACGGAGGACGGAGACCCGATAAAACTGGAAACTAGTGGGCTTTGTTCCGTCCGTGACAGGCGTCGTATTTCATCGCTTGTTGCACAAAATTTTGTTGAACATTTCATCAGGTATCAACCAGCTGTTGTTTATCACCTTTCCCTTATTGTGGAGCTTTTGTCATTTTTCTTTCTTTCTCCTGTCCGTTCCCGCGAAGGTGTGCCGCTGTCCAATCTATTCCTGACAGTTTTCACAATGCTCTTCCCACCTGGGTTTTCTCGTCATGCGTACCTGGGCTGGCACGAATATGTGAGCTCGGGCTACGGCGATGCAGTGCGTTATTAAATCACCGCCGGGAAAAAGATGGATGCCACTCTCCACCTGCTTCTGTACTATAGAATCACTCAGTGGAACAGTTGCAAAGCCGTGGGGTGTTCATACCTCTGGGTCCATCCTCAGCCCAGATAGTGTGTGTGTTTGAAATAAACCATTTGCCTTTAAATAATAACGACCTCAGAGTAAAGGCACGGGGTTATTTATTATGCCTTCTATTCGATGCACAGCCTTTGCGGTATTTACCTACACGTATAAACCACAAAGCAGCCACACAAAGGTGCAGAGGTGAACTGCCTGTTGCAGTTTATGGTCCATGTTGGAGCGGCGAACGACTTTAGCGAGGGACTTTGTTAAGTATTAATGGGAAAACACTCCAGAAGATGCGTACCAGACTGTAGAGATTGTACGCTGCTTCAAGTCGAGGCAGTTGATCAAGCATTCGCATTTCATTGGTTCATCTTTTGACTTTAGATGAAAGGGTTAGAGGTTGATGAGAGATTTTCTTCATAGTCTTTTTTAGTTTGGAAAGTAACTTTTTGATGGCTTAGAAACAAGCTTCAGTGATATTAACTTTGCCACATTTTGCCACACTACTGTACAACAGCAAAGTTCATGTTTCAAGCAGATTTCCACATTTAGAGGATGACATGTTTGCTTGTTTTGTAAAGTATCGTAGGGTGGGATGCATCTCTGAGAATCAGTTTTCATATCTTGCCAAACTCTCAAATGGTTGTGGGCTTTGATTAGGCACTGAATTTGCAGCGACGTAACCCGATCCATCGACTCCATGTATCAGTGGCTGAGACGGATACTTTTGGCTTGCTAAGCATAAATTTAGCGACATTTGGAATGTATTAGTCAGAAAATATTGAATTCTAGAAAGTTGTTTATGAAATAACCTTTGCATTGACAAATCTATTTGTGACATAATTGTGCAGTCCCAGTGCCCGATTCTTTCCATTTTTAGATGATCGACTGTAAACTGAGCGGTCAGATGCTCAAAGCTTGTAACGTTTTCTGACTGCTTTAATTTTGTTCAAAACTTAATCCCTGACATATTTACTGTGTCCCTTGATCTTCATGATGCTGTTGGTTCACTAATGATCTCTAATAAAACTCAGAGGCCTTCACCACACTGTTGATTCTGTACTCAGGAGGGATTATGTAAACATGCTCTCCATTTAGTGGTGGCAAATTGTCTTTTTTTAGGGGTATCAGAGTAAAGGTGGCAGGATTCCAAAAACACATTACACATTTCAGAAAAAAAAAAGTTTTGAAAACTGTTCATCCTTTTACACTTTAAAGTTGTTAATCCCTCTTTGTTTTGTTTTCCACATAAAACCATAATAAAGCGCAACAACATTTGTGAGGTGTTAAAATGTGAATCGGTTCAGGTGTCATAAATGGCTTTGATATCTCATAACTAGCTAGAAGTTATGTAGCTCAGATGATACATTTTCATACGTTTTTGCTCCTTGTGTGTGTGTGGGGGTGTGTGTGTGTGTGTGTGCACTTTACATTTTTGTAACCGCCAATATCCAATTAACAAACACAAACAGCACCTGTGAGGCAGACTTGTGGCACTTCCAATGTGTTGATTGGCATTGTATTCAAAGCTGTAGATCTGTTGTTTCCCGAGCTGCGGCTGCAGTTTCTACTTTCTCCACTTGATGTCACAAACATTACAACGACAGCGGACGCCGAGACGGCGAGGAGTGATCAGCATCTTTCAAGGCTGAACGCTCTCTCAGAACAGAAGCTCGTTCTCCAAGAAGCCGCATTCAAAGACGGGAGCGGTGAGTGACAGCGTGCCACCTCGTACCAGATTGACGTCCTGTCATCAGCTGGAGACGAGGCAGAGCTGCGGGCGGCCTCGTGGCGTTCCCTGTCGCTGACCTTATTTAGGGAAAACCCCAGAGACTAGGCAGGGACCTGGGGAATAGCATAGCCCCAGTCCCTTGTCTCGCCTAATCACCTGCACCCTGAGCAAGGCGCCGTCTAGACGTTTACACCCGGAGCTGATCCCGCGCTGAAAAGTTTGTGGGAGTACTAAAAAAAGAGTGCCAATTCGAGAGCGGCCTCTGTTGTAATGAGCTGAAAGTAGGTGTGATGCCAGAGCTGTAAATTTCTTTCATTTGCATTAGGCAACTTTGGTGAATATCAATGCAGGCTCTTAATGAGAATGATGCAATTATTGTCAAAAGGAGTGAGAGGTGCTCCGTGTGCTGTCCTCATTTTTCTTCTATTTTAGGAATGTTGCTCATTTTCACTTTGACTTGTTTACTGACGTGGTGCGAATCCACCAGGAGAGATTAATCAAACCAAGTGTGACGCTGCATGTCGCATTAGATCAAAGTTATTATCGGTAGATGAGCTAATAAGACTTTTTATGAATGTTATTATTTACTTAGTTACCTTTGAAAGGTTATGTTAGCCAGTGATGAACTACACTGCCCCACTAAAATTGTATTTAACAAACCTTTATCAAAAGTCTTATTTAGACTGCTTTTCCCCAATAGAAATAAATAAAATACAGTCAAGCCAATTGTTTATGTTTTGCAGAAGCCACATAATTAGTAAGTATAATCCATCTGAGAGTCATTTGAATTTGAATGCAGCTGTACTTTGAAGAATCATTAAGGCCAAATAAAGCACCAGACATGTTAGAGAAAATGTTTCGGAGACGTTTGCAGTTCAGTCAAAGCACGCAGCAATATTCGACGTTTTGAACAACTCCCAAGGGAATCTGTTGACCCGACAACTAGTCACGCACTCCGCAAATCTTACCATTATGGTAGATTTGCATGACTGCAGCCACTGGTGGGAGAAAACCAGTGTGGTACTCTGGCCCGATTCTGACCAACATGGAAAACATGCAGAGGGAAAAAGATCTCCATAAAAACACATCCCCCCTGTGCAGCATGGTGGCGGCAGCGTCGAGCTGTGAGAACGCTGCCCTGGTGCAGGCGGAGAGAGGGAAGCTGGTCAGAGTTGATAGGAAGATGAAAGGAGCTGAAAACAGGACAATCCTGGAGGAAAACCTGTTTGAGCCCAAATGCAGAAAGCTTTTTTTTATTATTATTTTTGTTTCGTGTAACGTTATGAAAACCATGCATCCTTTTCCTTCTACTCCACACTTATTTGTTGTGATTTACAACATAAAATCTCTGCAAAATTACACTCATTTTGGTTTTATTTTTGACAAAATTAGACAAAGGCTTAAGAGGTGTGAACGTGTGAACCACCTGTCATGTGACTTGCAGAACATGTTTTAAAACAGAAACTCCTCTCCTGCGTTTTAGGTAATCAAAGGCAGAGCCAGAATGTGCACTTCTTAGCTTACAGACGTAAGAGTGAAAACAACAGCAAACAACTTCCACTGCTACATATTGTAGCCGCGTTGGCTTTTGCAAAAGTGCCTTGATTAAGGCTAAAGCTTGATACTTGTTTGACTTGTTTTTTAAAGGAAAAAGAAAAAGAAAAACAAATACTTTCTGGTTCTGAATGGGGCTATGTGCTGGCTCTGTTGTCAAACAGCCTCAAGAGAGGATTGTGAAGCTGGCAGTCAAACAGACTCCGCTTTGCTTGGCAAAGAATAAGTCTGGTACTGTCTTTCAGAAGATCATTCTGTGTTGTTTGTGGGCATTGGCTTTCATACAGATGAAACAAAACTTTAAGTAAATACACCAAGAGCTGATTAGAGAGTTTCGTTTTGGAAGGAGTCTGCTGGCGTTTTCTGCCTTTGCGTTCGCCGAGGCTTGTTGGGGAGGATGAGTTGCATGTGAACAATCCTAACTCAACACTTGGGGAATATTTTAAAGACATCCAATGGTGTGTTTTTCTTTTCTTTTTTTTAATGAACTGATGTGTATGCCAATACAAACACAGCTGTGGAGTGAAGGAGGAATTTTGTCTGCATGCAATACACAGATTTGAAAGCTCCACCGATTGAAAAAGATCCAAAAGTTCTGCTTTTTTTTAAATATTTGGGGTGATGACATCACAAGAGGCACAAAAAAAAGCCCAACCTGATCAGCTGGCATTAGTAAGTATTATAGTGAACTGCCAAAATATTACATATTTCGACAGAAATAGATGCAAGATGGAAGGACGTATGCCTTTTGTGATGTCATCAGAGACATTTCTGATTAAATAAGGATTTACAATAAAATAGCAAAATATGGAAAACTTTGTAGACAAACTATATTTAATGTGAGTTAGACAGATTTTGCAAGTCTAGCAAGTCGCTTTATAAAAACAACAACGTTTTATAAAACCGTAAGCTGCTCCTTCAACGTGGTGATGAAGAAGAAAAAATACACATAAAAAGAGATTGCCTTGACAGCCTTTCAGTTCTGCTGTGACCCAAATCACTAATAATTATCCAGCAATAATTAGACAAATGGGGCCGTAGCTGATTATACCTGCACTGTTTTTATATGCCTGACCTGCTGGTGCATGTCTCTGAATGGCGTAGCAGCTGTTTTATCTGTGAGACGGCGCATCATGCAGCCATTCTCCATTCTCAGGCAATAGGTTGCAGGAAATTAACTTAACCAACCTCTTCGCCGCTCTCATATCTGAGAGCAGGCGAAGAAAAACTACCACTGCTGCTGCTGAGCAGCGCTATCATCACCTGCGTAATTGCGTTACCATTGACCTGTTTGTACCTGCCCCCGAATGCTGTCCGACATCTGAATTATGGGTGACATCACAGGTCCGTTACCCAGCCCGGTCTTTGTCAGCCTGCTTTGTGTGTGTGTGTGTGTCACTTTCCCATTCTCACTGTCTGTCCCATTCTCTTGGTAACACAATGAGATAAGGTACAGCGAACACCAACTCTGTAGTAACTCTCAAAGGCCATGCCTGTTAGCGCCGCACACCGAGGCTACTGTTTTTGATACTGCCACATTAACAAGCATTACACAGTCATTGGGTTTCAGAAGCTCTTACCACCCCTGAGCCCACACATCATAACAGTGGGATTAACATTATGCCCTAAGAAAGCTGTGGGAGTTTTCTTCTCTTTTTTAGTTGTTTTTGTTGAAATTGACCAACTTCAGGCTAGCTTTCTTTTTCTTGTTTTTTTTTTCCTTCAATCTGCTTACATTTGCTTCTCTCCTCTTCTTTTTTTTTAAAGAAGAAAATTGCCTCCTTCTGTTCCTGAACTCCCTGGTAGTCATCCTCAACGGGCCTTTTTCCTTCCCACCCTCCTCTCTGCCTCTCGCAGCTCATTTCCACACTACAAAGATGCTTTACTGGTGAAAACCTATTATTTTGCCTTGCCTTCCTCCGTCCCAACTTTTTATTTTAGTCACAGTGTTTCTTCTTCTTCTTCTTCTTACATGGTGCTTGAGAGGATTTCAGCGTGTTCCTATGCATGAAAGCCATTTTGTTCTTCCTAACAATGTCAGCTTTTCTGCCTCCTTAGCCGCAAACAATAGACACGGGGGCATCAAACATTTCTATCTAAACAGTATCAAAGTGGCATCCCAGTGTAGGAACAGGTACGTCGTTTTAACCGACTCTAAAGTTGCCTTTGAGACGGGAGAATGGATGGAGGATGAGTTTGGTGAGAATAAATGGAGTTTTCCTCAGTTGTCAAGCTGAAGATTTTAACGTCGGTTTGTAAGACGGTGAAAATGTTTGGGTTTTACGTCCAGATTAAATATGGATCTAAGAAGGTTTTAATTTTCTGTGCGCTCTTGGAGCTTCATTCGACATGTTGATAGGAGCTGAAAGGTTTCATCTAGGAAACAAAGGCAATCTGGCAACACATGACTCATTTATACAAAGACAAGACTTAAGGAATAGAGATAAGGGGTAGGATTAGATAATTGTTCACTTTTTACTACTCTTTTCTTTTCAAACATTAATGTAGTGGTAAAGTTATTATTTTGTTCCTAGTTATATATGGACATGTTTTCTCTGTTCAAGTGATTGCTTGCTTTCTTGATTTTTAAAAAAAGAAAAAATTGAAATAAATAGAAAAGATTTAATAAAAATCAACGTACTCAATTTAGTAAATGTACCTTCAGTGCAGGCAGATCTCACAGGATGAAACGTAAACAAATTTGGGGGATGAAAGAAAGTTACAATTCTTATGAAAGGGTTCGTATGTTTGAACGTTTTCAAATTTTGCTTATGTCGCAACCACAAACTTTACCGCATTTTATTAGGACTTTTTGTGGAATAACTAAAGGAATACTTGAAATGTGATGGTTTTCTACAGTTTTTCCTAAAAATATCTAAAAACTGCGGTGTCCATTTATCTTTCAGCCCTCCTGAGTTTTACCGACACACTTGTGCCACAAAAAAAACAATTTTTTTAACAAGACACCTTTGAGATAAACATGCCCCGCCCTCATGTTTACATTTTAGATAAAGATGGAGGCAAGAAACAGCAAGGAGTGACTTTTTCCACTTTGAACTGACTGAATGACAACGAACGCTCTGCAGATTTGTTTGCACTGCCTGATCGATTTAGGGTAAGACGGCTCGTCGGGTTTGGCACAAACCAGTTGAGCTCAGCAGCTTTCAGGCAATCGACCAAAAATGAAGCATTCTTTTTTTTTTTTCATTTTCAAATAGTCAATACAAAGCACAAAAATAAAACAGATACGTTTGACTCTTGTAAATTTTAATAAAAGTTTGCTCTCATTAACGAACCGCCCCCCTCCCCTTTTTTTAATTTAGTCCATCACTACACGGCACGCAAAAGAATCGTTCCAGAGAGTTATTTTTTGCCGTCGATGACACAGATTAGATCCTAATCATCATTAGCGGTTATTTTCTTTTAATTTGGAGGAAGCGCCGCGCTCTGATAGCGTATCTTTATGATAATCTAGTTTCTTTGCTCTCTGTTTTACACAATGGGAATAACAATCACTGTTTTCTCTTTTTGCGCCCTGCGATTTTTTAAATTTTCCACCCAACAGAATCGAAGGCCGAGCAGAGAGACAAACTTTCATTACCGCACACTGAAAAAAATAACTCTTTGGATGAACATAAAAAAAATCATGGGAAGGATTTCCACCTGATTACTTTGCTTTATTTCAGCACCATGTGATTCTGTTACTCCTATTTAAAGCAAATGTGTTAGGTCAACTTAATTTATTAAGGTTATTCCAATGTAAAGCAATTGTGTTGGCTCAATTTAATTTATTAAGGTTGATTCTGAAGGTTGACTCATTTACTATAGTTGGACCCAATGTAATTTAAAAGAGCCAGCCCAACTAATTTGCAATGTTTTGGACCAAATAATTTACTTTACTTGATTAAGATTAATGCAAATTTAGAAACTTGCATTAGTTGAAACCACCTTTTTTTTTTCTCCGAAGAGTTTTTGCAGCGCTAGTGGCTCGTATTTTTTTGCGACAGCAGGCAGACAGGAAAGAGGGCGGAGGAGGACATGAAGCAAAGGTCGCCGGGACCGGGAGTCGAACCAGCCTTAGTCCTCGACGGCGTCGGCTAACCCCCTGCGCCACCACAGCACGCCCGAGAAACCAACTTATGTTACAGTGGTACCTTCACACTACTTAATTAAGTCGATCCAACTCATGAAAGTTAAGTTAGCTCAACAAACATGCTTCATGCTGAAAGAAAGATATTTAATCGTGTGAAAATCCTTTCCATTATTTAATTACGTTAATTCAAAGACATGTTTTTAAGTTACATTACATTAAGTGTTTTAAGACAGGACTGGGTGAAAGGGTAGAAAGAACACTCAACAATTAGAAAAGGCACAACTGAACTGTATTTTCAAAACCCAGCCACCTCACTGTATTTTCATGCTGTAGTTTTTACAGCCATTTGTTACAGTGCAGTTCTTAAATGCCAATAGTGCCCTGCAGAGAAAAACAAATATCTATAGTTTAATGTGTAACTAAAACCGCTTTGAAGTTTTCCCAGGCGCAAAACAGTTATGTCGCGTGATCTTCCATATTTTCTCGTGATCCCCTGATCTCGCTAGACCCTCTTCGCTGGGAGATCAAGCTGACTATAATGAATCAAGTTATCTCAACATGATTCAATTTCATAAACGTTACGTTGTTGAATTTCTTGTTTATCCAACATGATTTTATCACGTTTTCGTTTCAAACATAAAATTATTGTGTTAAAAGTACATGATATTCTGTTGTTAATGTAATAACCCCCGGAGTTAATTTTTTTCGGCGGGAGATCAATCTGACTAAATTGAATCACGTTGTCTCAACTTGAATACATTTTATTCAAGTTGAGACAAAAAACGACTGTCTCCCGTGATCTCGCGTGAATTTGCGTGATATCCCGTGATCTCGCGTGAATTTGCGTGATATCCCGTGATCTCGCGTGAACTTGCGTGATATCCCGTGATCTCGCTCGTCGTCTTCAGCACAATATCAGACTGACTGTAATGAATCGTGTTGTCTCAACATGATTAAATTTCATAAACGTTAAGTTGTTGAATTTCTTGTTTATCCAACATGATTTTATCACGTTTTCGTTTGAAACATGAAATTATTTAGTTAAAAGTACACGATATTCTTTTGTTAATGTGATAACCCCCTAAGGTAATTTTTTTCAGTGTAGGGCGCAGAAACATATTCATGCAAAAAGTCATTCACTCTGTTGAGGTTTAGCAGTTAAATATTTTGTCAGATCTTTGCAAATCTTGGCGCTCACATTAACGCTGTTTTACATGCTGGGCCGGATGATTCCAGACAAGATGTCCTGCTGATCTTCTGGACAGAAAAAGAGAAAAGAATATGACTCTCCCCAACCTGACAGAAATAATAAGGTTTGCACACAACTGCTGTTGACCACAAATGCTGTCTCTGTTGCAGGAGGATCTTGACAGCAAACTCTGCGTTGTGCATTGCTGGTATCTGCACTAAAAATATCCCCATGCCATCACTCCTGATACTACTAATTGAACCATTTTTAGCGTATTTCTTTCCTCCTCTGTTAAATATGCTAAATATTCAGTTTTTCCCCCCTCTGTGTATGATCTGTTCAATTTCTTCCTCTCTTCACTTGCCTTGAAATGTCATCTCTGTGCTCCAGCCTCTATTGTCGCCCAGAAGTGGTGGTGTCACATGCAGCCCTGCATGGACGGAGAGGAGTGCAAAGTCCTGCCCGACCTGACAGGATGGTCATGCAGCACCGGCAACAAAGTCAAAACCACCAAGGTAGGAAGAAAACCTGAAAACCTACAGGCAATATGATGACTGTCTCAGTTTATATGATCCTAGGTTGCTGTAACGAGGGATGATATTAAATGCATGCAGTTGCAGAATGATAAAATGAAACCCCATCTGGTCAAATTAGAAGGTTGTTTTAAAAAGGGGGGATTTAAATCATTCTTCAATCGTTGGTCATTTCAAACCATCATCATCATCATCAAGCTGCAACGCAGCTTCCCAGAAAAATGGCCGCTGCTTGCATCACTTCACCCAAATCAGCCATTTATTAAATAATCTTTAACGGCAGAAGTTCAACTGCTGCGTTGAAATCTTTGCATCCAGTTCAGCAAGTTCAACTGCTGTCTATTAAAATTTAACTAAGAGGACGTACGGCAGATCAAGCCTTTTTAGTACCTGGGTGTTAGTCAGACCAGCCTTCGCTCCCTAGGAACCAGTACGAGATTCTCACCCTTGAGTAAACAAACCACATTTGATTAAATACAGAAAAGTATTTAGTAACTGGTTGATTAGTCGTGCTATCTGCTCAAGGATCCAGCTTGTAGTCAGGTACTTCACAGACATGTAACTCATAGTTTCTTTTCTCTAACTGGGTAAAAAAGGTTGGAGATGCCATTTTTAAGCAGAAGAGGAAGGTATGATGAAATATTTGAGTTGTTTGGAAATCCAAACTTTTAAAAGGGAAGGTATTATGGATTTTCTATCAAGCAGGATCAAATCAAGTCACCTATGTTACCTTCAGTTGTTATAAAAATGCTTTATATACAGCACAGACCAAAAGTTTGGACACACAGCTGTGTCCAAACATTTGGTCTGTACTGTACATCAAACATGACATAAATGAAATTTGACTCAGCAATTTAACGCTTTGAAATTGGGCCTCTGTCTCTTTAAGTAGCTCCTACTGTTTCCGACACTCCGCCTTCAGCATCACAGTTCTCCTCCATGTTGCCATTTGCAACCATTCCTATGAGCACTGGACTGAGAAGCAATTTGTGTGATGAGCTCAGCAGTTCCACCAGTTGTTTGCGAATTGCTGCTGCCGCTAGTCTGAAGGGGCTGTGCTTGGGAGGCGGAAACTCGGCTGGAGGCCGCAGCTCCAAGGAGGAACGTTGGGTAGTGAGGCGTATTGTGTGAGCAAGCGTTTAGGCACCCTGAATGGTTGCCATGGGAGATTCAAGGATTTTTCAAACATGCATGAAATAATGAAAACAACACTCCAGGTGTGTTTTTGCTGAAACAAAAACATAATAACATGATGTAAATCTCAACAAAAAGTCACTCTTACATAATGCCCCTCCTTTATACCTTGGTGTGTTTTGATTCCCCTGATGATACAAAAATTGTCTATTTAGCATTCAGGCTAAACGTAAAAGAAAATCCAATCAGTTTTGCTTTTTCTTCTCTTTCCTGTTTGATTGTTGTTAGACAAATTGTCTTGGCAACAGCAACTGTAGCAGTGCAACGGAGTGTCTTTTCATATGTGGCAGCAACTAAGGATGCAACTTCATCAGTGTCCAGTGGGGAATGGATGGCGTGTCCGCTCCTGCCTTGACCAAGATTTAAAGCAGATCAACCCGACCTTGAGCTTTAATTCGGTGCATTTCTTTTCTTTAAGTTTTCTGTTCTTATCGGCTGCAGGTGAAGAAGTTTCCAGCTTTATGTCTCCTTCACTTTTCTCCGTTAAGACGGCCGCCAACGAAACGGGTCTCACAGGGCGAGCAACGGCATTAGGGACAATGCAAACAAATGTTTGGCTTGTCACAAGCATAAATAAATAAGCCTCGAAAAAGTTGGCAAAAATCGCAGAGAAAATACGCGCTACCTCAACAACAAGCGGGCCCCTTAGTGCGCATCATGTTTTATTACAACTCTAAGTGTAATTCATACAGCCGCTATATGATGCAGAGTAAATGAATGTCATTCAGATGGGATAAATTGATTTAAATGAGGGTCCTTCATGGCCCTTTGTAAGTAGTTGAAGTGTGAAAGTTAATTTGAAGCTGTAGACTGCTCTGTAGCTGTGTATGTGTACGCGAAAGCCGGGGTGTGTGTGTGTGTGTGTGTCGTGGGACTGACTGAGCAGGTGCTTTTTATTTACAGGTGAAATATAAAAAGAGAAACAGTTGGAAGGGGTAGGGGGAAGCGGCGCAGGCGCCTTGAGAGTAATTGCTCGAGAGATGGCACAGCAGCCCAACATCTGTCGTATTCATTAGAATGCATTATGGCGGGAGCCTTCCACAGAGGCTGTACAATTAAGAGTCATAATTAAATTGGTGAGCGGAGTAGACTGAGGAGCCGAGGCTCTTCTGAGCTCCATCACAGGCAGCACAATTAATGACCCCGAGTCTAACACCAACTCTGGGAGTGAGAGGTGCAATTATCTTCGTCCTGTTGCCTTTTCATTTCATCCCTCTTTTTTTTTCTGATTTGTCCCACGTAGCCTGACTAGCTGGTCAGCTGACTGCTTTAATTGTGCATTTGCAAGCAGGGAAGCAGTTACTCGGAGACGTGGTGGCAGATGTCACGGCAAGCAGCCGCAAAGAGACACCGATCCCCCCGGCAACCGCTCACGCGGCCGCGCTCTGCGGCTTTCGTCTTCATCCGGCTTCTCATTTTCCATCCGTGACCTCCTTCCATCACCTCGGCATCTTATTTGCCACGATGATCTGTATCTGTCCGTCTCCCCTTTTCCCCTCTCCCACACAACGTTGGCGTGCTGCAGAAACACGCAGGGCAATACCGCAACGGTTCAACAAGAAAGAGCAGAGACGGGCTTCACATATAATGTTTCCTACGTCTAATATTACGGTCCAACTTTCACAGCGTTGTCGGGATTGGACCAAGAGAACCGGAGTTTTCTAATTTATCAGCATGTCGGTTCATTTAAAATGCACACAGGATTAGGTTTGGAGACGGAAAGGTCTTTACATCTACAATTATATTCGCTCAGCCCACTGCCAGACTGTAAACAAGCTACTGCAGCTGCAAAACATGCAGAATTTAGCCTGAGCTACCGAGTCGCTACTGTTTCTCTCTGCTGTCACTCGACAAAACGAGCTGTTTTCTTACCGAGCAGAAGGACGGCGAGGCAGAAACAGAAAGGAAGGAGATTGATTTAAAAATTCCTTCTGCGATCTCTGATTCCGGCTTTCAAAGGCAACATTTATCCAGTGTTTGTGAAGTGAGTGGAGACATGTCTCCACTCAGTGGCTAACAAAAGCGTTCATACCTCTTGAACCTTTTTGATTTATTTTTTTTGTCAAATTACAAACGCTTTCAATTGCATTTTATGTAAGGTAGTAGAGCAAGACATAATGGTGCATAATTGGGAAGTGGAAGAATAAAACGATATATGGTTTATATATAAAGGTTTTTTTTTTACATTTAAAAAAAGATGACAGTCAGGCATTTATGTATTCAGCCTCATTTGAGTTCAATCCAGTTCAGTTGAAAAATACTTTATTTATCCCAAAGGGAAATTAAACGTCGTAACTCATAACGTCCAAGTATCTTCAAAAGAGTTGCTGTGTTGGAGGAAAGAATATCCGGTAGCAGTCAGTTTTGCAGCTAATCTGAAGAGGCCTCTGACTGAAGTTGGTCTTATGTGAGTCAGGACAAGCTAAAAACTCGATTTACAGACAGCAGAGACGATATTCCAGAGTAATATGTCCTGGATGACACCAGCAGTTGAATACAAACACTGCTAATCTGCTGACTAAATGGGTAGAAATCCAGGAAGAGAAACGTTGGAGTGATATCCTTAAATTAACTTTAATCGATTATCTTTATAAGTTGCAGAATTGATAAAAACAACCTGATTTTGTGTGAGTTAACATCAATATAAGGTAACCGCAGCTGTTTTGCGAAGGAAATTAGTGAACAAATTAGTGGACATTAGTGGTGAAGGAACACAGCAGATGTGTGAGAGATAAAATGGTGGGAAAATTTCACAGTAGGCTTGGATTATTGAAACAACATCCCAGCTTCGGATATTTCAGAAACCAAGTATCGAGCAACTGAAAATGTACTTAACAAATTTAGCCTTCATGAAAAGAGGCTGGCTTGGAGGAAGGTTAAAAGAAAACCATGAAAAGTCCAGTTTGCAACGAGCCAGAGAGAATATTAGAGACACAACTAATGTGTGATGATACTGTAGCAAGATGGAGACCAAAACTCAACATGCAAAAGCCACGTTGCATGTTGTGCGGTGATAATAACACCTCAAACGCATCGCTCACACTACGAAGCACGGTGGAAGCAGCATCATGACATGGGAATACTTTTCTTCTGTTGGGACAGGAAGCTGGAAGGAGCTAAATACAACGAAGACAACCTCTTGGTTTGACTCTTGGGACTGGTGCTGGAGGTTTACCTTCCAGGACCATGAAAGCAAAGCGGACTCGTGTGTTGCAATGGTTCAGTCAAAGTCCTGAACTAAACAAACTACAAAGAAAATAGATTTTCATAGAAGATCCCTGTGCAGCCCAACTGAGCTTGATTGTTCAGCAAAAAGGAATGGGGAACTCTTGCGTCTCTATGTGCAAACTTGCCACAAGACTTGAAGCTGTACTTGCAGCTCCACACGACTTTACACAAAATGTTGACTTGAAGGGGTGAATAGAAATGGATGTCCCACTTTTGAGACATCTACTGAGAAATCACGGAGCCGTCGGCCATCCGCTTCAGACAAAAAAACCCAACATCCCATCAAATTCTCCGACATATTTTGAACGGCCTGTGAAAAAGGGGTTCAAGGAGCGTTCATGTTTTGCGCCGTTTGTTCATGACACACTAATTCTAACTCTCTCTCTCTCTCTCTGCTTCTCTTTGCAGGTTACACGATAGCGAGAGAGCCGCCGAGGCAAAAGGAAACCCGAAGCGCTCCATGTGGAGACGGCGGATGACTCACACGCATTCACAGCCCGACGGGGGGGATATGGAGGTGAAGGGACTGTTGTCTGTCACAAAAAAACAAAATGGATAAAATGTTCTCATCAAAACCACATGGAGACCCACATGCAGCAAAAACTGGTCAAAGAAGCTATGAGACTGCAGTCGGGGTCACACACGGACAACGACGTCATTCCTACTCTCCACGGTGGATCTCAAAACACAAAAATGCTGTATTTTTGAAACCTTGCTTGAGCCGAGCGTTTTTGGTGCGAGAGCGTAGCGTGAACTCAAGGATGCGCTGACGGTGTCGTCAAACTCTGGAAGCCTCTGCCGGAGACAGGAGTGAAGAAGGTCTGGGAGCAACGAAAGAGATAAAAGCTCATAACTGGAGAGGTAGCAAATTAGCATCAGAATGCTCTGGTGGGTCATGCCACCGACGCTCACGCTGTTTTTGCAGGAGTCATTTTGCAGCTCTAATTAGGGGGGGGGATTGCAGTAGAATCATAACAGCATTATTAAAAATTCATGTAGGATATTTGCACCCGTCGGAACCGTTTGGGTGACATTTTATTGTTCGGTACACGGCACATCCTTTGTGGCGCATCTGAAATGAAACTGGAGGTGAAGTGTTTTCTAAACTGTCTGACGTTCGAAGTACTGTAGATAAATATGCATATCGTAAACCATTAATTCTGAGTAGTTATTTGGTAAAAAAAAAAAAAAAAAAAAGTATTCATGGAGCTTTACTTTCTTGCAGCTTGGAACAATATGAACTAGCAAACTACGTCTCATTTATTTCTCTTTTTATTTTCGCCCGGAGACATTTATGAGCTCATCGTTCAGAGTTATGTCTCCTTGATCTGCTGGGTTCAGTCTGTGGCTACAGTTTTTAAGGAAGCCCATAAAGGCTTAACCAAAAAGAATCATTTGTCTTTCTGCTACTCATACAACTGACTGAAACTGATTTTTCTAGCTACAGTGACTTGCAAAAGTATTAATACTCCTTGGCCATTTTAGCATTTTTGTTTCTGAAAGAACTGAAACTGATGTATTTCAGTTTGATTATATAAAATAGTCCAACACAAAATAGTGAAGAAGTGTTTGGTGGAAGATATTTATTCAAAGAATTTTGCCAATAAATGTCAGAACATTTGTGCAGCTTTGTACCTGACTTCTCCGTTGTGTTTGGTCTTCATGACATTATTTGTTTTGTTATTTTTCTCTAACAAACCTCCGAGGCCTTCACAAAACCGTTAGATTTACATCTGTGTTAAATCTCACACAGGTACACTGGCTTCCACTAGAAATGTACGCAAAAAAATATTCCGCTATGTTTTTGAAATCGTCGATAAAACACAACTCCAAGGGTTTCCATTAAATAAGAAACGCAATTAAAATAACACGCAAATATGTTTGTTTACACGGTAAGTCATTACAAAACACGCCGCGTCATCGCCATCCTACCACTTCCTGTCGTCTTCTTTGTCTTTTCCGGCAGCAGTAACAACAGGTTGTTTATCGCGTGACTCGCGTGGTGCGACGAAAGCGTTTCGAAATAAACCAATTTCGATACAGCTGAAAACCCACCTCATCCACCAACCACTTTATTTATCAAAAAACAGGAGATTTTTCAAAATTGGCATCGTTTCCATTCAGCAAATTTGTTTTGTAGTTTCAATTTGTACAATCAAACAGTCAATGGAAACACAGCTACTGATATTGTTTGCCAGATGATCATCCACTAACAAATGCAAATCCTATATATCAGCAACTTAACAATCTTACACTACTTTGTGTTTTTCTAATCATAAAGGTCTCGTGTAATAAAAGAAAAAATGCTCCAGGGGTATGAATACTTTTGCAAGGCGCTGTATTTTTTATTTTTAATCCACTGTGGATACTCTGTGGCATTTCTTAGGCTCATACAAGCGTAAATAGCGAGACTGATTTGTCTTTACATTTTGTATGTCAAGAATGCAAACCGGTTCAATTAGCGGAGGTTTTTATCTCTACCTTTATCGGTGGATGGATCTTTTTGTGTTCAACATTTTCCATTGATTGCATCTGATCAATGCTTCTGTGTGGTTTACAGAAATAATTGCTGCAGATAATGTCAGCGTTAGAAACCTCCTTTCTTTCCGCGCCTCATCCTCTACAGAGCCTGATCATTACTGCAGTACAGCAGTGTTGCACAGCAAGCAGCCGTCACACTTTTCTATCTTCTCTGTCAGACTCTTTTCCCCTCTCTCATGCCCCTCTCCTCTAACACACTGACAAAGTGATGATAGCGCTGTTAAAAGAAAGTTTTGTTCCACACACTGCATCACAGTTTTCTTGCTTGAACTAGAATGGAGCTTTTCTTTTTTTTTTTTTTTTTTTTGCTGTCACGCTTTTCGAAATGAAATTTTCTCTCCTGGACATGCATCCAAATCTTTCTCACACGGCATCAAGTCTGCCTCTCTGATACGTGAATGTGTTGGGTCAGCATGCCTGGGGGTTAGCCTTCTGGGGCCAGCTCCTTCTCCTCCTCCTCCTCTGCGGCTGAGAGCCTCTGCTTCTCAGACACGCCGCCTTGTGAGCTATGATAAATCTTTGGGAGCTGAGCCGCTGACTCTCCGGCTGCAGCGCTGCGCTCTGAGCCAGAGGGAGCTCGGGGGACGGCAGGGCTACCAGTGGCAGGCGCCTCCACTCTCTCATTACTGAGAGGCCTGGATAGAGCCGGTCTCCTCCTGGGAACACTGACATGGAATATTTTTAGGCTTACGGTGCAGCGTTGCTGCTAGGCCAGTCACACCACACTGCCCTCTTTCTTTGAGCACCGTCTCAGCAACAATAGTCTATTTTGAGAAGAAGAAAAAAAAAACATGACGTTCTGCAGCAGCATTCATGCACATTTGATATATACATATATACAAAAAAACAAAACAAAAAAAAACCCATGCACACGCATGTTAGGGTAAACTTACAGGTGCTTCTCGGTATGTTAGAACATCATCGTATATGTTCACTTATTCACTTCAGAAGGTGAAACCCGTTTCATTACGTACAAAGTCATATATTTCAAGCATTGTTAATTTTGATAGTTGATGAAAATGTACAATTCAGATTAACAGAAAATGTGAATATTATAGAAGACAGATTTAAAATAAAGTGTATTTACAACAGAAATGTCCTCAGTTGGGCCACCTTTTGTACGAGTTACTCCATCAATATAGCATGATAAGGAGGCCGTCCGCCTGCAGCTCTGCTGGGTGTTGAAGAAGCTCGGGTTGCTCCGTCAGTAGCCCTGACCTCGTCTGCATCGTTGGATTTAGTGTCAAAATCCTCTAAAGGCAGCAGTTATTCCTGTGTAACTTCCTCAGCCCCACTTTTTCCTTCCACTAAGCTTCCCATAAACGCGCTCGGATAAAGCCCTCTGTGAGTATCCTGCTTCTTTAGCGATCTTTGTGTGGCTGACACTCCTTATCGAGGGTCAGGGTTGAATAACTGTCTGCTGCTTTTATTGGTCTAATAAAATATTCAAATTTTCTGCACAACTGAGTTTTGAGGTTTTGTTGTTTATATCGTCATAAGCATTGTCGTTAAAATTTTTTACAGAAATAAACCACGGGAATATATCACTGTGTGTAATCTCTAAAGCTGAATTATTGAAATATGTCGTCTTTTAGATTTTTATTTTTTTTTGCCTTGGTGAGTTGAGGAAGGAAGTAACGAACAGACTGTTTCCTGTTGTAGGTTTGAACAATCAGCCCAAATGAGAACTGCAACATTTAACCACCCTCTTTCCTGACAAACATTTTATGCTATGTAGATGAACCAGGCGCCTCACTTTCACTGTTCCACGTCGGTTTCTGCAACAGAGTCAATATTTGAGGGCTGTTTTTGCACAGCGCTGCTCCCTGGTGGCCGGAGTCTGAGCTGCAGCTCGATCCTTGGTTTCAGTTGCGTTTAAGAGGACGTAACGCCAGCCAGCTGGGGATTCACATCTTCTCAAAGGTGTCAAAGTTGAAGCAGAAAATCTGCAGAGCACACAGTGCATTTGTCTTCTCTGCCTGTGCTGGCCGGCAGACACGCGCTCCTCTGCTGACGCCAGTTTATAGAAAAAAGGAAGCCAGCTGAGCTCCCAGGGCCTCAAGGTGTTCGTGTTATGTCCACCTCTAATGAGGATGGTACGAAGCATGCAAATTTAGTTGACACCCGTGAATATCCAGTCATTTGTACATGACCGTTGCCTTTTATAAAAACGAATTTCTCAAGCACAAACTGCGCACATTTACAGATTTATCATTTTATATTTAGGTTGCTGATAAAGAGCATTAGAAAGAAACACAGACTTTCACATATTTTGCATTGCTGCTCCTTGTCACTCTTGAAAAACTATTTGAATGAACAAGAAATACTCATTTTTGGTGACATTTCTTTAATTCGGGGAAATAAAGTCAGAGATTCCGATAGAACGTCATCATCACTGTGCTAAACAATAATTGTGATTATCATCTAAACCCCATATCGACAAGGTAAGCAACATTTTCAATTCAAAAACCCCTTTTTGCTGCTAAATTATTGACTAAATAAACACATTACCTCAATAATAAAGATATTTATTGTTTTTAAAGCTGTTATTTAGGTTATTCAACCATCAGATTGGTGCAAAAATACTATTATATCCATTCAGCTTTCAAGTGTCAACGTCAACGTTGGGGACATTTGGGCTGCTACAACATGTATAGCATTGAGATGCTACTTTAGGCTCGAATGGCTTCACTTACAGGCTAACTCCTTTAATCTTTTTCAGCCTGCCATTATATGTTTTTTTAAGCAAAAATGAACCTCAAGTGGGCCAAAGAAAGCAGCTTTGTCAACCATCGCTGTTATTTGCGGATATTGCCTGTGCGTCGGACCTAAGGGCGTGCCAGAAACTCATGAATACAGTGGTTCCGGCTGGAACCTTTGTCTGCTACAAAAAAAGAACAAAAAGTAATCACTTCGGTTAAAAAATGAATAAAAATTAAAATTGTGCTAAAGTCTGTAATTAATTAATGAAAATTAACACTTTAAAGTCCCGCCTGTACATTTATAATTTTCATTACACGTAAGAATTAAGACGTTAAGTCACTAAAAAGCTTAACAAAACACTTTGAACTTTGTGGCTGTAACACGACAAGTTATAAAGAAGTTTGAAGGAGCTGGAATAGTTTTCTGAGGCACTTGCAGAGAAGATCTTGTGTTTACTTGTGTCTGCAGTGTCTCTGTAGGGGATCGACTTCAAACACAGCTTGGAGACTGCATACTTTTACCTCCACTTGTTAGCAGCTGGTGGGATTTAGAGGCTAGGAGTCATAGAGGCAAACAAACAGCATGGACAAACCTAATGAGAGAGCAGCCAGTCAGAGACAGAGAGAGCGCCTGGGAAACAAAGAGCTACCGAGGTGAGCTAAGGGGTTACAGTGTAACGCAGTGCATTATGAAGCAATAATGTTTGAGAGGGCAGGAATGGTGCAGAGTATTTCTAAGCATGTCTCTGTCTATGCCTGTTTGGTTCCCAAGAGGAAATCTCCCTCCCAAAGTCCCATTTAACACAACAACTGTGTGAAATTTGCCCAATCAGCAAAGATCAGCGGGAGGAAGAGGTAAAAATAAAGGGATGAAACTCACTCAGCTTATGCGTAATCTTTTTGTCTTGTCCAATTTGTTTAAGCCCCGCAGTCAAACCCAGCAAATGCAAGTCCTGGATTCGTGTTCTGTGAGAAAAGCAATCTTGAGATGAAGTGAGTATATCAGAGGAAGAAAGGTGTGTGGCAACTGGAGTCAGCTTCAGGGGGGGAGGAAAAAAAGAGCTCTGTCATGGTAGAAGAAACACTTTCCAGCTCAGGCTGTCAGAAACTGACACTGATTTAATAATAGTCAGGACGAGATTAGCTGATGAAGAAAATCTGATTGGAGATATCGGAGCTGGGTGGCAGCTACTCGACATAATGCTGTCGCTCATTTCAGTAGGAAGAGATCAACTTCAGCCGAGTCTTTTATTTTTTCTTCTTTCAATTCAGTTACCGTGTGTGGCGTGTCCTGCTAACGTATTCATGCACCCTAAATGCTATAACCCCAAAATTTAATACGTTTTATTGGGATGACTCAACAAAACAAAGTATGGCATAACTGGGGCGTGGAAGGAAAAGAATACATATACTCCAGATTTCAGAACTGTAGTTGTCAAAATCTAAGTTGGACTTTGGACTTCAAGATGCTTCTTTGTCATTGATGTTAGCTAGCAAATCTCTAAAGTGCTAACCACATCGGACGACGCTCCCTCTACATTCACTTCCTATGGAACATGCGCGACGAGGCGACATTTTCTTTCCCTTTTCTCTTCGCCTTTCGCCGTCGTTCTAAATGTCTCGGGCCCATCAGACATTCGGAGAGCAGCTGGATTTATCCTGAGGTGAATTTGCGCTCAAGCAAATTGTGTTCATAAATTAGATGAGGTTTAAATGCAGCTGGTTGACCCGGGTTTTACGTAACAGCATCGGAGTGAAAAGAGAAATACGAATGGATGCCACACTTATCTGCAAAACCAACTTTAAAACCATGTGTCATTTTGCTTTATGTCAAAATTCTTCACTATTTTGATTTGCTCCGTCACACAATGAAACCCATGTTATGTCATTAATACGGAATGACACAACATGAAAAGGTTAAAGGTTAAAGGCAAGACTGTGTTTAGTCAAATGAACGTATTTACAGAAGCCTGTTGAACCAATTTTTCTACCATTGCCACTTCTAACAACATTCAGGACTTTTATTGCTCTCGTCGGACCACATGTTCACTTTGAATACAGTGCAGCACTTTACAACAGAACAACATGGCCATACAGTTTCACAAACCGCAGCTGGTTTGCTTTATAAAACGATGGTGTGGAAATGAAGTGCAAAAAGCGCCTGCCTATTAACTGTGTCAAAAACAGCCCTACACAGCCCATTAAAATTCAATGAAGCCAAGAAACAACAAACACTGAAGAGGGAAAAAACAGACAAACAATCAAAAGTATCTTTAATATTCATTTGGTGGCAGGCCTGCAACGGGCTGATATTGACGGTGGAGTGAACGAAGGGTTCATTAACATTTTCTCTGTTGCTGCTTCCTCTCGCCGAGCCGCTCCTTGCTGTGTCGTCAGATTCACTTATCTCTCTAAAGCAATTAGCCACTGGAGGCTCCACTGACCTGAGCCTTTGTCAGACTAACGGTTACATTAGCATGGCAATAGCCTGGCAGAACTTGGCAATGTGTGCAGCTTGTGTGAGTTTGGGACGATTCGGTAGCAACATTATTGGCATATCAACTGGCATTCATCATTCTCAGAGTATTCCCAACCTCTTTCACGTTTTCCATGTCATATGCCACAGAATTGTTGTATGTCTCAAAGGTCATCACGAGGTATCCCATGATGAAAATGCTTGTTAGTGTATAGATACTGATGGCTCATGGTTTTGTTTGTTTTTGCAGCACCTTTGGCAGCAGTCAGAGTCTCAAATGTTTTTGGGTAAGTCTCTACAGCATTGTCACACCTATTTCCTCTCTGGAGATCGTCTCAAACTCAGTCTGGTTGGATGGGCGGTGTCCGTATACATCCAACTTCAGCTCTTTGCTGTGATGTTCAAGTGGATTAAAGTTGTGTCTTTGGATGAACCAGTCAAGGACTTTCAAAAGCCTCTTCACCGACACATCAAGCTGGGTTTAAGACACCTTTTGGCATCTCTTCTGCAAAAGGGACTGATGCAGCAAGAGTGATTGAGGTTAGCTTACCTCTGTTATTCCCCATTCTCGCCAAGTGAGGAAATCACAGGAGATCACGGAGATCACCGTGCAGGTGATCTCCGTAGTGACCAGCGGGTTTTCCAGTAAAACTGAGTGAAATAAGTGGTGACGTATGGTTTGTGTGAACAGTTACCCACGGGATTTAGAAGTCTAAGCATGTTTCAGAAAACATTCCTAACAGGAAGAGCAGAAAGGTGAGCTCCATCACTGAAATTTGAAGTCAACAACAGGTTCCCCTGCTCGACTTCATCCTGCATTATCATTTCCAAAACAATAGTCTGAGGAGATCTCAGAGATGGTTTTTATCCAAAGTGTTGAAGTCAATGCACAACATCCTCCTCTCATCCCACGTCATCACTTGTGCAGGATATTGCTGTTTCCACCGGTGGTTGGTGGATGGCCAGGAGGTACTGAGAGGCAGCTTGTTTTTAACGGTTATGAAAAACGTGTTTTATAAAGAGGCTGGAGACTGCTCTCAGTTGTCGTGGCTTTAGGTCATTTTCATTTCATTTTCTAGTCGGAGTTCCAGAGCACACTGGCGCAGGTTTACTTGAAAAACGCTTATATCATTTCACTCTCTATGGGGACTAGTTGCCCAAAAAAAGCCCCTGCAGCATTTCGCTGCCTCCGCCGTGCTTCACAGAAAGGCCGCTGTTAGCCAGGTGACCAGTGGTGAGTGTTTTTTATTTTCTTCCTCCAGACAACAGAAGCTTAGAGTTACGGCCAGATTTTCATCGGATCTGAAAATGTAGTTTCTCCTGGTTTGACAATCTTCAATGCGCTTTCTTGGGCCATATTCAGTAAGACTACCGAGGCTTTTTAGAGACGAGCGGTTCGAGTCTGATTGCTTCGCCATAAACGCCTAAGTGGTGGAGATCATTAGCAAATGCTTCCCTTCTAGAGACATCTCCAATTGCCAAGTTTAACAAGAGCCTTGCCCACGTGACCATTTGGGTTTTTGGTCACCTCTCTGATTAAATCCTTCCTGATCACTTACTTTGATCAGGTAGCCAAATTAAGGCTACATGATCTAAACTTCTTCTGTTTTCAAACAACTGAGACAATTGTTATGATTATTTTTTTGTGTCCTGCAATAGATTGGTGAATAATATGATGAAGGACAATATCTTGGACTTCCTTGTTTGGTTTCTGCTTTGTCGGTTGTGGGAGTTTTTATCTAAACAAGTGTGTTCAAGTCCAAGTTCTGTTCATAAGGTGTAGATGAACTCCAGTCAAGTTGGGGAAGCATTCAAAGTAATCAGTAGTGATGCTTGTACATTTGAGCTCAATTTTGAGTCTCTTAGCGAAATTCAGTGAATTCCAAAATCTGTTATGTTTAAATGTTAACACTTTCATAAAATCGCAAAAATAACAGGAAACATCTTTAAAAATATTGTCATACTTTAGACCATCTGTGTAATTTTCCATTTTCAAAGAAAAGTACTCAAAAATAATTTCTGTAAAAGCATATTTTCTGATGGCAATATACAGTAGGTGTGTATTTTGTGTCTAACAATCCTGTTTGCTTAAAGACGGCGTAGAAGACTCAATATTAACGTTTTCTACAAACAATCACAGTCACAACCAAATGCAAAGTTGTGCTTCTCCTGTAGTTGGGCTGATAACGGGCACAGCACCACGGCAATATATATCCTCACACCCAATAACTCCGTAGTGCCGTGTGGAATGATATGCAAACATGCTACCAAAGTGACACGTTTAATTTAGGCAAGTGACGCCTCAGGATTACACACACATATTCTGCATGACAGCATGATGAGTCGCAGTGGCAACAGGGGAAAAGCAGACTGTAAAAAGCAGAGCGCTTTGTTCGACCTGTGAGTGCGAGACACTGAGGTGGTAAATATCTGGTATTTCAAATACAATTCAAACTTGTGAAAATACTATTATTCTTACTGTCACAATATTTGACTCACAAGCCCAGCTCTCTAACAAGTTGGAGCCCAACTTTCAGCCACTATTTGTCCCCGACAGATAAATAAGCTGCGAGCAAGTGCTGCGGTGTTGAAACCAATGACTGCACAGGCTACATTTATTTGCGTGGTTCATAATTAGTTGTCCAAATGCACTATAGTCTCCCTCCATCCTAAGCCATATTAATGGTTTGTTTTCCTGAGAAATGGGTGTTGTCTGGAACGTTGGGTGGAGAAACGGCATCCTCATAAATTTCCCTGGCAGGTGAGGTGGAAACGGAGGGAGACTGATGCGACTGAGGATGAAACACACAAACCATTTCTTTTGTTGTTTTCTGTGCCTGCTGCTGCTGGGCCTCACAACTTCATATGTGGAGAACATTTCTCTGTCACAAAATCAAGCTAAACTAGCTTATTTCTTTCCCTTTTTTTCTCCTTTTGCTGTTACATCTGCTTTACTAGGAGTCCTTCCACTCATTCTTTCTGCTAAATGGACCTTGTAGTTTGGTTTTGGATACCAATATGTGAGCAAAATGGGTATTTTATGTTTGTTTTTCGGTGACACGTTATTTGAAGGGGTGTGCATAAGCCTGACATTACACTGTCATGAAAGAGTCTTCATGAATGTTTACAGCTGTTGTCATGCAGTGTCATTTGGTAAATAATGACACTTGCAAAGTTGCACTAAAAGATGCATTACAGTCCCATTAAAAGTGTCATTATTGGCCCAATGACACTCCATGACAACAGTTGTAAACATTCATGAAGACTCCTGCACGTTCGTGACTGTTGTTATGTCACGTTTATGTCATGTCAGTCTTAGCTCACCCCTTCAAATAAAGTGTTACCTTTTGTTTACTTTAATTTGAAGCCAGCACTTTGGTGCCTGCTGCAAGTTTAATCCCAGCTTTTGCATTTCAAAGCTCTGTTTGAGAATTGTTAAAGAGTCAGTGTAATATTCATTGACTGCTGCCCAGCAGAGCAAGAAATATACGAAACACTGAAGCAAAAGCATCAGTTTTCAGTGTGGCTTGTGACATGGGGCAAACTCAAACAACAGGAATAGCACAATTAAAACAAAATTGAGTATTTTTGTTCTGGTTTCTAGTACATACTCTCTTAGTACACTTGAAATAAGACAAAACTAACTTACAAGTAGTTTTTCAGTCTAAAATAGGAGCTTGTTTTTAGTCAATAATTCCTTAATATTGATGTAAAAATACGAGCAATAAGTGAAATAATCTACCAGTGGAAGAACACATTTTGTTTTGTAAAATCTTGTTCCACTGGCAGATTATTTCACTCACAGCGAGAACTTTTTCAGCAATATTATGGAATTATTGACTTAAAACTATCTTCTATTTCTTGCTGAAAAGCCACTTGTTAGTTTTGTGCTCTAAGATAGCATGCATTAGAAACTAGACCTAAAATACTTGGTGAGATTTTGTGTTTTTGCAGCGAGGACGCGAGTGCAGCGCCTGAATTCAATCATTTGGACCCAATACTTGGGCAGGATGAAGGAGTGCAACTTTGACTTCTTGCATTACAAATGTGCAAATTTGCAAATGCCAACCAGTCACTCCTGCGCTGCGCTGAGCCGACTTTTATTCACGCCGATATTTGCAGCGACTCACAAGCGTGTGTGCACATCTGCTGGGCCTGGCAGCCAGATGCCGTGCCCTCAACCAGACCCCCGGTCCAGACGACCAGCTCCACAGGCGGCGAGGCCGGCGTCTCTCTGCGCTGGGGGAGTTTTCTGCCTCCCAGCCAGGTGGACAGATGTACCGTCAGCACAGATGCGAGTGGCGGGGGATAATCGAGGTAAATCGCTGTGTGATCAACGCGTGCGGTCGTGGGGGTGGCTGGGTGGGGGAGGGGTCTCAGCGGGCACACAAACATTTACAATTGGCTAGGCAGTCCTTGTAAACAAGACTGCTTGTACAAAACAGTCAGGTTGAATAATTGATGGGATGTAAGAGGATCTGGCGTTAGAGGATTTTTTTTTTTGTGAGCATTGTTTCAAATTGAGGCTGAGCGAAGTGAAAAGCTTTTCCTGGTGCCAGCCTATAAGACCCTATACTTCCCAGGTATGGTTTTCTATTTCTGCCTTTGCTTTTTTCCCCTTTTTTAAAAAAAAAATAAAACGGCTTTATGCGAAATGATGGACAAGCTTCATACGTACGCCTGACAACAGCAGTGCCATAAAGAAACTAAAGCAGATGACTGCCGAGAGCAAGAAACAGACTGCAAGAGAGAGAGAGAGAGAGAAATGACAGAGTTAGATAAATTACGAAAGAAAATTGGAAGTGAAATAAAACAGGAAGATAGAGAGACGAGAGGGGAACAAAAGAACGGTAAAAGGGTAGAGAGAACAGCGGAGTTATTACAAAACATTTCATTCTCTTTGCCTGTGGCGCAAAAATCTCACAAAACAACTGATATAAGGATTACGTTACCCGTTTTACCTGGATGAAAGTCATCACAAGCTCTCATTCCCACACGCAGAATACATACATTCATGCCTTGCGTGCCGGGGCAACCCTTTCATCTTAATCAGCTGCAGGGCTCATAGAAATAAGCCGATATAAATAAACTCTGCAGCTCAGATTCAAGCCATGTTCTTACGCTGCCGACACACACACACACACACACCCCGAGATACACACTGTTTCACAGCATCTTCTGACTTTCCCCACTTTGCATTCGCATAATGCCTTACCAGAAGAACAACCCTAACAGAGCTGGCACTATACATTTTCCAAAGTCAGAAAAACTCTTCTTTAAGTCGCAGTCCGAAACAGGGCAAGTATTAAACTGACTTTTCACTTCTCTGGTTTTTGGGCAAAAGCTGGTTTGCCCAGTTACTGCGAAAAAGATTGAAACAATTCCTTCTTGTTTTCACTCTTGCAATGTTTCTTGCAAAGTACTCAAAGGAACGGGCCTATAGAAATGTTGCCTTGGCTTGTTTTTAACAGAACCTCCTTCAGAATGTTGAGCAACGATGTTGTCCTCACGTACACCTGTTGTCGTATTGCTCTCTGCGATTGGAGAATGAAATAGGCAGTGCTAGCCTATATCATTTTACAAAAGTTTTGAAAGCTATTTTTACCCCAAGTTTCTGTCATTGCTTTACTTTCTCCGTATTGGTAAAAGTGATATTAAATATCCGTGGATTCCTGTGGCATTTCCACCAGTTCATATTGGTCTATCACATAAAATCCCAATGAAATGCATTCAATTTTGTGGTTGTAGCATAAAAAAGACGCTGTAAACACATCGCTACTTCATTTTTATATTACCCACCTTTAGCAGAACATGTCAAAAATAATTTTCAGACATCAAGAAGACAAATTTTGGCAACACCCAGCAGACTGCGACTGTTGTGTGTTGCGTCAACACACAACTCTCATAATGAACTCTGGTACTGGTTCTGATGCAACGCCTCCTCTTTTCTGATCTTTTTTTGTCACCCAAGGAGCTCCGCGGCCTGAAGAAACACGGATAAACCCTTCTCTGAAAATTGCTTCGCTCCAGGTTGGGATTTCTCCTTTTACCTCGGATCCATCCCGTTCACGGCGTGGAATAGTGTGAGGCTTCTCCCGGACAAGAGACTTGTGTTTGTTTGGCAATGGGTGGGTGGGTTGCATCATCCAGCTGTCCGCCTCATGGCCATGCGCTCTCTTTTGTGTCGGCACAAAGGCAGCGCGCTAAGACCATCATCAGTGAAAATTAGCTCAGTAGCGGGGAAAGCGCTCGCTTCTCATAATAGCCAGTGGCCATGCTAAATCATTAGCCTGTCACTTCGTCTGGGTTGAGTCAAATTATGCTCTCAATCCGCCTCCAAACCAAATTGCATTATTGCAATTATATCCATTGCATGACATATTGTCACAGCGAGGGTGTGTGAGATGGGCAAAGGGGGGAGGAAAGGGATGGAAAAAAGAACGAGGGAGATGGAGGGGGAAATTATTTGGTGGCATTATCAAGCGCTGCTGAATGTCTCCTTGTTTGCCAGCTGATTCTTTAGAAAGGGCACATTGATTATGCTTCCTGTCAAAATGGATGTTTGTATTTTCTACAAGGCATCTCTTTTCAGTCGGCCTGATTCCCACTTCCCCCACATTGATTAAGATCCATACTGTAGGACCCATCCCTGTCACTTCTCACACTTTTCCCCACTTCTGCCTGTCCCCGTCCTCTCACTCCCAGTGAATGTCTTCACACTTGCTCCCCGTCTTCCCCTCCGCACGTCTCAACGCAGCTTTTGCTGCCGCAGCGCCCGCGTTGGCAGGCTGTCAGCCCTAATCAAGGCGAGGTGCCGCTGATCATTTTGCATCAGAACGTTATCAAGACCTCCTACGCCCCCGTGCCGTCTGCGGTGTGATTTAGTGCGGCCCTGTCAAAGCCACCGGCGGTTCTGATGGCATCACCTGCTTGATCTGTAAATCATAGCTACCTCTAAGAGAGACAGTGCTGCCACTGCCACCTTGATCTATCAGCAACACGCTGCGCTGTTCAGTCGCTACACTATATGTGGCTCCACTCCACTCTGGAAAACAGGATTTAAACTTTTTTTTTTTGTTCCCAATGGAAGATTAGACTATTCTAATTAAAAACATGCTGAGACACCAATGCTGCAGTGTGTTGTAAAAAGTATGTTTCATATTTTACGTCACAACCACAAACTTAAAGTGTTTTGTTGGGATTTTATGCCGGAAACCAACTCAAAGTAAAACACAATTTTGAAGTAGAATGAAAACAATGTTTGTTTGTTTTTTCTAGGAAAAAATTAAAAACCAGAGTCTGAAATAGTCATCCACTCAAGAGCAACCAGTTGTCTTCAGAACTGACCTAATGTGTAAATGGGGTTGACCTGCGTGACGTTTCAGTCTCAGTAGTTCATGAAGGATTCAGAAATCTGTCAGGAATATTATTGGATACGTGGCATCGTGAAGGAGCAAAGCAGGAGGGTCAGTGAGGAAACCGTGGAGAAGTTTGAACCAGAATCAGGTTTTAAAACGATATTCTGACTACACTGGGTTACAAAAAAATATTTATTGGAAGCTGTTTAAGTTTAAAAAAAACAAAACTGAATTAGGACTATTTTTGCACCGTGAATGCAAAAATGAAATCCATTTTCTCAATCAGGTCAGGTTTTTATTCCAACTAGATTTAGAGAAATCTGATCTTCTGACAAAATGTATGACATTTTTGTGACATTATCGGTTCATTTCATTTAATATTTCTCATCCAAAAAAAAGGTTTTGGGAGAGAAAAAAAAGTTTTTAACAGCGTGTATTAATTAAATGTTACAAACTTGGATTTCTGTAAACTGAATAATAAACACTGATAAGGGTAAGTACGTATAAATTCAACATTATGTCTTGTTTGTGCTAAATTCTCCGTCTCTTTTCTGTCCTGATGGAGTCTCTCCTCCTGCTCTTCACTCACTGATCCCAGATTATCAGGAAACCGATCCAGATGTGAAAACAAGTTGTGCATTTTGATGCTCCTATTGCATCCATATTTCAGAAAGTTGACTTGATTGAGCAAAACCAATAAGAGTTTTGGATTCAGCTCATCAAAATGACCCTAAAACAGTTGAAAAACCCCAGACAGTTTCTTGGCTGTTAGCCAGTGTAACTGAACAGCCCATGATGACGGACGCTCATCAGTAAATGATCCAAAAACGAAACATTTCTCTGCTAGAAATCGACCAAAAATGGTTTTCCTCCTGAACTGATGATCCAAGTAAGGCAGTGAAGTCAAAGTCATTTTTATTTTGGGCCATAACAAGACCACGAACATCATCAAAGAGCCGATTGTGAATAAATGAATTAAACTGTTAAAATATGAATAAATAGCTGTCTCTACATTTGATAGTACTTTTAAAAATTAAATAATATTGAACACCTTTTGACACCGATATATTTTACTAGCGTACAGATAAAAACAGGTTTGAGCTGATTGATAAAATAATATTTGCGTACACAATTGTTTTTTCAAGGTTCTGTTTATGCTTTGCAAACGCTATTTGCCCCAGAGGCCTTGAACTTGACACATGTGAGGTAAGGGAAGGATTATTCTAGGAGCAGACAGGAGGCCCACAGTAACTTTGGAGGCGCTGCAGAGATTCATAGATTGTTTTAACTTTTAGTCGTAAACTCCACAAATCTGGGCTTCGTCAAAAAGTGGCAGGGAAATTTGCAATGTGTAAAACAGTTGCATATTGCCACAACATTATGCAACGTTATGCTGTGGTCACATGGCATAAAACCTGGCTGGTTAGAGTTGATGAGAATAAGGATGGAGGTAATGGCCAGCCAGTCCTGGATGAAAACCTGCTAGAGGCTAGAAAATTTGAGGATGAGAGTTCACAAATATAAGTACCATAACGTTTGTTTCAGCATGACAAACTGTCAAAATGCTCAAGGGGTATACAAACTTTATCTTCATAACGGCACTGTGTGCTGGCTGGTTGAATGTTTTTACTTCATTAACAGTTAATTAGAGTAAACTGCATCTTGTGCCCCAGTTTATTCCAATAGGTCTTTCTGTGCATGTTTGCTACTGTGTCCTTGTATGTGAGAGGCAATGTTAGTCTGCAAAGAGACTTTGGTCTCCAGTGTAATTAGACTTGGTAATGATGTGGCATATTTACAGGTAAAGCGCTCTGCTAATAATAAATCCTCCTGACATATGTAGTCCGATACGCTCCAAAAAGATATTACGGGATAGGCTTCGCTCGGGTTAGTCAGCCACCAGTATTATTATTATTATTATTATTATTATTATTACACCAGGTTATTATTTTCTTTGCTGGACCTCACTCCGATGACTGGCCAGACTAAAATATTATGATTCTATGCAAAAGCTGTAATAAATATGTTTTGTATTGCCCATAGACTTATCCTCACTTGTTAACAGAAGAATACTAGGTCACTTTAAAGCAAAACAAATCTTCATTGTGGCAGGTAAAAAAGTTATTTTATTATTGAGACAGTCTTAAAGTTGTTAGTTGAATTATAATAAAGGCAACTTTCCAAGACGTGCAAAAACATAAGGAAAAAATGAAAAAGCACAAAGCATTTAAGAATGGCAGAGAGCCAGAGGCTTGACATTATGAAAGAGAGAGATATCGCGCTATCTAGAATCCCACCACCTGCTCTCTTTTTTATCCCGCCATCATGATGCCTAGGGGTGGGAGGGGGTCACCGTGGACACTCACAGCACACCCCCATTTAAAATCCTGATTTAAATACAAGCTGCTCCCCAATTATTAATCATCTCAGCATGTGTGTGGAAGGCACTGAGTGCAGTATGCATGTGTGAAGTCATGAGGGCGTGCACACCGCAGTGTGTCATTGCATCTGAGCACTCATTGGCCTGGACCCCCCAGGGGGGTGGGATGGTGGGATATAGTTGGGGCTTGGTGTGGGGTGATATGACAGCACGGGGCCAGAACAGGGCCATCCTCTGCAGCTCCATCTGTGGCCCTTCTGTTCCTTCTCAACCTGACCTTTGACTGTCTTTAGGTGTTACATGACATGGGCATCTCAGCCACGGCCCTTTTCTGGCGCTGATGCTGCATACTACACACACCCCCCACCCACACACACACACACACACCCCCACACACACACACCCCCACACACACGCACACACACCCACACACACCCCCACACCCACACCCACACACGCACACGCACACACACATAGCTGATTCCTTTAGTGGAAATGGGCTTTAAATGCAAGCTAAGCAAAGGTCAAATGAATGTTATTGAGTTTCTATGCAACGACATAAGGCGTAACCTTATGACAGAGTGAAGTAAAAACAATAATTATCTCTTCATCGTGGCACGTGTGACTGGGTGGGATATATTCACTAAGTTCAGAATAAACTCCTTTATTTGTAACCAAAGGGCAATTGAAAAGGAGTTGGTAAAAAGACGTGAGAAGTAGCTTAGGTCAGACGTTTTTAGTTTATTATGTCTAGCATGGACAATCAGGGTGTCCAGACCCCAAATCAGTGGAATATGGACGCCACCAGGATGAGCCATAGGCGAACATCCATGAAGTGAAGCCATACACTTCACTGACAAGATATTTTAGGGAATACTTGGCTGGGAATCCTCGGTCCTGCTTTCCAAAATCACCTACCAAAGCACTGCTGTGGATCATATACACCCCTTCATGAAAATAGCACCTCCTGGTGACCTTAGGAATATTCAGAAGGATAATCCCTTTGTCATGAGCTGGGGTTATGAAGGACTAAAGTGAGTTTAATAAACTTAAACTGTAAGTCACTTACATGGAAAAGAAGAACAAACAGGAGGCAAACCAGAACGACAAGTTAAGAACCAACAGAGAGTAAAAAAAATAGCAGGAGTATAAATGCTAAGGAAGGTGATTACTGGAACAATTAACTGAATGTGCTACAATCATGTAAGGGAGAATGACAAAAAACACACAAAGAAGGCAAATAAACTATAATAAAACACAGAGAAATGATCTAAAAAGGATAAATATATATTTTAGCGAAACAACGCTCTACTGTTGGTATCCGACCCGTCTCACAGGCTTTCTCTGTGAACAACAAAAATGTAGCCTGACGTTAGCTTCACAGCGTAAACGTTGTCATGGCTAGAGCTGTCGCTCCCTTCTTCTGTCAGTCCAAAAATAGCAGATCACATCAGTCTAGTCGGGGGGACATACCTTTAAAGTTGGCTGCGGCTAAACCGTTTTGTGAAATCCATATAAGGAAAAATGATTGTTTTTAATATTTTGGCTCTCAGTTTTGCAAAGGATTCTCTCGCTCACATACGGCCGCTGAATGAGACCTCAGTCTATGCGGCTGAAGTGAGAATCCACTAAAAGTTACCCATTCAAACATGCTTTGGACTTCACAGTGGAAATGCCTAAAGAAAAAAAAAAGTATTAGTCCCTCAAAAGGACTAACGCACCGTTAAGCAGGCAGTTATGATGCTGTGCCTGGTCAGTTCATGCACTGTATGTGCAGAGGTGTCCTCTCTGGAAATGTGAGGATTTGTAGGACATTTTGATTTGGACTTGACATTGTGGGAAAGACAGAACAAGCGTGTCTCCTGCAAAGCTTTAATTTGGGTGTAATATCCCAAAGTCAGCCAATCTACCGAGGAGAGGAGAAAGAGGAAATTAAACATCTGCTTCATTTCCCTAACTGGCGGTAGCCATGCTCATTATGAAGAACTATATGCTCTTCTAGGGAGACTTCTTCAAACCGGGGCTCTCACGGAAACATGCAGGCAGCAGGTTCAAGAAGCGGAGCGAGGAGCTCACTATAAAGTCTATAAAGTCTGGATCACAGCTCACTTTCATTTGTCACAGAATCCTAATGAGAATTTCTTGGGGAAATCACACAGTACATTAGAGACAACCAATGGGCATTACATGCAGACAATTGTTCATAATATCAGCTGAACTGAAGCCCCCCGACTCTGATTCTCTCATGTGTCTCCATTGAATATGACTATCACTCATTAGTGCCCTGGGGGATCGTGACAAACTGCAGCCCCGGCTTAAACAAAGTTCCCAATCAGGCTGTTGCAACCTGGCAAGACGTCCAGGTCACTGGAAGTGAGCGCCGAGCTCGTCGTGGTGAAAGAGGAAGCAGGACACGTGTGCCATCCGAGCTGCGAAAGTTTTCAGCTAAAGAGGTTGGTGAGAGTCAGAGGAATCAATTACTATAGATGGGGCAAAGTTCTTCAAATTCATTAGTGACAGCCTAATTACAGAGCAACAATGGGCTGATAATTACGTGTGCAACAATTAATACACTTACTGTAACAAAAGGAGCACTGAGAGCGCAATCATCGGCTAATAGCGCATTACTGAGTTGATACAATCAGCCATTCGGTGATGAGAGTCGACAGAGGCGGGGAAAAAAAAAAAAAAGCTTGAATGACGGGGCCTATTGTTGCAACATCAGAGCACAAACTTCATACCCTGATATCAGCAAACACGGTGACCGAAGCTGTACTACTGACTGCTGGCATGCTTACAATCTGTCAAAAATAAACGATTGGGATAAATATTTACCGGGAAAGAAAAATGAACTGAGAATACCGCCTTGTGATTTTTGCCTCGCTGTAATAAATAAGCCCAGAGACATACGGGTGATGTTAGAGTTTTGTCGAGGAAAACAAGGCCGTCCAATCTGCTCGCATATGTGGTCCGGGGTAAGAATGATAGACGCACCCGTAGAGGGGGGACGAGGGCACCGCACGCCAACGAGGCCGCGCATCCGCCTTCTGAAAAAAAAGATTGTCGATGAGGTTCCTGCCAAAGCGAGGCAAGCGTTCATCAGCGAAACGCCGAGGGGGGAGGGACGTCAGTGTCCATTAGAGTCGAAGCACGTTTCTCAGGACGGTGGGAGACAAAGTCATCACTGTCTGCAGGTAAGTCATCTCAGCCCCTTGGTCTTTCAGCTGAAAAGCATGAATGTTTCATAGAGCTTATACTAGTTGATTTGTTGTGGTTGTGAAGACCGAAACAACCTATGTATTATTAATAACATTGTTATAACTTGTAATATCAAGACTGGAGTGACAGACTTGCAGAAAGTATTTGCCTCCCTTGAAATGTACAACATTTTATCCCAGTGTAACCACAAACATTAACGTATTTTGCAAAAGATTTTGTGTAATAAGTAGCAAAAACTAAGCGGAAGGAACAATGATGTGTGTTTTCCTTTCTCTGCACAAATCTAAATCTTAAAAGTAATTATATGTTGGAATAAATCTGTATTTAGGCCCCTTTATTCTGATGCCATCAAATAAAATCCAGTTCAACCAGTCTGCAGAAGTCACCATTAGTACATAGCGTCCATGTATGTGAAACTTAATGCTAATATAAATGCAGCTGTTTTATGAAGGTTTTGGAGATTTGTTAGAGAACATTGGTCCTTCATGAAGACCAATAAATACACCAGATAGGTCATGAAGAAGTTTGTGATGAAGTCATGATGAAGTTTGAAGAAAATTAGAGTAGAACTTGGTTCTGAAAAAAACATCCTAATGTTCAACATCTTAAAAAGCACTGCTCACCTTAAACTGAAGGGGGTAAGGCAAAGACAATCACAATCATTCACCAAATGTAAAGAGCTTCTTTACGAGGAAAAAATGCAAACATAAAAAAAATAAACATCCAATTACATCAAGAATTGAAAATATGCAATAATGTACAAATAGTGCGCAAACATTTTACCTACTGGAAAAATGCATGCACCAGTTGTTCTGTGTCCAATTTTGATACGAAATCCTTTAATGTGCAAATGGTTTTCAGGTGCTACGGTTGGCTGAGTTATTAGGTGGCTCAGTTGTAAATGATCATTCTCTTAAAGTTGATGTTTAGCCTGAGTTTCAGCCAACGGGCTTAGTGTTACTTTGGAGGAGCTGCACACATCCAAGCTGATAAGAGTTGATGAAAAGACGGATGTTGCAAAAACTTGTGTTCTCCTGGAGTAGAGGTTCCAAAACATACAGCTAGGCCTACAATCAAAGTAAAATGGCCCAGTCAAAGTCCAGACATAAATCCAACTCAGAACCAGACACAAGTCTCCAAACTTCCCATTAACAGATGCCCTCTGCCCCCATTTTATTTGACTTTGCTTGAGCTGTTTTGCAAAAAGGAGAGAGTGCAAAACAACTCCCTCAAGATTTGCAAAACAAAATTTTTTGCTGCAGTTGAAGCTCGAGGTCGAAATGTGGTCCTACAATTTATCAATTTGGGGAGGAAGAATTTAAACATAAGTCATGCTTTTCACATTATTCATTTAAAAAGAAAACATCTTTTCCTTCCCACAACACCATCACACAAAATTCCAGAAAAACACAGTGATGCGTTTGTGGTTGTAATGAGACAGAAATGGGAAAACGGTGAACGAAGTGTACTGCTCAGTGTTATTCGTGGTTAGTCTGTGCCGAGCAGTTGCACACTAAACTTACCATTGTGTAACATGTGCAACAATTTGTAAGGGACCACAGTTTTGCACGAATGAGATGACACAATGTAATGAAATGAATCCACGTAATTTAAAGCCATTAGAGAAGGGTTGCTTTTAATTGGTTGTTGGGTGCTTGGCAGGTTGTGAACAGGCAAACCGGAGGTCAGAACCATGGGAAGTTTAACTGCTCATTAGGCAGAGTTATAAAATATAATGTCCAGAGGGAAAGTCACACACTCTCTGCTCATTATTGGTCTTGCACACCTCTGCCTGTGTGAAACAACGCGGTCCACAGGACAATAAATGCAGAGAAAAGGCCCAGGAGATCAGACTGTCTGCTATGCTTTTCAGCTGCCTTGACAAATGTCAAACATGCAAACAATTGTCCTTGAGTAAATCTCCAGCGGGTTTGACTGATTTGTGTCTCCGCATGGTGCAAGCTGTGTAAAATATTTCTTTAGCGTCCTCGAGGCATCATGCCAAACAGCTTGTGTGACTGTGATCAAAATATTGGATAACGAGGAAGATGCAGCAAGAGAAAGACAAAAGAAAAGAGCATGTTTTTTCATGTAAGACCATCAATCAGGCCTGTTTAGATATTCAGTATTTATTGAAATTGTAAATTCGCGGTTGTTTCATTGTTGGAATAATCGGCCACCTGACAGTGATCTTTGAGTGTGTTATTACAGTTTCTGTCCTCTGTATCTCTGTGTTGGCCTGTTATGGATTGATAACATGAGTATAAGTTGTTTTTTTTTCATATTTGGTAAAATTGTCAATATGTCATGATGGGATAGGATCATATCTCCACCACATATTGTTCCAATTTGCCATCTACAGAAATAAATTCCTTTAGTATTGTTCTATCCAGTTCAAGTATGTTCAACCCAAATATCAAATATTTCATCTTATTTAGGATCAAACAAACTCTAGACTCTTTAAAAACTGTGGAAAACCCCTTTGGTATACGAAGGAGCTAACATTTAGCAATTTGCAGTGTTTTGATAGTACATACGAATCACTTGTATCTTGCCTTTCACTATCATTTATGTGTTTTCTCCATTTATATTTTTCTTTTGCCTCTTGCGATATCTTTCTTCCTTTATCCACACTTGACGCAACATCTGAGATGATTGCATTGTCACAGTCTGAGTGCAATGATTTCATAGGCTAGCATACTTCCTAGCATAGCAGATTGACATCTGTTTGATACGCTCACTTAATTTTACATTTCAGCATTTAGTGTTTCTATAAATCTTATTCATGTTCCATAACAGCACAGATAAGTTACAGCAGCACCTGTTTGTAACTTTGCTGCTGTCGTTTTGTTGTACCGAAGAGCTTCTGGCGGATTAATTTATGCAAATATGCTAAATCCCAGCAATCTGTTCTCTAATGCAATTCTAATTTACAGCCTATGTTTATTAATTTGCATTGCAATTATGCAAAAAAACAACAACAACAAAAAAACAATAGCACTCAAGTTTGTGTGCATTTAATTGTGTTTTGTGAGGCTACTTGCTATGAAGCTAATTTCCAAATTGTTATTCACTCTGGTGCTCAAAGTTGTTTAATGTAAACCTAAATGTGACTCTACACACAAGCTGTAAAGCCACACTTGTTTCAGTTTTTGACATTAGCCCAAACTAAACTTTACTGTTTCCTAATAGTTAGGATAGGAAAAATTTAGAACCAAGAGGATTTTGACTGCAGATGAGAATAAAGAAATATTTTAGAGAATTATTTTTAAACTTTGTTTAAATTCAGAAATTGACATACAGCATGTTAGCATTTGGTAGAATTGCCTTTCAGACTGAGTCAGGTTAGTAGGCCACCTTGCCTGCACACACCTGTTCAAACTCTCTTTGGTGCTGAGGTCTGTACCAAGCAGCAAAACACCCATGCAGCTTGATCCTGCCATCGCTGTACTTCACAGCTAGCATGGTGTCCTCTTTGTTGCAAGCTTCCACATACAACAATGGTTAAGTTGTTCACATACTTCAATGTTAGTTTATCAGACCACAGGGCTTGCCTCCAAAAACGACAGTCTTTGTCCCTGAGTGCATTTGAAAGATACTGAAGTCTATCTTTTTGTATTGCTTTTGGAATAACGGCTTCCCATGTTGGTAAAAGCCATCTTCACAAAGGCTTTTTTTTTTTCCCCCATTTTCCATCCAAACAGATCTCCGGAAAACAAAACGGGTATAACAGTGTGACGGCCGGGTTTTTCCATGCTGAACTTTCATGTCTTTGTTTGAACAAATAAACACCAAGAGTTTGCATCCAACGGTGAACCGATGATGTTGAGGTGCAAGTTTTTCTTCATGACACCTTACCTGATATTTTCTTTTATTTGTCTGGGTGTAAAAACCCACCCACACTGCCTCCATTGAGCCATGACATATCATCATCTGGGGTTTCCCAAATTGTTTGAAGGTCTGTCAAAATTAGTGTATATAAACATTAGAATTAGAAAAAAACGGTGCACACATTCTCTAACGCATTATTTCGCTCCTTATTATGACATTTAGGAAACAGATTTTGGGAATCCTTACCAACCTAACAGTATATATTTACTCTAATGTCAAAACATGAGTAAAAAAGGCTGATTATATTTGTGTACAGTGACACAAATATCCAAAATCAGACCAAGCATTGAGCTAAGACGCAAATATTTCATTGCTTTTTACATCTGAGACATTTTGTGGGTTTCAGCTTTAATAAAGCAGAGCTCCGCTAATCAGCAATAATCATTACAAGTTGCTTCACATAATTTTATGCATTGCAATTAAAAACACTTTAATGAATTTTTAATAGTGCTTGAATTCTCATCAAAGAGCAACAGCATCGTTGTTGAAAAAGGCTTATTATCAACAGCCATGCAGACCTCGTCTAATGCGTATTCCGGATGCCGCCGCGGGATTGGTTATTTTACGAGATCTTTCTCATTTGACCTTTCATCTTGATGTGCAGCTAAAATCTTGAGAGACCATAATTCAAAACGTGCAGGCTCATTTGACGCACCCGAGTTCTTCACTGCTCTAAAATTACATATTGTGACCTTTTCGTGTCTGCCAGCTCATCTTTTTGCATCGCCGCAGGAAGTTGTTGGCGGGAGGGAGGCGGCGCACTGAGTCATGACTGAGCGTCTGCCAGTCCGTCAGTTCAGGAGACGGTCGTATTGACTTTCATTCAGAAGACACACCTCGCAGTTTGCTCAGGGTAAATGTTGGAGCCGGGACTTTGCTCGACTGATGCAGGGGATCGCCGGCGAAACTGAAGCAAATAGTCTTTTCATGAGAGAGAGAGCTCCCCCCCCACCATGCAACACATCTGTGGGTTGTGAGTGGAAAATTCACACCTCTATTACAGCTGGTGGGGCGCGACACAACGCAGCCAGATAGCCTGACTGCTGTTCACACCTCCACACAGTCTGTGCAGCTGAGCTTCAGCTTGACCTCCTCCACCCAACCACTCTGCTCATTTCTTACACGTGTGGTCGTTTGTGTCTGTCACTTTTTAATAACTTCAGTCGTCACTTTTTTTTTTTACTTGAATAGATTCAGATTTTATTTCCAGCCTGTCAGAGGCTCCCTGAGTTGGGCAGCGTTGAGAAGAAGCTTTACAAAAATCGAATCTTAAAACACGGCCGCGTAGCAAACCGAGTTTTAATGAATTTTTGAGTCCAATGTTTAAACTGGATGTAGTCTTTATGTTTGCTCTGCTTTCGCTGCCAGTTTGCTCTTAATGTGTTTAGAAATCACGGTTGATGAGTTGGCCGGGAAAGCCGGCAGCGTGCGCACTCGTTTCCTGACTGCCAACAGCTCAAAGTTGTTGGAGAAACGAAACTGAAGAAGATATTCTGCATTCAGACCCCATGGCGTTTACGTGTGCAATAAATGTTTACCTTTCCGGCTTCGGTGCTAAAATACGCGGACACCTGTAGATATTTACTGAAGAGTCAATAAAGAAAAAGTCATGTTTTGCGGAGCCGCACAAGGATTAAACATGTTTTCATTTAGTTCCAACACGCAAATGTTTTCTTCGGTGATGTTATGTTGCCAACCTACAGAGTGTATTATGCAGAAGAGGCTTTCACATTTTCCTTTTTATGAAAACAAAGTATAAAGAGCCATGCCCAACACACACAAATGTGTGATAAATGTGTTTAATAGGTCATAAACCAAATTAACCTTCTGACACAGAAGCAGAAAAAAAAGAGAATTTTAGAAACTCCAACTTTTTTTTGAGCACATCAAATCAAAGACTGAAACGTTGGAAGCAGATGCCGTTGTTAAGAAATAGAGATTCATTTGTACTGTGTTACAAAGCTAATGTAACCACTGGAGCATTTTAGTAAGAAGTTTGTCTGAGAACTTTTAATTAATGTCCGATAGGTTTCTGTTTCCACTGGGGAAAAATACAACGTGACTCAGAGACCAGATTTTTAGGAACATCAGGTATCCGTCTTTTTATCTTCTAAAGTCGGGACACGCCCGCGGGAAACAAGCTGCCGCTCTAAATTTGTCAACGTTTACAACGAAAGAATTAAAACATTTATAAAAAACATAAAATTATTACAAATTTAGATGAGAGTCCAAGCTGATGTTTCTATGTGTGAAAACATCTCATTCCAGCTGGCATGCAAGGTGGAGGATCTGTCATGCTGTGGGCCTTTTCTTGGTTTTTCGGTTGCCCAACGAAGCCTGTCAGAGGTCAGAGCATCGTGAGCTCCTACATATCCTCTGATTTAAATAAAAAGCTGAAATTGAATAACCGTTGGGTATTTCATCAGACACAAAAATTACCTTATTTCAATTTCTTCCACGAAAATCGCGAGAGTTTATCCTTTTGGTTTGTGATTAATACTTTATCCCATCAGTATTGTTGGGATTGTAGCCTACCCATAAGGACACTCTCTGGCCCAAACATGTCCGCTTTATGAACATGTTTGAAGTACTTAGAGGTTACAATAACGTGACGTCTGGGCCCTTAATCGCATTTCGCTCGGTGTCGTGCTGCGGGCTTCGTCACGAGAACATCTATCCAAAGTCTCCTTTAATTTGATTCCTTCGCGAAGATCACACGTGGATTTTTGTTCCCCCACCGTTCATGTTTTATTAATGTCATATGCTGTCGACTTGGGCCCTCCTAACCGACTTAGCCAAGTCGTCCCTTTCCTTGTCACAAATCAAATTAGCCCAGGCTGTGATTAATCATCAGGCAGATCACCCAGTGAAAAGGGGCTGACACCTTATTAATTTCCTTAATTACATCTTGTATTAGGTTTCAAAATCGTCCCGTTTAATTATGCCGCGTTTGACTCGTAACTCTTTCAACCTGGTTACACAAATAATTTGTGCAATCAGGAGTGTTTTAATGGATTTTTATTTAATTTAGGCAGGTATGTGTGTGTTACGGTCTCTGAGAGGGGTTCTAATTCTTGAGGCAAAAAGTTGTAGTAGTTCATGCTTTAGACATTTTTTTAGTGCAGCAGAATACCTTGATCTGACACAAAGTTAAGTAAAGAACATGGTTAATATGTTAAATACAATAGATTAGGTGTTCATCGCTCCACACTGTGAAAATATGTAACAGTCTATAAAATCGAGCATAGGAAAAAAAGCAGGACGTTGAGGTTTTTTATTAAAAGAAACCTCTGCGGCAGGAGGAAAAAAACCCAAAACAAACTATTTGAGGCTTTGAAAATTATGAAACAATCAAGGCGTTTCATATCAGCCCACGGACAGGTTTACAGAGCTTTCCTGCTACTGTCATTATTTGTGTTTAGAAGGCAATTCTGGAGGTGCTGAAATTAAAAAGAGATTATTTGGCTGAGTGCACACACTTAGCCCCTGAGTCCTGGGAGAATTTAATCAATGAAACAGTCCAGACGCTCATTTACCAAGTTTTTCATACATGGAGCAAGTTTAAACAGTTTCTCTCCGACCACGTGAGGGAAACGGACTGCCGGTGTTTCATGAAGTGAAGTGACTGCAGTCGTTCCTTTACCACGCAGCAGCAGTGAAGTTACGTATGGAAACATATGTTATATATATATCTTTACATTTGTTACTTGTGGCTTTTATGTTTTTCCAATAAACATGCTGGGAAATGAGGATTCATTTCCACTTTAGAATATCATTAGAGTGCAAATTTTTATAAAAACAAACTCTGGCAAACGGTATGGAACCAATTTGGTCTTGAAATAATTTCAGAAGACTGTCGATAAGAAAATCTGGCAAAACTGTCTTTCATAAATCGCCTAGTTTTTTTTTTAAAAATTGTTGACCAAATCTTCCTGAAATCCAAGCAGGAGAGCCCAGGTTGGGATTAAAACCCAACATGTTCAGCGTCGCTCTGGAGCCAAAATAAAAGGAACATTGATCAACATATTTGATGTGTATTGATGATTTTAACGACAGCACTTGTCAAAATGTTTCTGGTTTCACGGTGGTTGACTCGTGTTTATGATGTGTTCATGTTCTCGTCACGTGATGCACTTTGAACCGCTTGAATTTGAACTTGATTGACTTCATTGAACAAGTTACACTCTGACAAGTGAATTTGGACTGGAGTTCATCTCATGAATTTATTTACATTAATCTCACTTACTTCTTTTGGTTTAGTGATGCTGTTTTGTGTTGAATTAACTAAAAGGTTACAAATCTTTAACTTAAAGCAATTTTTTACTTTGACTTTTCTTGAAACAATTAAGTTCATTGCGTGTTTGTTTTCTACATGTGTCGTCATGACACAAACTTCACCAGGGACAGATCCTGCGCTGACCGGGGCGCTGTGGTGGCGCAGGGGTTAAAACAACACACACACAAGGAAGCCTTAGTCTTTGACGCGGACGTCGCAGGTTCGATTCCCGGCCTACTGACCTTTACTACGTGTCTTCCCCCTCTTTCATTACTCACGCTCCTGTTTTATGATTCTCAAATAAAAGCTGTCTGAGCTGAAAAAATGTTTAAAAATTATCCTTCGTTAATTCACTTCTTTATTTGACGTAAACTAAATGATTTGAGTAAGACTGACTTAAATTTGTCAAGTTAAACCAACTTAATAAATTACGTTGGATAAACTTAATTGAATTACTTGTTACCAATTGAATCAATTCAATTAAGTTGGTTCAACTATTTTCTTTTTAAGTGTAATAATAAAAAGGAAAAAATTAAGAAAAAATGCAAATAAACATATTTAATGAACTCAATTGCCCTGTGACTCTTGTGATGTCACCAGAGGAAGCTTGTTTTTGGAAATATAAATTTCAGCAATTTAGAACAAAATAACACCAATAAAAAAATAAACTGCACTATCTATGTATCAGTTTATTGATTTTATTCAAACATTTGGCTAACATCTTTAGCATCCCTGACTCGTATACAATAGTTTCTCCTTTTGCTACAATTGACGAGACTAATTTTGTTATTCAGTCACGAAAATGGAGGAACTGCTTCAAATTGCGTTTCATGATTCCTTGTTGTACGGCTTTTTTAATGTCACATACTCTCACCAGAGCTTTAATTATTTTGCAACAGTAATCAAGTGAACAAACCTGAGTAAGAGCTGAGACGGAGTCAGCTAATTGCTTCTTGATGAACTTATGCTGCGGGTGAAAACGTAATTGGTCTCCACATTTTCAGTGCCTCTCCCGAATTTGTCACCTCGCATCACGACGATTGCGCGTCACTCGCAGGTATTTCTGGCTGGCGCCGCTCAGCGTGACTGCAGCAGACGTCGGATACAGCGGGGAGTTACATTTGGTATCAGCTCAGAAGAATACTTGTGGCCCATAACTTTTCACAGACTGTTGTAATGGCGGTCGTTCATACGTGAGGAGAGTGTGTTATTGTGTGTTTAGTTGAAACAACAAAACAAAAATAACGCAGGAGAAGCTGAATACTGAAGCTGCTTGTTTGATTAGTGTACTGTTTGGGGCCAAACAGGAATTGTAATTAACCAACATTTAATAGCAGGGACATGAATCATGTGGCGCGATAATAATAATAATAAAAAAAGATCATTACTGGTTTAATCATACAGGTCTGTCAACTCTTTTCACATAATTAGTACAGTGGCAAAGTGTTCCCAACACGTTTGCGCCGTTGCTAATCCAGGTTCGTCCCACAACATATCTGCTAACTACTATGAACCTCCATCCATTAAGAAGACAAATCTCACTGTAATGCAAAGTATAACAAGTCAAAATTCAATGTGACAACATTGCTGTAAAACATCTGCTGCAACAAAACTTGTCTACTTTTCTCATTTAGTGTTTGCTCAGACATGCAGTTCTGTTCTTTTGAAAGGACTAGCCAGTCATCTTTTTCTGATGTGCAGCAGAAAAACCTGGTCCAGAGTCCATTAATCGACTTAGTTAAATGCCCTAAATACTCTAGGATCTCAACCAGTTACAACTTGTGTTTTTAATAGTTTTTGCTCAGGTTTCTTTTTTGCACCTGATGTTGATCTCAGGAGTGGTTTCTGGTGCCAAACCTTCATCATCAACAATCACACTCAAAAGTTAAAAAATGCTCTCCGACGAAACCTCTCAACACAACAAAATCCGTTTCCTTTTCGAATCTTTGCAATATTTCATCTTTGGGGTCTGCTGGGCATTTTTTAATATTCATTAAGACCACAAAATGGCTGCCCTGCACTTCTGCAGTTGGGGAAACAAATACCAGTCAGAACATGGCCCTCAATTTTTTTGGACACGACCGCTCTGGCTTAAAGGATCCGGTTACAATCCCGCTCCTGATCTCTGAATAAGTCTTTTTTCCGAACCGACCTGTCTGGCTTCGCCTCGCCTCTGAGCTAACACTAATAGCATCGTTTCTATAGTTACCAAGCATCCTGATGTGTGACTGTATTATTTCTTCATGCAGCATCTTCATTAGTAAGCTGTGGAGATGAACGACGGCAACTTAATATCACTCATGCTAGCAATTATTTTGTACTTTACAAAGCAGCATACTAACACAGCACAGTAGAAATGAGTTATTGAACTATATATTACAGCATGATGACTTGTACTATGCTTTGTGCCGGCACGCTCTTCGGCAGCTGACAAAAGAAAATACATTGTGCTGAAGGCTCAGGCTGCGGCGTGGATCAATGGTCATCGTCTTGAGACGCAGACGCCATTCTGTTTAGGCTGATAGCTTGTGGGAAAAACAAGGTGGCGGAGGTAAAACGAAATAGAAAATACCCCGGACAGTCATACCCAGAGACCGTCATGGGAATAACACCCAAATTGATTCCTGCGCCACGGTCGTGTTAATATTCTGGTGCAGCTACAAGGTTTGCTGTAGCGGCCACTTTGATAGAGGTACGCTGGTGAGTTTTATGGTTGTCGAAGGGGCGGAGGGGAGGGTGGGGGTAGAGGGGGGTATGGGGGGCAGGTAATTTGCTAAACAGGTTAAGCAGCTGTGAAGTATATGCTTTTGGGGCATAGACAGCACTTTATGGTAATTTATTGAAGATCCGGCTTTCGGGGAACTAATAAACTTTGCAACGTGAGCGCAGGCAACATGAAATTGTCTCTTCAAGGTTTGCCTGTTTGGGTTCTTGACAGTATACAGACCGCAAAGCGTGGAACCTGGGTTTCATGTGCCCGCGAGGAATGGTTGTGTTGAATCTAAATGAGGCACGCTTCGGCCCTCCGGGGCAGTTTCGTCTCCTCCTGGTCCGAAGAACTGCGCCCTTCTGCTTGCCCTTGCATCTGTCGCTTGCATACAGGGATAGGAGTCTGCTCATTGGCTGAAGGTGGGAAACGCAGATTCGTCCTGCACCCATTCAGTCACCTTAGCAGTAAAGTTAAATTTGACAATGGAAAGTAATGTAGATTCATCTAAATTCACGTACTCTAATTATTTGAAAAAGTGGAAAGATCTTCTGATAAGGTAGCGCTTTCGTTGTAGTCTCTGTTAAATCTAGGGATTCAATACTGTGGCAATAAAAAGTATTCACCTACTTTTTAAATGTATTTATATTTTAACTTTGCTTTTACAATGTCAATCATAATCCACAAAGTTAGGATTATTTGGCAAAAAATGTAAAAAAGAAAAAAACCAGACCCATTTTATATCAAAATGAAAAATAGTGACAATTAAATAAAACATTTAACATAAAACTGCATAAATAGCTTCCTAGACAAATTTCTTGTACGGGAAACTAATAAATGATCTTATCTTATAAATATTCATCCCTTTCAAGTCATTATTTAGTAGATGCACCTTCAGTCAAAACTGTTTGAGCTCTGTTATGTTGGACAATGGTGCAAAAACCAGAAATAAAATCACAACGAAACTTAAAAAAAAAGCAATTATAATTCCTGTCTAAAAGCTGCCTGTAACATGAAACCAACCAATTTAAAGTTGCTCTACCAACTGGATGGGTGTTGGAAATATGCAGGTTACAAAAAGTGTTTGAAACATTTAAGCAAATATGATCTGGGAGTGTTTCGTGTCATCGTTCCACCAAGGTAAAAATAATGATGATCTTTAAAAGACCTAAATAAACATATTTCATGATGAGCAAATCTTCCAGCAGAGTTCATCTTGAGAGGGTTAAAATGAGTTTACTGTATTTTTTTTCTTCCTTTTACTTCCTGTAACATTGAGCTGAAGAACAGAAATAATAAAACTCAGCATTTCGTTTTTCAAGGGTAAGCACTGAACAAGATCTGAACATGAACCGATACGGCGCCGTGTTCACAGACACAAGATGTCCTCATTAAGCCCTCGCTGCTTCGGTTTTTGTGCGAGCAGCAGAGTGCTAATACAGAAAACACAAAGGAGGAGCGAACAGAGGCAGCCAGTGTGATATCAGTGGATGCTTGTGCACAGCGTGCTGCCTTTGGTGACAGCTGTACTGTTAGTTTGAGAACCATGTTTTTCGTTCCCTCTTGCCTAAACAGTCCCTGTTAGCACAGGGAGGCCATGTGCTGCGGAGCTCGATGACCACCGTCTAGAGGTGGACTACCAATAATCGTAGCGCAATTTAACTTGTTACCTAACAGGAGCGAAACCAAAAGGTTTATAGGACGCTAATCTTTTGGTGTTTTTGTCTCGTTTTCTGTCCAGTGCAGAAAATTTGCAAGGTGTTTAAAATACAAATTCCTTCTAAGCGTAGACATTGACTCGCAAAAGCACAAACCCCTTAAAAGTTTTGTTTTTCTTTTACATTTGATCAATTTACCAACACAAATTTGAAAGTATTTTATTTTATGTGATAAAGCAACACAAGAAGTTGCCTAGCAAAAGGACAAATAAATATTCAAAAAGTTTAAAATATATTGACATGCAGCCCTGTTTACTGCGGGATCCCTAAATAAATACCAGTGCAAACAATTGCTTGGATTAACATGGATGAGATATAATCTGATTATTAATAAAGCTGTTTTATAAAGGCTCCTGAGGTCTGTTAGAGAAAAGCTTAATAAACCTTTATTGAAAAAAGAAAGTTTTTTACATATTTGTTAACACCGTCATCCTGTAGTGACAGCATAGTATGAGAGATAATCTGTGAAAAAATCAAGTTCCTTTTTTCAGAAGGAAGAAATGCACCGCTCCCAGTCAAAAACAACCAGATAAGAGGGTCCTAGAGCTGTCAATCACGCTTGTGTATGAGCTTCTCCATGTGCTAATGGCAGAGAAACAACTTAGCGTTACAGAAAAACTGTTTATCTGCCGTCATAGGTAACCACGGTAACCAGTCTAGTCATCCACGACTGGTGGGGGTGATGTGGAGAAGATGTAGCATAGCAGAGAGCAGTGGGGAAGATGTGAGCAGCATGTACACAAGCCTGTTTGACAGCACCAGAGCACCTCCTCCTGGCTCTGATTGGTTGTTTCTGACTGAGCGGTTTATTTCTTTAGCTAGCGATGGTAGCTCTTGGAGAAGGCAGAGGAGCTCGATTTTATTCACAGATTATCCGTCTCATGTTGTACAGAATGACAGTTTTAATAAAAATGTAAAAAATAAAAAATAAAACAAGAATTTATTTTTTTGGGGTAAAAGTTGCATATCCCAGCTTTAAAGGTGGTCCTAAAACAAATGGACTCACAGGGCCAAGACACAAATTCACATCACGCTTTTTAGATTTTCATTGCTGTAGCGTCTTACAAAATACACAAATACACTGAAATTTGTGGTTATAATGTGACAAAACTTTATTTGGGGGTCATGAATACCTCTGCAAGGCACTTTAGTAGGTACGAGACTCATGGAGTAAATCTTTTACCCTTAACACATCTTTTGTTTTTTTTTACTTTAATGCCATTCAGTGGTTAAAAATAGAACTTTATGGTCACAGAGAAAATATTATGTAACAACGATCCAGGTATGATCCACTCTCAGTGTGAAGACCGCTCTGTTGAAGAAAACTGTGTTTTGTTTCATGGATTGAGACACTAATAACTTACATGAGACTATTCTTCCCAAATGTTAGCGCTGCATGAACTCCTTATTAGAGATATATGACCATGCAAGACTAACAGCAGTCTATAGACAAACTCGGGAATTTTGACACACACACACACACACACACCCACCCACACACGCCTACACGCCGCTTAAATCAAATTGCATAAATCAAATAACGTAATAAAAGTTTCCAGGCAGAGTGCAGACAAGAAAAATGATGTAGCTTTCCCCTCCGTTATCCATACCCAAGGTAATTTCTTTGCAATAAACCGCATGTGTGGGCAGGATCTGGACTAGCGGCGGCGGGCTTTGTCTCTGGCCTGAAGGCCAGGCTGCTTCCCTGAACTCTACACAAAGTTGGACAAACAACATGAAATTGTGTCTGACCTCTGCTCAAAAAAAAAAAAAGAAAAAGAAAGCAAAAGCAAGGTCCAATCAGCTGCTGTATTGTAAGAACTGTACACTGCTTATTCCCTTTTTCTATTAAACGCCAGCTGTCCAGATGAAAAATCTGCCGGCATACCAGTGTAGGAAAAAGGGTTGTTTTGTGATTCTTTAACAGTAATATCTGACTTTTCAAAATATTGCAACAAATAAATATGACAAAAGGCTCAAAAACTCTCGATATATTACGGAGCCCCATGGGATATGTGGAGAAAATGCCTTCTTTCGCATTCCCTCGCAAAACCTTTGCGTTACTTCGCAGTAAGCAAATATTGCTAAGTGCAAAATTTGCTGGTCTATTTTATATACAGTCACAGATATCAATTTCAATTTCAAATATTTACACATTTAAAGAGTCTCAGTGAAAATATGTTTATATATTCTTAACTCTTTTGTGCAAAAACTGATTGAAAACCGATTTACTCGGTTCATGTACGTTTTGAGACGGAACTGGACATGAAAACGTCCCTTTAAACCAGTCAGACAACCAACACACAAAAAAAAATCAAAACTGTCAGATAAGTCGTGAAAATAACTCAGAAATAGTCCAAATAGTTTGGAGTTTTTCTTTCTTTTGTTCCTTTTTACAGAAAGTTTGTTTACATCTGAGAACAGAGAAGGAAAGCCCAGGTTTGGCCTGTTTCGCTTTCTCATTTTGCACAAACTCATAGTGGTGCATTTCTATCCACGAGAAAAAAGATATAAAACTTCAAATATCTCACAAACAAGATATTAACATACATGGAAACGAAAACCTTGTAGCAGAAAGTACGGTGGCCACCGTAAGAAAGGCTTACGGTATTCAGTAATACCGCATGAACTGATCAGTACGTTATTCCTGGAGAACGCAAAACCCAGTGCGAAGTAACGCAAATGAAACAAAAATTTCCCATGTCCCCTAAATGGATTTATATACTTTACATATAAAGTAAGAACATTTGTGTTCAGTTATTGCTTTGTTTTACCGATGCTTCTTAGCAATGACTTTATACCAGTGGAAACCCCCAAATGGCTTCTTCTACAAATGAAAAGTGTTTTGTGTCATTTATTGGATCAAATGATTGAAGTTTGACCTTTGTAGTTTAACAACTTATTGATAAAAAAACAAAAAAAACAAACAAATGGGGCCTCAGCAGCAGGTGGGGGAACTGTACACAACACAACAGCCTGAGAACCTCCTCATCATCCTGGTTGCCATCTTGGTGGGATGGCGTCCCGTCCTTCGTCCTGCATCTGCGACAAATAAGCCAGTGTGGTTGAGTTGGTCACTTTGGCATGAACAGGATTCCCAAACTAAAGACACGAGTAAGGAGGAAACCATGTGCTGTGAAAAGGATAAAGTCTCTAACAGAGCAGATGGAATTCCCACCAATTGCAGGATCTTGGTTTCTTTCTTCATGGCGATTGCGTCCAATGGTGGTAAAGTTTGTTTTTTCAGTGAGAGAGACGCCAGTCCACAAAATCACTCAAAAACTAATTAGCACTAGCAGAGAACATTGAGTAGCTCCAATGTTTGTGACATTTGAGTGAAGACGATGCATTAAAGGGACATTTAGGTTTTCACATATGGGAGGAGAAATAAAACATCAGGCTGCATGTTTGATCTTGCTTTGACAACAACAGAATATCTCGATTCAATTGTGATTCGGACTGATTTTTCATATTCGGTTGCCGCTCGTGAGATTTACAAACAAATTTGTAAATCTCGACTTGACAAGTTAAGTTTCTGTGTCAAGTAGCTGCTGTGAAAAACGCCCTTGTTTTAATGAGAGCGAGCGAACTACAAAGTCTCAATGGGAGCCTGTTCTGCGACAACACCGGACCCCCTGGTGGGAAGCCGCATGCGGTGCTCGACACTCGGGCATTCATGTAGAAATGACGGATTTCAGATTGCTGTGTGCTGCTTTGTGGAGAAAACAGGCAAATTTATTTTTGAGCAGCAGAGAAATAAATAATCGTTATTTATTTCTGAGTGGTGAATAATTTGGCCGAGGTCTGCACAGCTGACTGGGTTTGTGATGCCAGTCAGAATGAGGATTCATTTGTTTCAGACAATACACATAGAAAAAAATTTAATTGCTGGATTGTTTCTTTGACCCAAATGTTGCAGTCAGAAGAGGACTTGGGTTGTTTCAGCCAATCACTCAGAAATTGTGAAATTGTGAGACCACCATTATGAATTATATATAAACCTAAGCATATTTTAATTTAAACCATATCCACATAAGCTAGAGCGAGTAATGTTCAGTATTTATTCTTTCATTAAAGGATTGGTCATAAAGTCAGCATAGACAGACATTTTATGTAATTATACTCACTGAATTTACAAGTATTTGCAACAGATTCTTTGCTGATTTTGTTCATTTTCTGGATATCTGGGCGAAGCGTCCTGCACTGGTAGAAACAAGAACAGAAGTTTGTGATATATGAAGTAAAGCAAATATCTAGGGATTTTTTTTTTTGTAGTCAATTATTCTATTGGTCGTTTGGATGCTAAAAAAATCGGTACATTCTGTACATTTTTCAGTTAACCACCTCAGATAATATTTTCTAATATTTCTATTTGACAACAGAAATATTGTCTAACAGACAATAATAGACATAAAATTTAACCCATAATGACATGACAAAATAAAGCTTCCATTGCCTAACATGCATATATGGTGGTTAGACAAAGAAGTTGTTTTTTTGTGTGTTTTTTTATCCTACATGCAAAATGTATATATTTTCGTGCAGCTTTGGCTTAATTATTGCTCTGACTATATTGTTTTTTCAGCAAATTGCCTTTTTTGGAGCCTGTATACTCTAGGTAACAATTAATTGATTACTAAATTAGTCGACAATCAGTTCAACAATTGATTCATCACGATTTCATCTGATCAATCGGTCCAGTCCTACAAATTTCGCTCCCACACAACATTGCGTTTCTGAGCAAAATAAGTAAGATTAAGTTGTTGATCAGTTTTTAGAGTGAAGCCTTGCAGCAGGTTTTAGGTCACAAACCTAATGTGTTACACAAGTGATCTACTCTGTGACAAGCTGGAGTTTTGTCGCTAAAAACTCCTGTGAATAGTCTAATCTTCCTTATTACTGGGTCTTTTTAACGTGCGATCTTTAAGACGATTATTTAAAATCCAACATAAAGACGCCTGAAGAAGCACAGCTGCACCTCAGAGAGACTGATGATAATCCCTGAAGCAGCAGCAGCCAGAGCAGCCATCACTGAAGCTCTTAAGGTCTTTGTGCTCTTAATGCTTTTGGAGGCTCCCGGTTGTCCGGCCTCAGTGGACGTTCTTTGTAAAGCGCACATTCACAGTGAGTCATAATGACTGTAATAACAGACTTCAAAGCCCCCACAGGTGAGAAGTGTGCCCTTTTCTCAAATTATAAGTAGTTATTTAAAAATGATTAAGGAATATGAATGTTCAGTAAGGGAACCGTGGATGACTCTCTTTTCTTTTCTTTTGTGTTTCACATGATCCGAGTGTTAAAGTGCAAAGCAAACCTGTGAGTTTCACAAACAGCAGCGTCTACATTTTTAGCACAGGTTGGTTGTGAAAAGACTTGTCCTTGCTGTCTACAGTCGATCAGCTCTCCGGCGACATACGGATGCGGCTGTCTAGCTGTTTCTGTGGGAGGTCGGCTGTGTTTGATGGATGTCTTGATTTTTTTTAGGATTGCAAAGACAGCAAAGAGGAAGGGAGGCCCAAGCCCCGCTTTTTTAAACTCGGAGTTCTGTTTTGCTCGGTCAAACATGGAGCAGGACCTCCCTCCACAGAATGAAGTCCTACTGTACCGTGAAACGGCAAACAAGAGCATAAAAGGTAACAGAAAAAAAAAACAAAACTCTTCAATTTCTAAACCCTGTGTAACTGTAAGCAAAAAATCAACTTAGAACCTAAATAGAAGAGTGTTGAATAGAATGAAGAAACTCATTATTTCCATCATGAGCTCTGAACATGAGGGTAATGTTCATAGTACGACTTGTTTTACGGATTTTGAGTGGATTGGTTGAAATCTACACAGATTAACACAATATTGCACACAGGAAAAAACAGAAATGTTCATTTTTACAAGAAAAACCCCCCACCATGTGTCATACATGCTGAGAAACTAGAGACGAAGCGATCAGAGATCTGTGGCCAATTTGTGACGTCTGGTTAATAAAAACTCTAATTTTAGACGCTAAGGGTTTCTCACTGAAACCCAGAGATCAGAGGGTGAACTGAGTCCAGAAGAGAAATCACAACAAAACCGGGTTCTGCTACTCATTCAAAATGAAAACTGTATAACTTGAAGTAGGGCCACACACCTGAGTGAAGTTGGACCCCCTGCCCTTTTTCCAAATCAGACAAAATTGGTATCAAATGTTTGTGCTACAGTTGTGCAGCAAAATGTTTTGTTTGTGCTGCTTTGGCTTTGAAGATATTAATGAAAGTTTGAAGGTCAGGAGGTCAACCAGCCCCAGCCACTTTTACTAAATCAAAATGACCTTTAAACCTTCATTAATACCTTCAAAGCCAAAGCTGCACAAACAAAAAATTGTGCTGCACAAACCAGCACAAACGTAGTCGAGTTGATTGACACAGATTTTGTCTGATTTGAAGAAGGTGTTGGTGCCAACTTCACTCAGGTGGACGACACAATATTAGCCTTATAACGACATATTCTGCAAGGAGGTGAAATTTTAAACTGTCTTTTGCATCTCAGATTAGCAATTAGCATAAACGACATTAACATTTCTAAATGCACTGACAAAAAGTCTCTAAATCCCCCCCATCTATATGCGGGTTCACTAGGATTCTCTGGAAGCTCCACAGATTTTCACCATTTGACCGATAATGCCTAAAAAGTCAGACAGTGGACGAAAAAAACAACGGGTCAGATCATGAGTTAAAGAAAAATAAGAACAAGAAAGCTTAAGTAAGCTGAGGTGGAATCTTTTTTTTTCTCCCCCATGCGGGTAATTTATCTCCCTGGGACAACAAGGACACAAAACTACATTGATATTCTGTTGAGAATTTACTTTTCAATTCTTCCTGTTTGCTTCTGAGCAGATCATGTATAAACTGGCACATTATCACTCCCTAATCGACTGTGGTGAAAACCGCAAATCTCTGAGCTTAAAATGTGAATACGTGCTTCAGTACGCGGCGAGAGACTCGTCTAGATAAACATCACAAGGTCTCTTTACTTTCACTCAAATTAAATCTAAGAGTTTCTAACAAACTTCTATAATTTCTCAATCCAGTGAAAAAGGTTGAAAGTTGAAGCGCAGTCTCTGCTGATGTCCATTCAACAACTTAAATATCTAACAACTTCATTCATTCCTGCCTGGGGAACAACTTAAATGTTCCCCAGGCAGGAATGAATTAACATCCTGATCTACGAAACATTGAAAGAGCTAAATGAATAGTAGCATCTTGAATAAATAACTGAAGTGCCTCTATAGAAAATATTCTCCATTGAGAAGCTTCTCACAGCTTTTTTGCCTCCTCTGACTTCATCTAGACATAATGAAAATAGCTAATGGGTCCCTTGAGTAACTTGCTAAAAGGTGTTAGCATGACCTGCTAGCACCAGATATCAAGTTATTAGTAAACATATCGCGCTTTTGACTTCTTGCGGTAAAGCTGAAGTCAAAAGCACGAGACTGCTTGCCAGGCAATTCCTTGGTGCATCCCAATCACAAACTCTTCCAATTAACTTTCTTTAAGTCAAAGTTAAATTCCACGAAAAATCAGAAAAACAAAGAAGTCGACCCGCTGAGGAACCAAGGCGGAAAACAGCTCTCGCATGTTTTTAATGTTTTTTTTCCCGTAGTTTGCATATTCCTTCACGATTCTGGCAAGGCCGCTGGGAGATTGATGCGTCTGTCTCTTTCATACCTTCTGTGACTGCTCAGCGAGGCGCCGTGCGCCACCAAACTAGCCACATTCCTAAATGATGAATGTGTGCCAGCTCGTCCACGGGGACCAGAGACGAATCTAATATCAGCTGAGAGAGAGAGAGGAGGCTGATATTGAAAATCATCTGGAATTTTGCCCGCCCCCGATATTGAAAATCTTTATTCTAATTGCATGAATGAATTGAATGTTCTGTTTTGATAAATCCACTCTGCCGCCGAGGGGATTGTGTAAATGAAGCATCGCAGATTCGTTTGTGACTGCGGCAGACACCGCCGTGTCTTGTGCCCGGAAGTCATTTTCAAACTCTCCTTGCGCCGATGTTGATTGCCTGTTTACTCGAGCAAAAAAACCCCAAAAAACAACTCTGCTCACACAACGTTATCACATGATGTAAATGATTCTCTGACAAGATCTTCCACCCACATATTACGACATATCAAACCGTGATAAGAGGAACATCTTTCACGACGACGTTCGGGAGAAACGGCAGACAACATTTCAGTATAGAAAACAAATTTTATTTCTCATAAGGCTGTCTTATATCTACTGGGGGATAGCTATTTTTCTCCATTGGGACTAATACTTTCTCTCTGGCATTGTAAGCAAATCTTCCGTCTCCCGTGCGTGAGAGAGACACGACGCCCGTTTCTTATGATCATGCTCATATTTTATCCACAGCTGCTCTGAGTCCCTGCTGCATCTGGGCCCAAAGGTCAAGAAGTGTTGTCAGCTCTGCTTCCACACGTGAGGCGATTCTATACATTGTTTTTCCTCATCAAGCGTTGCCGGTGCCCAGCCGAAAGCATCGCTGAATGACAAAAACAAAAAGCATCCCAGAACTCATCATTACAATTCATTCACAGCCGTTTCCCCCCCCCCCCCCCAACACAAGCTTACATTGTGAAGCGGCTCCTTTTGGAACTGGTCGATGTGTTATTAGGATGGCACATTTATCAGCCTCTTGGACCTGTCATCTTACAGCGTACTTTGTGTATTTATGTGTTTATTTACACAAATGATCTTACATAAAATAAATGTGGTGCTCATGAAATCTACATTGGGCATGCCCAGCAGTAAAAGTCAACGTGTCCCTTATAGAGGATGAAGCTCGGGGCCGTAAAGTCAGACCAGGAGAAGGAGAGTTCTCGTATCTCATCATAGGCAACCAGTAGGTCCAAGTTACTGAAAGTCCTGCCTCTCCTGCACTCACAGAAATGGCATCTGTCTCCATCAGCGAGTCAAACACGAATGATTTCTGCACAGAAATAACAGAAAATGAGGGTCAATTTGACTCCCCTGCGCAACCACTTGTGTGAATCTCACGTTTAGTTTTGTGTGCACCCCTCGACCGGTTCACCTTCCGGGCGGGCCGGGAGATTATCTTCAAAATATTTGACCACCCTCTAAATGAGCCCCTGCTAAGTTGTATCAGGCTTTCAGGTAAAGACAGGGTGAGGAAACAGAAAGAGAGCAGGTTGGAAACTGGCCACAGGAAGAGGAGAGAGTCACCGACGCAGGGCTCATTGATCAAACAGGGGATTAGTGCTGTTTCAAATCCTTGGCACCAAGTGAGCAAAGCTGTTTTATCTGGATGGATATCCTTTCCGCGGTCCCGGGGTAAGCCAGTCGGTAGCCGTGGATGTGATAGTTTTAGTCAGTTCAACGGGAGGAGACAAAAAGTTCAGAAAGGGTGTAAAGCCTGGCGCGCAGTCCTGCAACCGGGAGCTCGCTGTTAGGTCCTGGGATGAATCTGAAACACAGGGGTGGAAGAGGAAGAGGAGAGAGAACAAACAGATGCTTAGAGAGAGCAGAGAGGTAAAAGTGAGCAAGAGATAGACCCCCCCGCAAAAAACTGCTATTTCTAAAACAAGAGGACTCTTTTGAACTGGTGTTGGTCACTTCGTCCCTTAGCCATTTCATTCTTTTAGTCCCATAATTTTCTGGGAATGAAATAGTGCTGCAGAATATCTCCTACCAATCATTGGTCGATTCATAGTCATCAAGAGGATGTTTGGTATCTGCTGCGACAACCAACAATCCTCAGAAATTTGCTATATCCAACTCCACCAAGGCCTAACTTTATGACCACTGTGACATGAATAATACTGATCGCACCTTCATCATGCATCATGTTGGAGATGTTTGACAGCAAGTTAATGTGTTAAAAACAGAAAAGGTCGGCGAGTTTAAGGATTTCAGTGAGTTTGACAAGAGCCGGGATCAGTTCAATTCAGTTTATTTACATAGTGCCAATTCACAACACTTCATGTAAAGGCACCTTACAAAAAAGTCATTTCAATGCATTCCAACTGATCAAACAGTTCACTAGGTTCAGTCCAATATTACAATTATTTTCTATCTAAGGAAACGCAAAAAATGGCATTGAGGGCATGACGAGCTTGATTAAAGTGGCTAGCAACTTTGTCAAAGAATCTCATGTGGTTGGCTTCCAGTTTACTGGTCCCATAAAGAAAGAGAGGCCAAACCAGCGTCATGGCCATTGAGGGCCATGCAGCCAAAGTTCATGCAGGTTCTCAATGAAATATTTCAGGATACATTTTGTACCATAGTTTGTTGCATACGACTCGCATGTCATTCCTGATGTCTGTGGTCTCTTTCAGAAGATAATCTGCAATGCCACAAGGAAATAACGGTTCGATACTAAGCAGGTGGTCATAATGTTATGCCTGGAGCCTGGTGGACGACAAATAGTTAATATCCACAAGTAGGAGGTCATTTAGAGTTGTATAAGATTAAACCAAACTCAAATATCATCAGAGTCAAATGGCTTAAACAGGGATCAGAACAGTAACCAATGGCAACCTGATTTAATGTAAAGTTTCCAGCTAAAACCATACAACTAAATTAGATTACAAGTCAGCATTTGATGACTTTTCATCTCTACAATCAATAAAAATACAAAGAAAAAATATATACTTAATGATTAAACGCCTGGATGCAAAATGGAAGTAAGTTAGGATGAATTGGCAGCGGATGGGTAAGAGATGGGTGTGTTTTGGCAAAGGGGCGAATTGACCAGGAGATTTTTCAAACTCCAGAGCTCCGTAAACCTGTGTCTCATCTCCAGGTTTGCCCTTCTGCTAAAAAGCTCGTGTGAGCTGTTTAACACTAAGAGAAATGACTCTAGTGAACACACCGCGGTGTGTTTCCATGCTGTGTATGTCTGGTTTATGTCATTACCCTTGTTAAATGACCGACGGTGTCTCTTCATATGTAGACACCCTGTACGTCCCTGCAACCGTCTCTATTAGCAGACAGGCAAACGCAGCTACGGATTTTCCTCTAATCTGATAAAAATGACTCTGGCCTTGCTAAATCGAAGCCCACGCTGCCGAGTCTGAGCCGTCTCTCCGTGACTTCGGTTCAGGGACGTTTAATTCATCATCAGCTGCAGACATGAACTCGTTTCAGTGGCGCTTTGTGCAGCCTTGAGACTGCTATTGAACGTTCAGCTTTTCAGCGTCCCGCTCGACACGAAGCTCAATAAAAACAATGTGCAGTATGTCTGCATCTACTGGAGTTCTGCAGTTTGTTGCCTCCCTTTCGTCCTATTTAATGATTTAGAGATCAAATGATCTCTAAATCAAATGAGCAATTGAACACAATTAAAGGCAGATTTTACGGTTTTTCTGCTTCTTCAAGATAATGCAGTGAAAAAAAATTATAAGTTAAATGCATACTGTAAAGCGAGCCAGACATGATTTATGGAATGATTTGTGATACACCGGACAGGATATTTACAGCTGCAAGCATGTAAAACTGCAACTAAGACACTGCTGTTGTTTTGTTTTTGACTGGCTCCATAGCAAGCTGACACACTGGCATCTTCTATGCTTGCAATTAAACAGTTTGCTCACTGCATTGTCTATATTTGTATGTCCTGGATTTGAGGGGCATCACTGGGCTGAAACCCAAAGTGATAATAGAAGTAGTGGGACTAATGCCAACCATTGGCCAGTATAGCAATGGTTGGTGTGGAGATAGGCTGGCTGGTGGACAGATATTGCTGTCCAGCCAAGACTCAGGCAACCTGGACATTCAGAGATGATATAGATGCTGCCTGTTTGATCTGCTGACAGTAGAAGAAGATATCACTTCAATCAAAGGGTTTGGGGAACAAAATATCTATTTAACTTCATTAGATATGCCTAATATGTATGATGATTTGTTTTTTTGAAGTATTTTCTCCCAGAAAGAAAGAAACGTGATTTCTTTGGGTGGGAATCTATCATAAAGTGTCTAAAAGGCAGAAATACATGTTAGTGCAGGAATTTGAATCGCCTGCAAACCAGAGTTAAGTCAATTAGAGTGCTGATCTATTTATCATCTGCTAATGATATTGTGCTATAGATGCTTTAAAAGTTGTTTTAGATTAAAACATTTTCCTCCAGATCTCATCAAAGTGTATCCTTGAAAAAAAATAAAATAAAATCCTGTTTTCTCCCATGTTTCTCCGGCACAGTAATCCTTTCGGCTCGTCTGTCCCATATTTGCATCTGTATCATCTCGGCTGTCTGGCAGCCATATCAAAATTACCTCTGCAAGACCAGCAGCAGAAGCAGGTCGCATATCAAGGATCACGGTCCGTCTCAAAACCCCAATCCCCTCGCGGTTTGTTAGCAGAAAAAAGAGACGCGGTATGGAAATATCAACCCACACGGACGTGTAAGAGAGACTAACCGTGTCCTCGGCTCGTTTTAGTCCCCTTGAAATGAACAGTCCGGCAGGTAGCCGTAGATTGCTCAAGGATTTCCTGCTTGTCTGCTCGTCGTTGCCGGCAAATTAGATGTCTGCATTCTAATTTGTTTACTGCATTAAATTGTAATTTACTCCGACTACAGTTGGTAGGCTCCAAGGACAATTGCCTCGGTGGAAGACCTCAGTGCAAACATAGTCGACTCTCTTCTCCTTCCTTATTTAGTGCTCAACAAATCAGTCGCGCCTGTGGAGAACCGGCTTCCCGCAGCTCCACTAAACACCACTCCCTCGTAAAAACAGAAGACACCAGACACCAAAATGAGTCAAGATTTATTTAATGCAACAGTGACAATGGGAAAAGAAATATATATAAATTAATTAGGGGCCACTTAGAGTGAACTACTTCACTCAAAACCTCTATAAATATGCCAGAGGAGTACGGATCAGGGCCGCCTGCTCTGCATCTGTCTTTTTACAGACTCATGCTGTTGAGAAAACTCATGTCTTTTATGCTTAATATATAATTTATGATGTTATACTGTATAATTTCCTGTCTTTAGTGTTGATGCTGTATAAGCAGAAGCAGCGGGATCAAGCACATCATTCCTGCATCACCTCAACTAATTATGTCACGGTCGTACAAAGTGCTACGGCAACATGTGAGAATAAAGATGGTTGACGATGAATCTGCAAGTTCGTTGCTCTCAGACTGACCTCATAGATGGGTTATTTATTTGAATAAGAGCTGTCTGCTCCTTTTAACAAAAGAATGTGGCTCACATAACAGCTGTGGAGTAAAAAAAAAAATGATGATGAAATAAGGCCAGTCTATTTAGGTTCGATGCTTCGTAATGGGAACGGACCAGTTGCCAGAATCAAGGCGAAGCAAGTGACTCTTTCAAAAGTTTAGAAATTTTCTGGTAGGATATAAACATTTCTGTGGTTTATTGTGATTTGATTGAGAAGCTGGAGGAAGTACCAGAGTTACTGGACTACAGAAAACAGAATAACTCTGCTCTCCTCCTCCCAGAGAAATATTTCTGCTTGTAAAAAAAACAAAAAACCAGTGATAATCATGATGTTGATGCTAAAGCGGCACTACCCATCACTTTTATTAGAGCGCATACATAATCATGTGTTAAAGTTACCTAAATATAGTATAAGTTTTCATGATATCATTTTGTTGTAGAATATTAAAACAATTGGCAATAAAAAAATACGAGGAAGAACAACCCAAAGCTCAAACCAAGTCAGCCAGAAAACAGAAGCAATGGCAGTTGTTGTTTGTGAGCATAAAGTTTGTCAAAGAAGAAAATCACCTCTTTTACTACATCGTGTTTCCTCCATGTCTAACCCAAATAAAGCACATCATTCCTGCATCACCTCAACTAATTATGTCACGGTCGTACAAAGTGCTACGGCAACATGTGAGAATAAAGATGGTTGACGATGAAATAAAGGAGAAAAGATTTGAGCATTTTAAATCCCTGTCCAAATACTAGTCGTGTAGCATTAGCTTGAAGTGGTTTTTCAGGGCCAAACATCAAGCATCTTGTTTGAAACCACACTGCGGACTGATTTAAAGAGGGTCGAGTTGTGAGACAGTTGATGGGCTTGGAACAACGTCTGACAGAAACATTATCACTGTATTGCAGCTACACCCTCACGAGTAAAACATTAGCAGAATCCCTGAATGTCAAGCGGTCCTGTGACTTGCTTGGAGAACTGAGAGTACTGAGAGTTAAAAATGCTGGTCAGAACCTGAGCACAAATCAAGACGTCTAACCGGAACTATTGCAAGAGACAGGCCTGAACAGAGCTGAAAAGGAAAACTCGTATTCTACAAAGAACAAAACATCTAAAGTGGGTAATATTCCTCACAAGAAGCACTTTAAAACTGCTAAATTCAGTAGGTGTAAATCAGTGTAATTATAAAACAGGTACAATTTAATAGTATTTAATATATTTTCCTGCAGCTGCAGGAATCATACATGCTTTCCTGTTTCCTTTTATTGGTTATTTTTAATGAAGTGTTTGTAAAAACTGTGGCGTTTTTTTACATGTGAATTTCATATCGGCCGACTTTATACCAACTAGCGGAGCCATTTATCAAGGTTGGCATTTCTGTTTCCTTTTACAGCTGAAACCACTGCAGAGTTTACGTGGGCAGGGAGAATATTTCAAAAACAATATTAAAATTGACAGGATGTCTGGTGAGGGTTACATTACATTCTTCTCTTTATTCAGACAAAATATTTATCTCTACTCTTGTACAGACAGGGAGGTGATCAAACAACCATCGTTTCTTACAGCCTCAAATAAGGGAGAGTAACATTTTCTCTTTCTAAATTCCAGCTGTTTGTTGTTCCTATAGTTTTATTTTGAAGCAAAAACAGATCAGACTATTTGACCAGCGAAACCCGTAATGCATATAAATGGCGGGCGGGACTTTTTTTGGAGGTTGCTCCTCAGCATTGCTCTCACAAACAAAAGCGTCTGTCCTGTCTGTTGACACAGAACAGGCAGTGAAGGACTCCCTCTCTGAAAGACATAAAAAGGGAGAAACATGGGTCTGAGCCACTGACTTTGACTGGCTTCCTGCTTTTTCATGCCAATTTTATTGATAAATGGAAATTCAACTTAAAACACCTGTTGCATCGTGATTTACTGACCGTTTTAGAGCAAACTAAAACCCTGCAAGGGGAAATAATAGCAACTAACAGAGCAAGTTGTTTGGATGTGGATGGAGCGCGCACCGCGTCTTAGAAAAGTATGGCACCGTTTCACTTTTTCCCTTTTTTTTTACATTTTGTTGTGCAACAAACAGATTTTATGTAACAGACCAACACAATGTGTAATCTAAAAAACTGGGGGGAAAAATCTGCCAATTTCTTTTTACAACATATCTTTAAAAGCTCACAGATTACACTGGGTAAAAAAAATATATATATATTTTTTGGAAGCTGTCTATGTTTTTCCAACTGAATTAGGACTATTTTGCGCCACTGAATGCAAAAATTACATCCATTTTTCTCAATCAGGTCAGGTTTCTAATCTAATTTGATTTAGAGAAATCACATCTTTTGACTAAACTGATGATATTTTTGTGACATTTCAATTCTGTTAATATTTCTCATCCAAAAAATGTTTTAGGAGTATCTTTTTTTTTTCTCTAATTAATTATATTAATTAAATGTTACAAAGTTGGATTTCTGTAAATTGAATAATAAACACTGATAAGGAGAAGTACATATAAATTGAACATTATTATTCATTGTGCTAAATTCCCTGTCTCTCTTCTGTCCTGGTGGAGTCTCTCCTCCTGCTCTTCACTCACTGATTCTCAGGAAACTGATCCAGATGTGAGAACAAGTTGTGCATTTTGATGCTCATGTTGCATCCATAGTTCATAAAGTTGACCTGATTGAGCAAAACCAATGAGATTTTTGGATTCAGCTCATCAAAATGACCCTAAAACAGTTGAAAAACTCCAGAGACTGATTTGATCAAAACTATTCCATTACAGCTCCAGCTGTGAGTTTAGGGTTGCTGTTTCGACTCCCGGGTCGTATTAAAGCTTTTTCAGGTTCTCTTCCAGGTTTCTTTAACTCTGTCCCTTACGTCAACACTATGTTTCAGCTTACAGGTGCTAAAGTGCAACGTTTGCCTGCCGCCACAAACAGTGTTTTGCATGTTGACCAAAACATTCAATGTTGGTCAAATTTTTCATCAGCAACCCTTTTTCCTCGCACAAAAACCAGACTACAAACTGAATAAAAATAAAACTCACACAGAATACATTTACAAGAATGAAGAATTATGAATGAACAGGTGGAATATTTGAGAGATATTAAATCAAACATCTCATTTTTGTCACATGGAAAGGTGGGACAAGATGGAAACACAGCCATTAATGGTTGATTTAAAGTTGCTTCAACAACTAATAGTTGAAACAAATTTGAGCCAGAGTACTGCAAAATCTAGACTGGAATCCAATCGATCCCAGAATACATATTTCCCGCAATAGAAATGAAACAAGGCCTTAAGATTTATTACAATGATCAATGAAGGAAATTAATATTTTAGCTGAATCAAAACAAAACTAGAGTAAAACTACAATAAAAATGACTAAACTGCAACTACAACAAATTAAATTCCATCCAGTAAATGAGTTGAAATCATTGGATAAAACAAAATTCAAAACTTTGAAAAGATCTATCTGTTCTCTTCTCCACTTAGATAAAAACAAATCTGGATTATATGCCAGATATTTCAAAACGAGCGTTCACAGATTCCGTCCCTTCTTTCCTTAGTTATTTCAGAATGAGCAACAAAATTCCCTCCCTAGCTTAGCAGAGCAGATAGAGCCAAACTCTCACATCATTTCAGCTGTGAATGCAGTGTAAGATGATTACACTTCCTCATGGTCTATCACATCAAATCCCAATAAAACACGTCAAAGGTTGTCGCCGCAAAGGTGAAAAATGTGAAAAGATTCAAATAGGTATCAATACTTTTGCAACATCGCAACAGATGTGACATTTTGACCAGAGAGGCAGATGGACGATGAATGCTAATTGAAAAAGAAAAAGAGACCAGAGTGCAGGGAGAAAAAAGCAACCTGTGGGCTATGCTGCGCGCTGATAGCTGCTTCAACAAGACCCTTAAAGGGGAATAAGGCTATCGAGTGGCCTCTGATAACACGCCACACAACGGAAAGGGGCATGCCTCACAATCTCACTTTGTGTGCCCACAAAAACAGTGGCGCAAATCAAGCAAAAACACACGGCCTGCGTACACTCGGAGGAACGAACAGACGAAACGACAGGAGCACCTAGCAGGACGCAGATTAGTCCCTAATGGGACTGGCAGACCAGTGCGAGGCACCATAATCAAACATACGCAGAGGCTGGTAGGAAAAACAGGGTCCAGAACAAAAGAGGCCATGAAAGGAAGGAGGGGCTCTGACTGTGAGTGCGTTTCCATGGCACCGCGCCGCCATTTGAACACTAACCCACCGGGACGCCACCCGTTTCGTGATATATGTGTGATCTTTCCCGTGAGAAAATATGAGAACTTACTCATCATTTATGCATGCGCTGCTTGCGCTGGATGATAAATATTTACAGTGGGTGGCGGTGTGATCTGTATTTGTGTCACTCCTGCCTAATCATGCACAGCATGTAAACACACTTGATTATTTCGCACTGAGTATTTAGGTTAATGGGAAGTCACTGAACATGAGTCGGTCACACTCCTACCACCTGACACTTAAAGCGCATATATATGTGGACCGATGTATGTGAAGGACAACAGAACAATAATAATTAAAAAAAAAAAAAAGACAGAAGAGCTTAAGAAAAAGACTAACCTTTACAGAAGCAAGAATGCAGCTCAATTTCTGTTGACGCATCCTCTGCATTTTGCTTCCAGAAGCTAAAAAGGGGAGTATGGCTGGGTGTTCTGCAAAGAGAGGGTCAAGAAAGAAAAAGAAGGACATGTGTGTATTGGGTTGAAAAGGAGCCTCAGGCCTGACTTTTTACTGGCCCTCTTTAGAGATTTTAGGCCAAAGCCGTTTTAATGAGTCGCTTTGTTTTCCCTTTATGTGCAGAACGTTACATTCCTACATGATCTAACTGGAAAAAAACAAGGAAAAAAAACAAAACTCATCAAAATACGTTTTGCTACATTTAAGATTCACTTCAAATTGTGCAAAGGACTGAACTGAAAATTAGAGATGCATTCTTTAGAGAGATCTAAGTGCTCAACCTTACCTTGAAGGGCTGAAAAGACCCCAAGTCCTCTCTGAAAATTTATGACAGCGGTGGCTTCGAGAGAGCCCAGCTCAACTTTGACCCCTAAATGACAACAAACAAATCTACAGAACAGCCTCGGGAAGCCCAATGCTGCCCCTCCGATCTCATTAGTCTCTGCTTTTATCTGAAGTCACTGTGTCTAAGCACTGAAAGGTAGACACAGTTGATCAGCATGCAATTCAGCTGATCAACTTATTACAACTTGCTTTTAGGTTTTACCTCCTTTTTCTATTCATATGCTGCGTTTGGAGTCAGTTTATGCAGCTAAGAGGCAGTAGAGACGCAGACTAGTCCTTAATTTGATCTCTGAGAGGAATGTGGCCTCAGGTAGAGTTCACCTGTTTGGTTACATGTTTACTGTTTAACGCTACGGTTCCTCCTCCTGGATGCCCTACCAGAACAGAACCACACCTTGTCGTACCGAAGGCCCAGACCTACGTCAGAATAATCTGCAAAAATCGCAGAACTTCTTACAGAAGCAGGAAGTGACGGAAATGCTGTTCAATAAAGTGTTGAGATACACTTTGAGAGATAAATGTGGCTGATTTAAACTGACTTGTATGTCTCTTTGGGATAACGGTAATACGTTCACGCTTGTGTGTCGGGGCTAAAAGACCTGAAACAAGTACACACACACTCACAGCGAGCGTTTGGACGTCTCCTGCATACGTGAGTGTGTGTTATGGGAGCATAGGTGTGTTGCATGTCGACACGTTTTCAGCGCAGCGTGTGTGAGCTCTCACCCTTGTGGTCTTGATCTTGTTCCCAGATGAGCACATCCATCCAGAGTTGTCAGGCAGAGTCTTGCACTCTTCTCCCTCCAGACACGGTTCCATCTCACACCACCACTTCCCAATTACAATGGACGCTGCAGAGGGAGAGCACAGACCCATAGACAAAAAAAAAAAAAGAAGTAAGTCTGGAACAAAGACAGACACATATGTACTAGAGATGGGCGATATGGAGTTAAAGATAAGAACTATTTATTGCTTCTTTTATAGCTAACTGTAAGATTTGATCTTCATGATTGTTGTCATGAAGTGTCATTTGGTAAATAATGACACTTTTAATGAAAGTTTTAATGAAACTTTGCATTAAATGTGTCATTATTTACTGAATAATGCAAAATTTACACTTTTAATGAACTTTTAGAGCACCTTTTAGACTTTTAGAGTCTCATTATTTACAGAATGAAACTTCAGGACAACAGTCATAATCATTCATAAAGACTCCTTCATCTTCATGACAGGTGCTACGTCATGTTTATGACAGTCTCATGCCAGTCTTATCCACACGCCTTCAAATAAAGTATTACCAAAAAGGGTAGGAGATATGAACACTTCAACAAGTAGCTGTACCTATCCAAACTCTAAAACATTTCATGTACGTCTTTTTCATCCACAACTTTTAACTCGCTACGTTATGAGCATCGCCACACGAGAGCTTTGCTCCGTCTCTAAATGATTATTTTCCTCTCCACTTTGGCCTCGGAGCTGTTGTAACCTCGCTGCCTGGGTAGTTCTGCTCTCCACAATAATGTCTTAAACCAGCAAAAATTAATCATTGTTTTTGTTTTGATATAGCTCCATTGGAAGTAAGGGAGCAATCTCATTTTTAATCAAAACTAATTGCCTCTCATTAACATCTACTAGATTCGTCCCGAAGCTGTCTGACAAAAACAAATATCTTTTTCCGTTTCTCATCAAACCTCCCCCTCCTTTCCTGTTTTTCTTTCGAGTCTCTGGATGTGTGCTCTCATGTTCATGTGTGTTCTCCTTGTTGAACATATATGCTCAAAAGGTGGGTATCTTTCACTGCATGAGAAAGAAATATATGTAAAAACCTTGTGGGCATAAGCCGGGATTTGTCTACAGTATTCAGTTATTGACTGTGGAGTTCTCTGGATTTAATAAATCCCTCGTTCCTCACAGCATTTTAGCATTTACAGTATAAAACAGACTTTGAACACAGCACTAAAAGGTCGAACAAAGTAAAACAGCATATACACTCACCCCCACACACATTAACCCTTCCAGACTGAAAGGAGCACCGACGATCCAACAAAATATGCAGTACCGTAATTCCGCCTCATAGTCTGTTTTAATTATCTGAAGAGATTTTGTTAAGTGATTTCTTTCTTGTGCTTGAAATAAGAAAATTTCACTTAGACAAAATAAGTTCTAGACTTGAAGTTTGCTTTGTATCTATTGATATTCTAGTTTCTAGTATATATTTACTCATAATAAGTAATATTTTCTTAAGTTTCAAGCTTTTATATCTTACTGAGATAACTAAGTACAAAAACACTTAAAATAAGAAAAATATTCTAACATAAAACCCTCTTGGTGAGAAAAATGATCTTGTCAGAAAGAAAACAAGCATAAATCTCCTTAATTTAAGATATTTAATCTTACTAAGATTTCAGTTTTTGCGGTGCACTTTGCGCTATGTGACAAATTCCAACAGTTTCTGAAAGGGAAGACGGGGAGTGAAATTAATCTGAGGGGGCGCTCTTTTAAGGACTCGTCCAAGACGGTAAATTGTGAAAATAACTTGCTAGATATTAAAAGGTCCAGTTGTTATGAAACTGGACCTTTCCAGTTATGGAGATATGGGCAAATATACTTACTCACAGGACACATAAAGAACTGCGTAAAATGAAAATAAACAAAAATATCCAGGCAGAGATTTGAAACTTAGGTCTAATTAATACCACTCGTCATGTTACGACCAGAAAAATACAATGAATTCAATTTGGGATTCTTTGGAGCAGAGCAGCTATTCTTCTGAAATGACAGCTGGAAGCATTTTGGGGTATATTGCTACAGCTTTTTGAGAGTTTTTTTATTTGTAACGTTTTGAAGTCCCAATAAAAAACATTGTACTTGTAAAGTAGCAAGATGTGAAAAATGTTCAAGGGACAAAAATACTATTGCAAGAAACTGCAGAGAAGTTGATTTTGTTTTCATCCTCATTTTTTGGGGGACTTTCAGATAGTCATTTGACTCATTTGAACTTTTGGGATTTTTTTTTTTCAAATCAAAATGTCCTACAGTGAGAATTTCTTTCAGGAATAAATCACAGTGAAAATTCAAAAGCCAGCTTCTTATTATTTTATTATCCACGTTTGAAATAGTTTGTTTTTCCGCTCTCCTCCACTTCAGTTGTCTGACGGCAGACGTAAGAAGTTCAAAGTCTATAGTGGTTTGTAATTCCACTCTTCCTCCACAGCCGAATCCTTACTGAGAAGCTGTTTGTTTACTTCTCATGCTTGCTGCCAACATTCAGAATGAAGAGCTCTTCTTTTATCATTCTGACAAAAAAATAAAAATAAATAAACCACAAGGCGAAGGTCAAACTGCAGTGTGCCTGAGAGAAGTTAGACAACTGTAGTCGTCATTTGAATCTTTTTACTAAAATATTCAATTGCCCTCCAGCATGTGTTGCCAAGGTTACCGACCAACCATTAGTGGATCATGAGCAGAAGCAACACGAAGGAAAAAGGTGTGCACAAAAAATAACTCACTTCCGGATACTAGCATGCTGCAATTTACACACTACAACCACAAAATCTAAAGCAACTCAATATGATGATGGTTTTTTTTTAATGTTCTTGTTTACAAAAGAACATATCCAAAGTTCACAACTCACAACATGAAGCAAATTAGCAACAAAGGCAGCCAGCAAGCTGATAAACATGAAAACCAAACAAAAGTGGAAAGAAGCAATGAGAGGAACTCATCCAGTCACTGTCATTAGTGAAGCCATCACTCGTTAACCCTAAAATTGCACAAATTCTGATGTTACCAGTTCAAAAAGTAGTCAAAAAATCAATTTACAAAACTTCCCATGTACACACCGGGCGTTTGACGAACAAAAGACGTAAACCACGCCTGCCAGTGTGTTCTTAATATCTTAAATTAAGCTACTATAGTAATCTAAACAATTCCCATTCTAAAAATTGATTACAAATTTTGGTTCTAAACTAAGTATATTTGAACTGCCCTAAGAAAATGAAATTTATAGAGCATATGATTTACAAAAATTCATCATAACGAATCACAACGAAGCTTATTCACACGTGATTTTAATTTCATTTATTTAGTGGAAAAACCAGAATTGCGAAATTCTGTTTTTTCGCCATTAGTAGAATATAGACGAAGTTTGCTCACAATTGTAGTGCAAACACAGCTGGTGACCTGACACTGCAAGGCAACCTGACCCACCAGGACAGGAAAAACACACACACACACACACCCCGCGCACGCCCACGCACACACACCTACACAAAAGATCCATCCAGGAAAACTTTGCAACAATTTTTAACGACACCCTGGTTCCAAGAGGGAACAATGTGACTTTTTGTTTTTCGCTGCGCCAGGGCCAGGACACCCGACTTTCACCTTGACCGCTGGGGAAGTGACCGCTCACCCCCGACAGTCGTTTTATTTTACTACTCGCCGCCCGTCAGCTCGCAGGGCGCGACCTTTGCGATTACATCGGCAAGCTTCACTCTTCCTCTGCGAGGAGACCGGACGGATCTCGAAGTTCTTCTCCTGATTTTTTGACTGACAAAGATCTGTTTACTTTAGTTTGAATTAGCGCGTCGATGCTGTTTAACAAAAAATCCTTAAGTTCCTTTACAGCAGCTTCGGCAAACTGTCACAGATGACAGATGCGGGTGAATTAATCAGCAAAAAAAAAAAAAAAAAAAAAACAGACAGTGGAAGGATGGCTACTTGTTATGTCGGCCATGAAGCAGGTTGGACTTTTTAAGCTCTGATAGACAAACAGGCGAGGGGTGGGGACTTGAATTGATTGGAAAACATGAATAGATGGACCTTTTTACAAGTGCATCTGTCAGTTCTCCGGCGGGGAGGTTCAGTGATGGATTGAACTCGCTGACACATACCTGCCAGGTAGCAGAGCGTCTGAGCGCCTTGACGAATGAGATGGAGAATTGATCTGTGTCTGTGTCAAAATGTGAAAACGTGTCTGCAGCCTTAATGAACGCTTAATGTTTTTTAACTGGGAGAGGCCAGGATGGGCGCTCAGCTGACTATAGATTCAAATAGGAATGAAAATGAGAGCTTTCCCCCCAGCTGTTGCTATTTTTTTTTTTTTTTTTTGTTCCCCATCGATGCCATCCCAAAGGGAAACTCACGTATAGAAAGTTTGAGAAGTCGACCAACTGATCCCGGGCGTATTTCGTCAACCCACGATGACTGACTTAAGTAGGGAAAATATTTCCATTAAAATGAGACAAAAGTAGGTGAGCCAGAATTCAACTAAAAGAAAAAAAGAAAAGAAAAGCAGTGAAGCAGTGGGAGAGGTCAGAGGAGTATGGAGAAAATGGAGCCGGCGTATAATTACTGGAGAATTGAGACTTGTCCCCCTGAACCCGAGGTCAGAATTAGAGAGTCATTATTCGACATTAATCTTAGCAAGTCCGGAAAAGGAGAGTGCCAAGTTTTGATTAGCTATTCAGAAAATAATGTTTGGCTTCATAATCACCCCAGCCTTTCTGAATTACTGAATTCATAATGACCGCACCGCAGCACCTTCAGACTTGAAAAACAGCCACTTCTGTGCTTTCTTTCTCCCCCATTCTGATTCTGAAATTCAAATTAAATCCTAGATTTACAAAGAGTAGTCGTATTATGTCACCCTTTCCTCATTTCATGACATCACAACCATAAGTCAGTGCATTTAGTGGACTCTTGTGTGATCTGCAAGCAGTGGAGAACAAAGAAGTGGAGGGAAAACGATACGCGGATTTCAATTTACTTTTCTAAACCAACGAAAATCTGAAAAGTGTGGCATCCATTTGCATTTAGCCTGTCTGACTCAATGCATTGCATTGCAGTTGGAAGTGTTTTGGGGTATATCTTTACCATCTTTGCAGACATTGAAGCTGACGTGTTTTCAAACACTTCTTGCATAATAGATCATTTAGACTGGCTAGAGAGAACGTGTGAATATCAATTTTCAAGTCTTGCCAAAGATTCTCAGTTCCGGAGAGAGTTTGCGTGTACAACTGAGTACGCTTTGATGTACACAAGCGGTGTCCAAAGACATGTCTCAAGGGCTGTGTGTGAGTCCTGCATGATTCACTGGTTCAGCAAAGGAATGCAGTGAATTTAGCTTTAACGTTTTGTTTTCGACCTGTGTTTACCTCCGCCCATCCTCCTGTTACCCTCGCAGCAGACTGTTGCCACTCCCACGTTTTACATTGTGAGACAGTTTTTCACCATTTTACTTGTGTTAAATGAACCTCTGATCAATACTCTTTGTAACCCACCCATGTCTTAACTTTTCATTTTTCCACTCGTTTTCTTTATCAGATGATGGACTCGCTACCTGTGACATCTGACTTATTTGGACACTCAAAGGCGCTTTACAGTGAAATCAGTCGTTGCCATTTTAGTGCAACTAAACACACACGCTGATGATGGCAAGTTGATTGTAAACACAGCTGCCCTGGCGCAGTGTGACTTAACCAAGACAGATATCGTGCTATTGTCCCTTCTGACCACCACCAGCAGACAAGACAGGTTAGTTTTTTGGGGTTTTTTTACCCCTCCAGGGGGTCTTTTGTGGGCTCTAGTGTCCCTTATATGACAGTAGGCTGACAGGAAACGGGGAAGGAGAGGAGGGAAGACATGCGGCAAATATTGTCGGGTCTGGGAGTCGAACCCGCGACGGCCGCGTCAAGGACTGAAGGCCTCCAAATATGGGTCGCGCTAACCACTACGCCACCACGGCACGCCGACAGGTTAGGTTTCTCGTCCAAGGACACAACAACAGAGGTGGATGTTGCTCAAACCGGTAACCCACCGATTACGGGACGAAATCCTACCACCGTCGCCACCATCAACCAACATGTGGATAAATACAGAATTAGCTTCCTATTCCCATCCACTATAGTCACTCTACTATAGAGACAAGGAGTCAGATTCTGAAATGACACCCTTGCCTTATATACCAGTACTTTCAAGCTCCAGTCCTTGAGGGCCACAGTATTGTAACTTTTATATGTGTCCTTTGTCCTAATTAAATGGCTAAACTGCCTCTCTCATTTAGCATACAGCCAGGTTCTGCAGAACTATGCTAATGAGCTAATATTGGAGTCAGGTGTGCTGAAGAAGAGACGCGTCTAAAAGTTACAGGAGACCGACCTTTGAGTCCTGGAGTTTGAGACCCCTAACTTATACCATTCTTAAATTTTAACAAACCAATCACAGCTCTGTTTTAACTCTTGAACAGACCCCAAAGATAGAAACTAGTTACACTCCCGTATAAAAAGTGCTACCTTTTATATCACAAAGACAGCGGCTCTTGCATTTTGAGCGTATCCTTCCCGCCAGTCCCAGAAAGATTTTTGACACTGGGCGAGAGTTGCTGCAGTATAAAGGTGAGCTAATGAGATCACTCCCCCTTAAGCCCTCTGGATATATCTCAAATGTAGCATCAAAACCTGTCACGCGCTGCTATGTATGTCTGTAGTGGAACAGAAGGGTTCATTACCCTTCAGTGATCAACAGTGAGCGGGCATCTGCGTGTGTCTCCTACTGAAAGCCTTTGCTAATGCAGCAGCTTCACGACAGCACAAAGCGTCGGTGCGTGTTAAAGCATCGGCCTGTCTGTGTTGAGACAATAACTGGATATGCATGTGTGTGTGTGTGTGTGTGTGTTATGCCCATGCTTTGGCTTGTGGTTTGGATGTCTGCTACAGAGGGATAAAGGCAATGGTGCAGTGATGAGCGCCTAATCCAAGCGGCTGTTATTGGTCCGGCGAGGCAGGAGAGATGTAAGCGTTTCACTTCTTGAAAGGGATCTGCTTCACTTGGAGTTCTGCTGGCCCTGACAGAACTGGGACATCATTTTCCTTGTCAAAGCTGATAATCAATTCACCTTATAAGGGCGCTCTGACAGCAGACCCCCCGCCGAGGTTGATGCCTCTGTGTAAGCTGTCGTCACATCCCCGTATATTAATATCGGGCCAAACAGTTACAAACAGCGGGCGGTAAGAATCCCATGTGGGCCATCGCCGCACGTCAGTAAACACTCGACAATGAGTCTGATCTCCTAGGTGCTTTGATGTTGGAGTTTGATGCTAATGACCGGTAATAGAGATCATTGGGGGGAAAAAGTCTCTTTCTGAAATGTTTCTTAAAGATGAAGGAGCGTTCATTGCTCCATGCTTCAAACATTGTCCAAGCGACCTCTGGAGATCGGCGTGTGATTTGTTACGTCAGCGCGCCGGCTATTTATATAGAATGTTTCGTCTAATAGATATGTAACCTGTGTATGATACAGAGGCAGCAGGTGTCCTCCGGGGAGCGGGCGAGATGAGCTGGGCTACGGCGTCGTTCCTCATCTCGATGGAACATTAATAATACAAGGACCTGGGGAGAGAGCTCCATCTGGGCCGGGCTGGTGCACCGCTGTGGGGACAGACCACTGGCTCCTGTAATCTGTAATCCCTCACAGACTGCAGCTTCAGCCCATGGGGCTCCACTGACACAGAAAAAGACAATAACTTTCAGCTGGAGCTTTTCTACGTAATAGAAAAAAACAAACAAGCATGGTTTTCAAAACTGTTAGCCAAAAAAAAACCTGACAATTGGGGCTTTCATTTAGCTGCGTTTTTGTTCACCATATTATTGCTCAAATTGGAATTACAAAAATTAATTTGCTTACTGACTTAAATGGCACTTTTGAAAATACTCAAGATTTTCAATGACAACTTTTGCGCTCGGATGAGTTTTCAACATTAGTGGAACGTCGACAAAGTTTTGCACACATTTGTTTCATTTCATTCCCTTTTGTTTGGAGCAATAGGTATAAATATGAATTTATTCCTAGTGCTAATTTCCCTCCTCGTTTGTTAGTCCTATAGTTGATGGAAACGGTTTGTATCTTCAACCACTGAGTTTAAATGATGTGTTGTCTCATCCAGTGAAGAATTTCAAATTTTAAATATTACGCCATTATTAATTTATTTAATGTTCACCTTTTTAGTCCTACTGGCTCTTCTATGTTTCTGATTGACAGGTTTTGTGTTTTTAACCTCTGTTGGTTGAAGCAGAGGAATTTAGAGAAATGACCGCAAGTTATATATTAATAGTTGGTGCATTGTTTTTATTGCGACTTTCTATAAAATTAATTGCCCTTTCGGACATGGATAAAGATCTCAATCTGAATCACCGCAACAACGACCCTCAGTGGTCGCCTAATTAGTAAAAAGAGCAAAAGGAGATAAAATTACACAGATGTAGTTTTTATCTCAGTGCAAAAGACAGCAGTCCTTTGAAGGCTGGGAGACAAAAGATAAAAGATAGAAGAAGAATAATGGAAGCAAGGAACACAGCAGAAACGTCAGGAATCAAGCTGTTCAGAAGTTTAAAGCAGGGTTAGGTCAGGTCATGAAACCCGTATTTGAACATCTCACAAATGCACAGAATCTAGAGGAGAATATTCGGTTGGATTAAGACCAAAAAAGGAGAACTTTTTGGCCTGCATGAACCCTGAACACAAATAACTTAAGAGGAAAGGTTCACCTTCCAGGAGAGCAACTCAAATCACGCAGCAAGCTAGAATATAACGGATCCGATCAAAGCAAAATCAATGTGCTAGAGTGGCCCAGTCAAAGTGCAGACCTAAAACATCAGTGTTCTCCATCCAGTCTGACTAAACTCGAGTTCCTTTGTGACAACAATGGAAAACAGTGTGAAGTTGGACTGCAAAAAGACATGCAGTTGTAATTAAAGAGAAATGTAGCTCTGCGAAATATTGAGTCAAAAGCATGTCAGATTTCAGATTTTTTCAGGAGGAAAAAAAAAGTAGTTTTTTAATTTGACTTAACATTTGAGCTACTTTTTAGTAGTTTACCACTTAAAACTCTGAACAGAGGTACAGTTCTTCTTTGCATCGTTGCTAAGACACTCTCTTCAGTCAGAAGATACAGAATAGCTTCAGTCAGAAGCTTCTACAAATTTGCTGTAATACAGACCACTACAACAACTCTTTGACGAATTTTCAATTAATATGAGTTTCAACAACATTTAATTTCCCTTTGGGGTCAATAAAGCATTTTTTGGATTGAGCTGAAATGAATTTGAATGATTGTTTGTCTCTGTCTCTCACAGCTCTTGTCCACTAATTTCTGGAGATTTACTCCAGCCATCCTTTAACCCTAAAACAAAATGGGTGGATAAAATAAAAATAATGAATTAAAATTTGCACTTTCAACATGACAAAATGTTTAAAAAGTGCAAGGTACTGTATGTGTGTGTTTTAGCCATGCAATTACTTTGTACACCTTTAAACTGCAGTTATATGCTGAAGAAATATCAAAGAGTCTCAATTGTGATTGAAAACCAAGGAATCAAGAACATTACCCAAACAGGGTCCAACTCAGAGAAGTAAAAAACGATTAACAGCTCAACTTAGCATAACTCAGAGGGGGTAGTTGTGCTCAATAATGTAGCAGCACAGCTCAGTGACTTGTCATCTTTATTTTTATCACCTTGCCTTCTGAAAGTGCTTGTTGATCAATACACACAGCAAGACTTCGCTCCCTGGGTGAGCTTGAAGCAGAGAGGCATGAAACGTTCACCGCAGCGCCTAACCCTCCATGTCAAATTGTCTGATTTGCATACCTCTGTCGAGTCTCGTTGGGCGTCCTTATTCCGAGACCAATAAAACTGCTTTTTTTCACCTGTAAGTTATTTGCGGTTAAAAAGGTTTCAGCTTTAATGCTGCATCTGTCCAGACCAGGAGCAGCGAATTTACAACCGAGACTGAATGCTTCTGAGTGCTGTAAGTTCTCTGAGATATTCATTGGGCCTGGTGCTGTAATGCAAGGGTTCAGGTGGTGTAATTAATAAACAAACAGGTGAGTTAAATATTCTGTGAACGGCAGCTGGACTGGAAGTGAGAAAAATCCACAGGGCCCAGAAACAAGAGACTATAGAGGTACGGCTCAACACCAACTTTAAGAATTCACACAAATCTTTTTCAAACCACCGTATAGCAGCCCAGAAATGCTTGACAAGAAGTTGCGGTGACAGTATTGTCTCCACTGTCTGCCAACAAGACGAATGCAGATTCATCGTCTAAATCAGAAGTGACCTTCCATGATAGCACTTACCGGGACGCATGAACATCAAACAGAACCGAGTGGATCCAAAATACCCGTGTCAGCCTTAGCTCAGCCGGTGGTGAAATGATGTATGATAGAGACGATAGGAATAGAAATAAAATGCTAATATTTAGTCATCACTGAAACACAAGGGACTAATAATATTGGGCAGGGCCAGCAGCCTTCCTGATCCCACGAGACATTTTGGTTGCTACAAGAATTCGTCAAGAGCAACAAAACTTGCTCGACTCTAATTGAAAAAAAAAAACAACAACAAAAAAAACGTCTTAGTTTTTGTAAAGAAATATTGTATTGAATTAGCTTTATTGTTAAATTTTTATTGAAATGTCACATTGTACACATTATAGCCTATAAGTCTAAGTTTACTCTGGAGCCATTTTTAGATTTCTTTATAGATTAACATATTTCAATGTACATACTTGTTTTATTTTATTACTTCATTTTATATTTAAGTCATATCTGAATTACTTATAATATCACACTTGTGTACATAGTTTTTAAAAATATATTTATATTGCTTGTGGTTATATTTTTATTTTCTAATATTTGGATGGACTGGCTTATCAACAAATAAGCAATTTCCCCTTAGGGATCAATAATGTATATTCTGATTCTCTTATCTTTACAACAGGGGTGGGCAATATGGACTTAAAATTTTATCAGAATATTTTGTGGTACTATTATGATAATGATGAATGTGACGATAAGAACTATTTGTTGCTTATTTTTTAGGTAACTGTACAGATGTGACTGCATGACACGGCCAACACAAACACAAACGCTGCTCTTGGAAAACATACCAGTTTGAAATGTGCATATTTAGGACACCAGTCGCATAAATAAGTGTGATTAGTATCACTAAACTTCACAGGTATTTTTAAAATGTATTGATATTTATTGATAAAATAGTAAAACCCCCAACCTCAACGACACAGACAGTTTTGGGAGGTTTCAAATATTCATCGGAATTCATCTGATTTATTGTGACGACAATAAATTAAAATTCTTATCCTGATAAGAAATTTATCATGATAAATGAAACAGTACAGTAAATGCCCAATGTTTACCATATCAACTAAAGATGAATAAAAATGGCCTACCTACTGAAATAATGGCTTTGCTTTTCAACCATCTAAGCACCAAAATACATAAAAGTAGTCCTCCTACAAATAATCTAATTCTGTGCAAATTTGAAGAGCTGTTGCATAAAACAGGTAGTCTGACCAGTCTATCCTACTTTCTTTATGTCTAAACGTTCGCTCTTTGTGTGTGCCTCTTGGTTTCGGCTGACAGGAGGCGCTGTGGGGCGGATGAGGAGCAACATGTGGCTCTGGAGCCGCAGGTTTCTCACCTCTGCTGTGAGAGCAGATCAGAGGCTCCTTGTACACCCAGTGCTGACGAGTTGTTCTACTTCAACTTCCAGGATCCTTCGGAGTGTCAGCTGTGGCACCGCACACTCTGCCTGCCACGTACTGTGTAATGAAGACATTTCGATGTCTCTTCTTTTCAAGAGGGCACTTAGAGAGATAACTTTGATCTTTTTCTCGAGGTGAAGGTGAAAAGACCGAGGAGCGATAAACGAGCTCTGTGGAGTAAAAGGGCATCAGATTTTTGTCACGGCAGACTTGTGAGACTTCCTGTTTCTTTTCCTTTAAAATTCCTCCCAACACCCCCCACCATGAAAAGCTGCCCTTTTTCTGATTGTGTGTGTTTGTGTTTTATTTTTCAGCCGAGGTAATCCAGGTGCATTAGCCCGAAGCTTTTCTGCCTGTTTATTAGTTATTCATTTCCATCAGTGTGAGTAGCCTAAAGCGATGTGATCTGCAACGTGCTCGGTGTTCAGCTGCTGAACCGGATCATCTTCTTCCTCTCATCGTGCCCAGAAGCACGGCACCGCTTTCCCCTCACACTCCACTGAATTTCCCCCATTATAAATATCAGCAGGCAGGAAAAGAATTATTAAATAAAATCACATTTGAATAATTTGTGGTTTAATTAATGATCATTGAAAGAAAACGAGCTTAAATCCAAAAAAGGCTAATTCCAACTTTAGTCATGTGTAATTGCACTTTTGACATGATTTTTGGAAAGATTTTTTTTGAGCAACTTCAAATTAAAGCTGTCTTGGAAAACATAGACTTCTCTTAACTCCTTTGGCCCTTACCAAACAAATTGAACCTAAACTCTTTCTTTGTGTTCTTGTGTTTGTTTTTTGGGGGAGAGAAAGTTGGGTTTTCTATAAATATTGATGCGTGTGCACATCCACAACAGGTTGTGGAGGCTGTGGCAGAAGATCATGAAGCAAAAGAAGCTATTGCAGCACTGACAACAGCTGCCCACACTGCAAGGCAAACAGGGAAAGAGTAGGCGGCTGCCAACAAAAGTCTGACTAAAAATGGGAGAAAACAAAGAAATCTTGTGTATTTTGTGAAGAAGCTAAACAGGTTTTGTTGAGAGGGCGTTAACCACTGCAGGAAAAGGCCGTAGTAGTCCAAAATTAGAATTATCTTCTATTTTAAATCTGTTTCATGGGCTGAAACAGTGGACAGCGGTTTAGGGACCATAGCCGCCTTCAAATAAGCTAAAACGCTTATATCTACATAATAGTTCAAACATCACATATACATTAAAGTGCATTAATACGCACAGTGAAAACCGTCTCGGCTCTAACCCTGCAGTTAAGTGACGAAAATAACAAAATGTGGAAGAAGGTCGGGACCTTTGAATTACTAGGATGTTTTCAGTAGATGGGTTACACAACAGCTCACCACATTGTCAACTAATTACAAATATAAGTCCGGATCTGTTAGGGCAACAGTTATGTTTTTATTACTATTTCTATAAAACTCACTGGAGAAAGAATGAAATAAAATAATTCAGTCCGCTGCACACCTGACTTAGAGATATTTTGTCAAGACTCAGCAACTCGGTCACAGAGATGCTGCTGCTGTAGGAGATGGAAATGATGACTGGCTAAAGAGATAACATTTGTCTTTGATTTAAACAAATTCAACTTTTCCTCTGTTTCTCCCCGAGTGCTTAAAGACACTTCTGAAAAAGTTATCTGTTGTTTTCACCCACCAGTGCAGTGTAAATATATGAATAAGTCATCACATTTACCATTGTTATCTAAACTTTCAGCTCTCAAACAAACCAAACATCAACTCTCTGTTATGTCACAACTGTAAAAAGGATGAAATTAGTCATTATTTTGTCATAATGAACAAAATCTTTGAGTTTCAGTCTGTGTTTTCTACTTATAAGGATCTTTGTGGACCTTACAACTTTTTGTTGTTTTTTTATCTTGGATAAATCTACATCTTTTACATGTATTAGGACATTTACTATGAACAGTTATCAAGCATACGATACAGAACTGCAGACATAAATTGTCAGTGGCCACAACGTTACACTAGAAGACATTAGATGTTCTCACCGTCCACGCAGGAGGGTTTGTTGCGCGTCGTTCCGGCCACTTTCCCGGGCAAACAGGAGCATTTGACCGTCTGCGAACGCTCCTCAATGCGGTTCTTGTTGCAGCACCTGTGAGCGGCAATCACCTCACAAGTTCCTCCCTCTGCAGAGACACAAGCAGAAACATAAGCAAGTAAATATGAGAGAAAAAGAGCGATTCTCATTTACAATTTACCAACACATTTCAAAAGCAACTCCCCTAGAAAGCAGCCATAGCGGGAATGAGAGAGGAGCTTGGTAAAACTCAGCTACTACTCATTATATTATGTCAGCTTAACAGCAGTACAATCATCAGGCACTTGCACTGTAAGCATGTGTAACAAATTGGCCCTCAAGGAATCTCAATTATGTCATCAAATTGCCTCTCATTCAGGGCTGGCTGTCCTCACTTCATACCAATCAGCTCATGATGACTCTCGTGAAGAACATCGCACATTTACTGACGTGTCCATTTCTCTATTTTTAATCTGCCTCACATATGTTATCAATATGATCAAACATTTAAAGTCTAACAAAATGTATTCACACCCCAAGAACTTTGACGTTTTGCTTCAGTGAAACTTCGGCAGCTTCGCGGTTTGGACCCTTTTCCTCAAGATTTTGACTTTTTTTTTTTTTCTTCTTTAAGCATCAGAGTTGTCTACGTTGTTTATGCACCATCAGGAATATCTGGTTTTAAAACTCAAATCTACCAAATACATTTGGGACAGGTTTTCAGTGTGGATAAAGTGCAGGTTTACAAATCCAATAACAAGGAGGAAGCCGTTATGTGATTTATTTCTATATGCTAACAAACTTAGAATCCAGAGAAACTTTATCTAGAGAAACTACTTATTACCTTAGGTCAACATTTAAGCCCATCTACTTTAAAGAATCAAACATGGAGAACCAACATCTAGTTTTATCAGATCAAAAATCCAGAGAAACCCCTACTAGTTTATAAACTCTTATTCTTATTAAACATGGGGAACCAACATGTAGTTATATATTTTTATTTTTCTCTTGCTTTTCTTTAGTTACTTTGTTTGTATTTTCTCTAACTCATGAATGTTTAGAATTGATTTGTTACTGAAAATGTGCTACAAAAACAAAATTACTTGACCTTATCCAACAACACGGCTGACATACTCCTGAGAATGTTTGGTCATTTACTTGGATTTTGACAGAGATTGACATAAAATTACAATTCTGAGTTTAAAGTCAGAATTATGAAGAGAAGTCAGAGTTTTATTTCTTTTTCACTTCAGTGGCCCCAGTCCTCTTGCGTACTAAATTACATGCTCCTTTGTGTGGGTCCGTATTATAAAGTTCCCGTAAAATTCTCTGAAATGTGTGATTACCACCTCCAGGCACCAATTTGTCTCCGCATTGAGCACCACTTAGTCATTAAAACTTCGAAAGCCGACCCGTGCCCGAGCAATCTCAGCATCAAAGCACTAAAGCATCAACTCCAAAACCTAGTTGACAGTGAGAGCAAATGTTGCACAATCTGCCCCAGTTTGACAAAGGAGGATGTCAAAAAAATTCAGCCAACGCAGAAGGTGATATGAGAAAATGGCACTAGTGGGTCAAAATAACGGTAGGGAGGATTACCCCAGGGAGGGCGCCTGGGTGATGGAGCTGAGGGACACCCTGAAATGAGTGAGACAGGCTGAGAGAAAGAGCTAAAGGACAAGGTGTGTCTTCCTGCCAGGGACTGGCCATGCCGGTGAGTAATGAGGTAGCCACTGGAAGTGCCCTCTTCACACAATTATAACACATGGGGCTAATGCAGCCAGCAGAGCTGCAGGAGAAAGGCCCTTCATCACTGCTCTCCCCTCTCCTACCGGCCCCAGGAAAAACTCTTTATCTTCTTGTGACAGCCACAGCAACAGACGGCAGCATCCAGCAATTAAAACTGGAGCTCATCCCACGACGAGGCATCAGACAGGAAAAGGAGAGTCTAATATATTCCACTCAATATACCGAGTAGAAAACCGAGAGAAAATAATTTGTGTAGTGCATTATATCAGTTGACAATGCAGCATTTTAAAGAGGGTTTTCTGCTGCAAAAAGGAAGAGGCATTTACTTCTGCTAGCATGAAAATAAGAAAAAGAAACAGTTTGTTTCTCTCTGCCCAGGCGGGTTGTGCAAATATTTAAAATGACTTGGATCACAAATTACGGAACTGAGCACCAGGCAGTCTGGACGAGTTTGGCAACAGTTTTCTTCTTCCATTTTCATCAATGTCTGTCTTGGCAAGACCAAAGTCCAAGTAGTTCCGGATTACAAGACAAACATTTGCAGTCCTGCCGGACCCAGCTGCCGCCCCGTATTAGGATCACTCTCTCTGCCTTCTCGTTAGACGTTTCTGGGCAGGAAGAAGCAGGACATGGAAAACACACACAGGAATGTGCTTTCTGGCCTGCAGAACCCACACATTTCTCTTAGACTTTTTAGAATTTCAATTAAACTAGAAGCAGATGCTCTTCGGCAAACCTCAAACAACTGCTATAATCAAATACGCTGAGAGAGATGCTGCTCCGCAAAGGAAGCTGGTGTGAAATCTGGACAATTTGTGCCGAAAGAACATCTCCCACTGAACAGAACATTGTATGTTGACTGTATGAATGTATGTTACGTATTAATCACACGACTTGCTTCCAAAGATTGATATAGGTCTCTGATTTTGCTAAGTGTGATGTAGGGATTGACGACATGATCACAATATAAGCGTTTCAGTCGATATCGATTATTATTGATTAGTTTTTTGTGACTGCTGACATGTTTACCCACAGTTTTCACTCCACAACATTAATTTTCTATCTATAAGCAGTTATGAGCAAAGGTGACAATATAGTACAGATGGTTGCAAGTTAAAACTCCCGTAGGTTTCTCAGTGGCCCGACCATTATGCCTACCTCTTGGTCCACCACATCACAAATGCGCTCTGTTGGATGAGATCTGGTGACGGGGCGTTTTATCATACAAAAATTTCATCATTCTGAAGAAACCAAGTTCGAGATGATCAGAGCTTCATGAAGTTATGTATTTTTTCCTTTCGGAAGTAGCAGTAAGACGATGGATATGCCGTGGTTACAAAGTGAAGGAAATGGTCAGCAAGGGCAGCACTTGTAGTATTTTGCTACTTCTTGAAGGAAGTTTTTAAGAATCTTTTTTTAACTATACAGACAACTCACTTCCAATGCAAAGACTCGTTTAATAAATTATGTTATTAAAAAGTTCATTTATATGATTAACCGAATGGACAAGGACAGATGTTTGAAAGCCTTTATTTCTGTTAATTATGAGGATTTTCCACTTGAAGCAAATGAAAGCGACATTTAAGATATTAAATCAGAACAAGTCAAACACGAGGGCTTAATGAAAAGAATGTTTACAGTCTTAAAGGTTATTTTCTAAATCTACATACTTCTAATCTGATAAGCGACTCATCAGAAAACATGCTGTAACTTCTTGAATATGACTGCATGCTTCTTCTAACTGATTGATTCTTGTGGGTAAAGTTGGCTTTTTTTTAATCAGGATTGAATCATTTAATAATATTGTATAATTGTAATGTTATTGGTAAATACCTCCCTGCCAGAATCAGCTGCAGTAAATCCACATTGTGCTAATTTCTCTCAGGCCCAGCTGTGCTTCCAACACCCTTAGCAACCTTTAACATTTTGGGGGTTATAAACCCTGGCAGGTGCGGACATCTGCTGCAGCGTGACTCCGACCCGACGGCTGAATATTGCAATGGCCATTCAGAATGTGAACTCATATGATGGCAACAACAATTTCTGCATTTTATATATTGACTCTATTGCATGAACACAGTTTTCTGCTTTGTAGACTGCGACGTGCATGTTGAGCTCCCGTGTTGTGGGTAATGTTTTGCTACGTTTTATTGATGGGGGCGGGAGTGGATCAATACTAAACAATATTAATAACCCACGTCATAAACATCTTTTGTCTGCCTGCTCATGTTATGCAGTAATGCTAAACACAACTTAACATCATGGGCGTGGGTTTACAGCAAACTGATTTGATATAGTTAACCAAATAAACATGGATTTGGTGTGTTGAAGACCTGAGAATGTGATTAATGTGGATGTAACAAACCCCCTAAATTACAGACTTAATGAACAGTCCTAACACACACACACACACACCCGCCCACACACACACCCAAACATGTCAGTGTGTGTATATCAGCGGTGTAAGATCCAGCCAGGTGGACATTAGGTGTGAACCATCTGGTATGTGAAGCAGAGTGCAGGGTAAATTGTTCCATGATTACTTTAGTGAGTCTGTCACAAGAGGCACTTAAACAACAAATGGCCACTTGAACTACACTTAATCCCACTCAGGATCCCGGGAGCCCAGAGCGAGGTAAACTACCTTCTGATTTGTGCATCTCAATGTGTATGTTACGTGTACTTAAGCGTGCGACGCCACGCGATACTTCACAACAGATGTGTTTGGTCTCCCCCTAAAAGTGCATTAGCAATCGTGTGGCACGTTCCAGTGCAGTACTGGGCAAAAACAACTGGAGACATGACCGCATTCCTAATGGATGCAGTGCCTGGAACTTGTCAGGCGGCTAAGAGGGTTAAACTAACTTGCTAAGATGGAGTGGGTGGCTGTGCACTCTAGCCTTTGGTGAGGGAAGGTGAAGGGCATCGATGGGACCATCGGCTGGTCATTTTTCTCCCCACGTCCTGCAGTGACAGCAGTCATTAAACGACTGGATGCGGTGATTACGTTTAAGGAAATCAATGCTTCATTGTTTTCAGCTTAGCCCAATGGCCAATTACGAGGCGGTAATGAGGAAGGTTGTAAAATGTGGAGATAAATATAGGAAGTAGGAATGGAAGGGAAAAAACAAGCTGCGCTTCATCATTAGATGATATTTGGAGACTGTGAGGTTTTGGAATGAGGAGTATTTTAAAAATCCAAATTTGCATATACAATATATTCATTTTCCTTGAACTTTTTCCACATTATGGCCACAGATTTGAATGTGTTTGATTAGGATTTTAGCACAAAGTTAGGAAAACCGAAGGACAAGTCTCTGCAGTTTTCACTTTTTTTTTAAAACAAATGTAAATCTAAATTGTGCTGCTCACTAGGGTTAATTTCCATTTCTCTATCTCCACGCGAAATGCCATGTGCAGGATTTTGTCTGCTAATTTCAACGAGTGTCCACAGCATATTTTTGTGTTCACTTGTTGGAAAACTTTTAAAATGACTTTTGTTTTTTGTTGCAGCGATAGATACATTTTGATTATTTGTGACTGAAGTAGCATAATATTCTGGATATTCTCAAAAATCTTTTGTTGAACCCCCCACCCCCACTCAGTAGTTTATGAACGACTGACTGTCAACACTCAAGTCTCAACAACAGAAACCATGCCACCAGATACAGTAATATACCTGCAATGAGCTGTGCTGTCTTAGCAGCAGTAAAGTAAGATATTTTGTTTATTTTAAATTCTCTTTTTGTTTTAAGTCTGAGATTTAAAGTTAAAATCATGGGGTTTTTTTTACAGGGGCATTGCATAAAAATCCTATACTGGCCAATTCCTCCTTGAGGAAAATAGTCACTAAATCCCTCAGTGCAACTCTAACACAGTATAAAATGATCCATCTTTGAATGACAGAATGCTGCATAGTGATTAATATTTACTGGAAAGACTGATGAAGCCACTGATGATATACGTATATCTATTGTCTGAAAAGACATCACATGTGCAGTGTTTATGCAGGAGGATTCTGTCTGTGATAACATTTTCTGTGGGCTTTTTAATGCTGGTTTTCAATTACCACATTTTGACCTGCAGGGGATTCAAAAGTTAAACGCACCATGTCCCCCCCCCCCCACTTCCGAGAAGAATAAATCCACTTCGAAGAAGAGGAAGGGAAAAAAAAGAAGCGTAAACAGTCTCTCAGCACACTTTCTGCACAACTAGGCTCCAACATCTGTCACGCAGCCTGGAATTACCGCTGTCCTTGATGATGAGGCTCTCAAAGTGATAGAGAAATGCTAACTGCCGGAGAACATCTTTTTTTTTTTTATTTCTCCCGAGAATTTGACATGAGTGCTGGTGATTTTGTGACTGATGGACAAATTACACACCTGAGAGGTTTTAGGAAAGTGAGAAGTAGGTTGTACGCACCAAAAGTGTTTCTGCAAATCATAAAACCCGACATCTGAAACGCCTGGGTGAGATGCGAAGCGTTGTCGCTGTCATAATCATAGTCAGTGGAGGCCGGTTTGCTTGTTTTAAAACTGCAGATAATGTAAGTCAGGTCAGTCAAACTCATTTTCCTTCTGAGCCAAATCAAGATCACGAATGATCTTAAAGGGCCGGCTATCAATACATTTAATAATGTATTGATAAAAAACGTTAAACTGTTAAAATATAAATCAATTCTTAAAATTAAATTATACTGAACATATTTTCAGTCACTCCAAGATTTCACAATTGATTTTTATATCCGCAATAAAAAAGTGTCTGTGGTAGTAATTTAGAAATATTTGCACTTATGTATGAAGGTAAATGCAACTTTTTATTACTCGCCACATTGACATAAAGCTGAGGCAGCTGTTTAGTAGAAATAGAAGGAAGAAATGTTGCCACCTGCAGGTGGGAATAAATAGTCACTTTGACCCCAAAAATGTTTGGCAGATTTTTTGTGAAAAATCTGCAATAAACTCACAATTATGCATTAGCGTGAAAAAGTGTCGGGATTTGTTGATTTTGTGTGAATTTACGTGATAATTCACAAAAATACTGGGGTGACCAATTGGTGCAGTTTGGCAGAAAACAGATACAAACTGCTTCAAATTGATTGATAAAATAATATTTAAGCACACTGTTATTGTGACAGTTCTATTGATGTGTCCCTCCAGACTCCAGAGGGCCACATAAAAAGCCGTGGCGGTCCGGATTTGGCCCCCGGGCCTTGAGTTTGACACGTGATGTAAGTCTAACACACAGCTGCTGACTGTGTTATTTCTGCACCTGTTCTCAAGGTCACAGCAGCATAACAAATTACTCTGTGGTGGCTAAAGGCTTCATAAGCGCAGAAATCAAAGTGGCAATTTTATTTTAGACAAAACAAACTGCATACCGGAAACGACATCCCCACAACTGGGAAAATACAAATAATTTAAAAACTTTATATCTTGGTTTAACTTGAGAAACAAGCACCGTAACATGTGCAGAGTGGCAAAAAGCAGCAATCACAGGCTCACCATCTGCAATCAATTCTACCAGAGCGGCAAAGAAGAAAGCAGCTGCTGACTGGAGTCAAATGAATTTGAGTTTTATACAGAAAGTTCACCGACACGCCATATCCGAGCACTTTAAGGTTTTGCAGACAGCAACGCTCTATGGCGTGAATATTGTTGTTAAGGAAACAGGATGCATGGTTAGATGGTTTTTCTTGTAGAAAAGAAGTCACAGAAAAAACCGAAGGTCAATATTCACTCAGTGGCCATTTTGTAAGAGACACGATTTTAATTGCTTGTCAGCACAATGTGAGCTAAGCATAGAGCAGCACCTCAGTGCATTTGGGGGTCTAGATATTGCAAAGATGACAGTGTGAGCTTGTAAATTACCTCTGCTAAAGGCAAAACGTGTCAAACCTTGAAACAGATGGGCTACAGCAGCAGAAGACCACTTTCCTACTGGCTGAGAAACAGAGGATGCAACTTCCAACCGGATAAGCAAAACTGGTCAACAGCAGTTTGAAGAAACGCAGGTGAGACTTGATTCCTTCTGCAATGTTCAGACGGAGTTTAAAAGTACCATCAATGCTGAACATACCGCAACCAAATTGCTTTCTTCTTTTACTTTAAATTTAAACTACGAATGAACCCCTTTTTTCACTTCCGATACAGACATATGACGTTTAGTATCAGCCGATACCGATCCAGTACAGAGAAAAAGAGCTGAATCGACTTAAAATGTTTTAATTTTTTTTAAAACACAGACATAAATGTACTGAATTACAGTTTTATTTGATGACGCTGCATCAGTACGGCACAATTAAATACCCTGATAGCTTCACAAACCTGGTCCAACATGTAAAAACAACACAGCTTTAAATTGTTCATACTCCAGTGCACTTAGGAGTGTAACAGCCCATGTAAAATAAATAATATAGAAGCAAATTCACAGAAAACAATAGGTTGACTGGCTTTGGTCAAACATGTAGAAAATAAACTGTAACAAAACCTCTTCCAGAAATTACAATTAGGAATTCTAAATATGATGTAAAATAAATAATAATACACGACAACACAAAACATAGAGTTAGAAGATATTTTCCTTTATGGACCAGGCACATTGTCATGACATCTGACCCAGGATTATCTGTCAATATCGGGACAAACAGAGATATTAATATCATATTGATAGATCTCCAGTTTAAATCTATATTTATTATGCAACATAATATTTAAAAGTGTTGGCGGCAACCTTTAGGAAATCTTAGAGTTGAGGTGAAGGTCTGCATTTTCCAGGGAATACAGACAAAGGCTGATACTTACAGTTAATAATAATAACCTTGTCAATCAGGCAAATTAGTAAAATAGGGTGATAGAGACAAGGTTAAAACGTCAATTTTGTAAACAAACTTATTTTATAGCAACTGCTCTCGCACACAGTGGAACGTCACCTCTGCTTCTAAGATAAAAAATGACCACTGACAACAGGAAGTCTAGAAAGAACTATTCCTTTTTAAAATCGTTTATTGGAAATCGACCGCAAATCTCTTAACACTCGCTCACTTTATCTCTCCGCCTTTCTTCGCCGCAACAGTTAACTAATGACTCATTGGTGAGGAAATGGACACAGCAGTCAGGAGAATGTAAAGCTTCTCAAGGACTCGCCACAACAACTTAATCAGCGCACACTCGCTGTTCTCGTCTGCCTGCTGCTGTGCCTGTTTTCCTTCGCCAAGCCGCCAGGTACTACATCTCCATCTCGTCCAGCCTTGCTCACAGTTTCTCCCTGTCCGTGGGCTTGCTGTCGTTCCCCAGTCCCTCTGTGTGACCGACTGCTATCTGCTGCCTAAGAACGGCTCATTTCCGATGTTCATCTCAGGCAGCAGCAGGAGCTGCGATTCCCATCGTCAGGCAAATAGGTGCAGACATATGTAGAGTTACGGAAATGTAAAATTTGACACAGAGATCTTTATTTCTCACGAAGCAGAGCAACAGCTGAAGTTCAAAATTAATGCTGAAAATATTCAGATTTTAAAGACAAATTGAGACTCACAGGCATCAAAATCTCTTCGAAGCGGCACAAAGTTTTTATGAAAAGCTTTTGCATTTTTTTGGTCAACTTTTCTTGCTGTGAAATCATGTATAGTGAACAAAAAAACAAACAAACAAACAAACAAAAAAACACGTCATCCTTTTTTTTTCTAATGTGCAAGTTTCAGTCCATAGTTGAAAATAAAACAAAAGTCCTGTTTGTCCTGATTAGTTTTCTGTTTTTAACATTTAAAGAAACAGAAAAGGGAGGGAATTAACGATCCGCTTCAAGAGGCTTCAAAGTGGCTGCGAGCCAGCTTTCCCTGTGCATATAAGTTTAATGACGTTCGTCGGGATTTAGCTTTCCATTATTTAAACATCAAGTCTGAACTTCGTGAACACTCCCTCGATTACTTAAGATAATGTTTAAACAGCCTTCAAAGCTCTGTCAAGTGGATTCCAAACGAGAGCCTCGCCGCCTGTGCCAGGGAACAACTTTTCAAGTCTTTGGGCAGCAGATGAGGTGTACATATTTCATCAAAAACTACACAACCCACATTTACTGTACGCCTCGAATTCCCCCTCTTTCCTGGCAGTACCAGATTAAAAAAAATAAAAATAAAAAAAACGCATAAAAATTGCAGCTTGTTTTTTTATGCATTCATAATGAAATGTCGCTTCCATGATGATAATAGTGTCTGAATTACAACCCAGAGAGAACATAAAAGACATTTATGTAGATGAGAAAGAATAAAACAAAAGAATAGTCTGCATACTTTTTTGTGTATGATCCAGATTTTTACTATGCTACATTAAGCAGTCAGCCTTGGGACTCGGAAATGAAGTTGAAGTGGAATTCTCAAGAGCTGCTGCTCAGAGGACCTCCTAAAGACGGCTCCAAAAGATCTGTCAAACTGCATAAAACTCCATGCAAGGCTGGGAAAACTTTTCTCTTTTATGAGTCACTGACCAACTTCCAGTCATCTGAATATGTCAGTCAGAATCTGGAAAACCAGATTTTGTTTTGCTGATTTCTACATTTAGCATTTTACAGAAGCAGTCAAATCTCACTCTGAAACAATTTTTTTTGGGGGGGAGGAGGAAGGGGGGAACACAAGATTTTATTTGAATGCAACAGAAAAAAACTTAGTCGCTTGTTGGAGCAAGGCAGACTGAGCAGCATTGCCAATGTCATGCTCTTACAAAAGATGATCATTTGCAGCAACATCATGACAAGCTGCCCAGAGAAAGCAGCAAGTCGTTAAGGTAAGCAGATTTAATATTTAACTAAATATAAATGTTAGACATTTTTTTCTTTTAAGCATATGATGTCCGCTGTCCCAGTGTGTTCATCTTACATACATAAAGATCAATCTATCTATCTATCTATCTTTTTTTATACTGTCGGATGTTGCTGCTGGTGAAAATGACGAGGAAGACGAGGAAGTGGTAGGAGGACGATGATGCGGCGTGGTTTCTAATGACTTACCGTGTGAACAACAAGCATATTCAAGTGCCATTTTAATTTCGTTTCCTATTTAATGGAATTTTGCAATTGTGTTTTTTAGACGTTAATAGGCGTTAATAAATCTAATTATTACTGAAGGGCAACATAATATACAGACTTCATAATCTGCACTCTTTTGGTTGAATGCAGTATTTATTTCCACTTTTACTTTATGTTGTTTAGTTTTTTTTTTCCAAGTGAGTTTTTTGTTAATGGAGACTGAGAATCCATTTTATTTTTGTTTTTGGTTGTTTTGTTTATTTTGTTTATCAGTTCAAGTGTTTAGTGTTCTTTTGAAAATAAACTGTATCTATCTTTGGCAGGAAATAGCATGCATTATTACATCATTTTCAGTGTAAAAAGGTCTTCAAACAATATTATCGTTTATCGCAATAATGTTTGAGACAATTAATCGCTCAGCAAAATTTGCTATCGTGACAGGCCTATATAGACGTTACCACTTTTCCCCTACTACCCTGTAATTGATTCTACTGTACTAGCTTAAGCTAGATCTAGTCCTCTAAATATGCCCATATTAAATTATAGAACTAATAATATGATTAAATTTTTCAAAGTTATTACAATTCAAAGAAATTAGTAGCCTTACAATTTCACTGAACTTGAGGAATAGTTTTCTTTTTATGTAAATCTGTAAGATTTAAATCGATTGTTGAATTGTTTTGATTTGGCCCATGGATGCTGTCACAGCTGGTGGGGGCTGATGTTGTTTATTGAAGTAGATGGAATATGGTTGTTTTGGAGCAACGGAAGGACACATGGACATGAATGCACAAAGGAATGTTCAATGTATGATTGCATGATTTCATGATTTTGACAATTTGTAATAAAACAGACAGAGTTTGGGGAAGAAAACGGCGGTCGTTCTTCGTTCGCTAAAGCTGTTGTTGTTTACAGGCTTCCCACTCGGAAGAAAGGAGAAGAAGAGACAAAACAAAACAAACATCGATTGTTACAACTGTTTCAATACAGCTGAGACATGTAACATAGGTATAAAAAATATTTTTTCTGAGGTAACAGCCTGCGATGTCATCGATGACATCACGTCCGTCCCTGACTGTCACTGATGACATCAGACCGACAAAACGAACGTGATGTCATCGATGACATCGCAGGCTGTTCCTTCAGAAGTGCTTGAATAAGACGACCACGTGGTAATGTGGTAAGGCCTGTGAAGGCCTGGGATCCTTCAAGGACCTGGCCCGTGAAGGCCCTTGCACCGGACGTGGACGCGAGGGCCTGTGAAGGCCAGGGATCCTTCAAGGACCTGGCCTGTGAAGGCCCTTGCACCGGACGTGGACGCGAGGGCCTGTGAAGGCCAGCGATCCTTGAATGACCTGGCCTGTGAAGGCCCTCGCACCGAACGTGGACGCGAGGGTCTGTGAAGGCCAGCGATCCTTGAATGACCTGTGAAGGCCCTCGCACCGCCACGTGGACGCGAGGGCCTGTGAAGGCCAGCGATCCTTGAATGACCTGGCCTGTGAAGGCCCTCGCACCGCCACCTGGATGCGAAGGCATGTGAAGGCCCTGGCCTGTGAAGGCCCTCGCACCAGCACCTGTATGCGAGGGCCTGTGAAGTCGTGTAAAAGTAGTAGAAAAAGTTGAGTACCTTTCTACCGTTTCTACTCTCTGCTCCTTCCATGCGTTGCTCTAGGGTGTCCCTACGCTCTTTCAGGTCTCATACTGATGTTTCCAGTTTTGTTAGAGCCAAATTATAGACAGCGTTTCACCAGGAGACCTAGAGTGAGGAGCCCCGCCCCTTTCCCCCTTGCGCCTCAGACAGAGTTTGGGGAAAAAGATGGCGGTCGTTCTTCGTTCGCTAAAGCTGTTCTTGTTTGCAGGTTAGTAGTGTGAAGCTGGTGGAAACTGTCCCCGCTAAAATGTAAATTTACAAGTTCATTCGGTGCTGATTTCGTAATTACTTGCTAGACGTGTTTAGACGTTCGAGGGAAAAAGAGTGATTTTGTTTCATAATTACGGTTTGTAGCTATAACGGTCGTAAAACAGCCGTTATAGAAGTTTGCTACATGTATCTAAACTTCGATACACTCTCCGACCCAACCTTATTAAGATTTCGGTGGTATCCTGACGGGTTGTGTTATCTTTTGATAGGAAGTGTTAAAGTTACTCTGTTACATGTACCGGAAATCAGTTCTCATCAGTTTCAAACATTTATTATAGACGTAGGCCTGTCGCGATAAACGATAAATCGATTAATCGTACGATAAATTAAAGCTATCGACGTCATTTTAATTATCGGCACTATCGTCTCTTCCGACCTTTTTCTCTTTCAGCTAATGAGACTGAATGAAAAAAAGCTCAACTCCGGTGCTCTCCACTGACTCCTCCCTTCCTCATTTCCTTAGTGTAAAGCCCAGCACGCACTATACGATCTTAGAACTGTCGGCCGATTGTCGGCCCATTTTCAAAACGTGACAGACCACACATTAGCCGACAGAAATCCTTGGTATAACGGTTCGATCGGGTTCGTTCCTGCCGTGTGGTGTCCAACAATGGGCACAAAACAATGGCTACAAGTTCAGTGAACTAATTTTAAAACCAGGCATTAATTAATGCTTTACTACAATCTACCTGCAATGCATGTGGCTAATGTCAGTCCTGACTGAATGAAAATCATTAGAACCTATTTACGTCACGTTAACAAACAGCTGAAAAGTTACCGGGTTTATCAACTGCGGTAGCAATTTCGCTCCAACTCCTCCTCTTGTCATTTCTATATTCTTTGCATGTTGAATAAACATTAATGTTGTTTCCACATATCATCTCCAATGTCCGCTGGACTTCGGGTTGCGCCGTGTCAGCTGTTTGGGACGTAATTTCCCCTCAGAAAACACGGAGGAGAATCCGCGCTTTCTGATTGGCTGCCTGTCACATTCAACAGGCTGCGTTAAGTTCCCAGTCGGGGAAAAAACCCTGATTTAGATCGGAGCGGCAACGAGGATCTACGGTAACACACAACACAATCTTAGAAAGACCAACGTTTTAAGATTGTCGTAAGGGGAAAAATAGGATAAAAAAACCGTGTAGTGTGAACTATTGCATCAGGTAGTCGATGTGCCCATTTTCTCTATTTAAATCTAATTATTACTGAAGGGCAACATAATATACAGACTTCATAATCTGCACTCTTTTGGTTGAATGCAGTATTTATTTCCACTTTTACTTTATGTTGTTTAGTTTTTTTTTTCCAAGTGAGTTTTTTGTTAATGGAGACTGAGAATCCATTTTATTTTTGTTTTTGGTTGTTTTGTTTATTTTGTTTATCAGTTCAAGTGTTTAGTGTTCTTTTGAAAATAAACTGTATCTATCTTTGGCAGGAAATAGCATGCATTATTACATCATTTTCAGTGTAAAAAGGTCTTCAAACAATATTATCGTTTATCGCAATAATGTTTGAGACAATTAATCGCTCAGCAAAATTTGCTATCGTGACAGGCCTATATAGACGTTACCACTTTTCCCCTACTACCCTGTAATTGATTCTACTGTACTAGCTTAAGCTAGATCTAGTCCTCTAAATATGCCCATATTAAATTATAGAACTAATAATATGATTAAATTTTTCAAAGTTATTACAATTCAAAGAAATTAGTAGCCTTACAATTTCACTGAACTTGAGGAATAGTTTTCTTTTTATGTAAATCTGTAAGATTTAAATCGATTGTTGAATTGTTTTGATTTGGCCCATGGATGCTGTCACAGCTGGTGGGGGCTGATGTTGTTTATTGAAGTAGATGGAATATGGTTGTTTTGGAGCAACGGAAGGACACATGGACATGAATGCACAAAGGAATGTTCAATGTATGATTGCATGATTTCATGATTTTGACAATTTGTAATAAAACAGACAGAGTTTGGGGAAGAAAACGGCGGTCGTTCTTCGTTCGCTAAAGCTGTTGTTGTTTACAGGCTTCCCACTCGGAAGAAAGGAGAAGAAGAGACAAAACAAAACAAACATCGATTGTTACAACTGTTTCAATACAGCTGAGACATGTAACATAGGTATAAAAAATATTTTTTCTGAGGTAACAGCCTGCGATGTCATCGATGACATCACGTCCGTCCCTGACTGTCACTGATGACATCAGACCGACAAAACGAACGTGATGTCATCGATGACATCGCAGGCTGTTCCTTCAGAAGTGCTTGAATAAGACGACCACGTGGTAATGTGGTAAGGCCTGTGAAGGCCTGGGATCCTTCAAGGACCTGGCCCGTGAAGGCCCTTGCACCGGACGTGGACGCGAGGGCCTGTGAAGGCCAGGGATCCTTCAAGGACCTGGCCTGTGAAGGCCCTTGCACCGGACGTGGACGCGAGGGCCTGTGAAGGCCAGCGATCCTTGAATGACCTGGCCTGTGAAGGCCCTCGCACCGAACGTGGACGCGAGGGTCTGTGAAGGCCAGCGATCCTTGAATGACCTGTGAAGGCCCTCGCACCGCCACGTGGACGCGAGGGCCTGTGAAGGCCAGCGATCCTTGAATGACCTGGCCTGTGAAGGCCCTCGCACCGCCACCTGGATGCGAAGGCATGTGAAGGCCCTGGCCTGTGAAGGCCCTCGCACCAGCACCTGTATGCGAGGGCCTGTGAAGTCGTGTAAAAGTAGTAGAAAAAGTTGAGTACCTTTCTACCGTTTCTACTCTCTGCTCCTTCCATGCGTTGCTCTAGGGTGTCCCTACGCTCTTTCAGGTCTCATACTGATGTTTCCAGTTTTGTTAGAGCCAAATTATAGACAGCGTTTCACCAGGAGACCTAGAGTGAGGAGCCCCGCCCCTTTCCCCCTTGCGCCTCAGACAGAGTTTGGGGAAAAAGATGGCGGTCGTTCTTCGTTCGCTAAAGCTGTTCTTGTTTGCAGGTTAGTAGTGTGAAGCTGGTGGAAACTGTCCCCGCTAAAATGTAAATTTACAAGTTCATTCGGTGCTGATTTCGTAATTACTTGCTAGACGTGTTTAGACGTTCGAGGGAAAAAGAGTGATTTTGTTTCATAATTACGGTTTGTAGCTATAACGGTCGTAAAACAGCCGTTATAGAAGTTTGCTACATGTATCTAAACTTCGATACACTCTCCGACCCAACCTTATTAAGATTTCGGTGGTATCCTGACGGGTTGTGTTATCTTTTGATAGGAAGTGTTAAAGTTACTCTGTTACATGTACCGGAAATCAGTTCTCATCAGTTTCAAACATTTATTATAGACGTAGGCCTGTCGCGATAAACGATAAATCGATTAATCGTACGATAAATTAAAGCTATCGACGTCATTTTAATTATCGGCACTATCGTCTCTTCCGACCTTTTTCTCTTTCAGCTAATGAGACTGAATGAAAAAAAGCTCAACTCCGGTGCTCTCCACTGACTCCTCCCTTCCTCATTTCCTTAGTGTAAAGCCCAGCACGCACTATACGATCTTAGAACTGTCGGCCGATTGTCGGCCCATTTTCAAAACGTGACAGACCACACATTAGCCGACAGAAATCCTTGGTATAACGGTTCGATCGGGTTCGTTCCTGCCGTGTGGTGTCCAACAATGGGCACAAAACAATGGCTACAAGTTCAGTGAACTAATTTTAAAACCAGGCATTAATTAATGCTTTACTACAATCTACCTGCAATGCATGTGGCTAGTGTCAGCGTAAAGTCCTGACTGAATGAAAATCATTAGAACCTATTTACGTCACGTTAACAAACAGCTGAAAAGTTACCGGGTTTATCAACTGCGGTAGCAATTTCGCTCCAACTCCTCCTCTTGTCATTTCTATATTCTTTGCATGTTGAATAAACATTAATGTTGTTTCCACATATCATCTCCAATGTCCGCTGGACTTCGGGTTGCGCCGTGTCAGCTGTTTGGGACGTAATTTCCCCTCAGAAAACACGGAGGAGAATCCGCGCTTTCTGATTGGCTGCCTGTCACATTCAACAGGCTGCGTTAAGATCCCAGTCGGGGAAAAAACCCTGATTTAGATCGGAGCGGCAACGAGGATCTACCGTAACACACAACACAATCTTAGAAAGACCAACGTTTTAAGATTGTCGTAAGGGGAAAAATAGGATAAAAAAACCGTGTAGTGTGAAATATTGCATCAGGTAGTCGATGTGCCCATTTTCTCTATTTAAATCTAATTATTACTGAAGGGCAACATAATATACAGACTTCATAATCTGCACTCTTTTGGTTGAATGCAGTATTTATTTCCACTTTTACTTTATGTTGTTTAGTTTTTTTTTTCCAAGTGAGTTTTTTGTTAATGGAGACTGAGAATCCATTTTATTTTTGTTTTTGGTTGTTTTGTTTATTTTGTTTATCAGTTCAAGTGTTTAGTGTTCTTTTGAAAATAAACTGTATCTATCTTTGGCAGGAAATAGCATGCATTATTACATCATTTTCAGTGTAAAAAGGTCTTCAAACAATATTATCGTTTATCGCAATAATTTTTGAGACAATTAATCGCTCAGCAAAATTTGCTATCGTGACAGGCCTATATAGACGTTACCACTTTTCCCCTACTACCCTGTAATTGATTCTACTGTACTAGCTTAAGCTAGATCTAGTCCTCTAAATATGCCCATATTAAATTATAGAACTAATAATATGATTAAATTTTTCAAAGTTATTACAATTCAAAGAAATTAGTAGCCTTACAATTTCACTGAACTTGAGGAATAGTTTTCTTTTTATGTAAATCTGTAAGATTTAAATCGATTGTTGAATTGTTTTGATTTGGCCCATGGATGCTGTCACAGCTGGTGGGGGCTGATGTTGTTTATTGAAGTAGATGGAATATGGTTGTTTTGGAGCAACGGAAGGACACATGGACATGAATGCACAAAGGAATGTTCAATGTATGATTGCATGATTTCATGATTTTGACAATTTGTAATAAAACAGACAGAGTTTGGGGAAGAAAACGGCGGTCGTTCTTCGTTCGCTAAAGCTGTTGTTGTTTACAGGCTTCCCACTCGGAAGAAAGGAGAAGAAGAGACAAAACAAAACAAACATCGATTGTTACAACTGTTTCAATACAGCTGAGACATGTAACATAGGTATAAAAAATATTTTTTCTGAGGTAACAGCCTGCGATGTCATCGATGACATCACGTCCGTCCCTGACTGTCACTGATGACATCAGACCGACAAAACGAACGTGATGTCATCGATGACATCGCAGGCTGTTCCTTCAGAAGTGCTTGAATAAGACGACCACGTGGTAATGTGGTAAGGCCTGTGAAGGCCTGGGATCCTTCAAGGACCTGGCCCGTGAAGGCCCTTGCACCGGACGTGGACGCGAGGGCCTGTGAAGGCCAGGGATCCTTCAAGGACCTGGCCTGTGAAGGCCCTTGCACCGGACGTGGACGCGAGGGCCTGTGAAGGCCAGCGATCCTTGAATGACCTGGCCTGTGAAGGCCCTCGCACCGAACGTGGACGCGAGGGTCTGTGAAGGCCAGCGATCCTTGAATGACCTGTGAAGGCCCTCGCACCGCCACGTGGACGCGAGGGCCTGTGAAGGCCAGCGATCCTTGAATGACCTGGCCTGTGAAGGCCCTCGCACCGCCACCTGGATGCGAAGGCATGTGAAGGCCCTGGCCTGTGAAGGCCCTCGCACCAGCACCTGTATGCGAGGGCCTGTGAAGTCGTGTAAAAGTAGTAGAAAAAGTTGAGTACCTTTCTACCGTTTCTACTCTCTGCTCCTTCCATGCGTTGCTCTAGGGTGTCCCTACGCTCTTTCAGGTCTCATACTGATGTTTCCAGTTTTGTTAGAGCCAAATTATAGACAGCGTTTCACCAGGAGACCTAGAGTGAGGAGCCCCGCCCCTTTCCCCCTTGCGCCTCAGACAGAGTTTGGGGAAAAAGATGGCGGTCGTTCTTCGTTCGCTAAAGCTGTTCTTGTTTGCAGGTTAGTAGTGTGAAGCTGGTGGAAACTGTCCCCGCTAAAATGTAAATTTACAAGTTCATTCGGTGCTGATTTCGTAATTACTTGCTAGACGTGTTTAGACGTTCGAGGGAAAAAGAGTGATTTTGTTTCATAATTACGGTTTGTAGCTATAACGGTCGTAAAACAGCCGTTATAGAAGTTTGCTACATGTATCTAAACTTCGATACACTCTCCGACCCAACCTTATTAAGATTTCGGTGGTATCCTGACGGGTTGTGTTATCTTTTGATAGGAAGTGTTAAAGTTACTCTGTTACATGTACCGGAAATCAGTTCTCATCAGTTTCAAACATTTATTATAGACGTAGGCCTGTCGCGATAAACGATAAATCGATTAATCGTACGATAAATTAAAGCTATCGACGTCATTTTAATTATCGGCACTATCGTCTCTTCCGACCTTTTTCTCTTTCAGCTAATGAGACTGAATGAAAAAAAGCTCAACTCCGGTGCTCTCCACTGACTCCTCCCTTCCTCATTTCCTTAGTGTAAAGCCCAGCACGCACTATACGATCTTAGAACTGTCGGCCGATTGTCGGCCCATTTTCAAAACGTGACAGACCACACATTAGCCGACAGAAATCCTTGGTATAACGGTTCGATCGGGTTCGTTCCTGCCGTGTGGTGTCCAACAATGGGCACAAAACAATGGCTACAAGTTCAGTGAACTAATTTTAAAACCAGGCATTAATTAATGCTTTACTACAATCTACCTGCAATGCATGTGGCTAGTGTCAGCGTAAAGTCCTGACTGAATGAAAATCATTAGAACCTATTTACGTCACGTTAACAAACAGCTGAAAAGTTACCGGGTTTATCAACTGCGGTAGCAATTTCGCTCCAACTCCTCCTCTTGTCATTTCTATATTCTTTGCATGTTGAATAAACATTAATGTTGTTTCCACATATCATCTCCAATGTCCGCTGGACTTCGGGTTGCGCCGTGTCAGCTGTTTGGGACGTAATTTCCCCTCAGAAAACACGGAGGAGAATCCGCGCTTTCTGATTGGCTGCCTGTCACATTCAACAGGCTGCGTTAAGTTCCCAGTCGGGGAAAAAACCCTGATTTAGATCGGAGCGGCAACGAGGATCTACCGTAACACACAACACAATCTTAGAAAGACCAACGTTTTAAGATTGTCGTAAGGGGAAAAATAGGATAAAAAAACCGTGTAGTGTGAACTATTGCATCAGGTAGTCGATGTGCCCATTTTCTCTATTTAAATCTAATTATTACTGAAGGGCAACATAATATACAGACTTCATAATCTGCACTCTTTTGGTTGAATGCAGTATTTATTTCCACTTTTACTTTATGTTGTTTAGTTTTTTTTTTCCAAGTGAGTTTTTTGTTAATGGAGACTGAGAATCCATTTTATTTTTGTTTTTGGTTGTTTTGTTTATTTTGTTTATCAGTTCAAGTGTTTAGTGTTCTTTTGAAAATAAACTGTATCTATCTTTGGCAGGAAATAGCATGCATTATTACATCATTTTCAGTGTAAAAAGGTCTTCAAACAATATTATCGTTTATCGCAATAATTTTTGAGACAATTAATCGCTCAGCAAAATTTGCTATCGTGACAGGCCTATATAGACGTTACCACTTTTCCCCTACTACCCTGTAATTGATTCTACTGTACTAGCTTAAGCTAGATCTAGTCCTCTAAATATGCCCATATTAAATTATAGAACTAATAATATGATTCAATTTTTCAAAGTTATTACAATTCAAAGAAATTAGTAGCCTTACAATTTCACTGAACTTGAGGAATAGTTTTCTTTTTATGTAAATCTGTAAGATTTAAATCGATTGTTGAATTGTTTTGATTTGGCCCATGGATGCTGTCACAGCTGGTGGGGGCTGATGTTGTTTATTGAAGTAGATGGAATATGGTTGTTTTGGAGCAACGGAAGGACACATGGACATGAATGCACAAAGGAATGTTCAATGTATGATTGCATGATTTCATGATTTTGACAATTTGTAATAAAACAGACAGAGTTTGGGGAAGAAAACGGCGGTCGTTCTTCGTTCGCTAAAGCTGTTGTTGTTTACAGGCTTCCCACTCGGAAGAAAGGAGAAGAAGAGACAAAACAAAACAAACATCGATTGTTACAACTGTTTCAATACAGCTGAGACATGTAACATAGGTATAAAAAATATTTTTTCTGAGGTAACAGCCTGCGATGTCATCGATGACATCACGTCCGTCCCTGACTGTCACTGATGACATCAGACCGACAAAACGAACGTGATGTCATCGATGACATCGCAGGCTGTTCCTTCAGAAGTGCTTGAATAAGACGACCACGTGGTAATGTGGTAAGGCCTGTGAAGGCCTGGGATCCTTCAAGGACCTGGCCCGTGAAGGCCCTTGCACCGGACGTGGACGCGAGGGCCTGTGAAGGCCAGGGATCCTTCAAGGACCTGGCCTGTGAAGGCCCTTGCACCGGACGTGGACGCGAGGGCCTGTGAAGGCCAGCGATCCTTGAATGACCTGGCCTGTGAAGGCCCTCGCACCGAACGTGGACGCGAGGGTCTGTGAAGGCCAGCGATCCTTGAATGACCTGTGAAGGCCCTCGCACCGCCACGTGGACGCGAGGGCCTGTGAAGGCCAGCGATCCTTGAATGACCTGGCCTGTGAAGGCCCTCGCACCGCCACCTGGATGCGAAGGCATGTGAAGGCCCTGGCCTGTGAAGGCCCTCGCACCAGCACCTGTATGCGAGGGCCTGTGAAGTCGTGTAAAAGTAGTAGAAAAAGTTGAGTACCTTTCTACCGTTTCTACTCTCTGCTCCTTCCATGCGTTGCTCTAGGGTGTCCCTACGCTCTTTCAGGTCTCATACTGATGTTTCCAGTTTTGTTAGAGCCAAATTATAGACAGCGTTTCACCAGGAGACCTAGAGTGAGGAGCCCCGCCCCTTTCCCCCTTGCGCCTCAGACAGAGTTTGGGGAAAAAGATGGCGGTCGTTCTTCGTTCGCTAAAGCTGTTCTTGTTTGCAGGTTAGTAGTGTGAAGCTGGTGGAAACTGTCCCCGCTAAAATGTAAATTTACAAGTTCATTCGGTGCTGATTTCGTAATTACTTGCTAGACGTGTTTAGACGTTCGAGGGAAAAAGAGTGATTTTGTTTCATAATTACGGTTTGTAGCTATAACGGTCGTAAAACAGCCGTTATAGAAGTTTGCTACATGTATCTAAACTTCGATACACTCTCCGACCCAACCTTATTAAGATTTCGGTGGTATCCTGACGGGTTGTGTTATCTTTTGATAGGAAGTGTTAAAGTTACTCTGTTACATGTACCGGAAATCAGTTCTCATCAGTTTCAAACATTTATTATAGACGTAGGCCTGTCGCGATAAACGATAAATCGATTAATCGTACGATAAATTAAAGCTATCGACGTCATTTTAATTATCGGCACTATCGTCTCTTCCGACCTTTTTCTCTTTCAGCTAATGAGACTGAATGAAAAAAAGCTCAACTCCGGTGCTCTCCACTGACTCCTCCCTTCCTCATTTCCTTAGTGTAAAGCCCAGCACGCACTATACGATCTTAGAACTGTCGGCCGATTGTCGGCCCATTTTCAAAACGTGACAGACCACACATTAGCCGACAGAAATCCTTGGTATAACGGTTCGATCGGGTTCGTTCCTGCCGTGTGGTGTCCAACAATGGGCACAAAATAATGGCTACAAGTTCAGTGAACTAATTTTAAAACCAGGCATTAATTAATGCTTTACTACAATCTACCTGCAATGCATGTGGCTAGTGTCAGCGTAAAGTCCTGACTGAATGAAAATCATTAGAACCTATTTACGCCACGTTAACGAAGAACAGCTGAAAAGTTACCGGGTTTATCAACTGCGGTAGCAATTTCGCTCCAACTCCTCCTCTTGTCATTTCTATATTCTTTGCATGTTGAATAAACATTAATGTTGTTTCCACATATCATCTCCAATGTCCGCTGGACTTCGGGTTGCGCCGTGTCAGCTGTTTGGGACGTAATTTCCCCTCAGAAAACACGGAGGAGAATCCGCGCTTTCTGATTGGCTGCCTGTCACATTCAACAGGCTGCGTTAAGTTCCCAGTCGGGGAAAAAACCCTGATTTAGATCGGAGCGGCAACGAGGATCTACGGTAACACACAACACAATCTTAGAAAGACCAACGTTTTAAGATTGTCGTAAGGGGAAAAATAGGATAAAAAAACCGTGTAGTGTGAATTATTGCATCAGGTAGTCGATGTGCCCATTTTCTCTATTTAAATCTAATTATTACTGAAGGGCAACATAATATACAGACTTCATAATCTGCACTCTTTTGGTTGAATGCAGTATTTATTTCCACTTTTACTTTATGTTGTTTAGTTTTTTTTTTCCAAGTGAGTTTTTTGTTAATGGAGTCTGAGAATCCATTTTATTTTTGTTTTTGGTTGTTTTGTTTATTTTGTTTATCAGTTCAAGTGTTTAGTGTTCTTTTGAAAATAAACTGTATCTATCTTTGGCAGGAAATAGCATGCATTATTAAATCATTTTCAGTGTAAAAAGGTCTTCAAACAATATTATCGTTTATCGCAATAATTTTTGAGACAATTAATCGCTCAGCAAAATTTGCTATCGTGACAGGCCTAGACGTTAATGAAAAATTGACATTTGTAATGGATATGCAAGTAGATGACTTGTTAGGCAACTCAGATGGATGTTTTTTACACTTTAGTTCTCTTTAATATATAATGATGTGATAAAAAGCGAGTGCTTTTTGACAAAAAGTGAACTAAGGTGGATTTATAAGAGGAGCTTCTGCAGTGTGAGACTCTGGCCAATGAATAATAAAACATACCCTCAAGAAAGAAGTCCAATAGATCTCACCTCAAAACACATTTAATCAAATAAATATTGTATTGCATTTAGTACATTTATCACCTTGTTTATGTCATAAAACGGAACAAATTGTTATTTTTGGCATTTGCACTTTTATCACAGCATTTGTTCCTTTTGATAGAAAACTGGATTTTACCTGTCAACAATATCAAAGAAATTGATCTCTGGCATTGTTAACCATTTTATCCAGTCTGAAACACTTTGACCTGTTACTGATGCACTTTGAGTGAGAGTGGATTCACCATTTACCAAGTGCCCATCAGCGCACTGCTGCAGTGTGTGTGTGTGTGCGTGGGTGTGTGTGTGTGTATTTTTTCTGACCTCAGCCAGAGTGTGGGCTTCAGGCTGGTTTCTCACTTACGCATCTCCAGCCTGGATTTCACTTTTCCTCCTGAGGCAGCATCACCCGCAGTAATGGGAGCAGACAAACAAGTAGACATAGCAGCTACAGTAGCGCCCGGAGCTACCACAAACTCATGGACGGGAGGGGCTGAGCTGGAAAAGCAGAAAAAACCCCCACCACTCCAGAGCTCAAGTTGATTGACAGAAACCACTGACCCAGCTAGACTGGAGTCACGCAAATAAATGTTTTTTTCCCTCCTCTGGTTCTGCAGAATCCAGCTGTACTCTCGCAGAATGCTGAATGCTACTCCATAACAGATTTAGAGAAACCCACCGTGGGCGGTAAATCAAAACTCAAGAGATATTTAAAAACAAAAAAAGAAAATTCTTATGCTTTATCTTTTTAATGGGCATTTTCTATGTGTGGAATTGTAGAAAAGAAGCTCCAATTTACTGTAAAGGGAAAGATCTGGAGCAGCAATTGCACCGTTGGTGGTAATAGTTCTGACATCTTTAACAGGTAAATCCATTAGTGTGAATAAGAGATGCGGGGTGCATGTTGGCCGAGGCCCTGGTCGATTCTTAATCACCTGTGCGGGTTTCCTCTCCCCGGCTCTACGCGACTCCAATGCTCACATCTTTATGGTTATTAAAGTTAACGATTGCTGCGAGCCTCATTTGCTGAGGCTCTATCAATACCAGTTCAGCACCATGAAATTACCCCACTCCAGAGGGAGCAGTGTGACAAACCGGATTAAGAAGGGCCCTGTAATACCCTGGCATATATAACTCTCTGAGTCATGGTCCGAGGCGACGAGACCCACTGCCGAGCTCCGGCCCGAAGACGGGAGGAGGAGGAAGAGGAAGAGGAAGAGGAGGACTAAAGGGACAGCTGACAACCATTAGAGCTTAAATGTCAAATCAAGATTTTATTATCCACACGGTCGTTAGGGGGAAAAAAAGAGGTGACCGACGAGGAGTGAAAAAAGTCAAAAAGAAACAGCTTTAGAGGAAACATCTTAAAAAGTTACCTTACACACGGATGGAAGAAGTTTGAATGATTATTATGGTAAATACATGCAATGTCTAACCTACTTTTGTAGTTTTCAGGTATAAGTAAAGCTTTGCTGGAGACAATGCAATATTATATGAGTGTGTGTGTGTGTGTGCTGCAATTTTTTTTATATAGTATAAAAAGGCTACAGTAAAGGCAGAGATGGATTGTGCTTCCTCTCTTATATCCTGCTTATCTTATTTTTATGGCAGGTAGGTTAAGCCAGAAATAGGGAGAACCAGAGACTGTGAGGAAATTTACTGTCGGCCATCAAACTATATAAAGAGACACATTACATTGAATCACAAGACTTTCGATTTAAACTAACTAATAAACACATCTCCAGTGAGTCTACTGACATAAAATTCACTACTTCCCTTACAACCCAGTAACCCACTGATATTAACAGAAATCATTCTACGAGTAAACTCGTGGGATGGAGAACAGTAGGTATTGAGAACAAGAACAAAAAGGTGAAAAAGACAAACACTGAAATCTGCCAGGATTAGGGCAATTTGATGTCATCTACTTTAGTCCTAAATGATATAAAGAAAAGCTTCATAACTGAGGTATAGCACAACACAATGATGGCTAAAGGCAAAGATCTGACTCAAAAAGTTCACAACCTGATTGTTGCAAAACAAACTGATGCCATTGGATAACTCACAAATGCTCCTTTGAGCACTGTTGGAGGAAGAGGAAAGAAAGAAAGAAAGAAAGAAAGAAAGAAAGAAAGAAAGAAAGAAAAAGGGAAAGAAAGAAAGAGATAAAGGAAGATTTAGATTTTAACTAGGCCTGTCACGATAGCAAATTTTGCTGAGCGATTAATTGTCTCAAAAATTATTGCGATAAACGATAATATTGTTTGAAGACCTTTTTACACTGAAAATGATGTAATAATGCATGCTATTTCCTGCCAAAGATAGATACAGTTTATTTTCAAAAGAACACTAAACACTTGAACTGATAAACAAAATAAACAAAACAACCAAAAACAAAAATAAAATGGATTCTCAGTCTCCATTAACAAAAAACTCACTTGGAAAAAAAAAACTAAACAACATAAAGTAAAAGTGGAAATAAATACTGCATTCAACCAAAAGAGTGCAGATTATGAAGTCTGTATATTATGTTGCCCTTCAGTAATAATTAGATTTAAATAGAGAAGATGGGCACATCGACTACCTGATGCAATATTTCACACTACACGGTTTTTTTATCCTATTTTTCCCCTTATGACAATCTTAAAACGTTGGTCTTTCTAAGATTGTGTTGTGTGTTACGGTAGATCGTCGTTGCCGCTCCGATCTAAATCAGGGTTTTTTCCCCGACTGGGATCTTAACGCAGCCTGTTGAATGTGACAGGCAGCCAATCAGAAAGCGCGGATTCTCCTCCGTGTTTTCTGAGGGGAAATTACGTCCCAAACAGCTGGCACGGCGCAACCCGAAGTCCAGCGGACATTGGAGATGATATGTGGAAACAACATTAATGTTTATTCAACATGCAAAGAATATAGAAATGACAAGAGGAGGAGTTGGAGCGAAATTGCTACCACAGTTGATAAACCCGGTAACTTTTCAGCTGTTCTTCGTTAACGTGGCGTAAATAGGTTATAATGATTTTCATTCAGTCAGGACTTTACGCTGACACTAGCCACATGCATTGCAGGTAGATTGTAGTAAAGCATTAATTAATGCCTGGTTTTAAAATTAGTTCACTGGACTTGTAACCATTATTTTGTGCCCATTGTTGGACACCACACGGCAGGAACGAACCCGATCGAACCGTTATACCAAGGATTTCTGTCGGCTAATGTGTGGTCTGTCAGGTTTTGAAAATGGGCCGACAATCGGCCGACAGCTCTAAGATCGTATAGTGCGTGCTGGGCTTTACACTAAGGAAATGAGGAAGGGAGGAGTCAGTGGAGAGCACCGGAGTTGAGCTTTTTTTCATTCAGTCTCATTAGCTGAAAGAGAAAAAGGTCGGAAGAGACGATAGTGCCGATAATTAAAATGACGTCGATAGCTTTAATTTATCGTACGATTAATCGATTTATCGTTTATCGCGACAGGCCTAATTTTAACAATACATTTATTTCTCAATAAAAATAAATTTTAACATAGTTTTCTTCAACATTCACGCAAACATTGAATTGAAAACTAGCTTTCTATCAACCACAAGGCAGACGAGATTACTAAAGCACCACAAAGATAAAAATTCATCATTGAAAAAAACCCATAAATTCTGCTTTTACTCTGTTTTTTACCATTAGAATAAACATCCTGTCGACTTTCCCCCCCAAACACCATTTAATTTATTTCTTCTATTAATATAAATGGAAAATTTTGCCTGTCCAATAAGAAAATTGAACAAAATTCACTTACTAGATTCCTTTTTTATATAACTTGCACCAAATATAAAAGCTACTTCAGACCAATAAACAGCACATTTTTTAAAAACATCTTCCAACAAAAAAAAAAAACAACAATGGTGAAAGTTGTTTACAATCAAGAAACATGTGAAAAGTAGTTTCCATTTCTTCACAAAAAGGACATAATTCATTTATATCTTTTCTAAATTTAGACACAAAACTATTAACACTCACAGCACCGTGCAAAATCCTCCACTGAAGGTCGCCTGCTCTCTTACTCAAACGGGGTTTATAAAAAACTCTCCATATTGGCTTCTGATTATCTCCGACTTTAAACCTGTCTCTCCAAACAGCATCAGTTCTTCCACTTAATTGTTTCTTATTTCTTGAACAACCAATTTATACAAACATTTTCCATTCAACATTCAAAAGTAAAAAATTTTTTTTGAGTGATCAAAAGATGACCCGTCAATTCTGAAATCAATATTCAGTCCCATTTCTGGAAACGGATCCGTAGAATCATAGAGTTCTTCTCCATTAAAAAAAATCCAAAAGCATCATCTGCTTTTCATCCAAAGTCAATTTTCCAAGCCACAAGTCTAAAATAGTCCTCATGACTCGAATCAATTTTAAGCCAAGCAAATAAGCTGTCGCCTCTGTGTTTTGAAGTCCTGGTCCAGCCGTCTCCACAATGTGTCTTAATTTCAGAACCTTATTCTGAAGCAGTCATCTTGACAATCCAACTCCATCCTGAACAGCCAAACGCGCCTCGAAAATTAAAGGTTCTTCTAGGAGCCAAAACAATGACAAAGTTGGTTCTTTTCCACTCAAAAATTGTCCTTGCTCAAAACAAACTTTTATAAAACATTGGCATTTCATACAAACATAACAGTTTACAATTGAACAAAAACAAAGAAACATCTAAACCTAAACCTCCTACTCTTTTCAAAAGAACGAAAGAAAGAAAGAAAGAAACAAACAAAAGAAAGTATATAGCTTCACCACAAACCAGCGGCTCCAATTTCTGACAAAGACGTAAACAATAAACAAATTGTTCAAAAGTCAAGTACCGCTAACCACCAGAGAGCTTGGAATTGGCAGATAAAGATGTTTCAATGCAAAACAAAAAAACATAGGTAAAGCATTCAGCCTTAATTGTCTCCATGCATATTCACTGTGCAAGACTCAACAGCTAACAAATAACCATACCGAAGTTTGTCCAAAGTTTGCTGCATAGCATAACACTGACTCCATAAAGAGTTAGTGAAATACAGTCGGGTCAGAGGAGACCAAAACGGGGACTTGTTCACGAGGACGAATGGGTCAAAAATCACATCTAAGCAATGCAAGGAACTGGTTTCGGAATACAAGAGATGTCTTAAATCTGTCGTTGCACATGATTCATTGAACAATTTGTCTTTTATTCTTCGTACGCTTGGATTGCTACAAACATCTGGTTTGACGAGGTATATAGAATTATGTCTACTAGAAAAGACTTTGATGTCTTCAAGTATCTATACTTTTGTTCCTGCAAACCAACACGTCCTCAAATGAAAGCGTATGTTTTCCCCGCGTTCTGCAGCACAAGTGGCAGGTGACCTCCATTCTGTGGCCATGAGATACAGTTCACTGCTCCTTTTAAACAGAGGTGGGATAGTTAAAAGAGCAGCTAAATTGTTCATTCAAGACCCCAAAACTACTTCATCGGAGAGAGACAGAGAGCTACAGAGCAGCAGAGGTAGAGGAAGAGACGGACAGACAGACGGACAGGCAGAGTGACCATCTCAATCAAAAATGTCTGAATACCAGAAACTCTGCAAGCCGAGTCTTGAACAGCATTGCATGGCAGTTGAGATCCACTTGAATTAGTCACAATGTATTATCTAATTTGCATAATGCATCCGCAGGCACTTAATGTCAAATCACGGATGAACACATAGAAACTTCCAGCACAACACATACAGGGGGAAAAAAAGAGCACTCTACGGTGCAAATAATCTACCCACTTTCCGTAGAGCAGAGCAGCGAGGCCCTCACATTACTTTGCATAAGTGTATTCCATTTGCAACAAATGCTAATAAGCTCATATTCGTCTCGTTTATATGTTTGCATGTATGAATTTTTCAAATTATTTGTTATAATAAAAACCTTTCGGAATGAATTGACTCCACTGCTGCCCCAGCTCCAGGCTGCTGTCCAAATGTGAGAAGAGAAGTAAATGCTAATAATAATAATAATAATAATAATAAAAAAAGGATTTTCTGTGTTTCTTTCAATAAGTCTACTTTGTTGTTTTCCTATTGATCAAATATTCATTGTGGTTGTTCACAATGGCAAACATTTTATATGTCAGTGCTTGCATCTTCCATTTTAGGTCCTGACGTGTGCATGACAAAGTGTTTTGCCGTATACGCCTTATCAAACCGGATATTGGCTTTTCAATCATGCATTCATGAGATGATAATTGTTTGGCAGAGCATCGATCTCCTCCTCAAAGACTGACTTCCATCTGTTGCTCAATGTAAATAAGGAGAAAAGTGAGGGAAATCAATGCGCTAACCACTTATCTCCTGTTTGACAAAGTAGAGTAATGATGTCAGATTTGACATTTAGCAGCTGACCTCGCTTGATGTGGCACTAAGGACAGGAGGTTGCCTTGGACAAGGAAAGACAAAGAAGAGTGATGTGTTTACAAAGGGCTTTAATCTCCATTTTTTATCTCTTGAACACTATTCCTGTCTTGTTAGATTAATAGATTACTTAATCACTTTACTTCATCAAACAATAAAAGGACAGAATAATTTTGACAAAATATCAAAGGAATTCTCAAGGTAGTTTTTGAACAAAAATCCAAACAAACAAAATTTATGCTTTAAAATAGATGCGAAGAGTGTAACTTTCTCCACCTTTGGGTTTTTCTGTAACCGTTTATCAATGCCGTCCCACACAAGGAATGTAACTGATGCTGAAATGCTTGCTGAAGTTATTTCCTGATTCACAAGACAACCCGCCTTTTTGATCAATACCTGCATAATTTACTTTAAATGTTTCCCTGTTTTTTTTTTTTTGTTGAAAATGCTTTCCTGGATTTTGCGAATTATCTTCAGAAAGGTGTTTTTTTTTTGTTTTTTTTTGACTAATTCTGACATTGCCGTTTGGTAAAAACTATCAAAAGAGAACCGACCTTAATGCATCCATGTTTAACAATAATAGATATTTTTATTTTAGCCTACTTTATATTGGTAACATTTAAAATAAAATCCATTTAGATTTATTCAAAGCACATAGACACCATTACCTAAGATTGTTCATCATTGCCCATCAGCTGCAGTACACTCTAAAACTGGTTCAAGTTGTACATGACAGAGATTTTCTTGTAAGGATGGGAAACTGAGCATGTAAACAGTTTTGTTAGTTTTTGGATTTCCTTTAAGATTCTTGATTCCTTTAAATACGCTTATATGTTGGGAAGTGCCTGACCACGTACATAGTTACCAGATTTTAGTGGTTTTGATCCCCCAGAGCTTCTGAATACTGTTTCCGATGATACCAAAAGCACAAATGAAAGCTTACGGTAAAGCTTTAAACTATTAACATATTTACATATCCCTTGCCTGTGGAGCAGTCGTCTTAAAAACTGATGCTCCTCAGAGCTACCGTAAGAATTTTTTTGGGGGTGGGGGTTTGGTTTTTTAGCTGCATCTTAATAAATAGCTTTAATAAGTTTTTTTTGTATTTTAACCTTATGTATTGCATCTGCCATTTTATTGCATTTTAGATCATTTTTTAAATATATTGATACACTTTTGTTGGGATACTTAGTGAAGCTTGTATGCTAGTTGTTTGAACAAAATATAGATTTTCGTTTAGTTTGCATTTTTGTCCTGTTTTTCCTTTGTTTTTATCAGGCATAAAGCACCTTGTGTTGCCCGCTTTGCCTTTGACAAGTTCCCTATAAAATAAAAATTGAAGATTTGACTCTTCTTCACTGATGCAGTCCTAGATTGTCTTCCAATGATTGGATGAGAAAGCTCTCGCCACGCTCACCGCTGTCTGTTGTTTTCTCTCTAACCGTATCGGCTAATTACTCTCAAAGACCTTTGCAGAGACATCAAGTTAAGTTTGTTTAGCCATAACAGGGAGCAGATTTAGACCTAATGAAAATACAATAAAGAGCACAATGTACGACAGATTAACTGTGAGCCAAGCAGACGTCGGACAACGATAATCTGTTTTTGTGTCACGAAACACTCAAATGGGATTCTAAGCTACCTGTGGGAAAGCATCATAGCTATGACAAATGACTGCGAGCGGGCCAAGAGATTGGTGGAGGCTGGGAATCAGAGAGGGGGAGTGTTGTTATTTGCAGACTCTGAAATCAGAACAATATGAGACCTGGAACACAATTTAGGATCAGATTACTCACAGCAATATCCATCAAAACACACCATCCAGTCACTTAATATCATTATGCTCTACTTGATAAGCTTTTATCAAGCAGAGATAGCATCTTGATGATACACAAAAGCGAGAAGAGCCACTATTACCTTTCTACTGTTGTGGGAAGGGAGGTGTTACAACACACATAAAAATGAACCATATAAAATAAACAAGGAAAAAGCAAAGCAGGATAATCCAACATCCAGCCATGCCCATTTCTATCCAGACAAATGTGAAAGATACAGTGTGTGCAGCTGTATTTAATTTTAATAAAGAAGAAATAGACTTCATGTATGATTAAACTCCATCAAAGGCAAAAAAAAGTAAACTCTTCTCCTTTGAAGGAAGAGTGATCACTTCATCTTCCAGAGCAATCATCCCCAGAGAGAAATCAGTCATCAATTGAAACGCAATTTGATTCAGTCTCGAGATTAAAGGACCAGCTGTAATAAATGACACTGGACATCCTATTACCTATTAATTGTAAAGATTACAGGCATAAATTTGTGTTGAGCTTGTTCTCCCCCTGAGAACTCCTACATGCAAGAAAACACTCGGTAATTTTCTGCATTGCAGAAATGCACATCTACAAACTTGAATGCATATTTCGGGGGTGTGGGAAGGAACAGGAGTACCAAGCTGAAAGTCACACATGAACAAGGGGACCAAAGAGGGACCTGTGGGTCAACATGAAAAATGTGTCAACATCCTGACATGCACACACACACGTGTGCACCCCCACATTGTTAACAAGGAGTATGGTGGTGGCAGCATCAGGCTTTGGGAATCTTTGTCTTCACAATACCCGAAGAAAACTCACACATACATAAGAAAATCAAGGAAGCACTCTGGTCACATGGTCGTATCACACACACCTACGGGCATTTTAAAGTTTCCAATTAAGTCTAACATGAAATTTTAGTATTTTGGAGGAGGAAAAATGTAAATACTCCCACAAAAGGATCATGCAAATTTCATAGAGAAAGGCAGAGATTTGAGCAGACTTCTAGTTGTGAAACATCTACAGTAAACACCAAGGAAGCCACACAAAAAAAAAACACTCCCAATGAAACAAATATTTACTTTTCACTCCATATTTTTTTCTTTGCAACAATGTAATCAAATAATCCAATCTCATGAAATCTGCTATCAATATCAAGGCTCACTGTGCTGGTGCAGTGCACGGGATGCTGCCGGGCATCTTATTGTATTGCAGCTGTCACAGCTTTGAATGCAGATGAAATAATAATAAAAAATAAAAAAAATCCCTGAATCTCACCAACAGTCTCGCCTCTGGATACCTATAAATTTGATCTGTGCCACCAGTGTGGACTGTGAAATCGTGAGGGTCCACAGCAAATTGTGACTGAACTCGGTGTGCATGCAAATGCCGGCGCAACGCCTTCGCCGAGGCTTGTGACCGAGCGGAAAAAATGGAGAAAAAGAAAAAACGCAGGAAGCGGGAGAGAGCCAGATAGCAACCGACGGGGAAAAAAAATACAAATTCCTTCAAAGAAAAGTACATTTGTTGAAAAACTGAATTGTGTTGACATTTAGCGAATATTTAATCTGTAGAGTTGAAGAAAAGAGTAAACACACTTTCAGGGCACATAATGGTCCACCTCAACTACTTTTCCACACTGGCATCTACTTTTCATTCCTAGGCTGAATAATTTATTGAAAAAGATAAAGCTGATTCGGCGCCAGGAGAGGCAGTGGGCATGTGTTTTATCCATCATGTCTGCTGCTTCATTTCCCTGGTCATTGCCTGTGTACTGGTGATGCTCCAAATCGTGACTGTGGGATCAGAGCGAGAAGATAAGTGATGGTTTTCTGCCAGACAGAAGCCGCCTTGACAGGCAATGAAGAAAGCAGCCCCTGCGTTGCACCTCTCCCCTATTTCTCTCTTCTCTGTCTCCCTCCATTTATCCATCCACCCATCTGTCCATCCATCCAGCCAGTGCTCTCCAAGGTAGGTCAAAAGAAAGATCCCACTTGGCAGCTCATTCCTCACTCTGATGAAGCCGCTTGTTACAGACTCATCAACTCTTCACAGCGTCTCGCGAACGCACACGTGCGCACGCGGAGCCGCGTCGTGCCGAGCTATCCTTCATTTTAATACTTTTCTCGGAGCGACTCTTTTTCACTTTGCTTTACGCCCGCCTTCCTTCCTCACCTCTCAGGTCTCTCATTAAGGACACCTCCAGCCGTGAGGTTTACGAGTTAAGGCGTTGCCGAATGCCGGTATCCTCTTGCTCCTCATCGGAAGCAACAATTCGTCAAGGTTTAGTGCACCGCCTCGTGCCGGCAAAACCGGAGATTTTTTTTTTTAAAAGATGATAGACATAGAACCTGGGTTCACATCTATTTGTCGTGTCAGAATTTCAGTCTTTTCCGAACTTAAATGTCTAGAGCTCTAATTACTTTGTTAGGCAACTTAAAATGCCTGGAAATTCACTGTGGATTTTTATGACAATTATATTTCTACAATGGTTGCATTTTAAATTAGGAAGCCGTAAAAAAACAAAAAGAAAAGGAAAAGGAAAAGATGCCTTTGCATGGAAGGATAAACAGAGAATATTCAGATGGACGGGCAGACGGATGGACTACTGGATGGTCGGATGGACATGTTGACAGATTAACAGATTTAAATGAGCAGTATTATGTAAAACTGACGGCTGATTCCTTTAAAGGTTGCATCAAAAGTCAATTAAAAGTGCCAACTTTGCATTATTTAGTAAATAATGACTCTTTAATGCAAAGTTGAAACTTTTAATTGACTTTTGATGCAACGTTTAGTGCAACTTTGCATTGAAAGTGTCGATATTTACTGAATGACGCGTCATGACAACAGTCATAAACATTCACAAAGACTCCTTCATGTTCATGACAGTGTCACGTCAGTCTTATGAACATCCCTTCAAATAAAGGGTTAACAAACTTCTTTCCCGTCTTTTTCCACCCAGACTTTTCCATTCTTTGCAGCCAAAAGAGGAAGATTGTTTTACAGCGAACCCCTTTCATTAGTTTTAATTTTTAAAATCAAGCTTCAAACATAAGCGTTCAGATCAGCGCCAGCAAATGATTGGAAATGGAAACTAATAAATTTGTGCTGCTTGTCTTCAGGTCGACAATGTTGCAAAAGATTAATTATGTCCTGCGGTAGTTTGTGCATTAACTTTTGTGTTATTGCTCCGATCCGTCAACACCTATGCACTCTAAACCGAAGAAAACGCAATAACAATATTTACCAGCTGTTTCCTGCACAAAAATCAAATTAAGCTGCTAGTCTCAGAGCTCAGCAACAGATGGTTGATCACAACAGGAGGAGAGTAAATCCCCACTAGTTACTGTGGCGTGACACTCCTCTGCTTATCTCTACAGACCCGATGGGATGTCTCAATTATTAACCAATTTTTTTTCAGTCGATGACATTTTGATTCAGCCCGCCGCTGTACATTTTACAAACAGCCAGACATACTGAGATGCTCAGCTGGATGCAGCAGCAGCAGCTGGTTTGAATATATTTAAAATGTCTCATATCGTTCGTTTACAGATTGGCTGCAGAGGACATAGATGCCAACTTTTTTCAGGCTATAAATGTCTTCAGTCCCACCTTTTTTTCTTTTTTTTTCTCCTTTGGAATTTAATTAATCAGCCCCATATTTGGCATCCGGCCCCCAGAGGATGGTGTAGCTTTCTTTCTGATGCCACAAGCAGAGCTTGACATGCCTCCTCTTGCCCATACACCATAACAGGCGACTGCTGGAGGGCTCTGATAAGAAGAAATATCAAAGGGCAACACAGTGGGGCATATTTTACATCTGGTTTTCCAACTCTGACATTGGTGTATGCAGAATTTCATAGTGCAATAAAACATCTGAAAGGACATTTCTCTTACACAGAGCCTGTGCAGTGATCTTGATTACATGTTAGACGCAATGTTGGAAAGTTGAAGGAAAAAGGGTCCACCACCAGGCAGTATTTTTGTGGAAAAGGCATTCAGTCTAAACAATGGGAAAACATGTCTGAAAAGGCAAAATGTGAAAACATGGTCAAATAAACCCTTGTAATGGTGTGTAAATGTGGTTGAAAAGTCATTCAAAAGAACTATTTAACTCTCATTTTCAAAGTCTTTTGAATTTAAACAGGACACTTGGTTTTAAAAAGTGTGAGTTTTAACATATCTTTCCTTGGATAAATAAAAGCGGGGACTGTTGGAACTTAAAAAAACCACAATAAGATGTCCATGAATGTCCATAACAAAAAATGTACAACAAATATGGCTTCTGTTGATGCACAACATGGCGAAAATAGCCAGTTTTTGCTAGGAGAAACCCAGAAAAGTTTTAAAAAATGTTCTACAGAGAGAGATTAATTATTAGCAAATTATTCTTTAAACTATCGCACTAATTCTGAACCTCTCTCGTTGCATTATTAACATGCTTCTGAGTAAAAATATTGTACAATATTAACTACTAAATGAAAATATTGACATAGTAAACACAGCTAAGCTAACTCTGGGTCCAAAATATCTAGCCAGTACAGGAATGACCTCACAACATTTTTTTTACAGGCTCAGCTTTATGCATGAGTGCCAGTGGGTGACATAACTCTAGATAGAAAAACACAGATAAAAATGTAATAATAACTTCCTAAGAACATTTTATTCTGGTAATTATATGCTTAGCAAAGCTACAACAAAAAAGGACACATTAAAGACAAAAACAAAAAAAATCTTAAAAGTTGAACATGCTTGTTTTTATGTTTTGATTTAACATGTGTGTTCTTGCCCTGAGCAAGAGATTTCAGGTTGTCATATTTCGTTTGGGGGTTGACAGTGTTTCTGACGAGCTCTTGTGGCATTCATAGTAAATCAGCATTAATGAAGGATCTCCTACTTAACATTGTCAGCTCACCAAAAGAGTTGTGCAAATCTCATGAACACCCCCTGTAGTCATATCAGCTCTTAAGTTTGCGTTGTTAGTGGCAGCGCAGCCAGCTGTGAACTGTGAGTGCAAATCTAAGCAACGAAAGCTGTGTGAATAATTTTTTACTTCTTGCTCTCTAACAACCATGTTCACAAGAGCTGTAGGAGAGAAACTCCTGTTATCTTATGCAGTAATGGTTTTACTCCTGAGTGATGGTGCACTGAACGTCCTGCAGGAACAATTATGACAATTGAAAGAGGTAAGAAAATAAAAATACAATAATTTGAATAAAAGCAGAAAAAAAAATTACCTTTGTGTTTGGAAATTTGAAGAATAAATGTTAATCGTGAAGAAAGGAACAAATATTGATGACTAAAAGAACTTCAGGCTCCAATTCAGAGTGCCTTTTTTATGAAAATGACAAAAAGAAAAAGAGAATGGGATTTATTTTTTGGACAGGAATACAATAAATGTAATATTTTTTTTCAAATTCAGAAATTAGGCCGAGTATATAGTTCCTTACAGTTTGATATGAAGCTTGTATAAACTGGATGACTTGTGTGTTTTGACTTTCCTTCCACAAGGTTCTCACCAAAGTTTGGTACAATTGTTCCATGTCCTTTTACATCTCAAGGTCAAGTGACACTCGTTGTGTCTGCAAATGACACATCTGTTGGGTGGATGAGCCATTGAGTGAAAAACCACGTCTAAGTATCCCACGGTTTGAAAACTCCTTTCCAAAAAATGTCATGGATTGAAAATAAAACACTTTTAGTCTGCAGCACAGTTCACTGGAAGACTTGGGATTTAAAACCAACCATTTCATATACTTAAATCTTGACGGGCGTAACTGGTCATACAGGAACTAGGTCAGGCAAAAGCAAAAACCATTGACCAACACAGAAAAATGTACTGTACTGTAAAACCCAGAACTGTCAAGGAAGAGTCTTTAAACTCCAGGCAGCCTGGTACAACTTTATGAAAGAATAGAAGATAATTTGGTCCTGTGTGTAGCACTTTACTCTGCAGAATCCTTCAGCAAAAACTCTATTAAATTCACCGGCATACATAGATATAATAATTAGGGAACCTCAGAATACGGTCTTAGCGCTTCGTATCCAAGGAAAGGTGATGTGATGGGTTATTAATAAAGAGGAGGAGCAGCCTAGACCTTCACATTGGACGCAGGACTCTTCCAGGATGTGCAGCGGCACACAGCAAGGCGCACCTCACTGTCCCCACAGTATAGCAATGTTCACTGTGTTAATGAATCAATCAAGTTCGACCAGATAAATCACAGCGAATGCCTCGCAACGGCCAACTGTCACCATGATGAATTCCTTCATTTCATGTAATAAGCTAGCCGGGAAGTGATTTATTCCTGTTGCGCAGGCGGCTGTGTGCAGCAGTGGACAGAGGCGAGGGATACAAAATGAAGTATAATATGTCATTGAAATATTTCGCATGCAGTCGGTGAATAAGGTTGAGTTGCAGGAAAATCACTTCGGCGCGAAATCCAATCGATAGAAGATTTCGCTCAGTGGTGGAATGGTTGACTGGTTGAGGCGGCCAATTGGGACATTAGGTTGCACGGCTGGGCTTGAGCTGCACTAAAGGCTCCCTGAGCTGCTGTGGACCAAAGACAGAGCTCCTTCCACACACACCCCCACACACACACACCCCCACACACACACACCCCCCCACACGCACACAAACACACGCCTACAGCCCCCCCCCCACACACACACACCCACACACACCCCAACACACACATACAGCAAAATACAGCTTGCTCCCATTTGACTTTCAATCTGCATTCATCTTTTAAAAACTCCCGTTCTCTTCTTTGCCTTATATTTCACAATGAGACAAAGATAAGTGGGAGTAAACTGCTACTGTACATTCTAATGCTATCGATTTCTTTAGGCTCTGCCTTTGTGCACAGCGGAGATTAAGAGTTGTTGTGATGTTCTTTTAAACACAGACCTCCTCTCTGCCTAAGTGGGGGATTTTGTGCTATTCAGCTTAAGGTAATGCTGACCTCAAAGCTTAAGACGTTACATGTTTAGGATCGTTCTTGTCCAGTTTGATTAAAAAGAATGGGCAAAGCTAACATCTGTCCTGGAATGAAATGTATGGGGAATCTGCAGGTTTCAGGAACTCAAATTTAAGACCTTTTAATACCTTTTTTAAAAAGCCACTTTGAATCAAATTTAAGACTGAAACAACCATAAATATGTGGGATTGCTGGGGCAACTTGCTGAGAAACTATGGAGCATAGCTAAAACTGTGAACCTGGCTTTGTGCCAATGATGGAGGCCAAAAAGCTAGCTACCTACCTAAATTCATAAATTCCTATTAAATCCATAATTTATGAAAACATTCCCAAAACATTATGATAAATGAAATGCAATATAATCAACCAAGGAGAAGCAAAGCCTGGTTATGAAGGTACGTTTCTAATCTAAACTAGACAACGTCAACGGTTACCTTTCAAGTAGTGGTGGAACGATACATGAGGAAGACAAGACACATCTTGTGTTCTTTAGTGAAAGCAAAAAATAAAATCAAATAACCCTTTTAATTTAGCGTTGAGCAACAGCTCTGAAGGAAATGCTAACAGCTAGACAGTCCTCTGAGTCCACACCTTATTCGTGTCTTGTCTCCCATTCTCATGGTTTCTTTTTTGCATGGATTAATATGTTGCAAAAATGATATCAAATAATTTATTAGATGGTTGTAACTAGGCGTCAACAGCTCACTGAATTAACAGGTTTTATTAATCAACTCCTCCAACAAAACAAATCAATAATTATCTCCTTTCTTACTTTAAAACAAGTCTTTGCTCTTTATTATTAGATTTCACAAATTTTATTTGGAGGTGAAGAGGAAATTTAATATCCTGAGATTGTTACACCTCTAGTGATTCACCAAAAACAAATCTGTTCTTAAAGTCCTTTTTATGAGCCTCTCGAGAAAGTTACCCATGTTTTCTATAAGTTTTCTAAAAACTAATAGACTGCCATGCATAAATCTTATTAAGGCTTGTTTTTTAATTTAATGAGATCCAAAATAGAGCTGGTTTTGTAGCAAACTGCATTTATTGGAAAATATAAAAAAAAATATAATATTGTGTAAAGGAAGCACTTCAATACCGCTTAGTCATTCAAGGTAGATAATTATGCATAAACATTAATGAAATAATCTAAGAGTGAAGCTATTTTCCCGGCAGTGTAAATTCAGTGCAAGTTTTGCTCAGATAAATTCTACATTTCTTCATTTAAACACATGCTGGACATTGTTGTCATTTAGTTTGGTGTAAATCTCACTAAATGTTGATAATCTCACACTGACTCAGGCATATTTGAAACAAATGACGTGCAGGGCAGGGAGCAGGCATCACTTTTCAGCCTGTTCCCGTCTCACATCTCTCAGAGTTCAATACCTGGCTGCGGCTTTGAAAAATATTGCTCTAAATTAGAGAGCCGCAGAAGGGAAATGACACGTATTACGCTGAATTAAAGAGTGCTTTATTATACTAATGGATAATTCCTTATGAATAAAAAAATCCCAAGATTCATAATCATTTATCAGATTTATATTACCAGTACTAAAAGATTTATTTCTCACCTAAATCCATTGGTGATTGCATTTGTTAAAAGCCTCCTGGCACTTTTTTTTTTTTTTTTTTTGCCTGTTCCACATATCAAAATATTGTCCGCTTTAATCCATGAGTCATTAAGAATCATAAAAGTGTAAGTAGAAAGAGGAGCGTTTCAGTTTTTTCTGCAGAGCAAGGCAGTTAGGAGTCAGATTTAGTGGTAAGTATTCAGTTCATGAAAGGGATATTACAAGGTTAGCTGGTTTTACATTTTCTAATCAGCTTCAGTTAAGCTGCTGAAAAGGTAATGCATGCGCCTGTTAGATAAAAAGAAGGCGGTGTCGGAATATTACGCAGTCGTGGCCTGCTGAATTTCCTTAAACTCAGACTTAACCAAGCATCCCAAATTAGCCCCAGCAAAAGCCTTGAAGTCCCTTTTCTTTCTCCTCAACTCCTGCACCTTTTATGGCGCAACCTGATGACTGATTAAAAATAAACGAGATGCTACCCCAAACTTGCAAACTGTGTGAATCAAAAGGTGGAGGCAGAAGACGGTCTTCTTTAACGACTCAGGCAAGGTGATAATTAAGGAGCAGTCGCTGTTTGTTGCCTCGTGACTGGATGTGGGCGAGACGCGAGTGCGTGCTCGCGTCTTCTTGTGTGAGCGAGTATGTTAATGCGTCCAGATCCCCAGATCTCTTAATATGCGTCCGAGGGCTCATTTGGGTTCAAAGGTCACAGTTTAATTATACTGCGGCAAAGACTTAATTTTCAATTATAATCACAGGAGGGAGCTCACCTTGAAAAAGGACGAGTAAGAGACAGCCAGACGGGGCCGATCTAACCTTTAAGGAACAATATTTACTTATTTTTGAAACAGTGGTGATTGTTTAATGACTTCGGTCTGAGTTGGACCTAAAGCTGGGTGTGTGCAAAGGGTAATGCCTTGCATAAAGGTGGATCCATTTAGGTCTGCGATGGAAGCTGGAGGTAAAAAGTCAAGTCTCAAATGACTGAACATAACATTCTCAACTAAGATGTTTTCAGTCTAAATGACAGAAAATGAACTGAAAACATGAGCAGAACCTCTGCAGATTACCAACCAAGATAAAATCACCGTCCTTAAAAACTTAAATTAACAGATCAACAATTAACTTTTTTATTATTGCATTAGGCATGCACATTTTTAAATAAGCATATTATGGATTTTTATTAAAACATTGATAAACATAGGCCCCAACATGTCTAGGGTGTACTCTCGGTACCATGGATACATTTGTAAACCATTAGAAATATTACTGGTAGAAAAGGCTACACAAAAGAAATTGTAATTGTTACAATTTTAAATCCCCAGCTCACAGAGCTCACTATTTTAATGTATATCACACTATAAAAGGGTTAGAAGCTCCTTTATTTCAGTAGGAGGATTTGCAATAATATTAGGAAACCCTTGCATGACTTCTGAAAACAAAAGTTCTAAATCTGCCTTTAAAAGCCGAGTCTAAACAGCAAACATGCTCCAAAGCACCCAATAAATTAAGAAGTGCTTCTATTTAAAAAAAACAAAAAACAACTATATGGAGCTTTCTGAAAATACTCGTTTATCAGCAAGAGAATATGGTGTTATCAGTTTGGTCAATAATTTATTCATCCATTAAACCAGGCTGTTTCTGCACTATTTTCAGCCCAATGTGGTTACCACACCCGGCGGTAATTGTAGCGTTAGATAAATCCAGTCAAACCTGCGATGCTGATTCCTTTCATGAGGAAGTATCCCCCCCAAAAAAAATACAAATAAAAAATACAAAGAATTGATACAGTGCATCCAGAAAGCATTCACAGTGACTCACTCTTAAAATTTTGTTATCAACTAATGTTGAGACTGTAACGTAGCCAAATGTGGAAAAAAAGGAGCGCCGCAAATACTTTCTGGATGCACTGTACATCATGTTGCCATGACAACCAGTCAGCAATAATTTGCTTATATTATCTACTCTCATCGACTCATTTTACCCCCTGAATATGAGTTAAAATTATTCCCAAGACTAGAGTCCCAGGGCTCGGTTTTGAGTCAAGTCTCACAGCTTAGAGACTTGTCAAGTCTAAAGTATTTTTTCTTAAACTGCAACTCATGCATAGTAAAAACCGGTACAAAACACACATCTAAGATTTTATTTGAACAGACACAGGCACATTCAATCCCCACCACCTGAGAAGTGAGGTGAAAAGAAGAAAACATAAAGAAGACCTCTCTGGGTCAGTTGGGCAGCTAATAGTTGAATCATTACTCAAAGCAGCTTTTGCAAAAGAAAGTCTCCTGCAGGGAGGAAGGCTTCCCATTAGGGTTCAAAAGAGAAACAGAGTTCGGACATATAACAGCATCCAAAAGCAGGTTTGATAGTGTTGCTTCAGCATGAAAGCTAAAGTTTGAGGACGACGGCAATCCGAACCAATTCAACCTGGACGTGAAGCCTGAACCTTTTAAGAGTTGTCCGACATGAACGCGACATTATGCAAAAACCGCCCAATTGCGCTTCCTCGCATCTTTCGGGAATGTCACGCAGGAGACAGCGCTCTGCTGGAAGCTTTCCTTGGAGCAGGTTGGCATCGCAGCGCCCGAGCGGTGGGACAGTTTCACAAAACACTGAGTGATGAAACACTTCCCAAACCAAGCTCGCTGGGTTGTTCACTTCTCCTCTTCTTGCTCGCCTGCTTCTCTTTCACTCTTGCTTGCGCTTGAAAGCTCCACTCAAAGTGAAAGGCTCCCTTGTTCTCAGCATGGAGGAGCGGATGCAGGTTGAAAGGAATTCCGTTTTTTTTTTCTTTTCTCTTCTTCATCTCTGTGAGAAAATGAGCCTGTTTCTGGCATCAGTGGGGATATGTCTTTTACAGATTTCCTCTGCTGAAATCAGGTACAGTATGTGAATGCCAGCCCTCAGCAATCCCATTTAGCCAGACACAAAAATGCCCTCCAATCAACAGTCTCTTTCAGCACCACGATTACGGCTGCCTTTCCCACCTGACGTTTACCCCCAAAAGAGAAAAGCGTAGACGGAGTGAAGCCAGAAAAGCAGCAAAATATAAGCTATTTTGTCCAGACAGTGCCTTGGAAATTGCGTTTTGTCACATATCAACCATAAAGTTCAACATATTTTATTTGGACTTGGTTAGAAAGACGAACACAATGTTTATGAAACCATGTTTTGCTGTAATAAAAACTGTAATCACTTTGCGTCTATTTATTTCTGCATGGTTTTCCATTTTCGCTCATTCTTTTAGAATAAAATCCAACATTGGTCACTGTGAACGGAGAGTGTTTGTGACGGCACATTTCCAATCTTGCAATAGCATCTCGATTGGATTCGTCTAAACTTTGACTAGGTCATTCTAATATAGCAATTTGTTTTGACCTAAGCAGGTACATTGTGTTGCTGGTACCTCTTTGGGGTATTTGTCCTGCTGGCAGGTAAATATATGCCAACTTTTCTTCTGGGATTGCCCAGTGTTTACCTCCATTAATCTTCCCATCAACTCCAACCGGCTTTCCAGTCCCTGAAGAACAACAGAGAGATTCTGTCACCACCACCGGGGCTTTTCTACGCCTTTCTTCTTTGATATTTCTCCATGGAGACCATATTTTTTTCTGTATGCAAAACTGAGTTGTATGGACAGATTCTCCCACAGGAACTGTGCAGAGATTACACTGCACATTAGAAGAATCTATTTAATTATTTTTGCAAGCAACCGGTTGCAAAACATTTGTTTGGGGGTGGTAGATTAAAAGGTTACTTTTAATGAAACAAAATGTCAAAACCTGGCATTATTTTCCTTCACTACTTTGCTTGTGAAATCGAAATAAAATACATTAAAGTTTGTGACTGAAAAACGTTTAAGGTTTATGAAAGCTTTTGCTAGGCACTATGACGCAATTTCAAAATTACACTCCCTTTGTGCAGCTTGTTTAGATATCAGGCAAAACTACCAAGAAAAATTGTGCTAATAAATACTCATGGAGCTGGCACAGGGCGATAAGGAAGGAAAAAAAGAGGAAAGACAGCAACCAGGTCCATTTCACAGGCTGACTCACTTTTGTCACAACCTTCACTTTTTGTAGCCCTGTCCTCCTCTTACTCTCCTGTTCTCCTGCCTAACACCTACACACCAACACCCACACTCGTCCTAAGGTGACATCTGTCTGCATCGCAAATGCAACCTCCGCACAAAAAGCAAAGTGGCCATGGTCATTGATACTGAGCTCTGACTACAGCGATAACAAGTTTGGTCTGAGTCTGACTCATCAGCCACTGGCTACATTATGTATCAAGCAGAACACAATAATCACCTCATATATAAATTTTTCTGATTCCAACTTATGAGTTTAAATGGCTTAAATCAGACCTACTACAGACGGAAGCCAGTGAAGTCAATAATTCATTAATTTCGTATGGAGTCAAATCTGCCATAAAAACATATGATATAGGTAATATGATATATAGGGAAATTATTTTTTTTCAATATGTTGTTTTAAAGGGATAAGAACAGATGAGATTGCAGAAATATTTTTTTGGGAAACTAACAATCTACTTTTGCTTATTTGCTATAAAGATTAATAATGATTTCTTAGTTTATAAAATGTGCGAATAATAATTTTAGATCTGCAGAAATACACTCTGGGTTGGTTACACAGTGACTTTGCCCTTTACTTTAGCAACTACAAAAGCTGCAATAGCAGCTGCTAGCTAGAGCGATGTTAGCGGCTAATAGTAAGCCGGACGTGGTTCTTTCACAGTGCTAACAAATTGCTCTTATTTTATCACCTAGTTACAGTTTTCTTTTATTTCTTACCAAATACCCAGAGTGCTGCAACACAAACAATTTAAAAGTGAGAGAGCTTATTTTATGCTTTTTGGTGTCAGCCTTTCCACCATGTAGTCACATTAGCTTACTCGGTCATACGACTGGACAGAAGCTCAAGAACTACTTCCTGCTTTACTTCAAAATAAAAGGCGAGAAAATGACACATCTAAGTCTGATGATTACAGCAACATTTTGTATTCAAACGTTTCTAAGTAGCATTCTGTGAGATCATTTTTTGAATTCATAGTACTTCGATCATTTTTCATGCACAAGCATTTTCCCGGACCTTTTCACCGCTCTGAAAGAGTTAGTATTGTTTTCTAAATCCTACTTTTTAAATCTTATATTTACCTTATGCCCTATGGATCTGTCTACTGCAGTACATTTAAAGTATCTTTTAGACTTGAATATATTTTTTCATAATTTGAAATGTATGCCTTTATTGCAAATAGTTACAATTTATTAATGTCATAATTTAACAAGATTGGTATTTCGTCAAAATCGGTTTTGTTTACGATACTTTGTCATTACATCTCTACTGTGGAGACTAACAAAATTTTGTGCACAAACTACATGGCTGCATACTAGGTTATGCAGCCATTCTACAGACTAAACAACCACAAAAACAACAGCAATGCACTCCTCTCCTGCAAAGGTCTCTACCGTTTCCTCCCTCTGAGTGAAATTGTTCACAAGCTCTACCATGCAACATATTTTCACCAGGAGGGAAAAGCTCATCAGCAACACAAGAGCTGCTGGCGCTTCTTCAAACTGTAACAAACTGGTAATATATACAGGCTGTTTTGCTCCACTTTGTTGAAAATTGTGTTTTCAAGCAGTGGAATCTGAAGGATGCGTGTAGCCTTCTGGGGCATCGCAATTGTCATTGCATGCGTGCGATTCTTGCAGGGCTGTCGCTAATTTTATTTTCTCCCTTCATCCGCTCCCCACTTCTTTATCGCAGAGGAGACCTTGAGGCTGCGCCTTCTCCCCGTGCGGCGCCGGGGAGCCTTAAGACAGCCAAAGACGCACCTGGACCGCATGCTAAACCACGCGGCAGCTGTCTGTGACATTTCAGAAACGGCGGAGGAGAGGCACAAGGAAGGGAGGAAAGTCACTAGCTAAGTGATGACTTACTAGAACCATCGGTATATCCACACGCACATCCCCCGTGGTTTTAAAGCGCTCTGAGTCGCATTTGAATTTGTGCATCTGGTCGCCGCTCATGGATGCACGCACGCGGAAATGACTAAATTCAACATTTATTCGGAGGACATGGTAGCCGTTCCATTTGAGTGAATTTCTAAAATGCCCATTTTTTTTCCCCCAACAAAATCAAAGTAAAAAAAAAAAAGAGTACAGAGATGCATTAAAGTTGTGCACAGCAGGGGGTTCTTGTTGGTGTCCCACTGAGGTTCGTCTCCATGCGTTCGGAGCATCCCACAGTGCTCCCCTCTTCTCCTGTTAGAGATTTAATTAGAGACTTTGGGTAAGAGTAAGAGAGTGGAAGTAAAGGGCAGATTTCATATGAGATGCGGTGAGAGGCGGGGGGGTGGTTACTGAGCAGAGGGGCTCTTTGTGTTTGCTGTTGAGGCATAAATCGCAGAGCCTTGTTTGTAGTGGATTAATAAGCAATTGTCCTACAATCGAGAGCCAGAATATTTATTCTGCAGACGCGCTGATAGCACTAATGATGTTAATAATAACAACAATAACAACAGCTTAGCCTCTTGGGAGAGCCTTTTCTGTGGGCATTCCTTCAATAATTACACGATGCATACCCATAATTCAGCACTAATGTGTTTAGAAAAATAGCGTGGGTTGAGTTAGGTTACACAACAGACAGAGCATAAAGTCTTAAAATACACCAGAGCTAGCATAACGCATTATTACAACATGGTGCTGGGCATTTTAAATGATAATAATAATTAAAAAAAACCTCGAGAGACTCAAAATAATAGTCTCACTGAAACACATGCCATCTCTGAATAGAGAGTTTTTTGTTGTTTTATTTTCCCATGGATCCCTCTGAGCAGCTGTGTGTCCACGACTCCCACGTTTTCCCCAGAGGTGATCCCAAATTGCTCTGACAAGGGCACTTGTTTTTATCTCACGCTGGCTCCTCCGAGCTCGTGATTGATGCGGGTCTTCGCCAAACAGCGGCACTCATTGTTTTAAGACCACATACCTGAGTTATGAATGTTTCATTCAAGAGACTAAATATGAACTGGCTTCTTCAAAGCCTCCCCCAAGAGCGCTGCAGAGTGGAAGACTCATGCATGCTAATAACGGAGATTTTAGAGTTTGTGGGAGAAGGAGAGATGGCAATAACAAGCAACAGAAAGCAGACAGAAAACACATCGAATCATCCGCTGCCTCAGGACGTGTAACCCTTCAGTCCTCTTCTTGTGTTGAGCTCCGCGGCCTGTCGCTCTCAGTTCCTGATTTTGCAGGTATCGAGATTCAGCGAAAAGCTTCCAGAGACAAACAATATTGCCCAAAAAGTCCTAGACTTAGCCAGCACAGCAACAGATCCATCAGATTTACTCGGAAGGGTGGAGAGTAGTTTGTGCAGCAGTGACATGCTGACCTGTCGTATCTGTATGCAGGTGAAATTTATCAATATAGCATGTGTTACTGCAGGACTGGCTGACAGCTCCCTACTACCCCCACAGGTCTGCATGGAGTTGGCTTAGGTATATGGAAATCACTGAATACGTGCAAACAATCTCCAATTCCAAGCATATTTAACTCTTTTATAAGGAAGGAATTGGAAAAAACGGAACCCTAAAAAGCAAGTTGTTTTGTTTATGTCACTAATTATCTTTTGAGGAGAATTTATCTCAAATGTGCTTTATGTCCAAAATTAGTGGATGAGGAGAAGCTTGTTCTGACACTTTCAAATCTCTCACTCACATTTTCTGTTTTGCAAGATCTTTGGTTAAAGTAGGAGCACTCACTTCCTGTTGCGAATAAGCAGATGCATATTTGTTCAAAACAGGAAAATCTGTTCTGTCAAGAAAATAGTCTGTTTCTATTTACAACCCGGGTCCAGTGTGTGTGCTCCAAGTGGTAAAATAGCATCGTGCTTTATCAAGTCCTGGGGACCCAAAAAGCTCTTCACACTACATCCACACTACATCTACATTCACGCACACACCCACAGATTGAAGGTGGTGAGCGACTACAAAGTAGCCACAGCTGCCCTGGGCAGGTTCAGACACTCTGTTTGTATCAGGAAACTGCATTTAACAATCACATATAGTCTTAGAAAACAATTAAAATCCACAGGTTTGATCTTTGTTTTCTTCTTTCCAAACATTTTGGTTGTCTGGTTTTAAAATATGGTCAAATGTGCACTATCAGTAAAAGACTAACACTTTCACCAAATTTGCGAGTTTGAAAAATGTTCTTCACACTGTGTCTTAAATTTGAGTACTGCTCTTAATTCCTCTTTAGTGAAAACCTTTGGAGGAAATAGATCTCTCAGGTTTCCTTCATGTTTAGTCAAATAATACAGGCACATCTGAATGCATTTGAATATCACCAAAAAGTTTCAAATTTAAGTTCTGTTAACCGATAATTATTGCTTACGGCAAATGAAAGCCATAAAAAAATAAAAGATTAAATTTGATCAAATAAAAATGCATATTTTATTTGGAAATTGTAAGTTGCCTACAGAATAATGGTTAAGGTTGTTGTCCAGCTGATAGATTATGACATTGTCCACAAGAAGGAAATGCCACTAAAGTTAGTTCCTTAAGAAGCTGGTTGTTTACCGGTTCTATCCAAGAACTTTAGTGGACAGCTGAGTGAAAGGAAAGTCCATTCCAGGTTAGCCCACAGGCCGTCTAGAAACCAGAAAATGGTTAGGTAGGCTGTTCATGGTGGCCATCTTGGATTTGTTTGTGTTGAAGAACCGTATTGGGACAATTCTGAGGTGCAAACAGAAAATGAATTGAATTCAGGACACCTCTGTAAAACCATGAACTGGAATCAAAGTCTTCCTTTCAGCACCAAAAAACAAAAGAATTCGAACTCATCGAGTTATTAAAAAATGGAGATCACCAGTTTTCTTTTTTAGTCTTTTTTCACCCCTGCGACCCTGTGAGCAAAGCTATGAGGTGATGCTGTTATAAGAAAGCACTTTTTGGCTTCAGAAAACATGTGCTCCCTTTAAAACCCGCAGACTCTTTGACCTCCACTTCCAATCGCATTGAACTGTTTTTCGGGGGAACCGATTCACTCCAGCGACGTAACACAGAGCGGGAGACGGATCTCATTATCGGCTGGCAGACAGAGACACACGCATTCAGGGAAAGACTGATTGAAAGACGAGACGTGGAGAAGAAAAGGAGACTAAAGACAGAAAGGATGGGATCCACTGGGATGTGTCAAATGTTGCATGAATCACTAAATGCTTCCTGCTCTAATTGGCTCTATTGAGTGCATGAGCGTCCCCTGTGGTCGGGTCCAAATGCCTCCAATTCCTTACGAGTGAGTGTGTGAGTATGCCTCACATCCAGCACTCAAAGTGAATAGGATCAAAGGATTGCCATAATGCGCAGACTGAGTCAGGAGGTGGTGTTGTCAGCTCCACTAAAACTCAGATGTTTGTATGCAAACGTATGGTGGAGCCGTCTGCGCGAAACGATCCACAGCATTTTATTCAGGCAATGAAAAGGCTGCCATACGTGCTGCAGGATGTTCAAAGGGAATACCTACAGACCTTGTCGAAGATCATCAAATCCAACAGAGTGGGAAAATCACAAGGGTTCCGGGTTTCAACAAAACACACAAAAATGCAACATTTGTATTTACACACCACTGCAGAACAAATAAAACTTTGTGCACACCAAGAAAAGATCTGTTATAAAGATGGATGAGGATGAAGATTCAGAATAATGGCTTTCGGTAGCTTTCATCCCCATTACATCATGTCTTCACCACACAGCTGTTTAAGTATTGATGGATTAGCTGACAATGTTAACGTAGTAATAATAATAACAATAATATTATTATTAAGCGTGATCTGTGCAACATCTGAAAATGATACAAAAATATTAAAGTGTCATTCTGACATGAATATCTTAGCAAGTATGAGACAACAACAAAAGCAGACAATATCTATGACTCATAATAATCTGACTGGCAAACAAGTGTTTCCTGGTTCTGTGAAAGCTTAATAAATATTAATATGTGGCACACTCAAAATTTTCTACATAAATGTATAGATTAAAAGACTCAAAGTTAAAATAGCAGATAGTACTTTGCTAAAAACAAAACAAAAACCATGGGGGTCTTGTTTCCATCTTGTTGATGTTGAGGCTTATAGCAGACGCTTCATGCCATATATCGTAATCTATACTGTCAGTGTTTAAGCATTTACAACAGGGTTTCATGATCTTACACAAAATAATGATAAAAATATCAACAGTGACTTGGCCCTTTGCGAAAAAGTAATCCTATCTCTGTTTAAATAATTAATGAACTGGGATAAATTGCAATTGTTTGTAAAGTGTTTAATTGCATTAGCCAGTGGCCAAATTACCTACACATAAATAGTGTTGCAACCAGAAATAGGCGGGAAGATCTAACAAGAGCAATCCATCACACTCTGAGCTAAAGAATTGCAAAAACAGACCAAAACAAAGCCGCTGGCTTTAGTCTGGACGGGATTATAAATCTATTTCAAAGGCTTTGAGACTCCAGTGAACTACAGTGAGAGCATTTATCCACTTTTATGCACATCGTGAACCTTCACAGGAGTGACTAGCCTATCAAAGTTAATGCAGCAACACAGAGACGACTCATCCAGGGGTTCAAACGGAAAACCAGAGGACCTAAAGAACAGCAGGCATGTTTGCACAGTTTTCATGATTTAACTATAAGAAATTGAACAAAAATGACATGTATGCTACACTCACATTCAGCTGTGGTGGAGTTGGTGTGATGGTCTGTTTCCAGACCCAGACGGCTTCCCTTAACTGCTGGAACTATGAAATTTTCGTCATCACTAGTAAACCAAGAATAACCTGTGGCCATCAGTTTGGGACCTTAAACCCAAGAGAACATGGATTATAGATTGAGCACAAGTTCACATTTAAATGGATGGAACAAGAGAAGGTCAAAGTCCTAGTCAAAGTCCAGACCTGTATTCAATTAGGACTCATTCACATGCTCAAAAACTCCTCTAATGTGGCTGAAACAAAAATGATTCCCCAAAGAAAAGAGGCCAGGAGTCGTCAACAACGACATTAAAGATTCTTGAACTCTAATGTTTTGCAGCAGATGTTGTTATAAAAGGTTGTAAAACCAGTTATTAGGTTTAGGGGGCAATTACTTCTGCACCTGAGGTAGGTTTTGGTAGCATTTTTTTCCTAAGGAATTAAATCATAATCTGAAAACTACATGCTGTATTTTATTCAAGGCTATAGATATGTTTCCTTCCAATTACAATGTGAATTTTTAGCAGACTTTTAAAATACAATTCAAGCATGTTTCCATCTACTGGTTTGGAGGGAAACAACCAGGCTATGCTAAGCATGACTTCGTCAGATTTTACTTATTGATGTAATAAACAAGATGTAGAGGTTGAAAACTAGCATAGCAAACATCACAGTTAGCATTCTCCCCTCCATGCTGGAGGTTTGGACTCAGAAACTGTGCGAGCCTTGCACCAGTGAATGGGACTGTTCCTCCACTCCTCTAGTGCATCTCTCCAGACTGACAGTCCTCCACTCCGTGCTGGAGGGTTGAACTTTTACATTTTTCGGAGTTTTGCGCCTCTATTATGACACAGACCCACCAGCGGATGGAAAAGTTCACTAAGTCAGCACTTATTTGGCAAATGTGTTTCCATCTCCCCTTTAGAGGATTGCTAGTATTTCAGAAAAGTAAAAAAAAAAAAAAAAAAAACACCACAAAAAAGCGTCAAAAAGTTTTTGTGAAAGTGAGGATATTATTTCAAATTATTTAAAATTTTGCCCAAATTTTGCGATACTTCCAAAAACGTTGACGGAAACCCATCTTAGGTGACAAATGATAAAAAACAGCAGCAATCGGTAATGGGGTGAACACTTTCTTCACAGCACTGTAGGTCTGATTAGGTAATGTAACGCTCAGCTGTATTTATGAATTGAGGCACAAGGAGGCTCATGGGAAATGGAATCAGATGATTGAGTGGTCCGTGGTGGTTTGAATGTCTTTTTCATTACAATAGGTAAAAATGTAAAACATCACAGATTACCAGCTGTATTTTTTTTTAAATGCCTCCAATGCAATCCCCGTGGATAGTCGGCGCATGGCGAGAAGAGATAAAAATCAACATGTCGCACGTTCAGCCTCTCCGCTGAATGCGGCGTGTTGTGAGACGGTCATGATCGTGGTCGGTGCGAGGGGACCACTGGAGGTCATCGCACGGACGTGTTAGTCAGGCTCGCATGCAGCTAATGAAGCAGACAGGAGTTTGTTCACACACGAAGGAGCCAGCAATGAGCGGGTCAAATTTTCAGCAGTTTGATTTATGAGAGCTTGGATCCACCTCACAAACTGGATAATGGAATTTATTTAATCTACAATTATACATGACACAGTGAAGACTGGAACTGGGAAGAAAGAGTGTAATCTCGCAGGAAATGAATGTAAGTGCCCCCCCGCACACACACACACACACACACACACACCCCACTCTATTTTCCTAATGGAAATGTCTCAGTGCAGCGTAGCTTCTTGTCATAGTTGAAACACATGAAATAGAAGATTCAGTTCACAGATTCAGCCGTTAGCGGTGCGAGGATGTACTGTATGATGTGCCAAAAAAAGGGAAAACATCTGTCACACGCAAGCCACAGACGCCACCATATGTAAAGCATTAAATGAGAGGCATGACTGGAGGTGTTAAAGACTCAGGGAAGCACTTTTGACAGCTGGCAAAAAGTTTCTTCTTTTAAAAAATTTCAAGTTTTGCACTTCATGTGGTACTTCGTAATTATTTTTATTGCAAAGCAGAAAAAAAATCCAGGAACCATTCAGCAGCAGAAAAACTCATTATGAATGATAAGTACAGCTGTGACTCATCCAAACATTTTAATTTAATCCTAAAAACATATGTTGTTAGTTTTATAAAAATCTAATTTTTACACTGCACACCGACGGCTACAGATGGCAAGCTGATTACAATATAAGAAGACAGATGATAAAACAAACTGAGCTCTTGACTGGATGCTGAAACGATGGGAAAATTCAAACACTTGGGATAGTATAAATTCGGCGGCACAATCTACTAAATGTCAGGCAAATGTTTTGCATTTCTGCACCGAATTCACAACACAGAATGTTCTGACACCTTAGAGATGCAGACACGCCCAACAAGTCAAGAAGATGCGGGCGGTTTACATCTGCTTTTTAAAAACTTTTCTCTCCTTGCGCCAGGTCGCAGCTGTATTCGGTTCAGCCACAAGCACAACAGGTGCAGAAGTGATCAAAGAGAAAAAGATTCGAGAGATAAAAGAGGTTTTCTCTGCCACATCTGACTGTCTTAACTGAGTTATTTGAGGATAAAAAGCACTGGTTGAAGGTAAAGTAGACAGAGTAAGTGATGTATGAATGATCTGTCATCAGAATAAAAAAGAACAAGAAACACTTTTGATTTTTTAACCTTGATTACATTCTATGATTTTTAATCAAGAAGTGAAAAAAATTGTGTGACAACGTCTCGTACGCTTTTTCTCGGAGCAGAGATTCCTCACTTAGCCAACACTACTCGACGATAACACACCTTCTTTGAAGAGTTGACTTGTTTGAGTTCTCTCTATTAAACTCTCTGTGTGAGCTTTTATCTGTTTCGACATTCTAAAATTAGACAAATTGTATTCAGATTTTTTTTATAAAAAAGGCAAGTAGCAGCAGGATTTGAAAATGTAGAAGCTATGACGACGTAACCGATTGGATAAACCCTCATATGAGGCACGGAGCAGTAGGAAAGAGGATCAGTCCCATGCTCTTTTATAAAAGAAAAAAAAAAAAAGAAAAAAATTACCACAAGCTTTCAGAAAACAGCATTCCCCCCCACCAACAACCAAACTCTGCTATTGCAAAATCTAACTCTCTGTTTGTAATTTACATAAATATACACCAATATTGGGAACCTTTGCTTTACCTCATACATAATACATCATCTAAATGTGAGCAAACTGTGTTAGCACAAAAGAACACTATTTATAGAGCTTTTTAGGAGCATATATGTATTTGTGCTTGCTTTAAGAATTACAAAAAAGCAGCACAGACTATAATTTGTACACAGTCAACATGTGCAAACAATATTTGAAAGCACTCTATGACCTTTTTCCCTCTACATTACAAAAAATGATCAACAACCTGACCGTTTTTTATAAGTAGAGACCAGGGGTCGGCAACCCAACATGGTGAAAGAGCCATTTTGGACCAAAAAAAACAAAAAACAAATATGTCTGGAGACGCAAAAAATTTAAAGCCTTACATAAGGCTTATAATAAAGGGAAAATAGGCTTTAAGTGCTTATATAAGCTATTTTAGCCTATTTTCAAAACGACTAAGTTCATACATTCATGAGCATTCATGACTAAATGTTTATTTTCCGTGCTGTGCGTCCTGGAACCACGTGACTCTGTTGTACGATGGTGCTTTAAGTTTACCTTCTGCTACAATATTATTGTTTTATGTTTCATTGCATTGATTAAATAAAATAAATGCAATAAAGAAATCAAATTTTTGATATAATTTCTATTATAAAGATTGACAGGGAAAGATATTTTTCCTTTAGGAACTCGTAAAATCTGCTCCCAAATGCTGTTTGCATAACGACGATCGCTCTTTGTAAATAATCACCGTTAAGTGTGTGATCAAAAAAACAACAAAACGGAACGTGCATAACGTGCCCCTTATCTGGGCAACAAAAGTGTCATTCTAAATATATACTGACAAAAATCACTAATCACTTTATAAAAACAACAACTTTGTTACTAAATATACAGTATGTGCCCATGGCAGGATTGTCTTCTTACGTGTTTAATGTGACTTCTGTTTACGGACATCACTGGACAGCTTCTCAACATCGGGTTTGTAAGATGTAACTTTAATCTTGATGCGGCAGCTAATGCAGCGCCTTCCCTGGAAATGTCTTTCCACATTACCGTATTTTTCAGACTATAAGCCGCTACTTTGTCCTCACGGTTTGAACCATGCGGCTTATAGCCCGGTGTGACTTATGTATGTACGATTCCAGTTATTTTCAAAAAACAGATTGTAGGTGAGTAAGGTGCGCTCTATAGTCCGGAAAGTACGGTACTCTTTTTATTTGACAACTTCTCCCTACAGAGCAAACATTCAGGTAATCCTTCTGCATTGGCAAATAACCCTAACCCCAAATGATTTGGTTCAAGAATTGTAGAATCTCTCCTCGGCTATTTTCCTCTTTTCCCCTTTGCTCTCCTGGCCCACCACACACCCGTCTGTTTGTTTACAGCAGCCACCTGCCTGGCATCCCGCCCAGCTGAAAGAAACGTGTCGCAGGCTATGACGCAAATCTTTGTTGACGGAAATGTTGAAATTTAATATTTATTCTACACATTTTTATAGCATTTAGAATGTTAAGAACGATTGTGTCACGTTTGTCCTCCTACAGAAACCATATTAAAACAAAAAATGTATTTCCCACCCCAATCTTTTTCCATTTTCAAACATTTTTGAAAAAGCTCCACAGAGCCACTAGGGCAGCGCTAAAGAGCCGCAGGTTGCCGACCCCTGGTCTAGACTTATACTGTACACTTAGTTTTGTCTGAAACTGCTTTGCCAACTTTTGGGGGGAGGGCATTCGTCTCCAAAACAGGAGCTCTAGTAGGCAATAAACTCCCGCAGCACTAGAACACCGCCAAGCCACATGTGTACACAGTAACCCTGTTATGTGGCCATCAGCCTCTAAAACTCCATTTAGTCAAAGTTTGCAAACTCAACTTGGCTTCCCTCAGGCCATAAAGCTGGCACTGATCAGAGTGCAGTCATTAAAGGAATAACGGTTGGCAAACATCAATAAATGCCTAGAAGGCTTCTGGTTCAGGTCAATCATTGAAGTCGGTTAGCGGTCTCCAAACAACAGAGCAAATTCATCATAGGAGTTAATCACATTGGGCAAGTCCACACCTCGCCTCAGAACAATATCCGCTAACGATATTAACAAAGGGCCAGTAATATGATGTGATTTCCTGCTGTCACCCAGAGGTGCTGATCGATGACGGCGAAGAGGGGAGCATAATTCAGGGAAATCCAATGAACCCGTACGAACGCGTCTAACTCTTGTATGTACACCAAAAGGCAGCGGATGTGTTGTCCTGGAAAAAAATTAAAAATAAAAACATGGATCCTCAGATTATATGTGCAGGAAGATTCAAGGTAACAATAAAAGTCATTCATGTGGGAAAGGATCTAAAGCTTTTCCTACTTTGAAGGAAAGCCAACAAAGTATTCGGGGGCAGGGTCAAAAGATTCAATTAACCTTAAAGAAGAAAAGCATCCGAAAAAAAAAAATTAACACAAAGGAACCTTCTGCAGACCTGTGAATGCACTTAGCGCCCAAAGGGACACTGTATTCGCTCCCTGAAGTGAGCCCATGCCTTCTGTTTCCATCTAGGAAGCCGCCTTTTGAAGCAGTAATTTATTTGGTGGCAACTGCTTTGTTCTGAAATCACACACAGTTTCCAAACAAATCTTCAAAAATAGTCAGTAAAGAAGGAAAAACCCCAACTGATTTTTAAAAATATCTTTGCTGTCATTTTATGAGAATGAGAATTTAAACAAGTTTGGTTTTTACCTAACGATTCATCCAGCTCACAAAATGAAATGAGACTGAAAACTGAGAATCCCTCATCTGTCATGTTTACTGTTCAAAACTGGCTCTGCACCATATTTTAAAGAAAAGCCACATTTAAAGTAATGTATGAACATACTACATATAATATTTGATTTAAGTTAAAGACTAAAGGTTTCACAGATAACACCCTGAATTTCAACCTGCTATTTAAAGAGAGTAATCAGCAATCAAGTAATTAAGTCCAGCTTCCAAAAATCAGGATTTATACATTTTTTGTCTTATTCTGAGCTAAAAAATATACAATATTTTTACTTTTTTGTACTTTGATAAATAAACCTTTTCTAAATCTAAAACTGTACTTTAAAAAGAATCTCTCTTTAAGATTATCCAGTCAGATTAAGTAGTTACTATTAAGTAATAGCAGCAGTCTGCATATTAGAAGTCTGTCATATTTATTATTATATTTCCTATATAAGAGTGATGGCTGACACTCATTTTGGTTTTTGCGACCTCAGTTATTTCCAAAAAAGCAAAATTGGTAAAAGTGTAGAAGCCTCCTTTCAGCCAGGTAAACGGCAGTGCACAGAAACAAGTCTGGGAACTCTCATATATTCTCTGCCATTTTTATTACAAGCACTTTAAAACTGAAGGAATGTGAAAATTTGGTGTTTTTAGACCAACTACACAATGAGGATGTCTAAGCTTTTTTTTTTCTGATTCCACATTAAGATTCTCAAACAGACAAGTCTAAAATAATTCAAACCCTGCTAGATTCACATTTAAAGAAATCTTTTTTTTTTCTACTTCTTCTGGTTGTAAATAATTTTATCATTTTGGAGAAACCCAATCAGAGGGCTGACTTCAATCTCTGGAGGAAGCCAAACATTAGGGTGATGGCAAGGAGGTCTTCCAACCTCAAGGACTTAAAGGACTAAAGACTAAATAATGAAAATACCAGTGAAAATATGCTTGTCAACAATTATAAGATGGATATAGTCCTGCTTTGGTGATAACTATTTAAAAATTGGTTTCTGGGAAGGATGGGCTAAATTTTGACTTGTTACTTTCAAACAAAAGCGCTGCATGGTGGTGCAGTCGGTGCCTCTGCTGGAGGTCTGGTGTTCAAATCCCAGCCTGGGGTCCATACCCACATTGCAATAAAATTAAAATAATATAAACATGCTCAAAACATTGTCCAACATTCTGTAGAGAGACACCTGTCTCATTTCCTTTCAGGAACAAACTTCTTGGTTGAATGAAAATAATTGAAAATCTAACTTTGAAAGGGAAATGATTACATCTAGACTTAGCTATAGACACAAGTGCCCAACCTTAAAGCAGCCTGCTTCACATATGGTGTTGATGATAACAGCTTGCACTTATTTAACCAGATTTACTTTGACAAGAGCAATTTTGAGCAAAACATTGTAAGATCTCTCCTGCCAACCCCCTTGTTGAACTGTTTTACATGCTGCAGGGAATCTTATTGAATTTTAACGTTCACTGCGGAGACAAAATCGTTCGGCGATTTGCAGTAACACAATAAAATTCCGAATTGTATAAAATCTTAAATGACTTAAGTAGTTAGTTGAGTCTCATATGGCAGTGAGTCACTCCTCAGACGTCTGGTGCCACCTTCAGTAGGCGCTGAGTGAAAACACTTGAATGTTCGATGGTCTGTAGCCATTTCTGGCCTCTTGAGCAGGACAAGCTCAGCGTAGAGGCAGCCTCCTTGCTCGACCTCCTCGCTGACAGTTAAGCAATGAGCCCCGAACTTGGGCCATCCAACAGCTTCGTTCTCCCTGTTTCCTTCCAACCAAACCTCGATCCGTATTCAAGGCAGCCTGCTCGCTGTCATATTCACCTTTCATGGCTCTCGTCTGCTGCCCGGCCTCATTGTCACTCGGCTGAGGATGGGTGACCAAGCAGGCTGGGCAAGGGGCGAGGCCTGAATAATGGGTACTCTACGTTCTGCCAAGAAAGGCTGGAGTCCGATTGTGTCCGTGAACAAAAAGCTTCCGACAGAAAAATACAAACGTGAGAAAGCAAGAGAGAAAAACAAAATGCTGCAGAAAGGAGCAAGCAGAGAGCTGACAAAGAAAGTAAATGAACCTGTGTTAGTTCTTCTAACAACATCCACAATTGTTAAAAACTGTGACTCAAACCACAGACGAGCACCCCCACCCCCCGACATGGAGCAGGTCCTCTTATCTTTGTGACAATTTAGCAGAGAAGGAAAAGGCAATTGATAAAATGTGACGAAACAGAAACAAGCAACAGAAGAAGCGGGATTTTTTCTCAGCCTCCAAGCTCTGGATTTCTACAGATTTCAGCAGCATGGTACAGGATATCCCTGCAGCTCCTGTCTAAGCCCCACTGCCCTCTGATGGTGCTGCCATGCTGACTTGTAAGACAGGCTTTCGCTGCTGTCCCTTGACAGTTCCTGATCAACCACCCATCACCACTCAAGCTCCCTGTGAATGGTATACAAAGCAAAGCTACCTTGAAGTAACATTAAACACCGTCGACATAAAATGCTCCATCCCAACATGCTAAATATTAGACTAAAAGATTTATTTATTTTTTTCGATAGGCTAGCTTAGTTATTTCTGGAAATGTTGTCTTCCAGGTACCAAAAAGACTCCCGGAGGCTCAGCTTTTCCTAACCTGGTTTGATGTCTCGGCTAGGCAGCTGTCAGTTTTAGAGTAGCTAGCCGTTGGTCTGGCAGCTAGCAGCCCCCGTGGCAGAAAGCGTCTGCTCTCGTTCACCTGGGCGCAGGGGCCCACACCCATTCATCTTTAACAGGGAGCTGTAAGGCCAGGAGGACTTGTCATAACTCTGCTGGAAGGCCAGCAGTGATGGAGGGCGCCCGGCAACAGATGCTACAGGATGATAAGCAAGGTTAATGGGGCTGACCTCACCCTGAAGCACGCTGCCTCGTCAAACACCGCGACGCGATTGAAATCCAGAGGAAGCAGAATAGAAATTTACTTGTAGACTGAAAAAAAGATGTCGTCTCTATCGTATACAAATATAAAAAACAACTTTGTGACATAAACTGGGTAATTTAGAATTCCAAGACTAAGTTTTGATCAAGCGAAGCGGCGAGTATCAAGTTAAAATTTGGAAAGGAATATGGATTGAAATGAAAAAATAAATGATTGATTTTTTAACTGTATACCCTCCATCATATGATTTTATACATGGCATGTGTTTTAATAGTGTAGTAAGACCTGAGCGTCGCAACCCTAACATAATTTATATCTCACATTTACATGAATGCAGATTAGGACTGAAATAACCAATCATTTAATTTAAATAATCGTTAACTAATTTAAGGAGAAAAATAAGTTTTACTTATGTAGCATTTTTTTCAGCAACAATGCAGTTCAATTAATCGTTTACGAGAGTACACATACTCAAAAAGGCCATTTGCTTAAAAAACCCAACATATTCAGAACAGAAATTAAACCAAAACTGTACAAGAAATTTATACATTTTACAATTATAATAAAAACCTTTTTTGTCTGTAATTATGTTCTACCCAGAGCTCATCAATCGGCAGTTTTAGCTTCACCTGGTTCAAATTTAGTAAATAAATAAATCTACAATTAAGCATGTTATGCTATCCAATTATTAATTGGTTAATCCAAATAAATAGTCAACAGATTAACCCTACACTGTATTGATGTTAAATAAAGCAGAAAGGGCTGAGCTGTTCTCATGTTGATGTTAGAAAGGGGCTGGTACTTATTTCCAGCGGTTATTGGGCGGGGCACACAGCAATTTTCATCCCAATAAACATGTGCTTTATCATACAGGGGCAAGATAAACCACACTTTTTTGATATGACAGAATGGACTTCCTGTCTCCATTAGACCAGACGAAAATTGGCTATAATGTACGTCAAAATGCATCGCAAGAATGCATGTGGACTGAAGAAGCGACATTCAATGAGGTCAAAGCCTAAACAATCGGCCTCAGGGTGGTGTCATTATTGCAGCAGGCGGTAACCATGACCTGGCAGCTGGATAATAACTGTAGGTGCAATAACTGTCACTGTTAGCCCCGAGAAAACTGACAAGTAGTTGTATCAGCTGTACATGTTTGGTAACATTGTGTTTGCTTCTTGTTAATGACAAGTAGGAACATTTCATCAGAAAAGCAGAGAAATAAACATTAGGAATTGTAGAATGCTCATATGATCTGAAATGTTCATAAATGATAAAAAATAAATAAATAAATCTGGAAGGAGATTTATTTTCAGTACAGTCAACCATGTTCTTTATTAGTCAGAATGAAAAAGTTTGGAATTTTTTAAAACTGAATTTTTGTTTTGCAAAAAAAAGTACAAATATTACAAACCCAGTGTGTCTTGTCTTACCCAGTGCGCTGGATGCATTGCCAGGCACAGGCACTACCAGTAACTAGCCCAGTTGCTTGACAATAACATATTCAGAACAGAAAAAACTGAAAACAGAAAAGATGATTAGCAAAAACCAAAGTTTTGTCTTCATCTTTGTTTTCAGACAATGTGAATGTCAGAGAACTCTAAGTGAAGAGAAATACTAAAAGTGTTCTTAGCACAGAATGTTGGCGTAAAATGGTAAATATTTCAGCATCAAGTCAATGAAAGGGATGTCATAGTTGCACTTGTGTCTCCACGGCTGTGGCCTGAAGGTGCAACACCAAATCGAATCCTCTTTCTCGCTCTCCAACACTCTGAGGTCCGGCGTGCACCCCATAAAGCACCATGTCAGTGGAATTCGCCTGGACATCTTCACATTTTCCCTTTCTTTCCCCTTGGGCTGTATCATACTCTCAGATCATTTATGAATGAGCTGGCGGGATGTCTGCATCACAAGATGTGCCTGAACTTTGTGAGAGCGTGTCAGCAGACGCACAGGCTCAGGCATGTGTTATGTTGAGTGTTATTAAGTGGAATCGCTCCACCGATCGTGGAAATTTACCTCTATGTAGGGGCTCTGCATCAATTGATAGGGTGAAGTGCAACGGCACACACTCACATGTTACGCGTTTGTATGCTCACACATCTTGTCCAATTATTTAAATTGATAAAATGGGTAAATTTGTTGAGTCGTGATCAGTTTGATTCTTGTAATTAAAAAAAACAAACACATTTTACTTACAAGTCTGCTCTAGAACATTGGAGAATAGCATCAGTTAGATAAACTAGATGTTTATCTAAGCAATCAGAGGAAGTCTGGACTAATACAGCTAATACAGTTAGAGCAAGTAAATTGTTCTCATTTCTGCCTGAGACATCCTGCAAAAAGTGTTTCTCTAAATTAGAAGTACCCAGGCTTGTGCATCAATTGCTAAAATTATTGTAGTGAAAATGCTGGCGGACAACAAAAATTACAATAGATCTTTTGTTTTTACGACAAAGAATTAGTTTAATAAAAACAATATTTTCATGAAACAAGCTTTTTTTTTCTTAGAAAATTGATTTGCAAATCAGTCAATATAGCCAGTCCACTGTTTTTAATTTAATTAATTTGAGAAAAAAAATGGTTGTCGTCTATTTTTTTCTGCAAAGGTTTGATCAACGGGTGGGCCGCAGTCTTTCCATGCAATTATTCACTGTTAAATTAAAAGAAATGATTAATTCATTGCATTCCACTTAACATTGTCCATTTGAAGTGTTCTTGAATTGTATTTGTGAGTCACACAAAATGTTTTCAAAGGTTGCAAATGGCCCACGCACCACACTTTGGACAACCCTGCTCTAAATGAACAAAGGTAGTGGAGAAATATCTCAAAAGATGTTTGAGTGGCCAAGTCGATGTCCAGACCCACATCAATGGTCAATGAATAATGGCTCTAACAGTACATCAGAAACAGCTTAAGGGAAGCAAACAGTTTCTCAAGATGTACCATCCTCAGTACTGTGTACAAGTGATCACACATTGATCCATGACAATACTAAATACCGTATGAGCGTTGTCCAGGTTTTGCAGTCGATATCTGCTGTTTGGCAGGGATTTTTCAGGAAGGCCTTGGAGAATTATCAAGAAATATGATGAGTTTGCTTAAAGAAAGAAAAAAATAAAGCTTGTCAGCATTTTCTGACTTACGCAGTGACCCCCTTCACAGAGTAGAGGGTCAGTGCATAATGACATGGAGGGTTAAAAATGAAGGTCGCAGCAGCAACATTCGATAGACCACAGAATACCTAAGTAATATAGTCATATTTAGTGCAGACATATTTTTTATTCTCCAGTGAAAGTGACCCAGATCGAATGAGTTGAGATCACATGCTTCTTTGATTGGTTGTGATTGGCCATAACAACAGGAAGTTTACTGACATTTAGGTTTGACCTGGTAACTCATAGACAAAAGAAAGAAAGTTTTACGGCAAAAGAAATGTGACTTTGCTCGCCTTTCTAAAGCTGAGTGTTATAGTTTACCAGGAAATATGATGAGCTGAAAAAAAAGAAAGAAAGTGAAACAGTTGCATAACAATTAAGCAACCCCCTCATTCTAAATGGCAGAGCTTAGCTGCCTTGCTAAATATAACTGTGGGCCTGGGCTGGAGTTGTGGGTGGATGTAGAGCCTCTGCCTTCCCCCTGGTTGTGACTTGGGGCCCGTGGGCTGCTCAGGGCCACTCGAGATCATTCGTAGGCCTGGTTCTCTTTCATCTCCATTATTTACAGATTTGGACTGAGGAACAATCTCCCTCGCGGCAACTCATTGGGATTACTCTCTCCCCGTCCTGCTGCACAGAATCCTTTATTTGCCCAGACATCACTGGTTAAGAACTGGCCTCACAGGGACACTGCTTTAAGCCTTCCTTATTTGCCCTCTATGTGATTTACAACAGTAATAGACTTGAAATGGAGATGGGGGGGCTTAGCGTCTGAGTTATTCAGCACAAGGCAAGCAGGATGAATATTTTAGCAAAGTTAAGAAGACAACTCTTCTTGACGTTCACACAGAAGGCAAATCCATTTTTTTTTTGGCCTAGATATCTAACTTTTTTACGACAATCTCATTGACCCGAGTGTGATCTTTTCAACCCCCCAAAAATCCGTCACCCTCATATGTGGCACTAAGTCGTTTATGTATCTGTTTTCAAACAGTCATGACGCATTTCATCTGACTTTCATGTCATCGATGAAAGACATGCATCCCAATTCTGCACCAGCAGAAGCCAGAGGAGATAAATCCGGATGAAAACAATGGCTAAAAATTATGATTGCAAACCGCGTTGTAATACATGAAAAAAGTCACTGACGCGCAGCATATCACGACCCCACCGCTCCTTGCTCTGATCACAAGCATACTACAGACGCCGCAGTCGATGCTCGAAAAGAAGGCCTTGTGCTTTTTTTTTGTTAGCTTCCTTCATGTTATGATCTTGCTGCTGATATTGTCGGCTTAAAATGTTGAATAAACTTTAAAAACGATCCATAAACGATTCCGTCTATGATTACTGCCATAAACAAAGCAATGCTGCGTGACTTCAACAGTCTTCTTCTGTGCATGCGGGTCACGCTGGAGCCCTTAGTTGATCACACAGAAATCTGGTTGCTGTCGCATTTAATTATTGATATGAACGACCAAACAAAAAAATGTGGATTTCAACACAACACTGGAAATGAGAGTCAAGACCAACCGTCTGAACATAGCATTAGTTTGTTGCATATAGCAGCAGTTGTCAATAGGGGTGTAACAAGATTTTGTCGTACTGGATATTGTGATGACATCATAACATTTCTCATTGCGGTGACAGTTATCTTGTGAGCACTAGCCAGTGAAGGCCATCATGGCTTCGCCTGATGAAGTTGTAATACAAGATTCTCCAACTATTCTTAAATCCATCGGCAGACAAGACACTAACAACATGTCAGCACTGTAGGTTGTTCAGATGTTGAAGGAGGCAGAAGGCATCACTAGAACAACCAATGACTGGACAACTAGGGGTGTGCTGAGCTACATCACAGTTACACACACCATCAACAGCAACTGGGAAATGGGAAATGTTGTACTTGCATAGTTGAAGAACTGTCCTAAGTTCTGAAGAGATGGAAGAAATCCGAAAAAGCAAGAGTCTGTTGTGTTTGAGATTAAAGTTTGAGAATTAAAACCTTTGTGCAGCATAAAATTGATTTTTGAAGGCTCCTTGAAAGTAGTTTTAAAATCTCGTCTTGTTTTGTTCTTGTGGACTCAATATCGTGTCTCCTCTTGTAAGTTTTATGTATCACGATTGTATAGCAGTTGACAACTGCAGTGGAAAATTATTTTAACTTCTTCCTATGTTGCCATAGTAGAGCCAAAAACGTCAATGTCTTTTAATCGGGTTTTATGCAACAGACCAATCCAAATAAGGATAATAAATGGTTTTCCAAAAACAAATCTAAAAACTGAGGTATGGATGTAAATTCAGCTCCCCTGACTCATTGGTAGTAGTTATTTCCCCGTAATTAAAGCTGCAAATCTTTTGGGGTACATCTCTAATAGCCTTGCTCATCTAAAGATTAAACATTTCCCCCATTTGCTAAATAGTTCAAGCTCAGTCAGAGTGGATGGAGAGAATATTCAAACAGTTTTCAGGTCTTACCATTTGCTCTCAATTAGATGCAGGTCTAAGCTTTCACAGGGCCTGTGTAGCACACAGATATGTTTCGATCCAAGTTAAGTCTCAAATCTTTTTTATCGAGGTTTGACTCAATCTCTTCATCCACTTGGTCAATCTTAACCGTTTCTCCTGAAGCAAGCATCTCCACACCATGACGCTGGTTTTGCACGTTTTGTTGTATTCAGGGTTAAGCTAAACCATAACTTTTCCATTTTCAGATGATGGATTCAACAGTGACGCTTGAGATGTTCAAAGCTTACAATATCGCTTCAAGACTTTGCCAAAATCTTCTTAATCGCATGTCTGGTGACACTGGAGAATTGTATTCACTAATTTAGGTGAATTTTGAGTACCAGAGATTATGAATACATCTGCCAGAGACTGTGGCTGTTTATATTTTCGACCAACAAACTTTAAAACTTAAAATGTGAGACTACACAACAAAGTACCGTTTACTAATTTAATCAAAAGTCGGGAGGACTTACAGGCTTAGTAGAATACAAAATCACCAAAAAAAGAAAAGTAAGAGGAGATAAACAGAGAAGAAACTGCTGGAGTGTGCTGTGCATTCCCACTTTTAATTATTATTTTTTGTATCTTCCTCTGAAGTAACCCACTGTAATATTTAGAGCTTTTGTCACACTGATGCTACAAAAAAGCAGCCCGATGACTTTGGAAGACGGAAGAAAGACGCGGCAGTTTCCCCCCACCACCACCTCGGGGCGACGAATCTAAAGTTGGGCCATCAATCTCCGGGCCCGGTGTGTCTGCGGGTCGCCATTTGGGGATTCGCCGTGAACGCAAGCTCTGATGAAACTTGATGCCAGGCAATTTTACTTTTCCACTTTGTATAATGAGGTAAAGTTGCGTGATTGTGTGATGCATTGCTTGTCAACTTAATTCCATACGATTGCGCACGTGTCCCAGCGAGAGCACTGGTCTGTGCCGCGTGCCGCACGTTTGAATGGCACCATGTGCTAAACCATGGATGAAAGTAATTACATCCCTGGAATGAACCAGTGTAAAAACTTGAGGATGCAATTATGCTTCCATTGAATAACTCATCCTTCCTGGCAAGAGCTAATTGCATTAAAATGGATTGTGTGTATCCTCTAGCATGAAGCATTAAGATTAACGCCAGGACAGTTAATAGTGTGTCATTTCCAAACAACTGCCCCCACACTCCCCACGCCCTTCTCTCCCACCCCAAGCCCCTGTCTCTAATATAAGATTAGAAGCGGGGAGGGAGAGGGAGCGCAGGAGGATAGAAAAACATATTCTGTCTCTCAGCATCTGCTCTCCCAGCTGGGAAAAGACCCGAGCTATTCATCAGGCTCCAAAACCGCTGTCTTCATGTATACAACTCACTCAAAGGTCACACTGTTAAAATACCAATCTGAAATTCTATGGCACTGTTGTTTTTTGTAGCGCCTTCCTTTTAAATAAAGCAAACCTTAAGGGCAAACTTATTTACATGCAACGCAGAAGGGTGTGGGCAGACATATGCATTTCTGCATTGTTTATCTATTTGCTTTTGCTTAGAGGCCTGCGGCCGTGAAGATTCTCTTGACTTTTTTCCAGTCATCAAAACCCAGTGCAGAAATGATTTGATCTGATTTCAGTATAATCTAGAAAAACAAAACCAGAACAATCTCAGAATCTGTAGAGTTTAAAATGCACACTGATGTGCACCACTGCTATTTCAAGCAGTTCACACCAAACTAATGCCGGCGCTAATGACATACCGGAGGCTGGGAACGCACCTGCTTATTTTTAATCATTCATGTACAGAGTTCACGTTTCCAGTAATATCTGTGCAGTGAAGTATGAGTGGGAAAGTGTTTCAGTGGTGTTATACTGGAGCATTTGAGCTGCCTGTTTGTATGTTTACTCTACAGGACAGGCTCGTTTCAGCAGTTTGTCTTTAACACACCCCACTTGGTGTTCAAACGCTGTTACACAAGTAACACTTTAAAAACTACTTTTTCATATGATGATTTATTCTGTTTATAGCAAGAAAAATGCTGGTGAAAAAGTGACTATAAGAATTTTTAAGATTTTAGCGTGCAAGGCCCCAACTTGTGATCTTTCTCTGATCGCTCGAGTGAAACTTTTTTTTCTTTTCCTTTTTTTTCATCCTCGATGACACTAAAATTTATCCCAGTCTTTCTAAAATAAAGTTTATGACTTCATAATTATAATTAAAAATGTTCCTTCAGTTTGCTGTACATTTTTATTTTTGTTGCCTCAGAGATCAGCGATCTCTGATCGCTTAGTGAACTATATGGAAGAGCTACTAGCTTTTGTTGACAATGACACTCAACAGTGTAGTTACATTTTTTAACAGGTTGCTGAAAATGAATACTAGCTAACTTCATGTCTTCTTTAGTCAGTAAAATCCTTTAGAAATAGATTTAAAGTATGTGATTTTCAATATTAGTGAGGCGTTTAAGGTCAAAACCACAGAGATGTTAAGAGATTTTTTTTATGTGTAAGTATTACATTTCGAGATATTGCTGTGGTCCATCCAGGAGGAAAAAGAATAGGCGAGTGCAAGACTATCAGAAGATAACATGAAGGTTTGATAAAGTCTCTCTGTTTTTGCTATTTTTAATTTTCAGTCTCCGTTACAAAACATGGCGGATATGGAAATATTTGGAAATCTCAGAGCAAAGGTGAAGATTTAAGTTCTAAATGGGATATGTATACAAATAATACTGAAACCCTGTTTAACAGTGGGTTGATGATTTTTTTTATTCTTTTACGTACATCAGAGTTTAACTTGAATTTAATTCTATTCATTCATACTTGACCCATCATGGTGTTTCTATGGCGGTGATGAACAGGTTTGCATCAAATCTTTTGTACATGTTCCTTTAGGCTTGCATCTGATCACAAGGCTACAACAGACGGTTTACATTGTTTTTCTTCACTTTAAACCAATCAGTACCTCTTCAGACTTTATGGTTTTAGGCGTTTCGTAACAAACAGGCCTATAATTAACATAAAACCCATTTCAATAGAGCTACTGGGCTTTTTTTTTGGTCTCTTTTTTTTTTTTTTTTAACAGCTTGCTTCATATCTGCATCTCGTTCCTATGAAACGCTTAAGTTGCATTTCTCGCGCACCAAATAGCGCGCGTGTTCTCTTGTAGCACTCCCAAATGGCTCAACACGCTGTGTCATGGCTCCCTGTCAGCTGCCCAGCGCTCCACCAGGCAGCTAATGCCTTGAAGAAATGGGCTCTCGAGCTCAACAAATAATCCCTGCAGCCTTCCTGTCCTCGCCTCTCCCTCCTCCGTTGCTGTCAGGACAAATTTAATGTGACACATATTCACAAGAACATGGTCGCTCGTAATTGTTCAGACCCGAGACGTGATAACGGTGGTTAGCCACTTGCGTGTAGCGGTGGCGCCACAAAACTTAGCGAGTCTGTACAAATTCTCTCTAATGGCTGCTGAGATGTGTTAAAAGAGAAACACAATTTCTCAGTTAAATGATGTGTAAAACAGATCCCGCTCAGGGGATGTCGCAGTGTCTCTCTCTCTTTTTTTTCCCCTCCTTGCTCTGAGAAAGGCCATCTTAGAAGTTGGCTCGTATTCCCTGAGCACTTTTACACCCATAAATACTGTATAAAAGTATAGAAAAATATATCATGTGTATTATTAGCTGCAAAGGCTTTCTGTGATGTCGTGAGCAGCTTCTAACAAACCCTGATAAATAAAAGAAATGTGATCACAAGCAAGTCTGACACAGAAGGTGTAGTAATTAAACCAGCTGTCTTGTTATTGACGGTTTCCGTGATTGTGGGAGTAAAACAACATTTCATTTTAATTTTACATTAAGTAAAATGTTTTTACATATTACGTGGAAGCCCATTAATTGATGCTCAGCAATGATCCAGTTAAGAATTGATCAGGTGATTCATTTCTGTAATTACTGAAGAAGAACTACACTGTCATACCACCGTCAAACAGAAATGTTGTGAGCAGATTTCACCATTTAGCAGTGCATTCAATCACATTGTCTGAAACTGATAGTTTGTGATGGAAAAAGTTGATGTAGTCAGAAAATAATCATATTACAAATCAGAAAATTGTCAAATCTTTGAAAAAGCTGCCATTTGGTTTCCGTTTCTTTTCAAGTGTCTTGAGCATTTATTGTATTTGTTGAGATCATTTCTTATGACAAAGTCCACCTGTAGTAGTATTAGCTATCCACAACACCCTCTTTACTTTATCAGACCTGTATTAACTTACTTAGCACAAGCTCACGCTAGCTAACATCTGGTTTAACTTAAGGATTGGCCATAAAGTTATTGAAGACATTTAATAATTCATAAATTACTTATTTACTATGAATTGTGCTATTCAAATTTTGTTTATTTAGGCATAATAAAGTTTGAGCTTTGTTTATCTAATGTTAGCATTTTTAATGTGAACTACAGTACATGCCTATGCAGCACTGCAAAGATAAATCAAGTAGCTATTGTAATTGAATAAATTCAAATAGCTGATTTTAAGCCAAACATTACAAAACTACTGGACGGAAAAGCACAAACTGTTTCAACCAACACAGTGAGGGGCGAGGGATAAACAATGTGTTATTCAAATCATTCGGTGTTATTCAGACAGGATGACCCCTGCTCTGTCACTGGCACAGTGGCCATTATTCAGATCAACCATTGTTGATTTTCGGACTTTTCACAATTCACTTATTACTGTTAAATACCAGATGTAATCCAGCACCTCCTTCTCTTTTTTTGTGCTCTTAGTTGCTTCTGGTCGCTACTGTGAGCCTGTAAAACCGAGTTGAGACATTTTCTGTTCTGTCAGCAGGAATCAGTCAACGGCGTCACGAGACGAGGCGGGACAGCACCACTACAGCAATGTATAATGAATATGTTTATAATATAACTGCATATGCTGATGTATTATTCATCAATTCTGTATTTACATTCAGACGGCGCTCCTCTGACTGTTTTGGTGCGACTGCTCCAGGCTAAAGCTGACTTCTGACTGCTCAAACTGCTGGGTTAAAGAAGTACCAGTCCAGCTACAGACCTCTGCCATCTCTACTTTGAAAAAAATATAATTTGGGAAGGACTGGGGATATTTTTTACATCTTGGATATTTTACAACCTATGTATGCCTGCATTTATTACAATTAACAAAACATGCCTATAGAGAACAGAAAAAAACAACTAATGCTAGAAGACTACAAAATGTTGTTAGTTAACAACCTAAAGCTAAATTCAATCTTGAACGTAAGGGTTGTGCATCCTGCATGAAGACTGACTTTGCTAGACCTCAGCCTGTAGTGTCCCACTTGAAAACGCAGCTAAACCCTGATGGTGGAACCTACTGACAGCAATGATTCCTTTAGTAATAATATCTCAGCTGGATGATAATTACCTTTTCCACATTAAAACCACAAACTCTAGCATGCAACAACATCCAAAAAATTAGGATGTTGTGAAAAAGTTCAATATTTATACCAACTCATTTAAAAAAAGAGAAACTAATGTTACGTAAATCAATAAAAATAGAGTGAAATACTTCAAGCGTCTATTTCTTGCAATTTTATTGATTACAGGTGAATAATGAAAATGGCAGATTTACAAGAAATAGGTTCACTCCTTGACTGAGTATGAAGTTAGCACATAGAGAGACAAGTATTTCTATAATGGAGGACCATTTTCTGACACACTTAAATTTGGGTTTTTATCACCTGTGAGTAAAATTATTAAAATTACAAAATGAAGACATTAAATATTTCACTCTTGTGTAAACAATCTGAGTGGTTATTATTATTATTTTGTATTTTTTTCCCTCCCTCTTCATTATTCTGTTGTTCATTATTCACTTTGGTGCAGTTTTAAACCTGTTTTTAAAAGTGACATATAAATAAATTTGAAGTTTTACTTTAAGAATCAACGGAGAAAATATCTATTTCTTCACAATATTCAAGCCTTTTTTTTTTTTTTTTTAGATGTACCTGTGTTGTTTTCTGGGATTGTTGAACAATAACTTGAACTTAAAACGTCCAACATCACTATAAACCTCCATATGAGTACTTATTTCAAAATTGACGCAGAGAAAATAACACACAGTGAGAGGAAATAGTACTCCCTCAGCAAATTACATGAACAGCTGACACCTTGAAAAGGAGAGAAGCAGGAAAATTGAAGTTTAGTTTTTTTTTTTCCCTCTGCGTTGATTTAAACAATCTGACAGCAATCGCGCCCAAGCAGACCCTTCGAAACAAGCGCTGTAAGCTTTGGGCAAGCATAGAGACTGATGTAACGATTTCAGGAGAAGATGCTTGCAGCCCACAACATGCCACTTTCATGTAGCTGAGGAGCAAAGGCGCGTGCGCAAGTCTGTGTGTGAATGCGCCTCTGTGGGCGAGAAGCGGCCAAACTTTGAAGCGATAAAGAAGATCCTGTACCGAGTGCAGGGAGATCGCGTGGTCTCGGTATCGATTTGACTCCCGGGTTTTCCCGCTGCTATTTATTGGCCCTTGACTTCACTTTTGTGCTCAAGAGACTCCTGCAGAGTCCTGACTGCCAGCTTGACAGACTGAGATTCCTGAACTCGCAGCAGGACGTCGTCCCACCCAATAAACCCCCGCAGGAGCACACACCCGCTCTGGAAAAGTGTTAAAAACGTATGTGTGTGGACATGGAGTCCAGCGGCTGCCTTCCTGACTGGGAACATTTTTGTGTGTGTGGGTGTGCATGAATATGCGTGTGTGTGTGCTTGTGCTGAACTCACATTGACCGATGTGGTGTGATGGGGGCTAAATCTAAAAAGCTGCAGGGGGAGTAAGAGCGAATTAATCGAAGAGAGCTAGCAGACTGATCCCTCTGTAGTCGCAGACAGTAACAGACAGCCTTTGAGCTCAGCCTCTTCAATAAATGTGCCTGAGAATATGCCAGTGTTTAGAATATAACATAATTTTTGCCGGCATCCCTGGAATTTCACTGCTCCATACCGTTAATAAATAATTTAAACCCGTCAACACGAATCCATTAAAGCTGTGTGATAACCCAAAGTAAAAGTAAAAGTCTGAAGAGATCTCTTAAACAAGCCGAGACAGAACCCTCCTGTCTTAAGGCAAAAAAAAAACAAAACAACTGTTTTCTTGTATTTTTCTTTCCACCTCTGAAAACAGGAAAGTAAATTCCTTCTGTTCTCCTCTCCCACACGCTGCCTTTTAGAGAAGGAAACCCATTAGGCGTGGGACAAATAGCTGATGGGACAGGAAGGACTCAATAATTCAGCAGCCATTGTTTCCTCTGATGTGCACCACGCTCTCAATTGACCTCTGCTCCTCTGTTGTTTTCTCCTCTACCGTCTTGATGGATCCTCCTTCAAGTGCGAGACAACATAGGAGGACTCCAAAGACCTTAGGAATCTAAATAAAAGCGTGGCTGCAGGCGGCGACTGCACCGACTGCATTATGTATAAACGCGCATGCGTGCACGTGTGTCAGCCAAAATGAAGCAAACGCAGGGAAGAGGAGCACAAAAAAAAAAGAAAAAGGAAATCGCAGTGGACTTTCCACATAAATCTACTTCTATCTGTTTATTAAGGACGAGCGAGCCTCTGCCTCACGGCTTAACTGTCACTCACTGATGAATTAATTACTTGAGCACCGCTAGTCTCCCCACTATAGCTACAGGGCTATCTGCGCCATGCAATGAACTTGCTTCCACACAGTGACTGGCAAAAATAGTCTAACTGCTTGATATTTTTTCCCCCCATTTTGTCACTTTACAACCTTAAAAGTTAGGATTTTATGTGACAAACCGACCAAAGTAGGGTATAGCTGTGAGTAAAACTGAAAAACTTTTCTCTGATGCTCTTAACTACTAATCTGGAGAGCTAACTGTCTCCAGAAGTCACCCAAAATCACTTAATAATTGAATCTCATCTGTTGTGTAAAACCGCCCCACAGGTTTTTGGTGGCAAACAAACAACGTTAATATCAGACAGGAAGGGGGTAAAAGTGTGAAGAGGTTTAAAGCAGGGTTAGGGTACAAAACTACACCTCAGGATCTGTATGGCTTTCTGGGCATTGGCCTAAATCCAGTGAAGACACTGTAGCAAGACTGAGATTTGATGATCACTTATCATTTTTAATCCAGTAGGTCTGAGCTTACGCTATTTTGCCAAGAAATGGCAGAGATCTCAGTCTCTAAGTGTTCAAATCTGCTGTGACATATTCAAAAAACTTTTAACTCTAATTGCAGAAAAAGGTCTGATCTGTTCAGTTCAGTTCAATTCAGTTTGCTTACACACTGCCAAGTCTCAACAATAAACAGGATTCAATTTATATACAGAAATATTTAATACAGAGATATTCAAGAAGCTTCGACTCAAAGAGGCGAACCACAAAAGTACTCCATGCTTTTCAGATTTTCAACTATCAGGGTGAAGGAAAACAACACATGGGTCTCTAATGTATTTTTGTTTTCTTTTTTTTTCTTTTTTTAGAATTTTGTTTATGTGACGAAATCCTCACAGCTCTAGAACTGTGATGAAAAAGTCATAAACAGGTGTTTTCCCTTTTTTTCCCCAACTGGACTTTTTATGTCTTTTGTTCAACAGTATCTTTCTGTTTACTGCCCTTTCATTAAGCCAGCATTTATGAAGTGCAGGACACACTGGTCCACAGCGGTACTTCACTGGTGAAAAGTGCTAATAATATACCCCATCTGGCACTGAAAACGTCTTCTGAAGCTGTGGAGTTTGTAGGTGTTGATGATTTCTGCAGTTTAACAGAGACACGGGCATGCGCAGAGATGCGAGTGTGCATTTAGGTATTGCGTTCGCATTCACAAGAAAGATGACCGTTAATTTGCAAGACAAAACGGCTCACCTCATGCCCTTTAAAGCGACTGCGATGAGCAGAGGCATTCAGATACAACTTCTATTTTCACACTGTTATCCAACAGCCATAATTGCCTGCTGACAACTACGACCAAATTAGGGGCTGCCGCGCAAGAATCAGCTCTAATTACTGTTTGGATGATTCGTTCTTGTAACATTTGGCCCTGGGAAACGAGGGGAAGTGCTTACCCCCGACATGGAAATTGGGAAACTGAAGGATGCCTCTATAGCCTGGTGTTTTGTCTATAATTTCCTTTGTGAGCATGAAGAAAACTAGTTTTTTGTGCTGCTTAAGATAAGAACTGAGGGTTAAGCTGAGATTCCATTAAAGAGTATTAAAGGAGAGATGAAGGAAGAAAACAATGTTAACCTCTGAAGTTCTCCACTTGTCCTTCAAGTTGTGTTATTCATTCAGCTTGTGATAGCGAAATCTTATCAGCCAACTGGGTGTGATTCAGCATGGGGCAGCTGTAATTATTGTGTTGAGTAATTATCTTTTTTTCTCCAGCAGGACTAGATTAATCCATCATATTGATGCCCCGCAAAGATTCCGATGGGAGAGCACACGTTGGAGGAATACTAGCAGGGCTCAAAAAATTTGAATATTGCGGAAAAGTGCAATATTTCTTGCCAGTCAGAAAGTGAAATACTCATTTTGTAAAGTAAGCACAGAGTAAAACATTTGAGGCTTTTTAAATTTTTTGGATGCTTATAGATTTTGGGTTACGGGTAAAGAAAACCCAAGATTCAGCATCAAAAACGGATGTTTTAAGCAAAAACGTCAGGCTTCTGAAAAGTATGTACATATCGATCCACTCTTTACTTAGTTGGGTCTCCTTCTGCATAACTTACTGCACCAATGTACCATAGAGTGGAGACGATGAACCAGCGGCACTGCGTAGGTCTTATGGAAGCTCAGGTTGCTTTGATCGTGACCTTCAGGTCATCACCCCTGTTGGGTCTGGTGACTCTCATCTTCCTCTAGGCAACAGATCATAAATTCTCTATGGGGCTCAGGTCAGGAGAGTTCCCTGGCCAATCAAGAACAAGATCACCATGGCCATTGAACCAGCTTTTGGTAAATTTGTCAGTACCATTTCCTGATGGAAAATAAACCAGCATCTTCATACAGCTTGTCAGCAAATGGAAGTGCTCTAGGGTTTCTTAGTAGATGATTGTTGGTTGAGTGGCTTGTCACTGGGAATGTGACATTTGTAGCCCATGTCTAGTTTTGGTCTGTGGCTTTTCTGGAATGGATTTTGCTCGACAATCCTCTCAAGGCTGCGGTACTCCATGTTGCTGGTTCACCTTTTCCTACCACACTTCTTCCTTCCAGTCAAAGTTTCTCAATATGCTTGGATAAAGGACTTTGTGAAAAACCATTAAATTACCTTTTCAGGCTTACCCTTCTTGTGAAGGTCGTCAATGACTGTCTTCTGGACCTCTGTCCCCATGATTGTGTAGCCTACTGACGCAGAGTGAGAGTCCGTTTTAAGAGCTCCGAAAACCTTTGCAGGTGTTTTGACTTAATTAGCTGATTAGGATGTGACAACATGGGTTTCCAGTAAACCTTTTCCACAGTATTCCAATTTTATGAGACACTGAATTTTGGGTTTGCATTATTTGCAAGCCGTTATCATCAAAGTTACAAGGAACAACGGTTAAGAACGTAACATTCTGACGATTCCAGATATATGAGTTTCACTTTTTGAGATGACTGGCAAAAAATCTTGCACTTTTATGTAATATTCTATTTTATTTTTTTGATTGACTAGTATTTACTCTCAAACAGTTCCTGAATCTTTGAATCTGAGCTGCTGCTTGGGTCTCGTTTTTTGTCCTCACAGTTTCTCCTCCTTAGCAGCAGTCTGAACCTCTTTCTCCCTTTGTTTCTTTTTTACAGTTTCGCGTGAGGCTCATTTGATTTCGGGGATTATGTAACGTCTCAATAAAGTTAGAATATCACAGGGGTGGATAAAAGTGTGCTCACAAGCTGAAAGTTAAAATCACTGAAGTTAAGAGCTCTACGCTCTGGAAGATAACACAGAGACATGTCTCAGCTCCTGTCTAGCCATGGCCAATTGGATTATGTGAAGCAATGATAAACTAGAAACGTGAAAGTCTCTGTGTAGCACCAACATGTGTTAGGCAGATTAAAAGCCTCGTTCACCTCGCAGAATCGCAACAAGGCCAAAAAAACAAAAACAAAAAAGAAGCTAAACGGGGAAGAGGAAAATCCTTTTAAGCGCTGACTGTTCCTTTTGTGGCAATAAGCCTTCATACCGCCACTTGGCTCACAATGCATAATGTAAAACTAGCTGGCTATGCTATCATGGAAAGGTGATGCATGATAAATGGAAATGCTGCCGTGCTCTCAAAAGGCTGCAGGAAGGGGAGGAGAGGAAGTCGCTAAGCCCTGCAGACAGCATTTTAACTTCCTCATCGCTGCACCGTTAAAGATTTTTCCTTCCTTCCTTTCCTGCGGGAACCATCAGCAGGACAGTGTCAAATTCTCTATAAGTGTTTTCTCAACTCGAAGAGGCGCACATGAATACAAACCTATTACGACTGAGTGAGAAGAGAACAAATCTAATGGCACAATTGCAGACAGTGCCGAATGCTTCATCAAACACGCTGAATGTCTGAGCTGAAAGAAGCTGAATGAGCTCTGATGAACTATCAAACCAGAACCCCAAAGCAGCGGAGAAAGAGGTACATCAATGCAAGCGATTACCAGCAGCTGAAAAACGCCAGCAGTCACGCAATGAACTTTTTCTAAAATGTGTTAATGACTCAACCGCAAACGTCGGTGCACCTTATTAAGATGTCGTGTGACAGGCCAACAAAAAAGCAGCAGATAATTGTGAGTTAGAAGGAAAAGATTAGCAAGGTTTACTCATTTTTAGGGCTGCAACTACTATCAATTAATGTATTGATTATCCTGACGATTATTTGATTAATCAGAGTAATCAGATTAAAAAATTGGCACATTGTATAGATTTTTCATTTAACAACTTAAACTTATGCAATATTAGAATACATTAAAAGATTAAAATAAACAATTAATTAAATTCCTTTTTTAGCCCCTTAACTGTGAGCCCACTCAAAACATTTCAATGTTGGTGAATTAAAGGGTCTAAAATGAGTAAATGAACATTAAGGAAAGAAATTTTATTACATTGTGAATTTGAGCCAGGAGGAGCTAAAACTATGGCACTTGAGGGGTTTTGGCTAAAACATATTTCCACACAAAGATGTTTTCATCTTAAAAGCAAAATTTGTATCAATATAATTTGTTTCATTACTGCCCTAAATATGTTGTTGTCGTTGTTGTGTTTTCAGCAAACTGGCTTTTTTTTTAGTCTGTATGCTCCAGTTAATTAATAAAATACTAAATTCGCTTAGTCAAAATTTTGTATTTGATTAGTCAAATACTAAATTCGATTAGTCTAATTCATCACAACGAATCCAATTAATTGTTTCAGCCCTATTAATTTTTAGTAACCAAAAAAGTCTAATACGTGTGACATGCTTTTGTACGGCACAAAATCAGAATTTGATACCCTCTTAATTTGAGAGGGTATCAAATTAAGAATTTTATTTATTCTAAATAAAATAAAACTTTTATATAGAAAGTTTTATTTATTTTTCTAAATAAAACTCAAGGCACTGACTGTAACTGACTGGAGAAGGTCTCAAATTAGTGAGTCATTAAAATATAAAAACATTTGTTAGGGAGAATTAGTGAACAAACAACATCATGAAAAACTGAATAACACAAGACAGGTCAATTGTAAAGTTATAGAGAAACTTTAAGTTAGGGTTAGGTTGTAAAACAATATTCCAAACTTTTAAGATCTTCCGAGTTCAATCCATCATCTGCAAATGTAAAGAGCGCAGCACAATTCAAAACCTACCAAGACATAGATGTCGACCTAAGTTGACAAACCGGGCAAGGAGACCATTAATCAGAGAAGCAGCCGTGGGTCTATGACAACTTTGAAGGACTGGCAGAGACTCACTGTTCAGGTGGGAGAATCTGCTGACAGAATGACTATTACTGTACTTACGACATTACACAATTCTACCTTTTACGGAGAATCGCCAAGAAGAATAAAACATTTATGAAAGAAAGTCATTAGTAGAGCTGTTTGCATGAAGAAGTTGCTCTAGTTCTATGAGACCAAAGTTGAACTTTACCTGCCATTCATACTGGCAGACTGGTACGAACGGAGAGAAACGGCATTTCCTGACAAAAAATCTGTTGGAGACTGCAAAAGGTTTGATTCTAGGGTGGAGTTCCAGCTTTCAGAAGGACAACAATCGTATCCGTACAGCCAGAACCGCAATGGGACGGTTTAGATCAAAGCATGTTCGTGTGATAGAAGGACCCAGCCACAGAGCAGATCTAAACCCAGCAGAAAATGTGGCAAAACAAGAAAATTGCTGTTAACTGATGCTTTTCATCCACTCTGAGTGAGCTTGAGTTACGTTGAAAAGAAGAATAGGGACAAAAATATCTCTAAATAAGCAAAGCTGGCAGAAGCATAACCCAAAAAACCTGCTACCTCACTGCAGCAAATGGTGGGTTTACAAAGTATTGACTCGGAGGGACTGAATTCAAATATTGAAAGCCGTGTAGCATTTTCATTTCAATTGACAATTTTGCATAGTGTGTGTTGGTTTATTATGTAAGCAAATAAAACACATTTCAGTGTGAGATTGCAGCAGGACAGAATGTGAAGGGATTCAGGGTTAATAACAGTACTGCGACGCACTCTAGCATGATTTTTCAAAGCCGCTTTATATAACAGTATATCAACATCGAGCCAAGATAATAAAGAAAGAAATAGATGTAGCTGCGACCTTAGACACACACCTACAGCATCTCATCCCCCACAGACACCCTGGCTGTGTAGGTTTCCACCACCACATCCTATTTTGTTCTATACTGTAATTGGAAAACCGGCAAACGCATACTGGGAAGCATGACCGTGCAGGTCACAAGAAGGCATCAGGAAATGAGTTGTTTTTTTTTTCCTTCCCCTTCCATCTTTTTGGTAGCGGGACTACACCACAAATAGGAGCAAAGGGGGACACTACTTCTTCTTCCCACTCAGCCCTCCGGAGTCTTCCCACGTCTGTCCCGAACTGTCGTCTCGTGGGCACGCTAAAGTTTAACGCTGATGAAAGTGGACTGACATCATGAGAAATTAATGTTACACGTACAGAGTGCTACTGTGGCGTGGCGGGGAGGAATTTAGATCTTTAACTTTTCCTTTGGGGATCTGGATGCTTGGATGACGGCTGTGTGTTTGCGTGTGCGTGGGAGGGCTGTAATGCGAATCGGTGTGTGCGAAGGTGAGCGTCTCAGGAATGTCTAAAAAGTTCGACTTTGTTCTCAAAACACAACGTGCTGCGATGTGACGATGCCACACGATGGCTATGTGTGTGTTTGTTCTGAAAATGTATGGATTCATTAGTAGAGGAATCCTGGCCAAATCTACGCCTATAATCTCTGTAGATTAATTAGTGCAGAGACATCTCCACCTACTTACTTTGTTCTCGTTATATGCCAGATCTTTAATTAGCCAAGATGCTTTCTGCTCTGTTTTATTTATACTGTCAAACGTTTTTTTGTTTCTCTCTTCACTCCACGCAGAGTCAGCCAGCCCAGAACACAAACAGTTAAAACTACCTGCTAAACATGAGCCCGAAGCCCTAATTCGTCAGGCCGGACCTCATTTCACAGAGGAATACTGCAAGTTTTTCCTGTTGAGTAGCTACAGCGCCGGACTTAATTGGTGCTGCAGCTGAACTGCCCACCGTCAGCATTCAGCAGAGGAGATCTGAGGCTTGACTTCTTTGTTCTGCTCGCTAATTAGTGTGTATACAGAGCCCAGACTGGGACACAAGTTTTGTGAAAATCATTATCATTAGGAGCAGAAGTCTCACAATAGATGATTATTTTACACAGCGCTCCACTCTGCACAACCCTGACGTCTTATTTTCTCTGACAGGTACAGGATCAATATGTACATGCACCCAGCTTCAGAGAGATGTTAACATGCACAATTCATGTGCATGAATTTCATTGGAATAATGGATTTGAACTGGGTTTTTCTTTTCTTTTTTGGAATAATTATGCAACCTGCAGCTGCAATGGCTTTAACATACAGGGAAAGTTATAATTCATTTTGGATTTACCTCATAGCCCACTTCAGTTGCACAATAAATCAATAACAATATGTGTTTATGATGTTTTTTTTTTATGTTTTCAAAATGTAAAGCATTTTGAACTGCTCAAATGTTCCATACAAATAAACTTGATTGATATGTATCTCAGCAGATATGTGATCGATATCAATAGATAATACATCTGATAGACTTTATAATAATTTCACTGAACTCTGATCCATGACTGCACAGCATTCTGGGGGAAGTAGGCAGAGGAAAAGCTAAAGGGGCGTTCACACCAAACGCTTTTCCCGCATATGGTTTACATTCAAACTCTATGTTGGAGGCGCATCACGGACACATTGCGATGCATTTGGAGAGTTTTGAGCATCTGACGAATCAGACGCGTCCAACGCATCCGACAAATAGGCCAATTTTGACGTGTCTGACACACCCTCGATGCCCCGCCACATAGACTTTGAATGTTAACCAGACGCACAAAACGCTTTTGGTGTGAACACACCATCGTTTGCATTCAAAGTGCACACACGTCGAACTTGAAGCGTCTGACATGTTTTTGTCACACGCAATGCATCATCAGCAAGGTTGGTGGCATTTACTAACTCGCTTGCTCTTTGGTTACCTAGCAACAACCTGTTGAGTATTTGCCCAGCGGCAGTTTCAGGTTTTGCCTCCAGGCCCCATATAATAGCAAAATAAACAACAATGGCATAGAGTAAACCAGGAGGAGTTATGTCACTGGTTTGACATTTTTTAAGATATTTCAAACAAAAAACTAATCAATAATTAGCAATATCGACCGATATGAAACAAACAAACAAAAAAAAAACCTTTTCTTGGGAGACTTTAAAATGGCCGTGTAATGATTCAGACCCAAAACCTAGTCCTTACCACAGGAAAGGCTAAAGAGATTTTGTTGACAATAAGAATGTGAGAGATAATCTGCAGGCTCTTAGGTCGGTCTCTGAGAAGAAGACAGGTTGATGAGTGGCTGGCCGAGTAAAACAGAAGTATCAGGAAATGTTGAAGTACACAACAGAGGTGTTTTCCAAGGCAATCCTCCTTGGAGATTTGGATTTCAATAAACTTTAATCCTCAGTGATGTAACAATACAGAATTGGATAGTGACCGTTACTGGGGATTGTTTCACCTGCGGGATCATGTGCGCTGTACGCTGGCAACCAGTGCTGATGACATCCAGAAATTCAAATATTCAGGTAATAGGGTAAATTGGATTACATTCACTAATCCAAATATCAGAACATACCATGGGAAAGCCAGGAGTTTTGATGTCTATTCTCAATATTCAGAAGTCAGGAGATTTGTCCAGGGCAGCAATAGGACAGGCAAGAACAGATGCAGAATTTAATTTCCTTTTGGGATCAATAAACAATTTTTGAATTTGAATCTACAAGTCTAGTTACATAAATCAAGGTTCACAGCTAGATTTTTTTTTTTGACAGTTGATTGTTATAGAGATAAGAAGAACTACCTTTAATTCGTCAACACATAAAAGGCACATTTCAAGACTGTTTTGGGAATATCTAAAAAAAATTACTAATATTACTTTTCCAAATCCAAATCCTGACTTCAATCTAATAAAAATATTCAGACTATCCCTAAAAGCCAACCAATTTAGATTAACTCTGGCAAAAAGAGTGGTAAGATATTCAGACAGAACTAAGCCAGGAGCTTTAAAAAGTGTGTGGTTATGTGCAACTTACTAAGTGGTTGCACATAACCACTTAGGTTATGTACATACAGTACCTACTGTACTGTACATACAGTACAGTACCTACTGTACTGTATGTACTATGCAGTACAGCTGTATGTTGTTGAAGCATTCAACTTTGGCAAAGGAATGATTCATATGAATCCTCAAATACCCAGCAGTAACAGAAGGTTCAAGCCCAGGATGAGCGCATGCAAACCTCTGACTGGAATCGTTTGTCTAACTCGACACTTGTACTTGTGACAGTGCAATGACAATAAAGTTGAATTCTATTCTATTCTATTCTATTCCTTCTGCCTTTTGAAATAATGTATTAAATGTGATAGTGACCCTGTTTGTTTTTGTCTCATTAATTCCTGGCCTGTTTTCTTGAGTGGCATCCAGGGAGACAAGAGGATACCGACTGCTATCTCCTCGACTCACCGTGTCGCTGTCCTTGTAGAACTTTCTAATCTGTTGGGTTTTATAATGCTATCTACAGCGGGGTGTGGCAGCTGGTGCTGGTGGTGGTAGTGGGTGCAGAGAGGGAGGGGTGGTGTTGGGAAGAAAGCTGGCGGGGCAATTTATCATTCTGTTTCTCCCTTGTCAAGTCAAAACCCGAGCCTGTTCTCCTCTGCGCCAAAAGAGCAATGATAACAATAGGCAAACAGTGGAGCCATTTCTAACATCTGTATTTCACACACAATCCCCCCGCTGACTCGGGGTTTGAAAACTCCCCCTACAGCCTCTGACACAGCGAGCTGCCTGCCTCCCCGCTTTGGCAACCGGAGCACACAAACACACAGAGAAGCACTCCGCAGGAGCCCGCACACACTCCGGCTGAGGTACAGATAAACAGTTGAATAGATAAGGAGCCAGAGAGATGAAATGCAGAAACAATCTGACTTGACATTCCCAGTGTGCACATGCACTCCTACTCCTCCCACTGTCTTCCACATCTACAATAAGAGCATCATTGCTGTTGTTGCCTTTGTCAGGCAGCCGCACGGCGGATAGATGCTCTGAGAAGTTGGATAAAGGCTCAGAGATAATTAAGAGTGAGAGTTAAGGAGAGGAAAGAGCTGATCTCCCTCCTGATATACATACAATTATTAATGTAGTGGGATGCCAGGAAACCCATGACAGGGCGAACACATGTTCACGCGCGCATCTTTCACTGCGAATTACACGTCAGACAAGGAAACCCGAAGCCGCGGAGGCAAGAAAAATACAACACAGATTGAGTTTAAGGGTAATTTTTGCTCACCACTGCAGCATCTCCTCTGGGCATCATTTTGTCATTCACCTCACAAAATATGCCGGGAGACATGCTTTTCCTTTTTTTTTTTCCTTCCTACTTGAGCACACAATAGTTTCTTGTGCAGAAATTTGCTGCACAGAGAGTCTGGATGTTTGTAGCAGCTTACCAATGTCAAAAAATGTACTGGAGGGTGGAGGGGGGATTTCACTAAAGGTTCTGATCCAACATTTTTCTTCTGAGACTGTGGTATTTGTGTAGAAGAGGGGGAAAAAAAGAGAGCTCTCTGCAGTAGAAAATGGCATAGGAGTCAAAGATGTGAGTCTGATTAAACGTTTGCTTTTGGTAAAGAATTTACTGATACCTTTAAATATGTTATAGAGTCAAAATTTTCAGAAAATGTCTCTGAAAGAGGGGGAAAAAATATAAAATCCTTTGCCTTTCTGATACCTTGTTACTTTCTGAGCTGTATTTGCACTAATTTTGGTGACCTGCTTTACAAGGTTGAACTTCACATCCCGGCCTGACACACAGGGCCGGCCTAAACCTAACTTGAGACCTAAACAGAATTTGATTTGGATGGATCTCACAAATATTACCACAAATATTGTTTGTTTGTACATCGTTTCTATAAAACATGTTTTAGATTGAACTACTGGATCAACAAGTACAGTCCCTACATAGACTACTTAAATATTATATCAGTCAATTTAATTTTTTTATCTATTAAACTGCAAATAGTAGAAAGTGTTTTAGACCTATGAGGTTGTATATAAATTGTGGGGACAAAGTATTTTTTTGTTTCTTTTTACACATTTGATCTGACAATCTTAGTGGTGTTTGGCATATAATGTTTTAAGACTCAGGAGATTTAAAATAATTAATTAATTAATAAACAGCTTAAATTATATATATATACAGTACAGACCAAAAGTTTGGACACACCTTTTAATTCAATGGGTTTTCTTTATTTTCATGACTATTTATAAGGCAAGAAATCCCACTTATTAACCTGACAGGACACCTATGAAGTGAAAACCATTTCAGGTGACTACCTCTTGAAGCTCATCAAGAAAATGCAGAGTGTGTGCAAAGCAGTAATCACAGCAAAAGGTTGCTACTTTGAAGAAACTAGAATATAAGGGCTATTTTCAGTTGTTTTACACTTTGTTGTTTAGTGCATATTTCCACATGTGTTATTCATAGTTTTGATGCCTTCAGTGTGAATCTACAATGTCAATAGTCATGAAAATAAAGGAAACTCATTGAATTAAAAGGTGTGTCCAAACTTTTGGTCTGTACTGTATATATATATATATATATATATATATATATATATATATATATATGAAGCTTTTCAGAGCTTTTCTACTTCATTCTTGAAAAATATAAATACAAACAACAATGGAATATGCTCTGAGATATGTACTGAAGAGCTAGAGTCTCTCTGTTGACGTAGGAGCCGAAAGCAGCAGATAAGTTTACTTCTGTATTGTGCTGGCTTTGCTTATTTCAAATACACTACAAAAATGTCTGCCATCTTATTTAAAACTTTAATGAAAGAAACTAAGTCATAAAACTCAAATAAACTCCAACGTGCTGAATAGAGTGTGTCCAATATGGTCCTTTGTGGGATAAAGTTGCCGTTTTAAAATATTTTTGGGAACTAAAAATATTTCATATGGAACTAAAGTTCCATGCAGAAAAGCATATACTGTATGTTACGTACAAAAAACTGAGGCCTTGCCTAAGATCTCAACTTTTAACAGCACAGTATAAGCACAGAACTAAGATAGCAAAACTATTGGGTAATTTAAAAATGTAACATCTTCATTTTGTGGTTTTCTCTTACTATTCCACATTGTACAAACAGCAAAGAAAACAACACATTTTTCGTAGTCGCTTCAGTCAGAAGCTGTTTTCATAACATTCTTCCTATGCTGATGATTACTAACAAACTTAGCATGTAAACACAACCTGGGGCAGCTTGCAGAATTGTATTTTTCAGTCTGATGTGAATTTATGATGAAGAATGAATATTCATATTTATTGCTAAAGCACATTATTTGCACATCTATGCATTTGAAGATCTTCTACCTATGAAGACTTAAGAGCAGTAGGCTATATAATAACTGTATCAGTTGGATCATTTCATATTTTCTTCAGTTTCCACTCAGAGTTTTTCAGCCAGATGCATTATTACCATTTTAATTCAGATTCAAGCTGTTTTTACTTTGACTTTTCACATACCACTGCACGGTTCAGTTTATAAATATTCATTCTCAAATTAAAAAACAACTTCCCAACTTCTTTTAGCGCCGTCTTTTCCACTCTCGCTGCATTCCAGTTTCCACTACAATGCATGGAGTCAAACAAAGATGCAGAACCCTCCACTTTGCTTTGTGAAGTTGTCCCTTCAAGTGTGGCAAACAGATGAACAACGCAAATGGTACAAGTTTCTGCCAACTCGCGTGATGAGAAAATGATATGCTGGCAGCGGCCTTGGTGTTGATGAAAAGAAATATGGAAAAAGGCTTCTATATTTAGAGCCCTTATGAGCCTTCGTATGGGGGGGGTGTCTCTGGCTCAAATCTATGCTGCTTTCTGAGCGCACCGGGATGAAACGCCGTGTGAGCTCATTTTTAAGCACCGCAGCCTGACAGGAACAGTAATCCATATCTTCTAGGTTTGTTGTCCTCATGTGACACTTGAATAAAATTGCTGAAATGGATGACCAAAAGTGTGTTGTTGTATTGTGGAAAAAACAAACTTCCACAAGACTGCAAAACTGCTGAAACAGTGAGTGCCTTTAAGTCTAGACTAAAAACCCACCTGTTTGGAGTCGCCTTTGAAGCACAATCTATTAAGAATTTAACGATGGCACTTGACTAAATGTAATGTTTCAATTGTTGATTCTATGACATTGTGTTTTTGTGTTTTTATGATGAAAAACACTTTGAAATGCCTTGTTTCTGAAATGTGCTATACAAATAAAATTTGATTGATTGATTGATTTCCATGTGGAACTTCAAAGTTAGTCAACGAATGCAGTGCTGTATTTAGACCCACTTATGTAACTGATCTTAGCAAAGCTGATAAGATTAACTAATCACAAGCATCAGAACAGTTTCCAAAAAAATTGGTATGAATTGTTTACTAGAAAATAGAGGTGTATTTTTTACGCCGCCAATGTGCTTGACATGGCTGCTAGTGCCAAATGTGCTAGTTTGAGTATTTTAGAGACTGCAGTTGTGCTGGGATTTTCACACACAACCAACAAATTTTTCATAGAGAGAAAAATTTTAAAAGAGCTGGGATTTAAGGCTGGACTCTGCATAGACACGCTGATGTAATGACTTTCGAGACGGTAGGGTCAAATTTTCATGCTAAGAACATAACAGCATGGATCCATCCTGTCTTGTATTGTGGTGTAATGATGATGTAGTTTATCACCGTAAGTCCCATAGAATCAACTCAGAATCATTTAAAACTAGTGCAATTTCCTTTTGGAATATTATTCTGATATTACATTGATGCTTGCTCATGTAAATTAAAAAAAAATCCTGAATACATAATGGAGGATGATTTAATATCGACTTGGTGGAGTGAATTTAGATTTATAGTTAGTCATTGTTTGTTGTATTTATCCTTCAGTTTAAGTTATGATGCGTTTTATCCAATACAGCATCAAGACTAAGTATTACTATCGCAACCAGTAAAAAATAATACTACTCTGCAGGTGTGGATGTTTGCTGCATGGGTGTTTTTAGACAGATTACAGTGAAAAGTCTGTGAGAGTCTCCACCTCTGATTAACCCAGTGGGGGTGAGGGCTGCATGGGGATGGGGCTGAAGAGGCCTTGGAAAGGAAAACAACAGTACAGACACATAAGGGCTGAATTGGAGCGAGGGCGGAAACTTTAATGAGTCGGTGCAAATTGTGTGTGCAAAGCTGTATCTGAGAAAAATCATTTCCTGTGTTTCAATCAATAGCAAATTGTATGCTGCGAACCAAAGACGTACAGAACGGATCTAAAAAAGGACATAAAGGTGAAGGCAAAACATTTCCTGGGTGCAGCTCATTTTTCTTAACCTGGCAGAATGAATAAAGCAAAAGAAAAAAAAATGGTAATTTTCTAAATATTCTAAGTAAGAATTGCATACAGTGGTGAGGTTAGCTCTTCGGTCATGCTTTTGTTCTACTACAGCGCTCTCGCAGAGGCAGAGGCAGAGGATGATGGGGTTACCGAGACTATAAATATTTTCTGTTTCTCTTGCTGTGTAAAAGTATCATTGGAAAACTTGGCTCTTTTTTTTTTCCATTAGAGCGTGACAGCTTCTCTCTGAAGTATGAAAACATTGCAACATATTCCTTAAGCCCTCTGATCCCCAGCTTCACAGCGGTTCTAGGAAAATCCAAGGCAACAAGGGGAACAACATACAGTAAAGACATTTAGCTTGTTCTTCTTTTATTAATCAGTTCTTATCTGGATTATTCAACAGCATGTTTGTATGACAGAAATCATAACCATTACAACTGTTTGCTCAACAAAAGTTGACAAAAAACAACTTATAACTTTGGAGAAACTTCGAAATTGTATCTCCCCTCTTTCATGTCCAAAAAGATTGTGATTTCATCCCTTCATGCTTCCATTCTTTACTGCTAAGCAAACCATTTTGATTTGAACCCAAAGCTGCACAGCTTATCGGAGTACATTTGCAGCAGAGCATAGGACTGCTTAGATGCAATATTTGGTAGAATACAGTGTACTGTGCATTCAAAGTGTGTTCAATAGGTAAGACTGAATTTCACTTTTCTTTATACCCTCCACCCATCTAACTCTGAGTCATCACAATTAAGCTCTAAAAAGTTAATGCAGACACAAGATGACAGAAAAGAAAGAGTGAAGAAAATGTGGGCTAATCTCAATTGATGTAGTTATTGCAACATTCAATAAATGCCATTTTTACTTAATATTGTGTACTGCCATGTAGATAATCAGTGCATATTGGTTATTTTTTTCTCTTGCAGTATTGCGTTATTCAGATACAAAGCAAACACACTAAAATAGCACAAAAATGCAAAAAAAAACAAAAAACTCCAATTGCAAACAGAGCTATATCTTTTAATTTACTAGTATAGTAAGAGCAAAGTGTTTCTCTGGGGGTGCTTAGTTCAGGTTCACTTCACACATTGTGCGATGTCCCTGCACAGCCCTCGTTGACATGGCCCTTCCAACTCTCATTTCGAAAAACTTCATCGCCCCTGACTCGGCCGCTCGGGCGTCCCCGGCCTCTCCTTGACCCCCTGTCTCTTCCTGTTACCTCGCATCAGCTCCCGTTTTTTATTTTCTGTCTCACAATGTCTGCAAAAGCTCCAGTCACTCCGCAGCCCTGCCTTGAGCTCAGGAATCAATGAGAGACGGAGCGCTCTTACAGTAATCACTGACCCATTCCCCAGTCACCGTTTGGCCCCCTGACCTTTCTTTCCTCAGCGCCAAGCAGACAGATTTTTGTTCTGCCGGTCCAGGTCCAGGAGGTTGTAATGATTCCTGTTCACTTGGGTCGTAGCCTCTGAACCCACTCAAACTCCAGGAGTCCTCTTTTTTTATTTTGCTCTTAAAAATATCTGCTGCTCCAAGTTTAAAGTCTTTACATAGCCAGATGCAGAACACTAGACACTGAAGTGTGGAAACCTCTTTCCAAACTTTTAAACTGCTGTAAATTTGTAACAAACTCCCAGAGCAATCATGACTAACAGCTATTTGTGCAGAAGTTTCAGAGAAAGTCTGAAGCATCTAGGCTAGATACCTGAGGGTGTTTGATAAATCATGACTCGTGTAGTCCAGGTACCTGTCTCCATGGCAACCCTTGTGCACAGAATCTGTTGCACTGCGTCGGATGGTATTGTATATTTCTTATGTCTTGTGACACAATTCCTTATTCAATAAGGAGTCATTTTTCACACTTTCACGTTCTCCCTGTGAGTCACAGGAACTTGGTCTGTGTCACATTTGATAAACGGTGAGACAAAAAAAAATATGATATGGTAATTAAGCAGCAATTGCTTCTGCCAGAAAGAAAATGCTCTGTAACTGCTGAACTCAAATGCAAGAAAAAACATTGTAGCCAATTTATTTTTGACTCAACTCTCTTTGTTGTCATCAATAAGCTTCCATTGTAATTCTGGCTGAGCCTTTAACAGCTCTTTGTGGAAGAATTGGTAAGTTTCTAGAGTTTTTCAGATGAATCAGTTTCCTATCATATACCTGAGGAAAGTTAACTTATTTTCTAACAAGAGTGAGATAAGAGATTTCTTTAGCACATTCCAGGAACATAATGTAAGTGTGATATTTTCACCTAGAATCAACTTAAATATGTATTTGGGATCAGAGACAAATTTGGAACATCCAATTTTGTCAAAGTTGCAGCCAGCTAGCCCTTCATTTCAGGAGAAGTTGAGGAATTTGCAAGTATTTGTGTGATGCACCTGTACCAGAGGCAACAGCAAAACCTCCATACCATCACACTACCACCACCATGTCTGACAGTTGATATGCTATCTTTAGGTTGAAAGTTTCATCTTGACTTCTCCAAAGATATTTCTTCATCCTGACCAAATATCTCACTTAAAATAAGCATTTGGATAGTTCCATTCTCTTCAAGTTTCAGTCAAGGTTGATGTTGGTGATTGGGGAGCATTCTTTCTCGGTCTGCACTGTCTGTGTTCATGGGAATGTAAATCTGCTTTTGCCCTTCCACCAGGCTTGTTTCTTGTTTGTTTGTTTTAAGTTGAACATCCCCATTTATTTCCTTTCATCTGAAAGTGACACAGATCTTGACTCTATAGGTTAAAACCTTCACTTAGTTGGGTGTTTACCCTAATGAAGTTAGTACAAGCACACATTAAAACTAGTGGATCAAACTCTATTGGGTTACCCTGACCTCAGTGCTATTGAAGATACCAGGGTTCATACCATACCAGGAAACCAACAACAACAGGCTTATTATGTGCAAGTATGTTATATGCCCTGACAGTACATTTTGCAAATAAAAAAGGTCAAATACAACCAGCAAAAATAAACTAAAACATGTAAAAAAAAAAAAAAAAAAAAATTGCTATCTGAGCTAAACTGGAAATACAAATGCATACAAGTTTAATATAAGAAAATAATGGATATTTGCCAAATACCTTTGTTTTTTCTTTCAAATCTGTTCATGTTCAGTGAAAAAAAAAATCAAAAGTAGCAAGCAGTCTAACAAGACTACGTGGAGCGTTGGCAAAGTGTAAAAGTCAATAGCTAAATTAAATTGGGACGCATCTGCATCTGCTTTTGAACTGTGACAGACACAAGAAAGCCCAGAACTGGAAAGTGCATGTGCGCTGAATTATTTCTCAGCCAGCACAGTAAGAGAAAAACAGCAAGCACCTGAAACATTTCAGTCAAGGAATTCAATTTTCACCTTTATCGAATATTGATATGCTCAGTAGACCTGTAAAATGTTTTCACAGGCAACAATAATAGGGAATGTAGCCACTCTATGTGAAAAATCTGCTGTATGGTAAAACCAATAGAAAGTTATCAAACTAAATACAACTGTATTTATTTTAAAGATACAAAAAAAGAATAAGTTACTCATAAGGTTAAAGCAAGGTTCACACGCTACAAGGTTATGTACAAGACTTACTACTGATCAACGTGACATGCAGCAGACTGTACAGTTAAACTTGTTTTGTGATCTTTTTCCAAAGGAGTGTTTATAGATGACAACATGCAGCACCATTTTTATTGTTTGGGTTTGTGACCACCTCCAATTTCTCTGAACAAAAGGAGAAAGCTAAAGCTAGCACATCTCTATTTTCTTAGTTTATGAAGACATTAGATCATGTTGCAGTCTTTCATTTACATTTTTGTATTAATACCATGAAACTAGGGAGTTTTTATTTAAGATTATCATACAGCGATTATTTAATTCCAGTCATTGTAGCAGAACTATGTAGGGGTGAAAAGTCAGTTTAGTGAATTTTCGTTCACTAAAATTCACGGTGCTGGAAATGTGCCTGAGAGGAGAGGAAACAGTGATCTTTGGAGCTAATCCTGTTGTAATGACATGCAAAACACTTTTCATTGTGGAAGGCAGTAATCAAATCATAGTGTTGCACCAAATACACAAAAACAGTTCAGGAGTGTGGGTAAATGCTCTCTGGAATAGCAGCTATTTTGAGATATCAAGGTTGAGAAACCTGAAGTAGTAATGATTGATTATTGAGTTTTATTTTGTCCTGGGTTAAATAATGTTTAAAGACAACTGCCACACCAACACCCAGTGAGAACATAGATCAGATGAGCTCTATAAAACTAATTTTTTCTATTAATCGACTAGCATAGCGTACAAGATACACGACATGCATCTTTGCTGCATCAGTAAAACAACCAAATCAATACCAAATCAGTGGGAGAGGGACTTGCATGTTTCTTCGGAAATGAGACCAAATACTAGGTCCAATGCCATTTTAAAGCAAAAATCTGCATTAACCCTTTCATGCATGAATTATGATCCTTTGTGTCAGAATTTTTTTTCCATTTTTGAAAATTTTTTCCTTAAGGCATAAAAAAAAAAGTAGGAAAATTTCTTTTGTAAAAATAATTTTTTTTAATTTTTTTAATTTTTATGTGATCAATTGTAATTTTGTCCAAATACAAAGTTGTTATTTGAAAAATACATCAGTAGTATTGTTCCTTAGGGGTTATCTGATGTCACAATATTTTTTTTACTTGCAAGAGTCGTCTACAATAGAAGGAGGGACCGGGTCGGTTCTCATGCTTTTTTGTCTGTCGGCCATATTGTATTTAACAAAAATAATTTCTTGCATTTGCAGCTGATGGCCAGTAGTTGATGGTATATTTTATGATGCATTAGTGTCCACTTCAGTGGTCTGTGTGCATTTATAACATAAAAATCCACAGGAAGCACAAGAAAATGGCTTTTAGATAGCTGTCCACTGTAGTGACCACTATGCATGAAAGGGTTAAATGTCATGTAAAATTAGTGTAATAAGCAGAGTAAGGATTATTCACAAAATAATGCAGCTTTATTTTTATTGTTTTACACTAAACATTGTAAATGTTGCTTTGACTGTTAATAATTCAATCAAATTCGTTGCACAGTGTTGCATTCTTACAATCTTTTTGGAAAGAGGTTTTTGCTTTAATAAATCAGTGCATGTTTAATTCTGATGATGGGACACGAAAGAAAAGAAGCAAAACCAATTAATTACATGGCTTTTTAAAAAAACTAGGTTGACAACAAACAGCTTAATCAGCAGCATAAATCGCCTGGCTTCTTTTCTGCTCGGCCAGAACTACTGCAGGGACAAACATACATGAAACGGATTATTCTGACTTCAATGTGTAGTTGCTGCTTAAACGTAATTACACCTCTTGACTTTTGTCACACCTTGTCACATTATAAATACAACAAAACATGGTTTTATGTGATAGATTAACACAAAGTAAGACATAATGGTGGCCTGAAAGGTGAATGACATAATAGTTTTAAAAGACTTTTACAAATAACATCCCCTTAAAACCCAGTGCAGCTAATTGCCTTGAGAAGGAAGGCCTCTCATTTTCAAATAGAGTACTCCCAGTGTGTATTTTAATCTCTGAACAAACAGAGGTGTTAGAGGTTTGATAAAAAAAAACATTGGCAAACAGCTCCGGTCAAAGAATCGGTTCTTGATAAATCTCTTAGTTCAACACGTCACAAATCTGTCCTTACAGAAAAAAGTCATTGTTTTAAAACGCAGCAAACGTGTCAGAAGGTGTTTTGGTCACGTGAAACAAGACATTTAACAGAGTGGCATTATGGATTTTCCAGACACATAGAGCCATTTTCCAGGAAATCAAGTCACTTCAGTTATAAAATGCTGCATACGTAAAACATGATTTAAACGAAATTTGACTTTGTAAACTGATGCCTTGAATTTGGGCCGCCATCCTACTCTTTCTAACTCTCCACCTTCATCATATCATCACAAGAATGCTTCTCATTATGTCATTTACAACCGTCCTTAGAAGGGTTGGACTGAGAAGTACTTAGTATGATGAGCTCAGCAGATTCGTAGTTTCACCAGGTGTTTGCTAATTGCTGCTGCCGGTAGTCTAGAGGATCTGAGTGGGGAAGGGATGATCTGTGAGGTGGAGACTGGAGCTACAAGGAGGAGCTTTGGGGAAATAGGCGGTGAGAGAACAAGCGTTTATGCACCCCGAATGGTTGCGATGGGAGATTCAAGAACTCCTTAAACATGCCTGAAAGAATTGAAGAAACACTCCAGGTATGTTTTTGATGAGGGAATGTCACTATACTGTCATATAAAGCTTAAAACTGCATTTTTTTTTTTGTTATACCCCCTTTTAATCTTTTTAGCCAACATGAAACCAAAGCTAAAAGTAGCCCTGGCAGAATCACAGTGTGGCGATGGTGACGGTTGTAGATGTAAAGAGACAAAACATGATAGTTCAAGGGGTTTGGCTACTTTTATTAATGTGCAGTACTAAACTGTGCGCTACATGAGTATCAACAGAACAGTTGGCATCAGTGCACAACCAAATTTACATCGCTCACATTGCTACAGGGACATAAAAGTCCCTTTTTTTCTGTTCATCCCCAGCTTTGATAGTTAGCACTTTAGCTAAAAAAAAAAGAAAAAAAGAAAAGCCATTCTTGTTTTTGTCATACGTCTCTATTTTACCCACAGCAGCACCAGGCCTTGCTTTACTGGATCACTTTGCAGTGTTTAGTCACACGCAATGCATCATGTTCAATGATTTAAAAATAAATTACAATTCAGAGCCACTCTGGCCACCAGAGGTGTGAAGGGGAATTCAAAGGGAACGCACGCTATTCTCCACACAGCCAGCAGCATCGTCTTCGCTCAACAGTGACTGAGCCAAAGCTGTCATTTGTTCCTATGCTGCCCAGACTCCGTCTTTCCATTTTTTTTCTTATCACTTTCAGACGCTTTTCATTTACTTGTTCCCAGAACTTCTGACTCTGTCATTGTTACATAAACAAGTCATACTTTATAGCAGCGGGCGATGTTCTGCGCTTTGTTGCACTGATTTTTTTAAAAATTTTATTATTATTATTTCTGTGCCACAAACAGTCAACACAATGTGAAGGAAGCATGGAGGCTGGAAGGGAAAAACGAAGGGCTAAAATCAGCCATTGTTTACTCTCTGAGGAGCCTAGCTGAGAGGTGGAATTTGCTGCATAAAAAAAACAACAACAAAAAAACAGATTTTGTTTATACCGGTGTACAGTCAGTAGATTAAATAAAAAAATTAATGATTTCTTACTTCTGGGGTCCTTTGCTTTGAAGCCTGGTGAGCTTTCAAAACTTTGGCATCAGAGGGAATTTGCCAGGTAGCTGCCTAATTACACCTCCAAGGCCTGAGTGTATTATAGATTTTACTTTTTTTAACAAACCTGAAAGACGCACTGTGCTTCCTGAGCCTGTGTCCCTTTTTTTAAACACAAAGGGATTAATCGTATTTTTCAAAGCTAAAGTATTATTTTTAAATGCCACTATGATTGGGAATTAAAGCCACACAGGCTCCAATTTGGGCAGCTTTTCTTTTTTTTAGGAAAAATAAAAAAATAACTTTTTTATCATGTTCAGTCAGAATGAGTGGAGGCCATGCAGAAGTAATTAATGTTAGAAGTCAGAATCGATGCTAATTCATGTAAAACATAAGAAAAAAGACATTCGATTCAGTCTTTTCAATTCTTAAAGTAAAGCTCACGCGTCCTGCCTTTTTGTTTCCTTGTCACTTCCTTTAAAATTTCTATTGCTCCGCAATCCAATAATATTTAATCATTAAAATTTGTTTTAGCTGCTATAAAAAAAAAGAACCATATTATATTTGCATTTCCTTGCCTCCAGTCAAAAACGTCTTAGCATAATGAAATCCGATTCTCCTTTCTGCATATTCAGGAGATATTTCTGCATTTCAGAGTGGGAGGATTTCACTAGGAACACCATCCTAACTTAACTGTAGCATTCAGATGCAGCGGCCTTGTGTCTTCACAGATTCAAATCTCCATATGGCATCATCGCCTGTTCTTCAGAGTGAGAAAAAAAAAACCCAAGTCTTTGTGAAACATCAGCTCCTCCGACTAACTGCATGTAACGTTTTGTTAAGGCGCACACTCGGACGAAGGTAGAGAACGGAGAGACAGCCATGTAAAGTTTGTGCAGATTACGTAAGAAAACATGGAGGATGAGATTTAAATGTGGCGACTGTAACGTGACGATAATCCGCTATAATTGCATGTGGATGAATCATTATTTGCGTTTGCTTATCTCTTAGATACTCGTCAAGCAACTGGCACATTTAATGAGCTGGGAGACAGAGACAGCGTCACCTTCTGAATGAGAGGGACTTGCTGCAGATAAAAGCTGCATGTTGGAAGCGTGCGTGTACAATCATGCAAAAACATTTTTTTTATTACAGTGCCTTGCTAGAGCACTGATACCAGCTTAACTTTTTTTAAGGAATTTTCCAAACCTTAATGTATTTTTATTTGGGTTTTATATGGTAGACCACCACTTAGTAAAGGATATTTGTGATGTGGAAGAAAAATCAGTGTGCTTTTATTTAAATAATATTTGCTAAGCACATTCCCCATTTTGGGAATTGTGCAGAGTCATCCGTTCGCCATGTTGAGTTCTAGATGTATGAGGTTGAAAAAGAGTCAGTGAATGAATTCCATTTATTGATACCAAAATACAGCTGGTCCATTCTGACATGCCACCTTTAGGAGCTAACAGACAAAATGGCAACCAAGAACAGTTTGTGATCTGCTTTGTTAGCCTCTACCTAAGCTACGCCCTAAAGAGGGCGTTCCCTAGTGTGTCATTTCCTCTAAGCTGCAGCTCTCATTTGCTAACATGTAATTTCCTTTAGGTTTAGCTTAGCAACCAGCTAAAAGAGAAACACAGAATGTATTTATTCTCAACAGAATACATCTTTCCCTTCTGACCTGGAAAGTTAAGATACTTGAAAGCTCTGCAACATCACATCGCCATTGTAAGAGATGAACTGGAACGACAGCATTTACAGGGTTTTTTTACATTAAATTCATGGCATTAAATACAAACTGAACCTCAGTTTCAAGCCCATAAGGTTTTGCTTGAAGTTTGACCGTTACAGTGAAAAAAGAAAGTAGTTGAACCAACTTAATTGAATTGCTTCAATTGGTAACAAGTAATTCAATTATGTTTATCCAACTTAATTTATTAAGTTAGTTGAACTTGACAAATTTAAGTCAGTCTTACTCAAATAATTTAATTTACTGCAAGTAAAAAAGTAAACTAATAAAGGATCTTTTTTAAGGGTTTTGTTTGGTTCAGACAGCCTTTATTTCAGAGTCGTTAGACAGGAAAGTGGTTGATGAAAGAGGGGGAAGACATGCGGCAAATTTGCTTGCGTCATGACATGAGACATAGGATACGAACACGGCATTGAACTTAATTGTTAAAGTCTAGTATAAAGTTCCTTTAAGTTAAAAATTGTAACTTTTGTAACACAAAAATTAAGTTGTCATCACTAAACCAAAAGAATTGCATGAGACTAATGTAAATAAGTCCATAATATGCCCAAATACACTTTTTAAAGTGCAACTTGGACTTCAGCACTGAAAACATCCTCTCTTCACTGAATCTGTGCGGCGGTAGTAAAAAGAAGCACCTCGCCGTCTCTTCCACGGGTGTTAGATATTCCATTAACGCCAAAACAAGCGTTCTTGATTTCCTCTCGACACTGGCCAGCTCTCCTGTCTGACTCATCCTAATGGGAGTGATTTGGGAGTCCACCAGTCTGCGTGTGTTTTAGGTCTCACCAGTTGAGACTGGCAGTGTAAACACACAGCCTACCACCATCTGCTTTCCCTATGATCAGCCGATGTGGAGCCGCCTAGCTTACAGTGTCTCTGTCTGCTCGGTTTGTAACGGTGGCTCCCGGGAGACGGGGCCGAATCCGGGGGCCTAACTTTTAGAGCATCGCATATAAAGTATGATAAAAGCTTAGTCTGCTTAAACTTGTCGTGTTGATTCATCCTCCTGCTGCAATTAGCTGGAAAGGAGACGACGTACACGGCGTTCGATGCTGCTGTGAGAGATTTGTGTCTGAGCCTGCATTATTTACAGTGCGTGCTAAAAGGCTTCTTGTGTTGAGACTCAACTGCATATCGTATTCCCTCTTGCATCTTTCTCACCCTCAGAAGCAATCTCAATCTGATTCTCGTTGCGCCTGCGGATCTTTTGGGTCCGGCCCCTCACAAACCCCTGTAACAACAAGAACCTCCTTGTTTAATCCATCATTTAAAGGCATTAGTATAAGAGGAGCCTATTAGGAGAGAGGAAACAAAAGGCTGTCTGATCTTTCCTCTTTCAAGCGTGTGTTTTTTTTTTCTTTGCGGGATAAAAGTCTGCTGTAACCTCTCTGCCTTTTCCGTAGGTGTTAGGCTAAGGAGGTTAGCAATGATTTAGAGTTTTAAAGTGGAGAAACAGGAGACATTAAAAGCACTCGCTAATACGCTACAGTACATATCACGATTGGATTCCTGTGCAGAGAGGAGCATTGAGGAGCAGGGAAAGAAGATGCCACGGAGCTGAGAAAAAGCAGCTGTGTATCTTGGTTGGTGCTGATTTTTCTGCTAATCTCCCCCGGATGTCTTATATCAAATAGATTTGCAGCTTATAAGCTCCGATAGCTCACAATCGGAGCTTGCAAACATGAGCATCCATGTGAATGTGTGCCTTTATGCGGTATGCATGCGCTGCGTGTGGGTGGTATCGCTGCTTCATCTCCGAAGGGGCCCAGGCAGCTCATGTGTCTCCAGCGTGATGGACGGGGCCCGAGTGGTTTTCCCAGTATGCTGCTGATACCGTCATATCAACGTGAAATGTTGATAGTGCGGCGATCGGGAAGTAGAAGGTTGTTTTATCCGGTGTTCCTTACAGGCAGTTCTGCTCATCGATTTGTGCCGTGATTTTTAAGGGTTTGGGTTTCCTAACGATTCACCTGCGGCTCTATTCCTGTTGGACCAGAACGATTAGACCCTTGGGATGGAGCTGTGTACAAGGTTGGTCTTTGTGTTTGGCTAGTCTCAAAACAGATGCTGGACAAAAAAAAAGAGAAAAAAAATGTAATCTCGATTTAAAATGAACTCGCATGTTGTCTTGCAGGGTAGTGATTGCAGAGTTTTCATTCAATAATCCAAAAAAAAGAATCAGTCTACCGTAGGAACGCCTCGCAAAAAGTATGGATATCCACAGAACATTTCTCAGGCTGTCAATTTTAAAACCACTAAATATAATATATGAATTTAATGGGGGTGCAGTGTAGCACTCCCAATAAAGTTGAGCTTTATTATGGAAGTTTTTAGCCACACTTAGCGTTTTGCATGCTGCGTGGCTTTTGGTAAACTCCAACAGAACGACTGTCTTTCATCAATGGCTTTCTTCCATAAAGGAATGAGTGTGAATGAGTGTGAACTCATTTTACTAATTATGTAAGTTCTGAAAGCATTTGGTTGTACTACATTTTATTTAGAGAAATCAGACAAAAGGTTCTCTGGGTCATTCTTTGCTAAAATGTTGCTACTAGGGATGCATCGATCCATATTTTCACTTCCGATACCAATACAGATATCTGAGGTTTAGTATCTGCAGGCATTGTGCCCTTATGGATCGGGCACAATGTCTCTGATATGCAGTGTAGAATTTTTTCCAATATCGGGACCAATATTGGATCGATGGATCTCTACAGTAGTTGCAACATGCATTTTTTTAACAAGCTAATATTACAAGCTAGTATTTTCTTTTAATAACCCAATGGAGAGAATGAGAACAGGGAAGAAAAATGAAAGCTAAATTAAAAGAGAATGGTTCTTTTATACAAAAAGTTTTAAATATAACAAAGTTAAAAAATATATATCAAACTTTCCTTTTAGTTTTCTAACCCTTTAACAAGATTAGAGGTCTTCAGCAGTGCTGCTTTAATTTGGTTTGAGCGCATTAGGACTCCAAGTTGAAAGGAGAATTAAGTATCTGGCAGATGAGAGACTGGTTGACGCCACCACAAGAGGTGTCTGATAATTGCATATGACTTCTTCAACAAACACAAAGAAGACAAAGGTGTTGAGTAGGAGGATAATAGCAGAAGACATCAAAGCGTCAGTCTGCAACTCACTGCTTTGCCGTTGTTGTATCACAGCGCTGTTTTTGCTCCCACAAACTGCGCCCACTTAGGATAATGCGCCAATGATGAGGATTTTTGACATCAAAGTTATCGTAAAAGACGATACTTCTCAACAAAAAAATGAGATGTGAAGTGAGTGAAGCTGTGCTACATAACAGCCGTGCGTTTGGTTGACACGACCTCTGAAACCAAAGACGTTTTTTTTTTTGCTTTGTGCTATTAGTAGTTGAGCCTGTCTGCTTTTTTAATGGCCTGTGTCTGGGGCAGCAGGGGCCTCTTCATTGGAAATCTTAAACAAACCACAAGGCCTCTTTGCTCCGTCTGATTTGGGAGAGGACAGACCACGATTGGCTATTATCTAAGAGGAGTTTTAGGAGACCACAGCCAGACCTCAGGTGCTCTGCCACACATGGAGGAAATTGAGCAAAGAGGGACGTAAGTGAGATGGAGGGCCATCTCCCTCCGGCGGGAAACTATCCCCCACTATTAGGTTGCCACACTTCTCTGCTCTTTTTCTTTCTTTCGAATCCTTCTCTACCGGCACCTCTTCTGCCATCAATACTCTACTAAACGTTTAGCCCAGACTAAAGGTCTGAACAGCCTTAAAGTTTATCCATCTGGTATATCAGCTAAATCTAAAGCACCCATTGCTTTAGATTTAACTTACAGAATCTTATTGGGATTTTATGTGAAAGCAAAGACAAAAGTAGGGGATAATTGTAAACGAGAAGGAAAATGATGCATGATGGGTTTTTGTTTTTTTTACATTTATGACAAATATCTGGAACGGGTGGCTTGCATTTGAGTAGACACTTTATTTGTAACTAGTCTGTATCCACAAGTAGCTGGACAAGAAGAAGGGCAAAGAGAGCAGGGGAAGATATTTAGAAAATGGCCAGGGACAGCTGCTGTGAGAACTGACTCAACAGATTTTTTTTTGTTGTTCAAGTTTTACCAAAACTTGAAAATACTAAATCAATTTAATTTCACTTCCCCTCTATGCTCTACGTTGTGTTGGTTTAACACATTCGAATTTGTAGCTTGTAGCAGTAGCAGGGCAATTTGGAAAATATATTGTATATGGATACGTCTTTAAGGCACTGTACTACTTGTTATGCACAGATGTGCTTATTCTAAATATGACACGCTCGCATGGCTGAGGGTGGCAGGCAACGCCGCGATCTGCCAGATGCAGCAGTTTGCGCCTGAACACCCTGAGGTGTGTGAACAAACAGACACTGCTCTGTTGCCTTTTGTTGACGGCACACAGGAGCAAGCGAGAGAGCAGACAGACTGATCTACCAGCATTTCCTCCCCTCCCCCATCTACCCTGACAAAATAAAAGATGTGACCTGTCTGAAACTTAGCACATAAATAAACATATACCTGACTCATGTAAGTACTCTGTGCACACACTGACCCAGGGGAGATGACGGAGAGAGCAACATGGCAGGAGGCGTCCCTGCTGTGTGCAGAGTGACGGTGGCAGAGTCCAGATGTGGAAGGCCCGAGGCGCACAGTGCACATGGTTCCACCTAAAACAAACTAACACCCTGATGATGTGGGAAGAATGTCGCTCAGCTTCAGTCGCATTTATATAAATAGAGAAAATTGATATTAAAGGTGGAGTATAGTAAGACATATTTGTTTCTTTAACTTTTATTCTTCTCTGATTACAAATGCAGTGTTGTTCACGAATTGGCGCCCCTTGTAAAGATGTGAAGGATGTGCTTTTGTTTTTTTGTCTAACTACGCATTAAGTACTTTATAAAAATAAAGTTTATAGTTTTTCTCAGTTGCTTCAGGGCATTTCTCACATGCCTGAGAAATTATTTACATTTCCATAACAGCTGGTGCCTTTCTTAAAACAATTTGTACAAACTGCAAAACCTAGTTCATATCCTGCAAAAGTGTGTCGCTTGCTCAAAATCAATAGATAATTCCCTCAAAAGCAAGTATTTGTGTCAATGGAAGTGTCAGTGTCATCAAAATCAAAAGTCTTGACCCCACTGTTTATGAACAGTAAAATGGTTTTATTGTTTCATTATAACAGTTCACTCTGTTTTCCAATGTAAAAATGACAGATCTTGTTGACTGAAAAAATGCTTAAGACAGCACTAGACACTATTTGCACAGCCATTTGAAATCTACAGTTACAATAAGTGGGGTAAATGAGGATCAGACACTGAATACAGATGTTTTACATACATCCAAAATACAGCTGTGCAACCTCAAGAAAATACGCAATTGTGGCAACGTTGCTGAGCAGAGCGATCGTGTCATTAATTACAATTACTTCACATTCTTTTCCTAAATCACAATCTCTTCTCAGCTCTTTGTAAGACTTACCACTTCGGCCGGCAAAAGTACAGGTAAAGTATGTGCATCAAAGACAGTAAAATAACATCCAAGAGGCTGAAAATATTGCAAAATTACCATGAATGACGCTTAGAAGACAGTATCACAAATGTCTACCAGATATTGCATTCAGGAGTTCTTTTGCCTGGGATGCTAATAAGTTTGATGAGCTGTGTATATGTAGCAAAACAAATACATAAAAACAGTCAATTTAAAAAATAAGTACCAAGTGCAATTTAAATCAAGTCCAAAGCCGTCCACTCCCCTGTTATGTTTATTGTTCAAGGAAAGTAATTGTGGACACTGGAGGGATCCCATCATGTTTCCCTCCAGCGTAATTCCTGTTCACCTGTTTCACTTGAGCCTGACTGAAAAGGTGAAAATACTGTTGGGAGGCTACTCCAAGTCTGCACCTACAGGCGTAGTGCAACAAAAAAAACTGCTGCTGTGCTCATTATAACAACCATGTGTCAAAGTTACATCCACAGGCAAGAATCCAGACCATGTCAATATTTCCTTTCCCCATGTCTAACCCTCCACTAACTAGAGTTTGGATATCACATCAGGTGCTCCGCTAGTCATGATGGTCCAAGATAACTCTGGTGTCCTGAGGTGATAAGTGCAGGGCAGCTTTTTCTATTTTCCTCTGCAATTTACTACCAGCTTTCGGTCATATCTGTTTATATTCACAACACCCTTGTCAGGATTTATTAACTCCTGGAAGTTGTTACTCCTGCAATAAATTAGATCAATCATCATTAATCATTGTTCGGCACCGCTTTGGGCAGTAAGGGAGAAGAGGCTCCCTGTCACAAGTTATCTACAGCCGGTCATTTCAATACGAGCTCAGAGGAAATGACCTTTGCCGGAGTCAGTAAGGTTTGGAGGGATGATAAAGGTACCGCTTCAATCTGTCACACAGAGAAACTCTCACTAAATCTTCTTGCAGTTCCTATATTTCTATAAATCCCCAACAAATCTGAGGTGCAAGTTACAGATGTTCTTGTTACTCCACAGCGCAAAGCGTAAATGATTGACGATCTGTAAGTCAACATTTTCTCAATTCACTCGTGAAACATGAAGGGAAATTCCAGCTGGGTTTGTCATTGCTGACAAATCCTTATGAGAAGGTGGGTGTGATTGAACATATTCAAGCAGGACTTTGTACAATAATAGAGTGCCTTTGGAAAAAGCACCATGTGCTACGGCTGCCAGTTGTTTGAGGAATGTACATCTGGAGTATGAAAGTTTTGCCCATTCCTCTTCAAAAGATAACTCAGGTAGTTGAATAGGAACTTCTTTAAGCAAATTTTTAAAGTATTGCCACAAAATTAGGTTTGAACTTTGACTAAATTTGAGAAGAATGTGATGTTTTCTGAAATCTCTTGGAGGATTGTCTACATATGTTCACCTCTTGCCAGGATCACTAACCCTGCTGAACAAAAGCATTCCAGTAGCATGAAGCCTAACGGTGATTTTAGCATCTCCACAACTTTTTCCCCGAGATATTTACTGTGTTCCTTGGTCTTTGTGATGTTCTGTGTTCATGAATCCTCTCACATAAACCTCTGAGGCTTTTACAAAACAAGTGGACCAACATTGAGATCATTTACAAACTGTCAGACTCTATCAACTAATTAAGTCACTTTCAAAGATAATTGGTTGCACTGGATTTTATTTCGAGGTATCAGAGTCGAGGTATCTGCATGCATGTTTTTTTTAATTTTTAAAATATTTTTCTCCAAATAAAACTCAATGTATTTTTGTTCTTGTGCTTTGCAATTTTATGCCATTTTGTGGTAGTTGCTAACACAAAGTGTCCCCACAAAATACACAAGTGTTTTGGTCTCCAACATCCCAAAACGCAAACAACGTATACCAGTAGGTATAAGGTAATAGGAATGTGGTACTGTATTCCACATTCTGACTTTCTACAATATAAGAATAGTTGTGCAGGTCAATTCAAACAGATTTACTCTACTCCATTTGTGTTTGCTCAGTTCCTTCACAACTCACCTGCAGCAGAAGCCTTGGCCTCATTACGTCCATGTCTAGAATAAAGGGGATTATGTTGACGCTCGTCTTAGGCACGAGTGTATTCTCTCACAGCTAGAAGACATGTCATCATGTTAAAGCCAATCAGCCCTCTGAATTACTCTAAGACAGGCAAATAAGTAGAGCTCCGTGGTTTATTACCTCACCTATTATTGTAAATAGACATCCAGCTGGTCCCGCAGATGAGCCAATTTTAGCCCTGCCTGTGTGTGAGAGGTACAATAAGCCGGTTTTCCCCCCACTGTGACTTATTCCTGTACGTTAATATTAATGTCGCCGTCTCTTAAAGTGCTACTGAATGGAAATAAGGCCAGGTGAGTGATTTGAGGGGTTGAGAAAAGAGGCAGATAAAGAGTTAGAGCGAGGAGCTCATTTTCTTTTTCATTTAGTCCCCGGTGGTGATTTGGCGGCGCCGATCGATGCCGGGTGATAAATAAATAAAACAAACATAATGCGAATCGGTTTCTTTGAGATGAGCACGTATTAGAAGCAGGCTTTTCCCTTCCTTATCTTGCGGTGGGGGGAGTAAGAAAGAAAAAAGAAATGTCGCCGCTTCCCGATAATGCAGAGTTTATCACAGCAAATAAAGTAGACCCTTGTTTACTTAAGCGGATATCTCGCGACGTGCTTCTATACGGAGTCGGCAGACGCTCGCTCTTGCCAATATGCGGCACGATTCTAGATGTGAACGCTAGAAACACTTTCCCTAGGAGAGCATGTGTTTATGAATACTGTTTACTGACACTGTGATCCCTCGGCTCTTTGCTTGCGGCGAGCTAAAATGCTCGACGGCTCACTCTTTTCTCCTTAACCAAGCCAAGGAAAGAAGCAAAGAGCAAGTATCACCATACTATTTATGAATCATTAAGAGAAGGAGGACATTAATATTTTATAGCTCTTAGACCACCAACAAGTGTTGGAGTGGATTCAGCTAACAGGCGAAGGCCTTCTTTCTCCCTCTCTCACAACACACACACACCCAGACACACACAAACTATTCCGACTGCACAGGAGTATCCTCAGCTGCATTTATGCAGCAAACGATGAAATCCACACCCAGCACCACAGTGTAAATATACATGTGCTCACCTCACCGACACACACACACACACACGCACACAATCAACACAGACCCTCTGGAGATATTTTAATTGCAGTCTGCTGGAGGTGACGCAGCGAGGAATCAGACATCAACCCCCCTAGCCAAGTCTTCCTCTCCCTCTCGTCGGCTTCCACTCCTCCCTAACCTCAACCCTTGAGCATAATTACCGCTCTATCTACAAACAGAGTATTGGTTTCCTCTAACTAAAGAGCAGCAGGCTCCTGCTTCCTCCTATCACTCTAGACCTTAGCTCGGTCGCCTCTCCTAATCATCCGCTAAAAGCTTGGAACTATATCAAAGGGGATTTTACGTGCAAGGGAGAGAGTTTTGGTGTGTTCTGTGGCTTGAGCGCTCATTTGTGTATGTGCATGTGTGCGCCCCCCCGCACCCCCACACAGCGGGTATTGTGCTTTAGATCAAAGCTTTAAACCCCTCTGGGCTTGACACACTCTAGCAAGGCTGCTGCAGTGTTGACTTCAAGCCGCAGTAATTCTGCTTATACTGTATGCTGCTATTTAAAAAAAAAATGAGTGGAGAGTGAGCTTTTTTTTGTACTTTGGGGATTTCACAATTCTTTCATTGTTCTGTAGAGGTTGTGTGCAGATGTATGGGGTTGATGAATGTTTTTGGAGTGTATATGTTCTCTGGCTTGGGATGAGAATATGATATGTTCTCAGTTATCGATCCTACCTGTCACACATCTTCCCTGAAACATTCCTATGAGTAGCATGGTTTTTCAAAAAGACTGGATAGTGGAAAACCCTGAGAGCTATGTTCAACCCCAGGCTTATAGTACCAATCAGTCAACTCACGATACAGCTCAAGATTTATTTTGAACTGAGGTAAGAGGGAATTGATTTTTGCCTAATCTTAAATTCATGTATGATCAAAAAAATCTGAGCTTAGATTTACCTATTGAAAAGTCATAGGTAATAAAAAACTTAAATCTAGATTAGATGGTTCAGGAAGTTAAGGCAAAGCAATAGTTTGAGAGGGAGACATTCAACTTCCACCATCCTGAAATTGCTTAAGTCTCAAAAACAACATTGCAGTAGGGCTGGTTGATACGGCTGCAAAACATTTCGCAACATAAGCATTTCAGTCCATATTGATAATTATTGATTAGCTTTGTGTTAGCTCAGGACTATGTTCACCGGACATAGAGAAGGGACATAATGGGCCAGTGATCTTCCTGTATGAAACGCGTGCCGTTAACGGAACATGTCGTGCTTCCAGTCAGAGCAGACGTCTGGTATGAAAGTGAAATGCAACTATTATGGTGCTTAAAGTGAGCACAGTCTGATCAGGTGGTCTGACTGGAAACACTTCACGTTCCGTCTTCAGTACATTTTTTACAGCACGTTCATTGATGAAAGCCAGCTTCTGTCTTCAACGTGCAAAATATAAAAGTATTTGCATAAACTAATGTGGTGGGGGTTATTTTAAAGAAGTAAAAGTAGAACAGATGTTGTTCAGCTGAGGAAACACCCCAAAACACAGGTCCTATTCTCACTTTTTAAGGCCTACTGGCCTCAAAACGTCCACTCTTAGGACTTTATTTTATTAACTCACCGGGGTATCAAGTCTTTTTATCACACACCAAAAAAAACAATATGTATAATAACTTAAAAACTTAAAATTCTTAAAAGCTCAATTCAAGAGGTCTGTTATGGTTCAGGTTTGAAAAGGAAAGGATCATCCGGCTGAGGGGTACTTCTGCAGAAGGTGATGGGGAAAGGTGCAGGTACTTCAAGGCTAGTTGTATTAAATAAACGTACTCTGTTCTTGGCAACTCTTATCTCGTCTAAGGAGTCTACAGTCCACTGAGATGAACTCTTTGGACATCAAAGTGGCATTTTGAGCACAGAAAAAATACTTTTTTCAGGTCCACTGCCTCAAAGGGCTTGGTGTAGAAGATAAAGGAGATGAAGAGATGCTTAACTCTGTTCATGTGGGTCTGTGAGGTAGTGGGTCAGACCACACAGGAATCTTCTGTTTCTTATTCAGCTGTTCGTCCATCTTCTTTCCCCCGTCAAACCTTTGTTTGTTAGCCACAGGAGAGCTTTTGGAGTAGACAAGGAAGACTTTTTGAATCTCTGCTGGGTTGCATATGTACAGCCAAAAGAGAGCCCTGTCCAAAGCAATCCCTCAATCTCTTTTTCTCCATCTCTTTTCTATTCCAGGACTCCTGGTTTTAGCATGGGAGCTCCTTGAATGACGGAGTGGGCCGTGACCTTTGCAAAGCCGGTTCACACCTGCCGTTTCAAGCCTTCTGATCTTATGATTGCTTCTGATCCAGCCCTCGCTGGAGCACCGAGAGAGCTTCTGATAAACAACCTCCCACTCTGATCCAAAAATGTTTTTCCAAAACACAGGGAAAGGGAAAATGCGGCCTCAAAGAACTTCAACACCAATTCTTCACCATGCAACTTTGTAAGAAAAAAATTATTTGTTTGATATGCCTCTGAATTTTTTGGTGGATTGCTAATAGGGCAGCCTTGCACCTCTAAGTGAGGTGTGATGGCAGCGTAGTGTGAACATAAACTAAAATTTCACACTTTTGCCTTCTGAATCCAACGCCATATGCCTTTGTTCTCAGGTGTCAAAATCTCTTCTTCATCAGACAGCACACTGAAAAGTACATTCACAGCCATACGAAGTCCATATTTTGATTTGACAGCTGTGTATATTTCTGAAGAGGTTGCACTCATCTCTACCATTTGCTTTTCTCTGGCTTTGCCCTTCATTTTGCATCATAGTGCTTCAGTCAAACATCTTTTTTTTTTTCTGAAAACACCACACAGTCTCTCTCCACCCTCTGGCCGGGAGAGATCTCTCACAGGGAAGACTTCAATAACACCCTAACACTTCAGGGAAAGGGTGAGTTGAAGGGAAAAGTGTAAGACAAAAGGTGAAAGCAGGGAAGTGAAAAGAAGAAGGTACACCTGCCCTCGTCTCTCCTGGAGGGGAGATGATATCCTGATTAAAGCGGGATGTCGAGGCTGGAAAACATTGATCACACACAAAAAAAAAACTCTTAGCCTCAGCTAAGGAGTCCCAGGATGTGGTAGATATTAAAAAAATCATGAAGACTTGTTCCTCACTGTTAGGTCAGGGCTGAAGAAAGCAAAGAGGTGTGAGAGAGGGAGAGTAAGCCAATGCTGGTGGATGGGAGGAAGACTAAGTGTTCCTGCCAAGCGGAGCGGAAAGTAAGGTCAGCAGAGCTGCATGAAAGCGCTGAGAAATACCGAGGTGAGAAAAGAAGTCCCTCAATCCATCACTTTAGCAGAACTCACTGAACCAAGACTGATTCTTGTAAGTCATCAGAACAAATCTAGGGTAATTCAAAATGATGATTAGGCTTAATAATAATCTCACATGGCTGTTGGCTCTATCACCATCCATCCATTCATACTCTTCTGCTTATTCAAGATCAGTTTGAGAGGGTAAAAAAAATCAAGAAGAGAAACTTAGACATCCCTCTCCCAAGCGAGACTGTCCAAGTTTATTCTGGGAGATCCCAAAGCAATCCCAGGCTAGAGAGAAACACTTCTCACATGGCTGGTACACAAAGACGATCATGGCTTGAAGATTAGAATGGAATCACATCCTTTGCAAAAAGCAAAGATGAGACCCTGATGAGGTTCCTAAACCAGACACTGCCCTCTCCAGGACGACACCTTCAGATTATTTCTATGACATAGTAGTTTTGTCATAAAGTTGCACAAATAAGAGTCCCTCTTGTTCATAGGTTCTCAATCCAGGAATGAATGTGAGGGACACATGTGAGCACTAAAAAATGAAGTTATTATCCTGGAACTGAAGGGAAAGCACAACAGAGACTAAATCTGTGCTGGATGTTCCCAATTTTAAAATGTAAAACCAGAACCTCATGAGTTAAGCTTAAGCTGATGTCCAGTGATCTGTTCGGTCTCAGGGCACTTCATCAGGAATCAACCAAAACTATGGCACGTCATTTGTATAGCAGTCAAAGTGACTAACTTAACATGCTAACACGCCAGCTAACCCTTACAGAAGGAGACCATCATTGGAAGTCCAAATCCAGAGGTTTTTGATACAACGTCATCAACTCTCTAAGTGCATTTAAAGGATCAAAGTAAAGTAAATACTACAGGAATATTTCAAGTGCTAGGAAATAACTCAATTAGCAGACTAACGCATTTTAGCTTAAGGTCAATAACCCTGATTAAAGCCACATGCCGAAGCACGTTGGTCTGCTACTAACGCTGTGGGTCCCACATTAGTCTTTTCAGAAAACAAAAGAGTCCCATTTTAAATTGCTTTTAGGAGAAGGTGACTGACTTCTCAAATTCATGGGATAAAACTAGTAAGTTGCTTCAGGGATACTGGATTTCTTCTGCTCCCATTTGTTTCTCATTTAAAATGACCCTGTGACAGCAATGAACTCAGTCTACCACCTGTGTCATACTTTTACTCAGATTATACTGAGTGATCAGTTGCGAAGAAAGAGAGATGACTGCAAGGAGTTGCACACAAATCAAGCTGCGACTCTAAAACTGAGCCTGTGTGTTGAAGAAAAAAGGTAAACCCTGTGTTTGAAGTTAAAATGCTGCAGTGCATGTTCTGGTTTACAGGTTACAATGTTTTGCACTTTACAGGAGAATCCTGGACTCGTCTGGGGAAAGAAAAAGAAAGAAAAAAAAACTATTTGATGGTGTGTATCATCCCACGTAAACACACTCCTTTCACAAATGGGATCATAGTCCTAATGGAGTTGACAGGGTTCCCAGTAAGTGTTGCTGCTCCTTAGAAAATGACTAGCAATTTGCCAAAGTTGCTGTTGTTCCCGCTCTTGAGCCCTGCGAGCTTTGTGATCATGATGAGATGTAGAAAATCGGAGGGAGCAAATGGATTTTAAGAGAGAGGATAGCTCTGAGAACTCGTCTAACAGCTGAAGATACATGCCGGTGAACATGACTCTGTAAACATTTGATCTTCAATTTAGTTTCAGCTGGGTGTACCATAAAAACACCCACTGTAGGGAGTACATGTGATTCCCTGCTAAAGTTTTCCTACCCCTTGAACGCTTTCACATTTTCTCATGTCACAACCAGAAACACTGATGTATTTTATTGGGATTTTATGTTATTGACCAACACAGTAGATTATAAATTTGTGAAGTTCAAGGACGACGATGAAAAGCACATTTTTATTTGTCCCCTTTTAATCTGATACCATAATTAAGCAAATCTGTTTAGCCTCACCTTGACATTGTATTCTTAGTAACTATACCTTGATAACTACTCCTAACACCACACTGCCAGACACGACATGTTAAAAAAAATAAAATAAATGAAATACCATAAAAGACTTGGAGCTGTAACTGCAGTAAAAAGTTGCTTTCAGAAAGTGTTTACCTGGGTGATAAAAATACAAGCATATTACTTTTCAGTACTTAAAAAAAAAAAAAAAAAGATTTTAAAATATGTATCCTTTTCCCTCTTTTTGACATTTAGGACTAATATGACTGGTCTGTAAAGCTCAGTAAACTATATTAAAGATTTTGATTGAAAACATGACAAAAATTGAAGGAGTGTAAGTCGCTTTGCGAGGAACTATAAAAACATTTCAAAACTCCTCTGCTTTAGAAAGCAAAGGGTGACAATCGCACAGCTGGAGCAAAAGTACCATCCACCTTCTTAAGTGTTTCAGCCAGGAGTTAACATGTCACGATGCAGAACGAAAATGGATGCCACTTGATGGGTTTAGCCTTCCCCACAGTGACTTGAAATTAGATTTTTCTCCAGTTAGTTTAGAAGATCTGTTGTAGAAAGAAAATACATAAATAAATCAGAAACTTTAAAATGACAAGAGAATAAGACCCTTAATTTTGTCCCATGCTAACAACCAGCCCTGCAGCCCTGGTTTGTTTACTCTGTGCACCATATGTTGCCACTCTGTTTCTGCTGAGTCCATCCACTCTTTGAGTTAGGATCCTGGAGTGACAATTTGTGCAGTCCATTAAGGGCTGATGAATTGGATTTAGATCAGCAAACTGGTGCGAACGGTGGGTCTGATCGCGCGAGCCGGCGGACCCACACCCACCCGCCCCCTCATTTGTGCAGCTCTGTGAATGAAATTGTCTCAATGTTGGCTCGGGTTATTGAAGCGTGCAGCCAGTGGAGCTCATGCCTGTATGCACAAAATAAACACAATAGAGAGTTGGCAGTCTGACTGACATCTACAACGTGTCGTAGAAAGGGCTGAGAGCACACACTTTTTGTGTGTGTGTGTGTGTGTGTTTTGTTTTGTTTAAGAGACTAAAGGTGCTTTAATCTCACCAGCGTGTTGCTGAATGACGAGGTCTCAAAGAAACGCAGGTTGCAAACCCGGGATTGCGTCGCTAATGCGATCTTGTACATAAAGCAAGCAGCTTTAATGTAACATCAGGGACGAGGCAGCGCTTGACACTTACATGCTTTTGATCTGTCAGCGCTACATGCTGCTTTGAGTTTGAACATAGGGAGTGGACGATAGCGCGGGTATGTATGTTGCATCAAAAATGACTAAATTATTCAAAATTGGGGCATGTTTTAGCACAATAACTGCATGTCTACATAATCTGTAATGCAAGTTTTCATGTGCTAATTTGGAAAAAATGATTTATGTTAGTACATTTTACTGAAGACCCCATTGTGGCAAAACAATAATTGGAGCAAGATTTTGTGCTGAAATTTAGATTTTAAATTAAATTATTAAATTAAACTTAAATTATAATCCCCTTGTAAAGTGTTAATGAGTGTGCAACATGTGATTAATGGCTACTTAATTTCCTTCTGGCTCTTAAAACTGCAGCCCTTTCTGTAGTTCGCTTGAACAGAGCAAACTGCTAAAGGCTGATGGTGTGTTTGATATATCTGCCATTATTAGAGCTGTAAAGCAGAACTGCCATTGGAAAACATCCAATATCGTCCATGCAGTTATCCACAGAGTCTGATAAATGGGTTTTAATTACAAACAACAAGAATGAAGCGTGAGCAAGAGAGAGAGGAGGTTTTTTGTTAAATAAATATTTGCCTCACTGGTTCATCTACAATGTTTCCCATCAGCAATAAACCAACACCAAATCATTTCTTATTCGTTCCTGAATATTGCTGATGGTAAAGTCATAAAAAAGCAGGCACAGGAGTGTTTGCTTCAGGACTAATTTTGCAACCAGACGTAACTCTTCCACGTCACGCAAGCCTCTTGAATAAATTTTAGCTGGCAAATATGAAATATGAATAAAGAAACCACTAGATATCCACCAGATGGGGAGAAGGGGAAAGACTTTTGGGATTTTCAAATACAGATGAACTTTTCAAATTGACACAATCAGTTGCAAAGTCCCAAGTGGCTGGAGTTAGACACTGGTGGACTGTCAATGCCACATGGAGGAGTGGGACACCACCTGTGGAATGTCAGACCAAGGTGGTGTAAGTCAATTTTCAACAAAAGAAATTAGACAGTGTACTCCAACACATCAGGGAAAGAATAGGCATTGAAAAAACCTTGACAGTCAAACCTTGAAAACAGAAGGAACATTGTGGTTTTTGTCTTCATTGTTGAACAGCAGGCCAAATCCCCCTGCAGAGATGCAGAAAGCCTAACTGGACTTTGGTTGTCCAATTCACATGTGTTTGTGGATCTGGAGGGCTTGACCATTTCCCTTGAGGTAATTTATTGAGGGTTCAAGATTATACAGTTGCTTCTATCTGGTTATCTGGTTTTTGCATAATGACAAAAAAGCTTTGTCGATGTTTTCAGGTAAAGTAAGCTCCTAGTGCAGATCGTACTGCACCGTCTCACAGGTTCTGCTTGTAGTAACCATAGACAGCAACTCAATGTGAGGAGCTTGTACGGCTTGGAAACCTCTGGGTCTCACCTTTACTTTTTAAAGATTATGTGGTTTTATTGATGTCTTAAAACTACAATCATCAGCATTTGCTGAAACATTTTGCTACCAAGTGAGAGGCAGCACTGAGTATGTCAGCTCCCCTTAGTATGAGGCAAAGGTGAGGACCTTTGGGGAGCTGACATACTCGGCTGTAAAATGGTAAATGTCTCCATCCAGATCAAGACTCGGTCTTTATCTCAAGTGGATCAGTTTAAAGGATGACTAGAAGGATTAGAATGTTGTTTGTTAGGTCAAGATTTAGCCTTGAAGATATGGTGGGGAGCTCTGTCACAGGGGGAGTCTTGGAGATAAGCTGCTGGTCCTCAAAGTAGTCACCACCAGGGGTTCAGACGTGTCAAGAGAATGCCTCCTGGGTGCCTCTTTTTGGTGGTTTTTTTTAGGCATGGTCTCCGTCCCACTGGAAGGAGACCATGAGGGAGACCCATAATTACATATCTCTTGTGGTCTGGGGGCACCTCCAGGTCCCCCTGATTTGAGTCGGAGACGGTTGCCTGGGCTTTCCTCCTGGACACGTTGCCCCGGTGACCAAATCTCAGATAGGTTGTAGTGGGTTTATAAATGAATGGAAAAACTAGTTTTTATTTTCATCCAACTTCTGTCACTGTTAGTGTTAAGGAGAATCATTAGTACATATAAAATGAAAACATCCCACAACTACAGCCTGTCCTGCAAAACTACTTTACTTTGTGATGTTGGACGCTGTTGCTACAACCATTTTTTAATAAAAGTTCACAGTAATATTGTCCAAGTGTTAAATTGGAATTTCTTCAGTTTCTGATTCAAAAAGATTGAAGTCTAAGAAAAGCTGAGAGGAAACGTATCACTTGTACACTAGTTAGTCCAATCATTATCTTGGTATTTAATTTAATTAAACATTTCCAGCTATTTGATCTTAACAAAAAAAATAAAAATAAAAATCTGCTTTATACCTGTCTTGTGTTTCAAACACATGTTTGCATTTCAGGGCTGAATTGCCATCTTCATTTAATCACACAGTGTCAAAATAAGTGGAAGGTCTGATTTTTACAGGAGCATTTTCAAATGCCCGATGTCTGACATCCCACAGAGCTGTCAGCCAGACCATGGGGTTTTAGGACTAATATCTCACATCGGCCGTGGATTAGTCTCCGTCTCTTGCTCTGGGGAGAAGTCTAATCTCATATCAGAGGGAAAAGGAGCGAGAGGAGGCGGAAAAAGGAGGGAATTTGCGCTATTAGTGTCTAACCTTTTAAAAAATGGATTTGCAAGTGTGACGAGATAAGGGCTGAAAATGATCCGAAAATTATTTCCGCCCTGTGACAAGTTCCAGGCAGAAGAGGACGAGAAGACAATCACTGGAAAATTAAACAGTGAGATGTCCTCTTTCATCCCATATTACAAAATAATTGGGTGCAAAGGAACAACTACAGACGCTGCAAGGATGACACACTTGCATATTGATTTTTTTGAATCCTTTTAGGATATTTGTGGACGGTTGGGTGGAGTTCAGTGTATATGCTTCTTACTGCTGCTGCTGGTGAAAGAGGTAGGATGGGTAGTGGTGAAGCAGAGTTTTTCTGGAATATGAGCTTAATTTTCAAAACACATTTGTCGGCAAAATTAAATAATGTCACCTAGCAGAAAGGTTAGCGATACTGCAGTATACATTCTGGTGATTATTGTTGTACGAATTCATCCAGTAGTGGGAATAGAGCCCGGCAGCAACAAAATACACTGCAGTCTATCGTCAATCCAAACTTGTTATGCAAAATCATGACAATACCTTTTTCCTCTTCTCTATTTTTCATTTTCATGACAAAACTTAATTTCTCATTGAAATTGAAAGATTTTTTTAGAAACAGGCCTATGTGTAAACTTATTTTCTCAGAAGCAATTTACTTGGAGAAAGTACTCATGCTTGGAGTAAGCATGAGTGTCTCTACTTTCTACTGCCTTGCAAAAAATGTGCTTCCAAGCAACCTCAAACGTTTATGTATAATATTAGGATCTTTTATGAGAAATCAGAACAGTGTACAGCAAAGAAAATGTTACTCTACAGTTCAGAGCTACGAGGCGTTTGGGGGAGTGTTTCTATCAGCTTTAATCTAGTCACAAATTCAAAACTATTCTTCCTTGTACAAAAGGTCAAGCTCAGTCAGATCGGATGGAAAGCATCTGTGAACACCAAATGTCAACCTTTACCACACATTATCTGTTGGATTTTAGTCAGGACTTTGACTGAGCCATACTAACATACGAGTATGTTTTGATTCCCAGACAATAGGCTGCTGTATTTTTAAGGTTGTTGTTATTTATCTCTATCCATCTTCCCATCAGCTCTGCCCAGCTTCCTTACCCACGGGTTATTAAGAGTGAAATGGAACTGAATACATTTGCTAAAGCCAAAATTGTAGACTTGTATTTGTGAAACATTTTGAAAACCATTTAAAAACCATGCAATTCACAAACATATGCTACTTTGCTGTGGGTCTATCACATGAAATCAAAATAAAATGTAATTTAAGCTGTAAAAATCTCAAAGGGCATAAGTACTGTTGTATGGCACTGTATTGTCAGCACTTCAATAGTGCAAAAATAGAAAGTAATTTATATTCCATGTTGTATATTGATCACACGGATTACCTTTCTCCTAAAAGATAAAATAAAAACATGTATTTTCTGGTTTCCAAAGGACATAAAAGAGAGAATCTGACCCAGACACATAATAAATTCGCATTGAACTTGTTTATGTAAGGTGATTGTGATCCTCAGCCGAGCTTACAGTTTGCAAAACAAACACTAACATGAACTACTATGAGAAGACACACAGGCATGTTGATGTGAAGGAGGCTAAGCACACACTTGGGGCTCTGGGACGGATGCAGTACCTCAGCCAGCTCATCAGAGTAGCTGTAGGGAAAGTTTGCATGAATGTTAAAGAGTTCCCTGCCTGTCAAGACTGGTAATAAGCCCGGCTCATGAGGATCTAATGGCCGTTTCTCTTCGCCCACTTTCACAGCATCACTCAGATCAAATGAATGCCATCTGTCTGGCCCAGGTCCAGCAGCAGTCCCCACTGTAAACCTGCTGGATTCCTCAGCCAGCTTCGTCCCACTGTGTTCGTTCGCATACACATAAGCTCATTTTCTTGTACTTCGCTCTTTCCTCCCTCCCAGACAGGCACGGTTATAGAAACAGCTGCAAGCAGAGAAACATGAACATGTTTAGGTGAAAAAAAGGCTTGAGTGTGGGATTGCTCTGCGTGAGATGCAACCAGTAAATGATGATCAATGGTAGTCTAGAACTAGACAGAAGTGTAAGACTGATTGGCTAAACTATCTCTTACAATTGACAAAGACAAAAAGGCTGCAGGAAGAGCCAAACATCCAGGGAAAGAGCTTCTCCCTCTGCTCAGACTGATGGCATAAACACACACACACACACGCATCCTGCCCTGCAAACAATGAGAGATTAGCATGATTAGCAGATCAGTGTCTGTTTCATTAATATTTCACATTTTGTTACGGGAGCTGAACTCCCTTTACCACGGCAAGAGATCACAACGATTTTTAAGCCCTGGCTAGAAGTATCAGAAGTACGACTAATATCATCACACCTCTGGGTAGACAATGGTGGAGTATCAACTGTTGGACTTTTATCTCCTCCAGCTCCAAGTTTTCCACTCAAATGCTGAGGCAGTGCGAAGATAAGGTGAAAAGTTCACAAGCCAAACTTCTTTAGCAGAGTGAAAAATTCCAAGAAAACTGAGAATTTACTAAATGAAATGGAGTTGAAATTTCAGTTTTAAACCACCGGTAGAGCACACAGTCGCATTCCCAATAGATTATGTTGTCATCTACTGAAAGAGAGTCACCTTGACCCACAAAAGGTCATTTTTAAAGAAGCTGGAGGTTCATAAGGTGCTATGTCCAGGCAAGTAGAATAAGTGTAATAGAAAAAAAGGTACAAAAGTCACAGGGAATTTTGAGAGGACTGTAAAGCAAAGCCCATTCAAGTGTTTGTGGGTGTGAACTTCAGCTGGAGTCAGAACTTCAACGGCTACCACATACAATTGTAACCATGACATGGACTACAAGCACAGAAATGTATTTTTTTCAACTTAAAGAACTAGATTCAAATACATTCCAGCTGGTTTATTTTTGGTCACACAATTAAATGTGCAAAAATGTAGCATCATGGCAAACTTTATGATTTCAATCTGACTGCGTAAAACATTTGTGTAGTAGGTGCAGTTAGGAACCTACCAGACAGGAAACTAGTCTGTTAATGTTAACTCCAAGTCTTTTTAAAATTGGTGAAGACTTCAGTGTGTCCTCAGCTCAAGAAAGATGAATCATCACTTCACTGGTTCAGACTGATGGGTCCACTTCAGGTTCACAGCTTAGGTTGGATCTTAATTTAATATAAGAAAACATGGTCATTATGATGGGTTGAAACATGAACCAGCAATGAGCAATTTCACAGGTCAATAGCTTTGCAGCTTTCGTACAAGCTTTTCTGATATTTCCCATTTTGGTGTAAGTACAGAGAATTACCAAGCATTACAGAGACCACCTGGTAATCTAAGTCAATAGTATTTGTCATTTTACTCTGGCAGTTTATCAGTAATGCTACTGGAATATTCAACACCAGGGGTGTCAAACCCAGTTCTCTCTTAGCTCTTTAATTACCATTTGATCTGCTACATTAAATGCAGGTTACTTAAAAAATATTAAATGTATCCCAATTCTGGAAACTAAACGAAACTAAAACTCCCTATCAACACAAACTACTGTAAATATTCACCTTTTGTTTGTACAAGAGTGGATTTATCAATTACTGTATCATGTAGCTACAACAAAACCAACAAGAAAAACCTTCTTCTGACACGAACATCCCGGGATGGCGTGCCTCCAAACAGCAACTCCCACACTTGTACTTTCTTATCCAACCCCTCTTTTATCTTACTTTACAGATTCTCTGTAAACCAGAGCAGCACTTATCTTCAGGATTTATTTGACTGTGCTGTGCAGAGTTTGTTCTGCAAAGAAGCAGCAACGTGTTGGGATAGTGATGAAAGAGGTTTATATCAGAGTTTGCTAATGGTACTGAAGTACCTGGGTATTATAAGCATATTGGAAATAATGGTATGTAATGATGTTTTCTCATCCATGAGAAGTAGGTTGAACCTACGTTATCTAACTTACAATGACATGACCCTATCACAATGAATATTAGGGCAAATTAATACATTTTGATGTTTAGGCTTTATTTATGCAACTCCACTGTTGGGGCATTGAACATATTTATCTCTTTTTATCCATAGTATTTATTTACCACAGTTTTGTCTGCTCTTTGTTGGCCTAGTGCGCAGCCACGGCACCTGGTCGTTCATCCCAAACTTTTTGTAACTGTACATCATCTCTCACTCAAAATAGACAATATAGAAGGTGCTTCTTCACCTGTACCTACATTTACACATTACATTCAGAGAACTGCACCAGTGTGCGCTCAACACAAACTTTTAAAAGTTCGACTAAAACTCAGGTTTTGGGTCTTTCAGCTCCTCCAGCTAAGAATGACAAGTGATTAATAGCAAACAGGTTGATACAGGGAATCTCACTCATGTGAATTCTCCAAATTGCACTAACATCACCCCACTGAGATACAACACCAGACCTGGAGTCTAGAGTGACTCCCCCTGACAGTACGCCAACTCCTCTACATCCACGCAAGGTGTGAGAAGCAGCAGCCACTGCTGAAGCCTTGCTTTATGTTGAGGTGAATCTTTGTCTCTTCAGAAGAAACACTGTCATCCTAAGAGACAGAAGATACGCGTAACACGCTGTGACATAAGTGACGAAGACAGGGTTGACTGATACTAGCAAATCTCAGCTAGCTGCTCTTTGCCGATATGCATTGTGCACAAAGGAGGAAACTGAAGTGTCAGACAGATATGCTGCTCCCTTCATTGACTATGTCACAAAAACAAGCCTGTGTTTTATTTAGGACTGACGCTGTGATTGTGCCTGGGAGGAGAGTGGGCAATCTTCTTAGATGTAAGTGCAGCAAAATAAGGGAAGAGGGAAAATATATCACTGAAAGTTAATATACATGAAGTGAGCCAGAGGTTTTAGCTCTCTCTTCAGAAAAAGCCCTATGCAATACTGTGAACTTTAAAAACACACTGAGATTTAAGCTAATTCCCATGCTCTCTACACGAGGTGAGCACTTGAGTTCAGCTCTCGCAACATTTTCCATGGCAGATTTTTGCCTAATTAGCCAAGGTTACTGAGCATGAGTGGGGGAAAAAATCAAAATGGAGACATTATGAAATACTTAGTTGACTTAAACAAATACGATGAAATGAAATAAAACTTCCATCTGCCTTGAACTAGAACTGACGCAAATCAATTACTTTTAAAATGTTTTCGTATTTGATCAGTCACAACCACAAACTCTTATCTATAGACAAATTCAACAAATTAGAAGAGGAGTTCTGATGAGGCTGGTTTATCAAAGAAAATATACAAAAACAACCATTAAGGCTGCAGTTGGAAACGTTTACAAAAAATATGTCTTAGCAGTCATGGCAGGCTCTGTTGTGGGGAAGGAGCTATAGTGTAGCAGAGAGCAAGGTGGAAGGATGTGTGAGCAGTGAGTAAACAAGCTTGATTGACAGCACTAAGATATACGAATATTTTCAAGGATTCGCAATCAGATTTAGCTCTGGACTTTGACTGGGTCATCACAATACCGTCATATGCATTGGTCTACACTATTCCATTGAAGCTCTGACTGCATGTTAGCAGTCTGTTGGTTCTGCGGGAAGGTGAACCTCCACCCAAGCCTCAAATCTTTTATAACCTCAAACAGTTTTCTTTCTCCACGCAACTTGTTTAAGGAAACCATGGACCTTTTGGACGTCTTTTTGTTAATACTCTTTACCCCCTCTTTCTTGGCAGACCTGTTGCTGTCCCAGGCCTATCTTCAGACTAAGCAATGCTTTGTGAGGTGTTCAAGGAGCATTAATGTTTACAAGCATTTGAGGTTTTTGTAAAACCTCAAATTCACACAGAAATTAACATTTTCACTGGCTGCACTTGATGAAATGGCAACAGAGAAGGCAAGGGTGGCTGAAAAATGCTTGCTACTGTTTTTAGAGTTTTCATTTTCCTTACACTTCAAAGTTAGTGGAAGGAAAGTGTGTTGGTCTGTCACATAACATTCAAGCTTCTGGTCGATCGTGATCAAACAAAGAATTTCTGTGGGTATGAATCTTAAAACGCACGAGTGTGCAGCTCAGTTCAGCAAGTATAGGTTATAAATGTCAAAGTGCTGCAACATAAAAAGCTCTATTTGTCCTTCAGAGAGGAGATTAAGCTCAAAGACATTAATGTTACATCCACAAGGACATAAAGAGAAAAGATATGATGGTAAGGGAAAAAAAGAGATCTAATGAATATGGTTATGCATTTGTACAGTTCAAGCACTCTAATCAAGCAGACATGCCTTGCTCATTTGAGGAGATCTAAAAATCCACACAGAGGGGGAAAAATGTCTCATGATCAAAGACAGAATCCAAATTTCTCATACTGCAGTCAAGGATGGATTCTCCAAACACTGTTGATGCCTTCCGGTAAAACAGAAAAAAGAAATAAAGCCTCAGTCAGGCATTTAATCCACATTCACACCGAACCAGCTAAATTTTCAAGAAAGCAGGTCAAAAGGTCTTTTCAGTGGAAGAGCTTAGTGTCTCACAGCACCTAAACCTGTGGGATGTGGCGATGAAGGAGAGAGGAATCCGCTGCCAGAGTAGCTGCCTCAGAACAAAATGATCTTTCCCTGGAAATATAGGGCTTCAAACTTAATGGAAGTGTCACATTGAACACTGAAATGCAAGGCGGATTCTAGAGAGCGCAAGTATACCGCGAGATAAGAGTGAGAGGCTGGGGCAGATCAGCTAATAGGCTAAAGAGAAGTCTGGAGCCCGAAGAGAACAAAGAGTGAAAGTACAGTAATAGACGAGGCTGTGAGAAAGACAAAAGCTCCTGTGGGTCATTAGGCTACAGACTGACAGACGCAGGTGCCACCTCATCTGTCATTCTCTCGCTCTCCTGCCCAACAGCCACCGGGGCGCCGAGCCATGTTGGCTGAGCCTGACGTGTGCTGGAGATACTTTGGCAAATGAAGATACACGGCTCAGCCCGTGGATGCTAATTGTCCTCTTCCATTTTCAGCAGTCTGACACGGTACAGTGTGAGTGAGTGGCATATTTAATCCAGGACACACAACTCGGCACTCTGTGTGCGCCGGTCGAAGTGGATTAAAATAAGAATTCCCGTCCGTTTACCGAGTCATCTGGCCGAGTCCGTATCATGTGTCGCTTCCCGTCCAGTCGCGCCGTGACGAACGTTTAGCCGTGACATCTCGACCGAACTTCCATTATTAGAGCGTCTGCTGTCAGTCGGAGCGGCGATAAGACAATACGCCTCTGTCTGGACACAGCAGCCGCGCGGATTCAGCCAGACACATCAGACAAGACAAATAGACCTCGCCTAATGCTGACAGAGCCCTCCCGGGTGGAAAATTTAGACAGACATTCAATCATTTACTTGACAAGTTGGACATATTCAAGCGAGAAGATTTCTGTTTCCATAATTCCAAACCCCGTAATCTATTTGTGTCCCCTGTCAGGGCTTGGCTGAGTGATTCCCTGGACCCAACCGAGAAAGCGCCATCTTCTTGGCGGCAAGCTCACACTATTAGGATTTCCCCCCAAAAAAAAGAAAAAGAAATGAATCTTTAGATGAAATGTCTCGCATCATTTTGTAGGAATTCAAATATCTTACTCCTCAGCTGCCAAAAACTACTTTATATTTACCGGATCCTGACAAATACTGCTTGTGTGCTCCTTGCAGGGCAGCATACGGTGGAAAAGTGCTGCCTACTGCTGCTGAACAAACACTCTGGAAAGCCTGAATCAAAATAGCAAAACTGCAATTTGGAAAACCGGAGAAATAAGCCGGGAGACATCATAAGGCTCTGTTGAGCAGAGGCATACAGCCGAGTCAGTTAATAACTCCCCTTTAACGGCTTGCTTCAAAGCAGAAATACCGATTTTTAACTCTAAATATTTACGGCCATAAACTGTCAGTGAAAGAACGGATCAATTGAGAGCAGACGCAAGAGCCGCCGTTTGCAAGGCCTCTGTAATTTTCTTTATTGTTGAAGAAAATAGATGGGAAGCAAAACGAGCAAAAAGGCAAACAAGAGTCAAAAATTCAATTTTTTCTCAGCATGCTCTGTGATTTGAGTTTGTGGCAGAAACAATAATAAAACCATGAAAGTCAGCTTTCCCTGTTTGATGTTTACTGTTCCCAAGTTGTGAATCTCATCTCGGCATAGCATCTTTGTTTAATTTTTTCATGAAAAATGGAGAACATCCTTTCATATTGCTACTGTTTGGATAAATAAACTTGTTGTCAAAGGTAAGCCCTCGGCAACAAGACACTGAGTAGCATTTTTTAAATGCAGAGGTTTTCACACGGCGCTGCAGAGTAGCTCCTTTGCATCACAAGCAGCCCGCTACATGTCTCTTTGCTCCATTAACATTAACAAGCTATTCAACCTCAGCGAGATGCTACTATAGGGCCTAAGAAGCCCACGGGTGATATAAAATTTAAAAAAAACTGAATAAGATACCACATGAAAAAAGATGGCAGTGTTATACAGTGAGTTAACCTTTATAATGAATGTGCTGCATGTGGCTGGAGCTGCACAGTGGAGCAGTTGTTTGCACTGTTTCCGGGCGCGGCCGCTCTGCATGGAGCATGTCTTTTTTTCCTCTTTACATAAGTAGACTCTCTCCAGGTGATTTATACTTTACTGTTTTAAGTTCAATATAGCTTCTAGGGAACGGTAATTAGTAAACCATGTTGATCCGTTTCCCTGGTATGAAAATGGCAGAAAACAGAGGGCTACATCTCCTTGACACTGGATGTCTCGATAGTTGTCTTAGTGAGCAGAAAGGAAACAGAGATAGAAAAAATATCCAAAGCTCCTCGTCAGCAAAGAGTGGCATCTCAGGGTCACCAAGACTCCAAGATAACCATTAGATGGTATGTACATGTGCTTCATAGTTGTTGCGGTTGTCAAAAGCTATTAATGTCCAACCAACACATATGTAGACGCAAAGAGAGTTTGCTAAACTCCGCTGGGAATTTAAGTGCAATGTTGTACTTTGATCAAGTGAGACCGAAACTGAGCTTCTCCACAACAAACACCCCAAGTGGCTTTAAAATAAAAAACCAAAAGCAAGAGTACCGTTGTTGGAGGATGTGATGCTGTCGGCCTGCTTCTGCTCCAAACACCTTGGGAGGAAAAACTGGTGGCCTCAACAGAAACCTGAAAATGGGTCATGCTTTAACTGTTGCTCAGTTACATCCAATTCTTAATTTATTATACCGACCCCATCACAACTTCAGCTCCTCTACAAAGGCTTTCCACAAGGTTTATGAGTGTGGTGCGTTGACCACTATCCCAGAAGTACAGCGTTAAGGTCAGAAACTGATGTTGGACGAGTAGGGTTTCTTACATTTTCAGAGTAAATCCAAGGTTCTCTATCAGGTAGAGGTCAGGGATAATGGAATACTGCTTAATATTTAGTAGGGATGATATTACACAAATTGACTTATTGCACCGGTGGAATCAAAAGTGTTTGTCACAACAGTTTGCGTGTTTAAGTGCTGGACGTTATTTTCCTGTTGCCATGGTTGGAGTGACTGGAACACCGACATTTTATGATTGGGAAGGTGGTGACCCAGTACTTCTGGCAGTACAATATCTGTTCAATTTCTGACTTCTCTTGGAAACCTCAAACACTAGAAAAGACCAAGAGTCATCTTTCTCTATCCGAAAAGGCATAAAGAGAAGACAAGCTCTGAACATAACTGTCTGGGAAATCTAATAAAAAAATAATACTTCCATAGAACTGCTGGTCATCTAAATCAACGTGTATGAAACACTAACAATTCCTGTACAATAACTGAGGAGCCACCTTTAACCTGCTTGGTGCAAATTACCTGCACTTTATTGACGTGTATGGTAAAAATAGATGTAATTACTTTATAAAACACACACTCTCTCTCACACAGACAGTATAAATTAAGAACAAATCAATGGTGCCTCGTGTCTCACTGTAGACGGAGCGGTGGGGCTCAGTAGTAAGTGAACATCTGATTACGGGAGACGAGGTAACGCCACACAGGCCACAGAGAAAACCCATCCAACCTCCACTTCTTTCTGTCGTCTCGGCGGCCATAAAAGGCAGCGTAATAGGATTCCAAAGCTTTTCCAGTGACTGCTTCCACTATCACACAGACATTTAAGTGCACTAATCCAAGACAAATTGTCTCATCTGATCCATGACAAATCGTCCGAGGGGCCGACAGAGACGAGGAGGTGAGGGGAGGGAACGCCTGGTGCCAGTGCCCAGAGAGTTGGGTGGAAGAAGGTCTGGGTCGGAGAGCGTACTGCTCAGCACCTGAATCACCAGGTAGTTATTGACGAGTCTTTAAAGGAGCTGCTCTCATTACACTAAAGGGCATGCTGTGTGGTAAAGTCAAGTCACCAAGCATTGACAGGGTGTCCATCTAATTTTCGGGGCAATTATAATCCCATGCAGAGGTAGATTAGAGAACTTCAGTTTCTTTGTAGGCAAACAGCTGGATTTGAAGTTGTTGGCCTTCATTTCCACGTACAGCAAATGAAGGCTTCTAACTGAATACGTTCTTTATGATATTCATCGTCTCACAATTCACTATAAATGGTTTTAAGAGCTGAATTTTTTTCAATAAATATTGTGACAACAAAAGGGAGATTTCTGTCATTCCAGTCTTGGACAGAAACAATTTCCTTGTGCATAAATGTAAATTTTCGTACACATGTAGATAAAGAACTATTTCCACATGAGCCCGCGTTCCACGCTTCCCTTCCAACCCACTCGACAAAAGCACCACGAAGGCGTCACTTATTCAAGTAACTGCTGTTTAATTGAATTTTCTTTCACCATCAATTCTCACGCTAATTAGTCGCCGCGGTTTAATGAGAACGCAAATAAAGCTGATTTAATTGCAAAACAAAAACAGAAGGGAGAGGCTGCGTGGATAAGACGTTCACGTGGGCAGAGACGGAGGGATGCGTCGCTCATGTCTCCCTAAAAACAAACAGGCAAAAAAAGAAAGAAAAAAAAACATCCTTCACCTCAAAGAGGAAGGATTATTTCTTTGATGTTGGCTGTAAAGTAGAAAAGCATGTTCCTCACCTTGTTTCTGGTGCTTGCAGTCGTTTTGACAACTATGGAAATGAGTAGAAGAGAGTGGGTGCGTTTAGTTTCTAAGTGGTTGAAGGTAATTTCTTAGCTTTGCTGGCAGAAAATCGTCCATTTTCTGAACCAGCCATCTGGCTTGGCAGTAGAAAAAAAATATATATCAATCCAAATTTACCATGAATTACATCTTTTCTTAATCAAGCTGGCAATTTAGGCACAACCCCCTTCATCTCCTTTGGATTTATCATCTCTAGGAAACTTCTGTTTGCTCTTTCTGTGACCGTAAAAGATTGATGATGGTCTTAGAATCAGCGTGACAGTGTTTTTATATTTAAAAAGCAAGAGTACGTCTTAATTCACCAGATGCATCCATGCTTGTGATCACACTGTTGCTCAGCATTTTAACGTATGATGAATCTTGGCTAATCAAAGTAATTACATGTTTTGTTTTTTCACCTCCAAGGCTTTCTAACACTCGGGGAGCATTATGGCACGTTGAACAATGAGCTCATTAAGATGCATTCCAATCATCTGGGATTAGATTTTACAAGACATTTTAGATCAGCACACACGCGGGGTTTACCGCATTTTCAGCCCATCTCTACTTTGTCTTCATGCACAAGCGACACTGTTGGGGTCAGAAGTTTGCATACAGTCATCATAACCAGGGTGATCCACCTATATTTGGTCTCTTAATGATGGATTTCAACTTCACTTTAATAAAAACAACAATCTCTCAGTGGTTTTTAAAAGCAGGGACTATGTGTACAAATTTGTAATATTACTGTACATACCAGCTTACACATTAAAATCCCCCCCTGACATTTGTCTAGCCATTTGACATCATCCTGCTTAAAGATTTAATTGCTCTACTTATTAGAAATCGTAAATCTCTTTTGAATATGCACGGTTCAAAATTAATGATTGGTTTTTAACTATTGTTCAAACATTTACCATGGTCGTATCAGAAGCTTCATGTTGGCCTTCTTTATCCGTTCAAAACTGGTTTTAATTTGTGTTTTGAATGGCTGCCCTGCTCCAACACTCAAAGTGAAATTTCAACCATCTGACAATTAATTCGAGAGGAACTTGAAAAACTCTCCTTCCTCATCTACCCACGTCGTGTGTTGCTCCCTCAACAGCAACATTTCGGTAAAATTACATCTAAATAATGTCTAAGTGCTTCAAAGAGGTCAAAGCTAAAATTTGTATATGTTTGATGTAAAAGTCAAAGTTTTTCTTTACATGTTTTTAGGGAGAATAACCATTAATATGTTTTAGGTGGGTTTGAACGTAGAATATATGAATTGCGGACAGCACACCTTTTCTAGAAAAGCGACTCATCTGCACATAAATATGTAAGATCAGCTGTTTTCATGCATTGTTTTTATTTTATGAAACTAATTAAATTTCAGCCTCAGTGGCATTCAGTCAGATCTGTGTAATTTGTTTCAAGAGAAACTCTGAGTTATCGTCAATGCCACTGAGGCGCTGCCGCTGGAAGTGATTGGATATTAAAATTCAAAACCAGCTGAGATTTTACTGCAAAATCTGAACTTAGTCTTTGGTTGTTGTTGTTGTCAGGCTGCACAGCTGGAAGTTTAACGACACTAGAATGAAAAGGCTGCTGTTTCCATCTACCAACTCTGCACATATCGAGAAACATGTTGTTATATTTACCACCACTCGCAACATTTTTCAACTTTCTGTTCTCAGTGAAGAAGTGCATTTCACACATTAGAGAAATACCAAAGCTGATTAAAAAGAGAAAAAGTGCATTTATACTGAATTAAATATAAAAAAAAACAACATTGTTCAGACAGAACAAAGATATTTATCTGTTTATTTGGTGCATGCAAACCTCTGGTTTCAATTGTATATGTTAGGGATGGCCAATATATTGGCACTAACATCTTGGTATCAACCGACATTAATCATTTATTAATATATCAGTATTTGGTCACATGACTGATGGTGATGCAGCGTAGGATTGTGGGAGTTTAAGCAAAGCAGAGAAGCAGTGCTGAAGTCAGTAATATATAATATACAATATTGGTAAATATTGGTTATCGACCAGAACAGCAACATTAACATAGAATATTGATATCAGCCCAAACTTTCATATTGATGCATCCCTAGTATACATAGTACTTACTTACTAAGTTATTAAGTATAACTTCATAAAAACACATTAGGGAGGGATTTAATTTCATCTGTTGAAGATGTCAAAACTGCATTAATTTCTTCCACCACGCTACAAACTGTATATATTAATCGTACTCCCCTTGGCCCCCGACTTTTAACAAAGTGCAGTATGAGCAGTCAATAAGGGTCTTTGTGCATCAGCAGGGCTGGTAGTGAGCCCTCCAGCTCAGCGCTGGCAGGTGGGGAGAGTGCAGTGCCTGGCTTGTTTATGTCATGTCACATTCAGCTCATCTGTCAATGTAGTGGATTATTTCTTGAGAGACCAGAATTGGCTGCCCGGAATCAGGACGCCATCAATCTTCAGCCGCACAAGCAGAACACGAGGGGCGGGAGGAAGGCTTTTTGTGATGCAGAGGCTCATGGGCAAGAGAGAACAGCGGCACGTCCTAAGCAGGTGACGAAGCAGACATCCTGCTTGTTACTCAGTCTCCTGACTTAACTGTGTGAATTTGTCATAAGACATGTTGAAACTTTGCAGCTCGTGTTTTTTCTTCTTTCCGAGCGTTCGCGTCCCAAAGTTTCCGGAGGCAGATCGGTTTATTTCTCAACTGCTGTTAGATGATCCAACAGAAACAACAAAACAACCGATGCTACCTCCACTTTGAAAGTGTCACAGCTGCTTCTGTTAGTCGATATCCACTGGATGTTTGCTTTGTGTAACTTTAGCTTTCAAACGGCCTGCTGAGGAACATTTAGAGTTTTAGAAATAATGATTTCCTGGAAGATGCCTAAACCTTTAATGTCTGCCCAACAGCAAGATAACTGAAGAGAAACCAACACAGTGGCACAGGAAGAGGCACGGCATGGCTTCATTTAATATTTCATCATCGATCAGTTTTTAAGACAATAAATGTATGATATCAGCTAATGGATGCTGCGTATAACTATGATTAAACTTAAAATGCACACTATGCTATGAAGTATTATTGAAACGTACTCAAAGCAAAAAAAGCTCGAGAGTTGATGGATTTTTCAAGGCATCCCGTTTTTTATGTCCGATATACTCCTCCCTATTTATAGCCTGGCTCTTTGGGCTCGGTGAAACCAGAGAGCTTCTCAAATTATAAAATCAATTCTAATTCAAATATTTATCATAGCATTTCAATTCGAAGAGAGAGGTTCTGGTTAGATCAGGTAGCAGCACTTTAGGACTGAGCAGGACTGATGTCAGCTTCACTCTCATGGAAAAACGTCAGTAAACTGAACCGTTCACAGAGGAGAACGATGGTGGTTTAAGTGTCTCCAGCTTTGATGGGATTCAAAGTTTAGTAGCATATCCATAAGATGTCCATTAAAATAACAGTTCTTCATGTTTTTACAGGACTTGATCAGCAACGGTTGTGGTTATAGAAATATTTGGAGGAACTGAGTGGAACTTGATAATTTTTCATTATATTGCTTTCTCCACTTACTGGCTAATTGGAATATCCACTTCTGATCAGTATCTGATGAATGAAGATGGCTTGTGTAAGCTCTACCATCTCACAGTGATTGCAACACTCTGCAGTGTAGACGTTAGTATTGAGTGAAGGTGAGTCAAAGCTAGCTTTATCCAGTTTCAGTGGTTTCAGTGTCTAAAACCTACGTCGGAAGAAACACAGAGTTGAAAGCAAGCGAATAAAAAATAAAAAGCAAAAAACAGCAAATTGCTGGCAGCTTTTTGGATATCTCAGATTGAATGTAAGGATCTACATCTGGTATAAACACAGATAGCTGTTTTTATAAGGTTAGCCACACACTAATCTCTAACATAAGATGCTAAAGATAGTTTAAAAGATCAGCTATCTAATCAGTATGTATTTTTGTTGAAATGTTTTGAGCCTAAAATCAGAAGTTGTCTTTCACAGGACAATGATTCGTATCTGGATTGCAACATTTTACCAATTTGCTAAGTCATGTTGACTTGAAGGCAAATTCAACAAATTTACACTGAATTTCCTGTATTGGATTTGGAAACATTGATACCTTTCGGACAGATCTCAAGAGTTATTCTACATTTAGATATTCTGGAATCAGCAACCCTTTCAATTCAAGGAGGCATTGGTATCGTCACATGGACTGAGAAAAATTTGTCCACAGCCGCAAGACATAAATGACTCTTTGAATAACTTAATTTTTTGTATCATGAGGAGTAAGCTCATAAAAACTGTTTATTTTATTTCTTTTTTATGATTATTTTAGATTTTAAAAAAGCTTTTACCAAAGTGTTACATTGAAGTCTTAACAAAAAATTGCAATATTTGGGAAAAAGAAACACAAAAGTGGCAGCACTAACCAGGATGACAAAATACTCCTTATGACATTTTCATGAATCTATTGTGGAAATTCTGTACATATACAGTACAGACCAAAAGTTTGGACACACCTTTTAATTCAATGAGTTTCCTTTATTTTCATGACTATTGACATTGTAGCTTCACACTGAAGGCATCAAAACTATGAATAACACATGTGGAAATATGCACTAAACAACAAAGTGTAAAACAACTGAAAATACCCCTTATATTCTAGTTTCTTCAAAGTAGCAACCTTTTGCTGTGATTACTACTTTGCACACACTCTGCATTTTCTTGATGAGCTTCAAGAGGTAGTCACCTGAAATGGTTTTCACTTCATAGGTGTGTCCTGTCAGGTTAATAAGAGGGATTTCTTGCCTTATAAATAGTCATGAAAATAAAGAAAACCCATTTTAATTAGAAGGTGTGTCCAAACTTTTGGTCTGTACTGTACATTACAAAAAACAAGAAGAACCATAAAACTATCCTATTTCTAAATCACTGATGGCCAAAATCATCAAGAGACTGTAAAGGGTATCAAGAACACACACACACACCGGCATGGACATCCACAGTACATGTTTATGTGAGCTCTCATATTTGTGCATAAGTGCAAACAGCAATAATGAAACACTGATCATTATTTGCTGTTCATATAACACCCTGTTCTTTTAGAGAACAAGATGTTAAATTCATGACATGCCATAAAAAACAATTTATTTTTTTCCCAAATCACATTGATAACCTGTGGTGAGAGACAAAAATGTTTTTGTTTTTTTTTTGGTTTGTTTTTACCCCAGTCTGTCCCCAATGCTTGACAGTAAATGCTGCAACTAGCTTTTGAACATATTGTGAAGAGCGGCTGCAGATAATGTAAAATAAAAAATCTGTCTAACATGGAAAAAAGAAAATCAGGCCACCAGTTTACACAATGCACCTAGCTTCCATTCTATCCTCATTTCCTAGACACATAACAGCAAGATGTATGTGTGAAAGCAGAGTACGACGCAGTTAAAGTGACATTTTATCTTTTCATCATCTCAGTGGGTTATTGTTTTATGTAAATATGAAACATGAAGTCAGTAACTTTGGTAATAAAGCCTGGGGTCCCCCCTGAGCTTTCCAGGAGCCCCAGTAGGGGGTGCTGGCTTCCCAGGTTGAGATACACAGAGACTGATGCTAACAGCTACCTGCGCTAATCGTGCTAATCGCAATACAAGATGCAAAAGACTGTACAAGATGCAAAACACAGAGTTGATTCCAACTCTGTGTTTATTTTGTAAGTGATTTGTCTCTTACGCACATGACAAGACAGATGGCCCCTTGTCAAATAATAATATAAATATTAAATGACCGCTAATGGCAGGAAGAGCAGGAAGTCACTGCTGAAAGTTCTTGTTGCATCCTCTCATCTGAAATAGAAATCATCCCCAAAATTCTGCTCAGCGCATCTCTACTTGATGCCCAACCGTACAAGGAGAGCTCATCACGTGAACCCATTAGGTCATCAATAACAGCTCGCGAATCCTCAGAGGACCCGTGAAAATGCCACCCAGTAATGGCCTCCGCGAGAAGAGAGCATGTAAGTGTGCGAGCGTGTATACGTCTTTGCCCAGGAGTGTAATGGACGTCAAGTGTGTGAGTTGATCTGTCTGACAGTAAACCTTCCTGAACTGTTGGCCCCAGCTGTCTTTTACTTGCGTGACTTTTCTAGACGTATAACCACAAGAGGTGGAAGCGAGATGGAGGGGGCAGCAAGTATGTTTTTCTTTTTTTTTTCCTTGTCCTCCCCTTTGGGTCAACTGCATTATTCAAAAACAACACTTACTGAGCCTGGCACTTCCTTGTACATCTTTGGCACCAAGCTTGACTTGCCAGCCGGACAAAAAAGAAGAAAAAAAATGAAATAAAATGAAGTCACCCTTTAAAAATGTATTCAAAACTCCGTGCTGTTCATCCCTATCCTCCTTCTTTTTTTTTTTTTGCTTCAATTAATGGGGGCAGGAATACTTTGAGAACTTTTTTTTTTTTATCTATCAGAGCAAGGATTTTCATGTGTCAGCTGTTCCACAGCAAAAGTAAGCCAATTCTCTGACAGGCTGCTTAAAGTCACCAATGTTCACAAGCATAGAGAATTCAGAGCAGTGTCGTTTTTTTTTTTCTTCCTATTGCTCTGCTTCAATTACTTGGCAGTGCAAGACACAGAAAGAGGGAACTAAGCAGGAGACGGCATCAATGTTTAACAGCAGCTTGGCATGGAAAGGAAGCCCCACTCTGCATGAGGGTTCAAGCGTGGAAGTAACATTCATTGTTAGGAGCTTAAGGAAAGCATTTGCTTTGCTCTAAAAAAAAAAAAAAAAAACAGAAAACCCTTCGCCTTCCTTGTAGCACTCCCACATATACCATATGTAATTCTAGTAAGCTTTTCCATAATCAGAGCATTAGATCCGCCTCCAATTCTACCCTCCCCTTTAGCCCTCGCAGTGCAGAAGGCATCAGGCTTAATTGCCGAGCATTTCCAGTGCAAAAGGAGGAAAACATAATTGTCATTTCAGTCTAAGCCATAGTGATCAAAGCTCCCACAGCTACCAGCATAGTAATATGGATTGTTGCCCATAGCTTTAGCTGCTCCTATTAGTTTGCCAGCGAGATTCAGGGTGCACTAGTCGAGAATTCCTCGCCACATAAGTGAGTCATCTCCCGATTCCCAATCTGAGAAGATGTTCTAGCAGCACTCGCATGTTAAGATCCAAACAGCGGCAGACAGCTCTGCGAACGAACCCAATCTTGTTAACCGTTTCCTCCCAACTGCAAAAGTCACGTCACATTGGAACCGAAGGCACAATTAGCAGTCCCCAACCTCTGCTTATTCGCTAAACCTTCAAGCGCCATGAATCATCTCGTCGCGCTGACACGGCGAGTCTCTCTGACACACTGCGGCAGGCCTTGTTCTCGTCTTTCAAACAGCCAGAGCTGAGAAGAGCTAACCTAGCGAAGGCACCATCTTGCATGTTGTTAACGCCGGGCTGTGAAGTTAGTCAGACAAAGAAAAAGGAAAAATAAGAGCTCGTTTACGAACCCAGAGTGAGGATGTCGGTGCGACCGGGTCGGGCCACATGGTGCTGCTGGATGGTCTGGTAGAGTGTGGCCTGGCACAGCAGCAGGAAGCCGAGGCTAATCCACATGGCCAACAACCAGGACATGGTAAGGCCGAGTCTGGAGAGCAGCATGAAGAAACAGAGCTCTGTTAGACAAGCATGTCTGTATATTTACTACAGATATCATCTTTACTCAGGACGGAAAAACAAAGGAGAGAAACATATGTAAACATACCCATATATTTAAGAAAGTGATTTACTCAATTATATGTGCAATGATATGTAAAGAACAACAAAAAACATAATTTTGCATACATAAATTATATTATAACATGAACGGATCAGGATTTTCCTGGCCAATGCCAATTTCTGATGTTCTCTGAGGTTTATGATACCAATTATGATGTTGACCAGGTCAGATTTTTTATTTTTTTATAAGAACAATAAAAGTGGAAGCATTTTTGCCATATTCTCTGATGGAGGTAGTCGTGTTGAATCCGACATAAACAAGGCAATACTGAGACAGAAGTTATGGATCAAGCCACGTTCTTGACCTTTACTGGATTTGTATTAAACGCAAAAGGAAAAAAATTAATAAAAAGAAAAAAAATCTGATCTATCGATCACTGATTAATCAAAGGGAAACTGGCTGATCTGATGGATCAGTGCTTCTCTATATAAAATGGCTAATTGGGGACCATTATAATATCTATAAAACACTTTGTTAGACTGTACTGAACATAGATTTAAAATAGCAGGCCCAACTACAGCTATCAACCAACACCGATTGTGTATTTGTATCATTTTATTCACTTCTATAAAAAAAAAAAGTTTAAAAAGGATCATTCAATAAAAAAAGAAAAAAATCTATATACATATATATATATACATATAAAACTATATAAAATGTAATCTTAGTCATGGTTCTGCCATCTGTGTTTATAAATTGAAGCTTAAATTAATCATTGCTAATCACGGACAGCACTCTTGATCATATTAAGAGATTTATCTACTGCTGTTGAGGGGCGGCATATGTAGACACGCCTTATTCCTGCCTGAATAAACAGATTCCCCTCCTTTCCAGGTGGTGTTAGCTCTCATTTCCATCCAGAAATATGAAGTGAGGAAGTTGTTGTTGCCATAACTCCACCTTCTGTAAAGCAATATTTTTCCACCAATCTGCAAAGGCTTTTTTTCCCCAACTAATCAGGGAGCATGTGATTATTTTAAAAGTGTAAATAATGTTCGTTTCATAGGGACGCACCAAAGCTTTTAACCAAGCCTGCTACAAGTTAGTGATTCTATGATCTAAGCACTTTAGTGTGATTCCGAATTCATAATTAATACTAAATGCAAGTGCATTAAAATAAAGCATGTAGCCATTAGCCATTTAACTTTGAAAGTAAGTAAAATGAGAGCAGATATTTGATCCGATGCATTATTTAAAGATAGATATCTTGTGTTTTTCATGCTATGATATGCAGCTGAGGTCAAATGCATTAGCCTAATCAAGAATTACCCTTTGTGAGATTAAGGCTGCTTAATAAACAAAGAAAAATGAGCGTATAAATCCTTAATATCATTATGAACCACCAGCAGGAGGGGTTTTAGAACGAGCATAAGTCCTCTTTTACTTTTCTCCAACCACACATGTTGTTCTCACTGAGTCAAAAGGTTTACAAGACGTATTGTTGAAAAAAAAAAAAAAAGAATCGCTGCGCTTGCACAGTTAATTGTATCGGCTACATATTACGTAGAGCCGCAGATCTACAGTAATCTGGGGAGGCTTTTGTAAGAAGAGAGGGGGAAAAACATGTAGTTGATGACTGCAGCTTATCTCCTGAGCTGAAAGCGCAGCACAGTCAAAGTAAAACAAACACACAAAAAAGAACGGGGGATTATTTACAAGGTCTTTCGATGCAAACAAAAGAGGCAGTTTTCAGAAGCACGCAGCCCACGCTTTCTGTAGCTGCAGACCGCTAAAAGGAGCTCGCTCTCACTTTTGTGGTGCAACCTCAAATGAGACACTCAGAAATGCAGGAGTCCAGCTCTGAAGGGGTAGGGGGGGGAGGAGAAAGTAAAAGCGGACGGAGGGTGAGGGTGGAAACATGAGGCACACCTGCAGGCACTGATGCACCTGCTCTGACATCTCTAAAGAAATAGGAAAGGTTCTAGCTCCAACAGACTGCAGAAACAACTTCAGCTATCAACCAACGCCGATTGTTCCAAGCCAGAGAAAATCAGTCAGAATGTAGATGGTTTCTAATCAATGGTACTTCTCATCCAGCAGGCATCGTCTGCCACCGGAAAGTGTCTGAATACAGAAGACATCGCAAAACCATTTCATATCTTCATTCAACCTAGATAGTTTTTATTTTCGCCCCCATCAGACATTCTTCTACATCAAACTCCCGTCCTCTGACACCAGAGGAATGTCCCACGCCCTTCCTTACCTGAGCAGTGCGTTCAGATAGAGAAAAGGAGCTTAGTCAGAATCACAGCCCGTCCGTCTTAATTCCATCGTCTCTTCATGAATTCCACCTGCAGGTAAGCCCCAAAAAAAGAAACAAAAAAAAAAATCACCCTGGACTTCTGCTGCTGTGATTTTTCTTTAAAAAAAACAAAAACAAAAAAGCAACATGAGTCCCTCAAAAACGCCACCCAGGTGGGAGGACAATAGGTGTCACAAACTGACCAAGGTGTGTGAAAGAGTCACGGCTCTATCGGCCACAAAGATGCTGCTCTTCTCTCTTTCAGAGTCTTTCAAAACTCCTCTGCTGAGATGAAAGGGGGTCCTAATTTGCCCCCATCCGCCGCCTGCCCTCGCTTGTCATTGCCCCTCCTCTGTCTTTCTTTCTCTCTCTCTCACGAACTCGGCGGAAGGCTCCGGTGGAATGACCGCTCTGTCTGCTTTTGGCCACGTCCCCCCATTGAGAAGCTGAGCTGATAGTGTGAGCCTCAGTCCTGCCTCCGACGCTGTAAGTAGAGCGTCTGTGTCGGGTGGGCAGGCAGAGCAGGGCGAGTGTGAGTGAGCGTGCATGCGTGTGTGTTACACTGTAGCCCAGCTGGAAAGAGAGAAAGAGAGAGAGAGAGAGAGAGAGAGAGAGAAAGGGGGAGTCGGATCACACGTCTTAAAGCAAGACTACCCGCTCCCGCATCATACTCCATCAGCAAATGAAGCATGTTTTATTAACTGAAGCCTCTTTACATGTCAACCTGTCAACCATAACATCTAAAGCGAGAAATGCTTCAAGCTGTCCAATGCAGTTGTGTATGTAGAGGATGGAGATGCCTGTCTTTCAGTTTCACCTCACAAGCTTGAGCAGTCTCATGAGCATGTGTTTTTCTTTGCCTCTTTGTTGCCACCCAGCCCGAGATGATGTTTTTTGTTGCTTTTTTCACCCTCAGGACAACCTCACACAACAAAGCCCCTAAAGAGCTTCCAAGAACTCTCGTGTCACCCAATCTGCTGGCTCAAAGCACGAAGGGCAAGACTTCTTCTGGTGGCGTGTGGGTGAGTTTGCGTTGGCACAAGCAGGACGAGTAAACCAGGCTTCTCCCTTGTTTTTTCTCCTAAAGCATCACCTTCTGTGTAATGGTACTTACTCTAGCCATATCAATCTCAAACATCTGCCATACTTGGACTCAATCACAGTCTGACATTTAGGATAAAATGAGCCATATGCCACTTAAAGTGTCACAGAAACAAGAGATGAGGTAAAACCCGCAGACGTTCGGGATGGAGTTCAACTCCATAACGAGATCTGATCGCAGAGCTGATTCGATGAGGTATTGCACACAGCATCATGTGAGAGCTGTGCTATAAAACTGCCAGCCTCTCCCCATTGGTTGTCTTCCTCCAGTTATCTACTAGGAGGCAGTTGTGACATGGTTAACAAGCCCTTCATCTGTTGGTCACTGTGCCATAACATAAGGCATCCTGGGCCATCTCTGTTGCTGCTGCCGTTTCTTAGGCTTGTTCTTCACTCACCACTGAGTAATTTGACAGCCAGATGCACACATCCCTGCACGAGTTCCAGCGTGCAGGGCGGACAAGAAGAGAAAGTGTAGAAAAAAAAAAGAAACCTAACAGTTAAGATTTTGGACTGTGGGAGGAAGCCAGAGGACTCGGTGAGAACCCACGCGTGTACAGGGAGAACACGCAAACTTCAAACAAGAAAGAACGGAGTTCAAACCAGGATTTGAACCCAGGACCTTCTGCCAAATAACAGTGACTAAAATGATACTAGAATTTTTTAACATTTTTTTGCAAATACAAGAATGTAAAAAAGTGGTGTGACAGCATAAAGATTAACAGCTTGTTAATATAGAATGTACAAACATGAATGCATGATACCTAAAATATAGTGTCCTTCCCAATATTGCCTCTGAATCATTTGTCGATATCGTACACACTGACATTACGACGAGGACTGCGATTCATATCATGCAGCTCTAGAGAGCATCAATCAGAGAGGAAGCCAAGAAGTTCACTGTAACTCTGGGGGAGCTGCAGATATTCACAGCTCAGGTTGGAAAATCTGTTGATTCTGTCATTTAATAGTCATACATGTCATGACTCTCGTCAAATCTAAGCAAAGTGGAGGCAGCATCATAGTGTGGGGATACAGAAGCTCCTAGGAAGATGGATGTAGCTTAGTGCAGGGCATGATTGCAAGAGACTTGGGACCAAGACAGAGGTTCAATGCTACACATACAGTCAGAAAAAAACAACCGAATGACTAAAATCAAATCATAATCATTTGCTGTACTCCAAATTCAGACCTAATCAAAACAGAAAAATGGCAACACATTGGAAAATGTCTTCCTACCGACCTTCTTTAACCAGTCTGACTGTGCTGAAGACACTTTGCAAAAAAGAGAGGGGAACGTTTTCAGCTCGATGCACAAAGCTTGTGAAAACATTTCGCCAAAAACCTGCAGATCTGATTGCTGTAGAACACACATTGTTTTAGGTAAGGTTAGGGTAAGGCCATTTTATTTAAATTGCACAGTTTCAGCAAAAGCATTTCAAAGTGCTTAGGTTTTAACTTGATAGGTACATGCCATACATCTCAGATCTTTACTCACAAGAAATGTTTAAAACCCTTCATGGATTTTCTTTCCACACCCCCAGTTATGCACTCTTTTGTGTTGGTCTCACGTAACGACTCTAATAACTCAAATGTTTTTTATGCAAAAAACAGGGAACATGAATACTGTTGCAGACTCCTTATCATTAGAAATCTTGGAGGGGGAAAAGATTGCGTTGTGTTTGTTTGCTGGTGTATTTTGTGGTAAGTGATGTCTTTTTTTTTTGTTTGTTTGTTTTGGTTTTGGACCATGCTTCTTGTATTTACATAGATTTGTAGTAATCTAGTGGCAAAGTGAATTGAATGAATAGTAAAACCGCCATCTGGATCCCCATTGGGTATAAAGCTCAGCATGTTAAGAAAGAGATTTATGTTAAGCACAAACTGCAGGATAATTATCACTCTGATTGGTGTTTCCACACTGTCAAGACCGACTTGCGCAGCAGGAGCTGATTACCAATAAATACGATCATTAAAATTTTTTCCAAATTGTTTTTTTTTTTCTTTTGTTAATTGGAGGCATTAATAACCTGAACGCTTCATTTTGCATGTCTTTGTGATGTGTCCCACTGGAATAAGATGAAAGCGTGAAATGAAACAAGCCCCAAAACAAGCCCCAGGGGCAAACTTAGAATCGCAGGCGCCAGATTATTACGTTTGTGTTGCGCCGCGATCATTTAGACGTTTAAAGCCATTTCATCTTCCTGCTGGCGATTCGTTCCAGTCTCCTGATTTTCATTTTGCATTATTCTACGCTGCGTTGGGAAAATGGACAGGGACAACAGAATTTCACAGTAATTCTGGATTGTTGTCGCGCTCTCCCTTCTCAGGGGTTTTCATCATTTCCAAGCAGCTGTCGCCGCGGCCCGTGCCAAGACCTAACTACAGCCGACCAATCACCGGCCAGTTCTCTGTTTGGATCTGAGCAGCCCTGTTAAACAGCACTGTTTGCCAGTGCTGCTTTTTCTCTTCCCATCTTTTTTTGTCTCATTCTGTCTTTTTTTTTTTTGGCAGGGGGGGGTATTTTTGTCATCTATTTTTCCTGCTGGCTAATAAAATTCTCCCTTCCAGTGCAGCCTGTCCCAACTGTGTCCCAAAATACCAACTTAATCCTCCTCCCCTCCTCACCCCCTGGGCTTGTCGGCTTTACTTAACATTTTTAACTAGAACAAACAAAGGGTTTCTTCATTTGACAAAGCCTATTCTCCAGAGTTATTCTGAAATGTAGCACAGATGCAGAACAAGAGGAAAAGGCAAAAAAGAAAAGGAGAGGAGGATGGGTGAGCAGAGAGGAGTCATTTGGATGAAGTAGGTAGCAAGGATCTTGCTCACCGGTGGATGGTGAATACATTAAGCCTTTTAACTAAATGAAATAATTTGAGATGTGATCAACATTTGTTGAACTTTTCAGCTTGTCGTCTTCAGCTCATGCCATTCACTAACCCCTTAATGATTGAGTCAAAAGGTTACAAGTGAATATCTTAAGAAACACTTCTAAAAACTCTGAAATGACGAATAAAAATGAGAAACAGAGGAGTAGAAGTTGCTGTGTTGCTTTCATTGGGATGGTTACTGAAGGGAGATTGTCACTGAAACCATTTATACTTGCAATGAACCAACTGTTTGTTCAGCCATGTTCTGTTTATGCTCTGCAGCAAAGAAAGGTACATCACTATACCCGATGAAGACAATTTGTGATAGGCACTAGCACCTCCCAACCTCGCTAGGGACAATGGTGTACAGAAGATGGATGGATGGATGGATGGATGAATGGATGGATATCCCCTCTTAGAACCCACAAATACCATTGAACCAAAGTAGCTGCAGTTTATTTAACAAGCCAAAAAAAACGTTTTTTCCCCCTCACTTTCTGACATTAAATCACACTGAGCTTTTTTTAACAATTGGATAACCAGGTTCGTTTTTCCATGGTGAGCTGAGCTGATGACCACTGCAAAGCACTGACTGTTGTCTTCAACCTTCTCTGTAAATAATTTGACTTGATGCTCAATCATTCTCCATTTAATGTTTTTCCCAAGCTTAAACTTTTTGGTTAATGTCTTGAGATGTTTGCAGATTCCTCCATTTTTCTCCAAATGTATCAAGGGTTCTTTGTGACTACATACCTACATTTTAGTTTCATTGGATAAAAAAGGTCTTTGTCACCAATTGCATTTGCAAACTGTAATTTAGCTTTTTTTATGTTGATTGTGGAACATTGGATACTTCCTCTCTGAATGGCTTTTCAGCCATATTAAGTATTAGGACTTAAGAATATTTGTTTGAACTGATGAATGTGGCAACTTCAGACAGAAATTGTGTTAAGAGTTGTTGCCCTTAAATACATCTATACCTGTTCATTTACTGAACTGAAAGTTGTGAATTAGTTTACGAAGCCACAACAATTTTATTCAAACGTCTAACTTTGAAGAAAAGCAATTTGCAAACATCCACCTTTTCAATATTCTGCCATTTATTAGACATGTTTTTGCTATTCCCAACTGACATACACATGATTTAATGTTATATCGTGGGGATTGCCATACTTTCGATTTCTGAGTTCATTCAAAACAGATCCAAGAACAGTGTTGGATCTTTTTTCCTTGGTGTCTATGTGCTGGCCAAGTGATTGATTGGGCGATCTGTCCGGAGTGTGCCAGGCCTCTTTCCCGTTGGCTGCAGGGACAGGCTCTGACTCGAAATAGTCCTTAAAAAGTGTTCAGCTTTCGCAGAAAGTCAAGTTATTTGAAGTTATATTAAAATTTCTGCTGAATTTGGTTTGTTTTAGAAATTAGAATTTACATCTGGGAATGATGTCCTATTTGAGTGCAGCTCAGTTGCAAGTCATAGAATCAGAGGAATTTAGTCCTTGTTGTGATGGTAACTACTATTATTATTACAAACTAAAAACTACATATTTCTTTATATTCTGCAGATTCAACAGTAAAGGAAAATGTTCAGACAGGTGTGGTTCAGTACTGTGTCATATCTATGAGACACAAACCATCAGAAGTGTGTAAATGTTTTATTCCCACAACTTTGTTGCGCTAAATCTGTATCATCAAAAGTTGGACCAATGACTTTTCTTCAGGCATTTGACACTAAAGTGGTTGTTCAGATTTTTTCCTATGACCTCTGTGTTCTTTTTCTAATATCTAAGCATTCAGTCATTTTGGCCCTAGTTTTTCTGTTATTGTTGTCCTCAGTAATCCCTCACCTGTTCTCCGGGATAGAGATATACCGTATATATTTTTAAATCAGACAGATGCTCATCCAGTTACGTGCCTTGCTTTGCTTCCTATTGATTCTTCCAGCGTTGTTATGCTTGCCTGTTTTCCTGTTCCTGTGCTACCCTTGTTTGAACTTTATTTTGCTTCAGATATTTGGTTTAAGTTCTGTTTTATTTATTAAGCACATTCCTCTTGCTTCCTGCTTGTCTGCATCCTGGGCGTTTGAGTCCCTAACATATCATCCCCATAAGTCCTAAACTCTGAACTTTTCAAGCCTACTTATCCAGCTAAAATGTAAGTCACCTAAGCAACCCAATGTGTCTTAGCTGTGTTTGTGCTTTGTTCCGGTCCAGTTTGCACAATTAGATGTTGTTCGCTGTCACTGAGTACATGCATTTAAACTCTTACAAAAAGGTACTGAGACTTTTCATGTCAACTAATATGATCTGCCATTGCCTCCATTATTTAATCAGAATAATAGCAAAAACACACCTTTTAATCAGATAATTTCTGATTCTCTGAGATCCTTTGAGTGAACATACTCTAACCTTTACCTTGTTTCAGTTTTGTTGTTGGTGTCCCCCTTACTAGAGCTTTTCTTTGGTAACTTCTTCTTTATAAAGAGTTTAGAAGACCGAGAACAAACCAAAAAAAAACATTAATGAATGAAATACTTAAAGAAAATCTAAACTATTTGTATTTTTTAAAATCAAAGGTAAATCTTGAGTGTTTTGTATTACTTCCCATTCCAAAGACTGTTGCACCAATTCTGTTTGTTTCTTCACTTAAATATACTTTGTTTCTAAAATTCTTTAAAAGTTATAGATGCAGTATTACCTTTTAACCTGATATACTTTTCATATTATTTGATATATATTTTTACAACTGGTCAATTCTGTTTTGATCATATATATAGAGAAATGTGGTATTGAACTCTATCGTAGTCCTCTTCGTCCAAATGTCCTGGGAGTGTTAACAGCCCCATATTCAGTCATGAACTCTGGACAGCAAAGGAAATAAGTTACAAGATTTTAGTGTTTGGAGTGGGTCAGAAATTCGGTGCCGGTGATGCACTGGGACCTGACGGGTCTCAGCAGGTGACATTTTGTGTCTCGGGTGAGTTCGAGATGGAGGAGTAATTGAGCAATAGATGGCTCGACTGCTGGAGACGATGGTAGCCATGAAAATGTTCCCGCACAGACCAATAAAAATGTCCTCTACTTCTTGCTGTAATTGGACCGGGGACAGTGGGGGTTGGTCTGTAGCCTGAGGAGACCACCTTTAGAAATGCTTTGTTCAATACACTCCTATTAGACTGATGAGACATGGGACTCAGTGGAAGAAAGACATGTCTCAAAAGAACAAGAGTAATGCTGATGAGAAGAAAAGCCTGGGAAAAAAAAAAAACTGTTGCCAGACTGGAAAGGTAGCAACATGTAATCACAGAACTCTTCCAGAAACTGACTGTGTGTCTACTGCTCACAAAGGTCAGAGTGCATTCAGAAAAATAACAGAGGATTTTTAATAGACAAGCCAGTGTTACCTACAATCTAATGAGAAGAAAATTACAGCATATGCAGATTTGCGGTTTTTCCTAGTGCATCACATGATGTTCGTACCAAAAAGACATGAATAGACAAATTCCCACTATGAATTTTTATCTGCTAAAAAAAAAAAGATTATTACGTAAAAATGTTAAACAACTTAAAATCTGTCATTAATTTATTGAAATAAACACCACAATGCCATGTGTTGACCATCTGACCACATCATCTACAGATGGTTTTTGTCTGTTTTCTTGTTTGCAAACTACAATTTCAAAAGTTAAGTGTGACATAAAATTCTTCCTTTTTTTTTTTTTTTTACCCCTCCAGGGGGTCTTTTGTGGGCTCTAGTGTCCCTTATATGATAGTAGGCTGACAGGAAACAGGGAAGGAGAGGGGGGAAGACATGCGGCAAATGTCGTAGGGGTCCGGGAGTCGAACCCGCGACGGCCGCGTCGAGGACTCAAGGCCTCCAAATACGGGTCGCGCTACGCCCTACGCCACCACGGCACGCCCATTCTTCCTTTTTTTGACGCATGAGACCAATACAAGCCACAACAGGTCAAACCCTGGCAGGCTTTTTTAGTAGTTTGGCTTGAAATGTGGTAACTATATTCACGTATGTTGGTCATGATGATTCAGGATGCTGCATCCTCTTGTTGCACCAATTAAAAAAAGATCAATCATGTCCGCATGATTAATTATTTCAATAATTATTCTTCACAGTTCTTCTTGACATTGTGGTTTTGATATAAGCGAACTACTGTACCATGCATTTGCTTCTCCTTTGTTCAATCGAGGCAGTTTCTGTTATTCCAGGTGTTTTTCTACCATTTTTTTCATTCATATTTCATGCTAAAAAGCACAGCTGTTATTCTGACCCTTCTCCTGAAACCATGCAGGTCCGAATCTATACTCCCAATAAGGTCACACCCTGTTGTATGACGTCAAAACTCTCTAAAGACAACAATAATAAACTAATCAACCAGATGTTACAGTCAGCTAACATGGAATGGTTTCAGCAGGAATTTTAGTAGAATGATTTCTCAACTCTCTTTGTAGCTGTTGAGCTACACATTCGGAAGAAACAGCGAATACAGTTTACTGTTGCTGCTAATAAGTTTGTGGCATGACCAGGGACAAAATGCCTGTGGCTCAAATCCTCTGTGACAGAAATGACACGGATGAGAACTGGTTGTAAAACATGCATACTGTAGCTCTCATGCTAAACAAAACACGGTATGGTATTTAATATGAGCTGCAGCTTTGTTTCCTTTTTAAGTTAATTGTAGCAAAATTGGCTTAAAAAGGAGCTTGTATCCCTGCCATTTGATGGTTTGGTCTCTTTTTTTGCCACTTCTGTGAGCACAGTAATCATTTTTGAAATTTCTTTTTCTGTTTTCCTGTTTCTGTTCTAGGTGCTGTGGAGGACAAAGCATAAAAAAGCTACGTGGAACATTCTGTCAAGGCTTCTCTCAAATGCAGGAACTGAATAAATAAACTGGAAAAGAGTGAATAGGAAACGGTGATTCAGGGAGAAGCTTGTTAATCAGTGAGTATGTGGTGGAATAAACAGATGAAACATGCTACGCATATAAATAATATAACAATTATATTAGTTATTTCCACTTAAATAACTAATATATAAATGTTAGTTTTGATTTATACTTTTATTCTTTGACAGTTTTTCATTGAAACAGAAGGGGCTTCCTAACTTTGGAACATAATTGTTTTTTTGTTTGTTTTTTCAATAATAAAACTGGAAAATTGCCTTTTCAAATAGTAAGAAGAAACTAGATGGCAATATTACATAAGTGGGTAGTTCTATTAATAAATTAATATAAAAATCATGGAATTTATTATTCTCCTTTAATTAAATAATGTGTGTAGAATATTTCAGTGGAGACAACCAGTTTTCACACCTTCCTTGTGTTTATAGTTTAATTATTCCACCGTTTCAACAATCATGTAACTTTGACAACAAAAAATTTTTGTAGCTTAATGCATTTCCTGTTTATTTGCATTTATCACCAATTTAGCACTTCAGATTTAAGTTAGAAAGACTTTCTTGAAAACATGATTGTAGTTTTGTTAAAGCACTAATGGATCACTATGTGGAACATGGTGATTGGTTGCCCAGTGGGACCAACAACAGAACTTGGTAGGCGATCTTTATTGCATTTGCTTGAAATGTGAAAACTGTACTTTTTGGTAAAACTCTATTCAAAATGATTCATGATGCTGCATCTACTAGATGCACTAACTGTAATGATAGACTGTCTTAACAGGTAATCCAGTTGTAAGAATCAGCAATTTGTCTTACTGTAGAATACGCTTTGATCAGATTAAATTAGATTAGATAGATTTATTAGCATGGTATGTATAAAACAGCACAATCAATAGTTGTCAACACAGCAAAGCAAAAAAAAAAAATGTAGGCTTAAAATAATTTAAATAACTTTTTAAATATTAATAAAGTACACAGTGTGTTCAGTCTGTGCAGTTGTTAGTTGTGACATTCACAGTCCATAATAGTCGTCTTTAGGGACCCCCATGTTTCCCACTGATTCTTTCACAATATTTTCAGGTGTTTCCTCCTCTTCTGTCTGCTAGAGGCCCAGCCGATGTCATTTCACATCTTTTCCCCCATTTTTCCTGTCGTTATGGGTCTTCATGTCTTTCTTCATCACATTTTAGGTGAAAAAGAAAATGTATCTGCACCAGCTGTCCCATAAGACTGGATAAAAAAGACTAACTGTAGTCAGGAGATTTTGCCTAAGGGAATTGTAATAAAGTCATCTGAGGAATCGTTTTAGCCAAACTTAGCACGTTTTAGCTAGATTACATGAATATTAAACCACCAAGGCTATACTGCAAATTCAGTCATCAAACGCTTGCATTACTCTATGGGTCTTGCAGCTGACATGAATGCATGAATTCGGTTTCATATTTCAAATTATACAATAATTCTGCAAATTGTTTGTGTTAACTATCTACAATTAGCTATACTTTTATGCTGAACCACTAGCATCATTTTACAAATAAATTCTTACTTATAGCCAATTATGTTAGCTTTGATTAAACCATACCAACAGCTAAAAAAGTTAGTAATCAGGTGTCACACCACACTGAGCCAACATAGAACAACAGAAAGATATATGCTATAACACTGGTTATTTTTAGAGTTTTTGGCAGCTAAGTGCTCCACTGTGTTCTCTGTCTTGTAGCTAACTCTGTTTCTCTGATGTTTTGTTCTAGGCAGGTTGTAAGGTGTCAGTTCAGGGAAGAGAACGGAAGGCTGAAAGCAGCGACTGGAAGTGGGTGTGAACAAAAGTGTTCTCATAAAACTAAAAGCTGGCTGTTGTTAAAACTGCAAAAGCAGCCTCACCGTTCTGTCAGAGGACTACAAGAGATGGATTTGCATTGGTAATCTTAAAAAAAGCATAAAATCCCAAAACAAGGTAGAAAGGTAAAAATATTACGCAAAGAATCTTGAGAAGGCATCAAAACACTTCACACAAACAGAAAAATTGTGAGTATTGTAGTGAAGCAGAATTTTTTTAACTTGTACTTTGATGTACTGGATGCACAGTTGAAACCAGAAGTTTACTTACACTGAATAAAAAGACACATCCACCCTTTTTCTCACTGTATGAAGTTAATCGGACAAAACTGTTCTTGTTTGAGGTCCTTCCACAAGTTTCTCACGATACACAATTTTTAGAAAAATTCTTACTTACTCTTCCTGACAGACCTGGTGCAACTGAGTCGGCCACTTCGCTCCCAGGCGCCTCTTCAGATTGGTCCACAGTTCTCTATAGGATTGATACCAGGGTTAGCGTTTAATATTTCCACACAATGTTCTTTCCTCGTGATGCCATTTGTTCCTCCGGCAGCAAAACAGCCTCACGGCATGATGCTGCCGCATCAATACTTAAAGCTGGGATGATGTTGCCAGATTTAAAAACACACCGCTTATTCCTCTAAATCTAATGATTGTGATTATGACAAGTCCACTTTAGTTTCATTCAACCAGAGCCTACGTCTACAGAAATGAAATGGAGATGACTGATTATTTCTCCCATTATTGTGTCATTTAGCAAATAGACATAAGTTTGATAATTCTACCTGACCTAAAGCAAAAAATGTTTGGTTTGATTTAACTTCAGACTCTGACTGAGAAAAAAATGTGCATGTGTGTATTAATTTGGTCAATAAAATGTTCTGGTTTCAACTGTGTATTTCATTCCATAGTATGATCTCACAAATCCAGCTGTCTCATAAGGTGACTAATCACTAAATCCTCACAAGCTTAACCAACTTCACAGCTTTAGTGCTTAAAGGGGGGTATGATGGATTTTCCAAGAGCATAGTGACATTTTATAGCCAATCAAGTAATTGTGTTATCTTCGTTTTTTTATAAGAATGCTTTATATATCATACATGCGATGTGCAATGTGACGTGGATGTACCACCTGCCAAAATGCTCTCAAAAAACAACCAATTTTGCAAGGTGGGAAGAAGATTCTTGCTTCACATCAGGCCCAACGTTCCTTTGATGAATAGGTAACAGAATGCTTTAGTGTTGGACAATCCATTCCCACAGCCATGTGAGAAAAATTGACAAAAAGCTTTCCTGTCTGTCAACACTCACAAGGTCCCTTTTGAGTGCGAGTCCAATTCGCCATCAGAGAGAACATTCAATGTCTGTGTGTGTCTTTTAAAAAACGAAAGCTAGAGGACCTGGATAGTGCAGGAAAATACTCTTTCTGCACTAAAAAAATCAACAGACAAATGTCTTGGTTTCTTTAAACTTTTTTTTTATTTGTATGTATGCATGAGCCATTGCTTTGTATGAATATTTTGCAACTATAATTTTAGCCTGTTTTCTCAAAGGTTTCTTGAGTCTTTCGTCTGTTTTGTTGTATTTTATGTCTTAATAGATTTATTTATTTTTACTCCTAAGATATGTGGTTTGACCTCAGCTTTCAGTTTTTCTTCTCTTGTCCAACTGCATTAAAACACTCTGAATAAACATTCACTGAATCACACTGTGCATCAATAAAGCGGTGGGTGTGCGTGGGATTGCTTCCAAATATTGTGGGAGTGACAAAAACAAAAAGCAGAAAGAGGAGATTGTTTTCAGAAATCTAGCGGGTGGGAGCTAGATTGAAAAAAAAAAACAGTCTTGAGCTCTACTTCAAAAATCTCAAAGAATGTTTATAAAACTTCCCATTCAGTGTAGACTTATCAGTTTCAGATTTTGATATCTAAGCAGATGTACAAAAGTACCGTTCACATTTGTTAAAAACTGGGAAATACTGCCAACAGGAAGCTGCAAAACAAATGTGAGCTTTAGCTGTTAGCAAAGTTAGCATTTTTGACACATTTTTAGCTATGATCATATTACTTCCTGAATGTTCCAGCTTGTGAAAACATTATATTTACTTTTATTGCATCCATTTTTATTGGACAAATTAGTTGAGTAAAAACAGTTCTGATCCAGTGCTGACCTTGCCCACGCGTCACCGAGAGCTGGGTGATGTTTAACTTATGAAGTTGCTAGGAGGAAAACCATACGACAAAAGTAATAGAGATATAGAAGAAAAAAGAGAGAGAGAGGACCGAGAGACACCCGAGGCAGATATGAAGCGAAAAAATCCAAGGCAATACCTCTCAAACCGCATTTAAACATTCATCCAGCTACTCTCCTCTGTTGAGTTTGTGCCTTAGCGCTAGTTCTTGGGCGTTAAGCCAGCCGTGTGCCTCTCAAGGTAAGGGAGTGAATAGAGAAGTACAAGCTTTGGCTGACGCTGAGGAGGGACAGAGTCTACCTGCTGACCTTCCTTACACCAGCTTTACTTCAGCAGGAGAGGAGTGTTTCATAAATGGATTATTCCACTCAGTCACCTTTGACCTGCAGCAGCTTCAGTAGGCTGTCCATCACTTACAGAGGAGCTGAACGAGTTGCAGAGGGGGGGATAAGAAAGGAGGTGGTTTCCACCTGTGGTAGGATATTAAGCCGACTGTGGTGAGATGGGGAGGAAAAGAAAGATTGACAACACAGCTGTCAGAAACTGCAGCTGCTACCATGTGTGCTGGTGACTCAGTAGATCGGAGTAATATGAAAGGGACTGAAATGACCTTGTTTCTCAACCACAAGGCACAGGTGTTCAACATTTTCTCTGCTGACAATTATAATCTGCCAAAAGTGGCAGTGAAGCCCCATGAAAAGTCAGCGAATGCCAAATACCCAGCGTTCCACCCACAAAAGACTATATTTGGAGCTGAAAATTAGATGAAAAGGACCTTCCAGGTCTTTATTGAAAGGGACAAGGGATGGCAGAGTCATATCCGAGAGCATCATTACGGAGAGCACATCTGTTAGATGACTCACTGAATCCAGAGAATCACAACTGCAATTTAATATCGCAAGTAAGTACGGCTGCAAGGAGAGTGCAGCAAACATAATTCTCTTTTAACGTCCCTTCATTCAATACATCTATATTCAGGTTTAATTTAAACGGCACTAAATCACAAAAAATGTAATCGCAGAACTCATATTAAATACACAGAAAGGTCAGTGAAACACAAGACTCTCCCCTGAATCTGAGGAAAACATACCGATGAAATCCATCATGTTAGGCTACAAAACGTCTACAGAGCCTCAGTGTTATTTCATTACTATTTAAACTATTTATCTTAAGTAAAAGACAAACACAAGATAGTCTGCACATATTAACTGGTAGGGAAAATATTGTAAAAAAAGACGATAATTTGGCAATGTATATATATCCAGCCACCTCTATTCTAATTAAATTCCAGTGCAATAAATTCCCTTCAAATGTCACCCAGTTAGTAAATAGAGTTCACTTGGGTTTATCTTAATCTCACTGTGAATACAAATGTTCTGACAAGGTCTCAAAGATTTGTTAGAAAATCCTGAGGAACTGATGGCACCATTCAGACCAAGGATCACGCCAGGAATACACAAAGTGAAGAAGATGGAGGTCGTGCTATTGTAAGACCTATCACTGTTTAAGCTATCAGTTGAAGATGGAAAGAGTGTGCGGTGACCTACTGAGACATGCCTAAACTGTCCAGCTAAACTGCAGTCAAGAATAGCAAAAGTCACACAAGCAGCTAAAAAGGCCATGGAAACTCTGGAGGAGCTGCAGAGATCCAAAGTTCAGGTGGGAGAATCTGTTCTTGGAAAAACTATTAGCTGTGCATGCCACAAGTCTGGCCTTTGCAGAGTAGTGAAAAGACGATGTCCCATGTTGAAGAAAATATCTAAGTCCTATTTACAGTTTGCCATGTTGGGGACAAGTAATCATCTGGCTTTAAGGTGATCTGATCAGATGCGCCATGGTTGCAACATCATGATGTAGGAAGATTTTCTTCAGTAGCAAGATTTAGAAATTGATGTTCATGAATGTCCCACACACATCAAGACTGAGTCTGAGCTACTTACAAAGAAGAATAGGCAAAATGTTCAGTCACTAAGCTGTGTCAACGCATCAACTCAGGGGCTGAATGCAAATTCTTGCCACACTTTTCAGATTTTTATTGGCAAAACATTTGAGAAGAATGTAGAATTGTCCATCCATGTAACAGCTACGCACAACTTTTTGTCAGTCAATAACAAAAAGTCCAAATAACATACCTTGAGGCTTGTGGTTGTAACATGACAAAATGTAGATATGTTCAACAGACATGAACACTTAGGTCTGGCACCATATGCATGCACTGAATGATGATACAAGCATTTTTGTTGTCCTGAACAATCCCCCTTCCTAAGGCCCATACCTGTATCTTTGGCCGTGACTGACAGTTGATGCTTCGGATGACGGCGAGCCAGTGAGCTGTAACAAGTCACTCCAGCAAAACACAATCTCCTACAAGTCTCAAAGGAAAGCTCTGTGAGGGAGGCATCCAATTCTGCCTTCCTTTCAGCTATCATCCGCCAGGCATGCAGGAATGAAAGAAGCAGGATTGAGAGGAGGGTGAAGCAATAGAAATTGAGACGTATGGTGGAACGATGGCGGGGCACAAGGAGATAGCAGGCAAGGAGGAATACATGAGGTATTGTAAAGCAGAAGGCGGAAAGATAGAGAAAGGCCACGAGAGAAAGGGGGATTTTCTTCTCTTCACTTCTCTCCATTCTGTTTCCCTCTGGCAATATGGTGCTTATTTACTGCGGCCTCTCCTCTCCCAGTGGAATGGGAGGGAAATGGGCTCTTAACTGGGTTTCCATACATCACCCGCTGACACTGATGCTTGTAGTTTTGGAATGCCCGCATCTGATGTTTCTTTTTAAAATCAATTATTTACAGAGTATCCTTGAGTTCCTACAGTTTATCTCGGCTAATTGCAGTACATCACCTTGATTGTATATCAAATTCTTCATGGGAGAAATGTTGTGCATGTTTTTTGCACAGCGCTGTAAAATTGTAGGCAAAAGGTCAGCTAAACAATTTAGCTTTTATTTCTTTAAGCTATTCAAAACATTTAAAAGATCAACTGTCCAGTTCTTGGTTCAATTTTGTAAGTCTTAAAGATAAGATTTTGTATTTTGGAGAGAAGTTCTGTGAAAAAAAAGAGAAGTTCATAACTTACCTGCCGTGCAGACGTACTGTACGATATTTTTTTTATAGGAAGCAGATTAGTTGGTCATGGATCCCAAAGTTAGTGGTTTGTCCAAGAGGGGTCAAGACCAAAATAGACTTCTACTTAAAATTTATCTTTAAGCTTAGTTACAGTTTCCTGTGTTGCCATGTATGCTAATATTTTTATAAAAACAACTGTTGTGTGGTTCTAAAATTGAGGGAATAAAGAATATTTGGTGGAACATAAAGTCCTGTTATATGTTTGAAGTGGATGCTTTTGATGTTCTCTTGTAAAAGTTTATGTATACAAAATACAGTATAAGTCATCACATAAATCGGACAGACATTTTTGATGTCGCGGTTGTTTTTATGAGCAAAGTCTTCTTTGGTCTTGGCTCTTCTCAGACTTTGCTGCAAGCCACCAGGGACTAACTAATCTGGATTTATACCAAAGGAGTTTTCACACTAGGATAGCAGATTGGTTCAATGGGCGGGAACAGAAATCTTCTCAAATTCAGTTGATGTGATTTACTTTTACAATATTCTTTTAGAGGGGTATATTGTGTGAAAAGAGCCCTGACGAAGCGGGAAAAAAGGAGAAAGAAAATCCATTCCCCTTAGCTTGCTTGTTCACAATTGAACGAGACCAAACATATGCAGCCTTGGTGTTTCTGTTCTGACCTTGGTGTTGGAGCTTAATTGCTTTTTCACAAGAAACTGCGCAGAACAGGCAGCAGATGAGGCAGTGAGCCACCCAGCATGTTGCTTCGTACATGTAGCTGGTTCACTGCCACTCTTTGGTTTGCTCGGTGGTCTGTTATCGGCCGAATAAGTTCGTTTAGTTTGTCTGCACCAGAGTTTGGATGAGTTTTACGCCTGGCTACACAAAGGAATCATCGGTCGGTTTAAAGCAGACCATCGGATGTGAAACTGACATAAATGAAGAAATTAACAGTTATCTTTTATAAGTAAGATTTTAACTGCTTATTATGGTTTACCAGAACCATACTTGAAAACTCCTGAACTATTTCTTTTGTGTACATTAAATTCATTGAACTGATTTAGTTGAAATATAATGATGGTAATTCAAATACATTATGTACACACCCTTCGGGCTGCATTACTTTCTGATACCTGCAGTAAGAATTATATTGGGAATATGACAATCAAGTATTAGTAGCCTAAGCTTATTGCAACCTTACAAAAAATGCACTTATGAGGAAGAAATTACATTTCCTTTGTCCAAGCAAAGCTTGAATCCAATCATGTTATGTCACATGGTAATCATCTTCGACTATTGAGCTCTACCCAGCATGCTAACCCTATTATGTGTCCTAATTATCTCCTTATACACACTGATGAGACCAATAAAGAAGGTTTTTCCATTTTAAAGCGATGCTTGGTACACCTGTGGCCCATCGGGCAGATTAGGATGTCATTGAACGTGGAAATATGTTTAATTTCTCCTCAGCTCGCCTGCCTCCCCCCTCAGAGCATTTGCAATCTGATTGCTTTTACATGAAGCTAATGAAATAAGACAGCATTTTGGGCCAATCCAATAAACACATTAACCTTTACAAATCAAAAGATGTCAGCTTTTAACTTTTTCCATTTGCCTAAAATGGTCAATTTAAACAAAAAAGTCATTATGCTTCTTCTATGTTGACTTAGCCGTGCATCTGTGTGTTCAGAGACAATGGATTTGTTAGAGCTTTCCCTTGAATAGAAATGTTAGTGTTTATCTTCCTATTATTGGGGAGAGGGTGATTTTGTTATCATAATGCCACAGATACTCACCTTCACCGTAAACAGTCCAAAACACATTAGATTCGGGCAATTTTTCATTGTTTGACTTGTATTTGAATGAACGGTCGACCCTCGTGACTTTCTCTGCTGCCATTATCATTAGCGCCACTAAAGCAAAAGTTCACACCAATTTGTCTGGGCAGATTGAGACAAAGCTAACAGAGAAAACGTGATGCGAGGTTAAACGCACGAAAAGCTAAAAGATGAGGAAACGTCGTGCAAGGTGAATGGTGGCTAGATGATCACCGAGACCGAGATGAAGGCGGCGGGCGAAGGATGGGGAGGAAAGCGAGCTGATTGACAATTTGCATCCTCTTCAGAGGGTATCAGAGGACATGATTGAATCCAGTCAGGCTGAACCCATTAGGGGAGCACTGCTGTCGGAGGCCGAGCGGAAAAAGCCCATTCACTGCCACCAGGTCCACGCTCCTCACCGCTCTCCATTTATATTCATGCAAGGTTTGAGTTACTGAGGGAGACGAGAGAAAGAGGGAAAGGGGGAGGAAAAAAGAAGGGCCGGAGAAGGTCTTAGTCGTTTGCCGTCTGTAAGTTATAAAGTTCCCACCTTCTCCCAAGTTTGCCCGCCTAACCTTTGCACAACTGATTTGCATGTCAATTCCATGGGTCAACATGTCCACAAATTGGATCCAAACTGTGGACATGTAACATCTTAAGCTCCGTAAATGCAGCAGGAAAAGCATTTAAAACCTCTGGGGTTAAGGTAAAAGACATTTGCATTTCAAGCAGCTCAATCTGTCTCTTCTCATTAGGCTTTGCTTAAAAATGTTACCATAACTAAAACCTATCCGGGGCATTTTTGGCGCTTACAGCTTTGTGACACATCACGGATGAGCTGATGCAATCACCTTGCCGAATGCTCCTCTTTGTACTCCTTAGCAGATCTCAGGGCGTGATGAGAGCAGCAGAGATATAACACTCTTGAGGGTGCGATAAGCCACCAAATCCAAGGGCCGCCGGGAACATTTCCCATCTCCGTTCACCTCCGCCAGGCAGCTGATTCGCAGCAGCCCCGAAGTTTGACTAGGTGACAAAAGAGGTGGAGTGCTGTGGAGGGTCTTCCGCATGTCGCCATTTATCTCACACACGCAGCACACGCCCTAGGCAACGGTATTACAGCAGCCTCGCGTTTGATACAGCCAGCTGTGAAAGCAGGAACGTTGGCGCCAGGCTGATACATTTGTCTCCAGACCGAGAATCAGGAGGCGATGCATTATTTTTAGTTCTTTGCTTGCGACTTCTCAAGCTGGACTTGTTGGGATATTAACGGTGACTCAGAAACACATGTGATAAAGGGACACCGAGACATTTAAAAATGGCTATGATCATATTTTAGTTTGCATCTTAGAGGTGCAGTCAGGATGCCAAATTGCCTATTTGGCTGTTTTCTTAGAAGCTAGCATAGCATTACTAATCCAGTTTTTATACATTAGCTCCTTGCTTTGATGTGATTATGAAAACACAAATTTGATAAGCCTATCCAGAATATTTTAGGGAGTCCAAGGACACTAAATCTGAAATAACAGTCCAACTGATGAGGTCTCCATACAAACCTATGTGAAGTGGAAGAAAAGCAATGTTTGTTTTTTTTGGTATGCATTTGTAGTCAGTCCCTCTAAGCTGAAACTTCATAGAAACACATATTGTTGCAATTACAGCTACAAGAGTAATACCTCTGGAACTTTTGCACACCTTCTGAATAAAATAAATTTATCTTGAACTCTAAGAAAAACATAATCATTAATTTTCATAGCATTACTTCTAAATTCAAACTAACAGGCTACTTGCATCCGACTGTCCAACCTAGAAGGAGGAACTTAGATGTTGTGTTTGATCAATGTCGACAGATATCAAACTTTTGTTTCAATTTAGAAATATTTTAGAAATATTTCAAAATTAAAAATGCTGATGTCTAAATGAGAACGGCAGAAGATAATGTGGGCATTTGTTTCTTGATTAGACTGCTGCCATGGACATTTTTTATAGCCTTAACAAAAAGGACCTTGATCGTCTCTCAATGGTACAAACGTCTGGAGTGAGAATCTTTGCCAGAATCAACAGAGAGACATTTGTGTCCTTTGTTTAAACATCTCTATGCTGATTAACACTTACTTTCAGACTTCACTTTGAAGTCATACTTTTAAACTTTAGGACTCTGCAAGGTCAACTCCCTTACTGCATCTCTGACCTGGAAATGCCTTATACATCAACCCAGATGTATAAGACACAGTATATGAACACACTACTGCGTTTGTTTATTTTTATGTTAAGCACAAACGGACGCACAACTTCTTTTGTGTTTCAGGGAATCAGCCAGTCAGACAAAACTAAAAGTCCTACCTCAGTCTTAACACATTTTTTTTATTTTTTCCTTTAACAGTGCCATTCTGATACATGGATATTCCCCATCCGTCTTCGCATCAAGTCTAACCAACCTCACTGTCGCTTATGTAGAAAAGACTCTTCAGATATAGCCACCATTATGCGTGGTGTGTTCGGGGTGATACACATTGTTGCTTTTCCTGCAAACTAGAGGTCTTCAATTAATGATACAGACCCTAGAAAGGTTAGATTTATGTTATTAGATTTTAAAGGTCACTAGAATAAAGGTGACTCAGTACAAACACATGCCTCAATTTATAAGTGTTTAGTTGAAAAAAAAATATTAAAAAATGTATTCTTTTGCTTTCACATAATAGGTATGTGCTACACTGCTCAAAAAAATAAAGGGAACACTTAAACAACACAATATAACTCCAAGTAAATCAAACTTCTGTGAAATCAAACTGTCCACTTAGGAAGCAACACTGATTGACAATCATTTTCACCTGCTGTTGTGCAAATGGAATAGACAACAGGTGGAAATTATTGGCAATTAGCAAGACACACTCAGTAAAGGAGTGGTTCTGCAGTTGGGACCACAGACCACTTCTCAGTACCTATGCTGTCTGGCTGATGTTTTGGTCAGTTTTGAATGTTGGTGGTGCTTTCACACTCGTGGTAGCATGAGACGGACTCCACAACCCACACAAGTGGCTCAGGTAGTGCAGCTCATCCAGGATGGCACATCAATGCGAGCTGTGGCAAGAAGGTTTGCTGTGTCTGTCAGCGTAGTGTCCAGAGGCTGGAGGCGCTACCAGGAGACAGGCCAGTACACCAGGAGACGTGGAGGAGGCCGTAGGAGGGCAACAACCAGCAGCAGGACAGCTACCTCCGCCTTTGTGCAAGAAGGGACAGGAGGAGCACTGCCAGAGCCCTGCAAAATGACCTCCAGCAGGCCCCAAATGTGCATGTGTCTGCACAAACGGTTAGAAACCGACTCCATGAGGATGGTATGAGGGCCCGACGTCCACAGATGGGGGTTGTGCTCACAGCCCAACACCGTGCAGGACGCTTGGCATTTGCCAGAGAACACCAGGATTGGCAAATTCGCCACTGGCGCCTTGTGCTCTTCACAGATGAAAGCAGGTTCACACTGAGCACATGTGACAGACGTGACAGAGTCTGGAGACGCCGTGGAGAGCGGTCTGCTGCCTGCAACATCCTTCAGCATGACCGGTTTGGCAGTGGGTCAGTAATGGTGTGGGGTGGCATTTCTTTGGAGGGCCGCACAGCCCTCCATGTGCTCACCAGAGGTAGCCTGACTGCCATTAGGTACCGAGATGAGATCCTCAGACCCCTTGTGAGACCATATGCTGGTGCGGTTGGCCCTGGGTTCCTCCTAATGAAGGACAATGCTAGACCTCATGTGGCTGGAGTGTGTCAGCAGTTCCTGCAAGATGAAGGCATTGAAGCTATGGACTGGCCAGCCAGTTCCCCAGACCTGAATCCGATTGAGCACATCTGGGACATCATGTCTCGCTCCATCCACCAACATCACGTTGCACCACAGACTGTCCAGGAGTCGGCGGATGCTTTAGTCCAGGTCAGGGAGGAGATCCCTCAGGAGACCATCCGCCACCTCATCAGGAGCATGCCCAGGCGTTGTAGGGAGGTCATACAGGCACGTGGAGGCCACACACAATACTGAGCCTCATTTTGACTTGTTTTAAGGACATTACATTAAAGTTGGATCAGCGTGTAGTGTTATTTCACTTTAATTTTGTGTGTGGCTCCAAATCCAGGTCTCCATTGGTTAATAAATTTGATTTCCATTGATGATTTTTGTGTGATTTTGTTGTCAGCACATTCAACTTTGTACAGAACAAAGTATTCAATGAGAATATTTCTTTCATTCAGATCTAGGATGTGTTATTTGAGTGTTCCCTTTATTTTTTTGAGCAGTGTATTTTGTACTGGTCTATCATGTGAGTTGCAACATGAAAAAAAAAAATCAACAGTTTTGAATACTTTTGCAAGACACTAGGCGCGTTTACATGGACATGGGTAATCATGCCAACACCACCAATCGGAATATTCTGATCAGACTCGGCTTGATTTGAAAGAAATTATAATCCGAATGAGGTAGTTTATGACGATTCATAATAGAACTGCGTGCATGTAGACCCTTCTTCTCGTCATCACGTTATTGTGATTGCAGCAGAGTGACCTGCATATGTGCAGAGAGCAGGGCAGGAGCTGGAGGCAGCACAGAACTTTGAAGGATGTTTTGTTTCCTCCTGCTCGCCCGTCCTGTAACACAGGAAGACCAACAGCATGTGTTGCTCAGCCTGCAGCTTAATAAGGCAGCGCAGTAACGTCTCAACCGTAATCAGAACCTGGCGCGGGTCCATTCTGGCTCAGAAGACACAGTATATGAACACGCCGCTGTGTTTGTTTGTTTTTATTTTCTGCACAGACGGACGCGTAACTTCTGTGATTTTTGCAGGGAAATGTTACAACTCTGCGTATGGCAGTGCTTCTCTTTTGAATAAAGCCTAGCGCATGTAAACACATTATGATTGGATTAATTCATGTTGCGCTCATTTAAACAATGCATTCAGATTACGTAATATGAACACATTTCAACCCAAACAAGGTATATTGCGTAAGCAAACATAGCGAATGCAGATATAATCTTTGGGTTGTTGTTGAGTGGACTGGCTATAAAAGCAGTAATGTATCATTGTGTATATTACAGGAAGTGGTACATCTGTTCTTCCCGTGACTTTGTTTTTACTTCTTTGACTTTCTTGTATTTTTTCGTCTGTCTTCTGTCCCTGTACTCTTCCTCTTTGTCCCTGAGGTTTAAAATAGACACAAAGGGATCATGTTCAAGTTATGAATGTCCCAATTATAAGGAGGAGGACTGAGAGGTTTTTCAAAGCGGTACTCAAGTGACTAGTGCAAAAACGTTGCCAAGCCATGCTTTTATATATATATATTTAGGAAGTCTTAATGCAAGCTATTGACTTCTCAGTGAGGGCCAAGATTAGGTCAAACATACTTCACTCGCTAATGCATGCTTAATGGTTCTGCTATAGATTAGCCATAAAGGGGGACAATCATAAATATTGCTGGATTTTAAAACATTTATGAGTAAAAGTCAATGCAATGCTTCCCAAATTGTGAGTCACCGAGCAGCAGCAGGAGATGCAGATATAGGCCTGGCGATAAAAAGCAAATTCCAGATATTTAGACTCAGCACTGCTATATTGATTCCACTCCCACCATGTGAGATAGGTTGTTGATTTTGGTCGACTCCGTGTGGAATGCACAGAGTAATGAAAGAGGAGCAACAATGTGTCACCAGGATTCAGGGGCTGACGTGTTCATGCCCGACTGCATTAGTCACTTCTGCTGCTGTGTCACAGCAGTTGACAGGTGTTTGCATTGTATGCCGCAAGCTCATGTGTCACCTTTGACCCCTGGCAAAAATTTATACAGAAGGGCTGAAGAATATTTCTTTAAACCTCAGAAACTTACACAACTCTGTCAGTGTTGTAACATACAATTTCTCAGAGAAAGAGAAAGAACCAGAGAGGGATAAATCACAACGGCCAACATGGCCAAGGTACGGTCAGCAGGAGCTTCCCACAAACGAGGGTTTAGTAAAAGTCACTATAGGAGGGACTGAAAGAAACTTCCCTGATGAAGTCTGGGGTTGCTGTCTCACCTAACCGTGTTTGGCTTTATCTCTCTCTCTCCGTGAAGGATTTTCATTTTTTTTAAAACAAGCTATATTGAACGCCTGCCGTTGCTAAAGCAATCAGTAAGTCAGTGAGGCAGTAGATCTCACTCTGATGATTTTTTGAGTGCACAGTGCATTACTTTCAAGTTAAAACCTTATTAAAAGACAATGAAAGCCATAAAAATGCTCAGCATATAGCTCTGCTACAGGCGGCATAGCTATTAACCTCGCTCTGTGTGCAGATGCAGGATTGATTTATATCTTAGTCTCAGTGTTTGTTGCAGCAACAGACAGAGCCTACCTTCCCACCGTTATCATAATAATACCACCATTATCAGCTGAACGAGTAGTGACAGTGCTGTGTTTGAACATGTGCAGCTGTAAGTGTTGATTGGCGACATCGAACACTGTGACATACAGGAGCTAACAGCTGCTGTTGATTTTTTAGCACAAACTTCAACATGAGATGAAGGAAGAGAAGATCTTTGTCTGATGTGTGTGCACCGCATGATTAAGCTGTTCCACACAGCTATACACTGCTGTCCCAGTTCTTTGTTTTACTTAGTGCATGTGTGTTTCAGAAACAACAGTGCTGACATCCCGCTGTGCTAAAATAAAAATCTAGATTTCAGCATAGAATAGGAGTCCGTTAAACCTGAATTTAATCACAGTCTTTGTTTCTACTTCATCGTAATTACCACCAGCTTTCAGCAGATGGTATTTTCCTGCATAAAATGCATACAGTAGAGCAGTTCTGGTCTTTAAGAATGGGAAGTTGTTTACATTGGCTTAATTTACATCAATCTAAATTAATACTGGGGTGCTTTTTCTAAAATATACTACCTCCTTTAAATGCAGGCCAGTTGTGCCAGAGCAGGATGCCATTTGCTTCCCTCCCTTTGCATCATACTTCAGAATTAAAATGACTTGCATACTCACATTTCCATTAATTTAGCAACTGCACATACCTTTGTGAACGTGATCAATACTCTCAATTTTGGTGTTTTTTGCAATTTTAAGACTTTTGTTGCCTTCAGCAAAAGCATAAATATATGTGGAGGAGAGCAACATTACTACAAATTTACTTTTTTAAAACATGTATGTATGTGAGCACAAAAATATATATTAGGCAGCCAAGACCAGAGTACAAATATTAGAAGGAAAATCATGTTTATGTATGATTTTTTCCACCAGCCCCCAAAATTTTTGCAGCTGTTTTGATTTAACACTGGCCGTGAATTTAGTAGTCAGTTTTACCAGGAACATTCAGTTTTATTTTGTCTGAACTGATCTCAGACCTTGTTTATATTTATAGTAAACTTGATTTTTTAAATTCTGTCCTTGTCATATAGTGAAATCTAAATGTTTTGTTGTTATCATAGATACTTTTTAAAGGTCAGCAGGGGAGTTTTTCCTTATAAGTCAAAGACATGCTTCAATACACTACTTATCATTAAGATCCCAAACGTTATCATTTTTCTCCACCAGTGGCACATCATGGCAGCTGTACAACAATCTGACCCAACTTATGCGAAATCAGAGCCTGATTAATCAGGTGTCTCCAAGTTCCATAGAGCAAAATTAATGAAAAATGTTTTCAAATAAATTCCTAGCTTTCAAAAGTTCTCCCTCTTCCTTATTTTCAGTAAAAAGATCTGGCACTTCCATCTATCCATCCATTTTAGAAGATTTTCTAATTATTTTTCATCCTTACACATTTATTCTCTAATTCTTCTCCTGTACTTCTTTGAGTGTACGACACGCCAAATATCTTTATCCGACACTCATACTTGTTAGAAAGGAATCATTTAGCTTTTCTCTCAATTTCATTTGTAGCTAGATAGATCACACTTCTGGTTCATCTGTCATCAACTAAGAGACCGGTCGCATTCTGGATAATTCTTCATCAACTCAACTCAGAGGAGGTGGATAATCATAAACCATCTTTCTGGCAACTTCACGCCCTTGATGATGGGAACAAATGAGGCAGAAAACACATACTGCCTTTCCGTTCCTGTTAGTAAATATCGACGTTGAACATTTGGTCCACTTCCAACACATTCTGCCTCTACCAAGTTCAGAGTGTTTTCCTTATCTTCAAACAGCCTGTAGAAATAACATTTTAATTCCAGTTGAATTTATTGTTTCACTGGTGGCAACAGCTTTTTATTTAAATGGGAAAATCTATCGCTGGATGTTCACTTCGTCTCTTGCCGAGGCGTGTGCACTTCATAAATCCTCCTATGATGAAACCAAGAATCAATTGCTAAATTATATTAAGCCCGTTCACTAAACAGCATCAGTCTCCTACTTCGTGTTCCGCTGTTGTTAAATCTTCCGGTTGCTCGTCCTACACATCACCCCTGCAGCAGAGAAAACGTATCTCCCCGTCTCCTCTTGTTCCCCCGTGCTTCTGTTTTACACACTGATAGAGCAGAACAAGCAGTTTATTTCAACAGTTGCTCCTCTCGTCGTCCCCGGCATTGAGTGGGGTCAGGATGATCCTGGCAGCAGATAGTGGGTGTCCAATGCATCGCTGCTCAGAAGTCAATTAACTAGGGTCTGTGCAAATGAATAGAACAAGGGCATAATCAGCTCCAATCTCCCGCCAAGTCCTGCCTCCTGCCTCATCTATTAAAGCATGCTGGTAAATTGAGCACTCCGGAGTTTAATGGGATGAACATTAAGCGATGAAGGTTTGGGGTCATTAGGAAACATGGCGCATATATTCTCTTTTTTTTTGTTGTTGTTTTTTTAATAAGAGGGATGTTAAATGATTAACCGTCCCTGCCTATGTCAGATTAATAAAATGAACTTATCGATATGCTCGGCTAAGAAAACCTCCTCCTTCCTTCAATGCATCAGTGTGTTGATTGTTGCACTCATAGGGTGGATTACAAGCCTTTTTAATTAATTACCTTCCCGAAGCTCGCAAGCAGTACTCCTGTCACTGTGCTCCATTACACCAGGACACTAATCCAGGAAGCACATGATACCAGCCTTCTATTATAGGGAAATCTACTGGCAAAACTTAGATATATATTTACCAAAGTCTTCTTCTGTGTGTGAGATTAATTAAATATTTTCACTGGTAGCCAACAACTTAACATCCAAACCCACACATTTTTCTCCTTACAATTTATGTATTTTTTTCAGTCAATATTTTGCATAGCCACCTTTCACAGCAATTACAACTGCAAATGAAGTCTCTGCCAGCTTTGCATATCAAAAGATTCAAGTTTTTTCTCCGATTCTTCTCCAAAGTAGCCCAAGCTCAATCAGTTTAGGTGAAGGATGTTATCAATTGGATAAGTTCTGACAATCTGTGCTACTTTGTCAGATTTTCCCGGCAAAGTTGCAGTAAATTCAGGGTGACAGAGAAGCGGTTGCGTTTATTTGAAGCAGTTCCACCAAGAAGGTCCGCGTGCAAAGTCATATATTCACCTTCTGGACAAACCCCAGCAAGTAGAGGAGTAACTGCGCCATTCACAAGCCTCACAGAGCTTTATTTAAGCACCCAACTGTGGACTTGTTCCTTCAGCTCTGGCCATCTTTCTTTTTAGCCCCGGTTTAGCTTTCCTTGCAGCGGCAAATGGTAAAGTTTAATCCTTGATTTGTGTCCATTAGTATGAATTAACATTTAATGCGCAAGTCAGAAAATGTTTCTCAAATAGGGAAAAAGAAAAATCACATATAAGTTGTTCTGGACTGTAAGACATGGGACCAGCCAAACTAAGAAAAAAAACTGTGACTTGTAGTCCGGAAAATACAGTAATTATTGTCACCTGACAAGAGCATTTTTTGCAAATGTTTGGTGTGTTTCCTACTTGACTTGTGGTAAGCTTTCAATGGAAAGTTTTGTCTCTCTCTTTTCTGTCAACAAGGGCTTTTCTTTGTGCTGCTCTTGCATAGAGGACATGTTTGTCGAGAACAGGAATAATAGTTGTCATGATGACAGATTCTCCCATCAGAGCCGTTGCTCGTCTGCAGAGTTACCTTGGGTCTTTAGCCTGTTCTGCGTTGAACGAATGGCTATAATTAGTCAGGTTTGATCAGGGTCGACCCCTGCCTCTTTGACACCAAAGGCGATATTTTGTGTGGCGTTCCCAAATCATTCCACCAATTTACAATTGCATACGCTCAACACCTTAATTGTTTAAGAAACAAAACATCAACCAAAACACTGAAAATATAAAAAAATATTCTGACCTGATCCGTTTGAGGATATGACTCTGTTGGTGCAGCCTTTATTTCTGATGCATGAAGCTTCTGTGAGGTGAGGGCGACAGGAGGAGTGCTTGGTGGGGTTGCTCAAGGCCCAGGGCTGAGATTTAAATATCTCAATAACACATCTGCAGATAAACACAGGAGTAAGATTATAGAAACAAAAGCAAAAAAGCATAAGAAGTGTGTTATGTTCACTATACTGTACATGCAAAATGCTCAACAAATTTTCTGAGATGCAATTTAAATCAGAAACTATCACAGTGAAATGCAAAATTCAAGGAAGCAATAAACTCATATAGAATATGGGAATACAATAATGATTCTCTATTTGGATGAAGGCAGACAAATACCAGTCAATATTGGGTATTTTCTTCACTATTTCTGTATTTCTTATTCTCTGACACACTTAGTTTATATTTACAGTACTTGAAAAAACATCATGCAGTCATAAAACCATCTCTGATTCTGGGTCCGTTTGTTTTTTTTATAAGCAAAATGTGACACAACCTGTGTTGAAAAATAACAAATGGCACCAGCGAGAAGGTGATGTAATGGGCTACCATGACAACCATTGGTGCACCGAGGGCTGTATTTAGTTGTCCGTTGTGTCATAATTGATTGCCGACACATTTGGTTGCGAGGTGTGTTGTTTAAAGGCAATATTGTGATGAAACCAAAGCAAATACTTTGTTTCATATTTGGAATCAATATGAAACATTGATTCATATTGAATCAATGTTCAGGGACTTGTTTTCAAAAGTCCCTGAACTTCAAAAGTTCAGGGACTTTTGAAAACAAAATGTGTCACTTTGACCATGAGTGCCACTGTTGAGGCCTGTATATTGATTACTTCCGTGTTTGGCTAGCTAGCTAGCTAGCATAGCTGCTACACTACACTCTGCTAAATAACTAAGGCAACTGGTAATTTTATCCCATTAGCTTTACAGTACCTCTGTTTATGTACGTTTTCCTCCTCTTTTCTCATCCTTTGGGCCCAGACAATTTGGGACGTTTTGACTTGGAGCTTTCTGAAGTTACTTGACAGCGAGCGACTCTGGGAGCAGCGAGCAAGGTGCTGGAACAAACCAACTAGTAGAGAAGGAGGGGGTGCGCTAGCTTTGTAAAATACTATTATTTATCAAAGTACCGTAGTATTTTTAATATTCAGCTAAATTAGTACAGATTCTTTCATATTTGGAAGTTATATTACTACCCATAAGTTTCTAAAAGATCAATGAAAGTTACTTTTTCCCCCTTTGCCCCTGTTTATGGTGCCACCTGTACTGCGGCGCTATTAGCATGTACCTATAGCCTGCCCCACTGCTAATGGCCTAGGGCCTAGGCCCTTTGACATGGGCCCGCCCTGGGTCTGATCTAGTACTCATTACATTTTCAGATGATGGATGGAACAGGAATGTCTCAAAACTGGTGATGCTGTTATTTAACCTAACCCTGCTTCACATTTTACACAGCTTTCCCTTACTGTATCAATTTTATCTTTGTGAGGTGGTTTGTTCATTCATGGTCTCTAAAAACACCAAGAGACCTTCAAAGACTTTAATAACAACATTGCTATATAATCTTTCATACTTTTGCAAGCACTGTAAATAACAGTAACATAACATGGAGGGAATATGTTTGTTGTTTTCCATGTGTCCTTTCCTGCAGCACATCGCATGTTCTTTACTGACATCTTGTCTCGTATTGAAGGAAAGTGTTTTTCTCCCTTCTTTGTTGCCCGCTTCGCCATGCACGGATGCTCTGGAGACAGGATTGTTTAAAAGCGGAAGATTTGATCCAATTATTTTGGCTTCCTTCACTAGACAGCTCCACACAAATTGGTATTTTCACAAAAAACACTATCATATCGAATTGTACTGTTTCGAACTTTATTGAATTATGCGGGGCTGAATTGGATGGTAATCGGCTCTGAAATTGACACGTTTTCTACGTAAAGTGCTAAAACAGGACTCGCGTTTTGAACTGGCCGTGTGTGCTGTAAATGAAGCTGGACCGAAGTGAATCATCTCAAGAAAATCTGCCCTAGGGCTCCTTTTATTTCCTGTCAAGACTTAGTAAATGACCTTGTTTTTTGGGAGATGGATGAGAGAATAGAAAGAACTCGGTGAAATGATCCGAGTGCATTTTTTTTCCTCCAAACGTATCTAGAACACTTCATTTCTCAATGTCGTCCACAAGTGTGTCTGAGCATTTGATAAGTGTGCATTTCAAAAATATTCACTAAACTGGTGTGAAAATAAAAAAAAAAATAAGGGAAATAAAGACCACAGAGGGTGCACCGGTTTTGACGTAAGAAGTGAATAAAACTTTCAAATAAAATACATCTGCCTCTGCCAGCCAATATTTCATTTCAGCGCTCTTCTGTTCAGTGAGCAGTGCAATAAAAGTTTGGATCATTTTAAAAGGCCCCGCAAATCGAATCTGTGTGATTGGACACAATGGGGAAAAGGGGAAGAAAGGCCACAGTCATCAGCAAGCTGCAAGGTATTAGAAGCTCCTCTTATATGGGAAGGCTTGGGGCTTTCGTCAATGTCAGCTGGCACAATGGGGCTGGATCCGGGCCTGAGAAATCGTCAGTTATTTCATTGTTATTTGGTTCAGCCTATGTTCTCATTTTTCTCTGGCCAATATCCCAAAGGAAATGGAAGGCGCAGCTTTGTTGTCGCTGTCTGTCTTGTGGTGGCAAACTCAGAGAGCCACTGTGTGTACACACAGAGCCAGCTTCCAGGTGTTTACAACCGAGTACAGTGTCATTTTGATGGATGAGATTTAATCCAGAAAATGTTGGCACGTTCAGGAATTATATTTAAATGATCACCAATTATTGCTTTGAAAAAAATATCGTGCACATTTACTTTGTATGTAATCAGAAAGCCCAGTCATTTAAATAAAAAATGAAAAAAACAGGTAGTGATGATGAGGAAATGTCTTAATATTCTTTGCTTATATTGAATTGAGCATAATGAATATCTGAGCAAAGATGTGATTTTACAGTCATATCAAACCTTCACTCTTACACATACCAACTGTTGATCAAAATGAACAACGACTGCTGCATTTCTCACGGTTTCTAACACTGACTGAAGGAAATAAAGCAACTCAAATCATAAAAAGCTAAAAACGTAGCAACACTCCCATTATGCCGTCACACATCATCTTTTTGTTTAAGTGGCAAAGAAAGATTTGGGGTTTTATGTCAATAAAATTCCATCGGCTAGGCAGCTGATATTGTCTCATGCACTCATCAAAATCAAAAGGAGAGAAGAAGTGACAAATATTCCCATTTTGTGCTGGAGGATAACAGCCACATTTCTAATAAAAGTGTCAAAACCCAAAAGGACAAAAGCGAGGAGGCGAAGCGTTTAGAACTACACATAAACTCAAGCAGGCTGGTCGCGAGGTGATTAGAGGTTAAGACCACAGCCTTTAAACGTCAAAGTCTGTGCATAAATCTGTATTTTACGTGATTTTCTGTCCGGTCACTTTGTCATGACCCCTATGGCAAAAGAAAAAACCGCAAAGGATTTATGTCTTTGAATTGTTGAGCTGCACACTCAGGATGCCTCGCAGTGCGAATTCACTACTGAGGTTTGGACAAAGTAGGAAATCGTAGAAAAAAAACCAACAAAAAAAAAAAACCTTCAACTGCACAGAACCTGAGGTTCCCATCGAGCTGTCTACGACTTAACAGGAAGATCCCCTACCCATGTCAAAGCCCTCATGGATGCTGACTGCAGCCCGATGAGACGGCAAAGGAGCAACAAACATGGGATTGTGAAAGACAGAGAGAAACAACTCTAATGGCTTCCAACATTCCTGGAATGACAAGGAGCTCCCAGTGGAGATGTTTTGTGCACAGCACAGCGAAGGAGGCTCCTTAATAATCTGAGGAGCTTTTTCTCCTGTAAAATAATGGGGCTTCTGGTTGTGCAGGGGTGTAAAACTCTGGCTGGCTATGTGGAGACATCGCAGCAGGTATATACCTTGACTTACTTGTGTGTGCAGTGATTATTGAGTTTTCAACAAAACACTGAATGTGCGATAAAATACCTCTATAATGTAAAGTGTCTTCCCATGATCCTAACAAACATCAAAAACATTTTTTTGGGATTGATGTTGATGGAGGTTTACAAAGACAGGCATCAGTTGATGACGTATTAAATGAGAAAATGCTCCAGACTTTAGTAATTTAACTCATTATTGAGTAATAACGTTACTCAGTCTCATGCTATGTCGAGCAGATGTTCTGTCCGCACCCATGAAATTTCTCACAACTTGACACGCTGAAAATGGCTGACGTGATTTATCTGAGTATTTTAGCTAAAAATTATTTACCACTCATAGACTCATTTTAGCAAAGTGGACCTGAGACAGGCATTATTTGTGCATCGTAAAATGGAAAGAGAGACCAAATGTAACTTACTTTAACATTTTGCAGTAGCCCATTATATATTTTGCAACCTATATTGCAAAACAAAAACACTTATGTAATGGAGTGCGTCATAAATGATAGCAGTACTTTGAAGGAAAAGCAAGACTCGATGTTTTAGAAGTCCTTGTTTATTAACTTTTGCAAGCATGTTTTAGATCCGGGATCAAAAATGACACCAAATAATGTCATTATTGTGACTAAGGCAACTCACACAGCTGTATCGCCATCTTTTCGTCAACATTGTTTACAACAAGTGTGATTTTCTTTAAACCGTTTAAAGGTGGTTGTGATCTATAGTCTTTAAGGTTCCCTGGAGGTTCTTGTAAGACTTTTTTGGTCGCTTTCCATTCATTTCAGTCCAGGGTTCAACCATATCTCCAAGCGTTTTTTGGGGAGTTTTTTTGCATGTGAGAAGTACAAAGGTAAATACAGTCGGCCATTCTGATACATTTCTAAAGAGCTCTCAGCTGTAGATCAGTGGTTGCCCTTCTTGCACTTACAAAAAAAAAAACCGCCATGTCCTCCCCTTCACCTTCAGCTCTGTGTATTTTGCATGAGCAGTTTGTGTTCATGCTTGCCGCATAACACGTTTGAACAGGTGCATATATTGGCATGGAAGGAGAGAAAGAGGGGGAGACAATACTGTTACTTTCTTATTTCTTTTTCTTTAATATACTCCAGATGTTTTTTTTTTCCTTCCTTAAAAGTAACAGCCACCTTGATGTTTCATTCCTCTATCCGGGGACAAGATGTCAGAATGTGCTATTGCGTGTTTGTTTTTATTGTGACAAGCAGCTGAATTCTCAGTCATGCACACACTGCGAGAATATAACCTGAAACCAGTCAGTCAGAGAATATCACTGTTTGAGGTGCTGAGGCCGTTTATGATCTTCCTCCAGGAGAATATAGTCTTTCGCTCCAGAATGAAAACAGGTGAGCTTATCACCCTGGAGGTTGTAGCTCTGATAAGCTAGCTCTCAGTAAAACAGGAACTAATTTCCTCTAAAGTCACGGAGCGAAGGTGCGCCCGAACTTACTGCCGCCAACACCAGGTTTTGAGACCTGAAAGCTTGATTCTGTGGTGCATTTCTTACTTTTCACTCATACGTGTAGTTTATATGTCGATTCAGGATGTCACATCTGTTTGTGTTATTGGCACAAGTCTATGTGCTCTCTAGGTACAATCATTCAGCAATCCACCTAAAACAATTAATACTGTGTAAAGAGTATTTATATTTATACTTTATATTCAGTTGAGAACATACTGTATATTTACATATGTTTTTCTCTCTTTGTCTGATAATAAATCAGACTGTCAAAATTATTTATATTCGCCTAAGTGTCACCACAAAATTTGAGATTCTTTTTAAATGAAAGAAAATATCATACTTTTAGATATATTACAGCTGTGATGATTTTGCTTTGCCTCACTAGAATTTGAAAAGTGATTTAATAAGCTTTGTGTAAAAAAAAAAAAAAAAGAAAAGCTGCAGCACTTTTCAGTGGCAGGTACCACATGTTCATGATTCCTTTCCACTTTCTAAACTGTGACTCTCAGGCTGTGCTTACAGGGCACACTGAGTTTTCAATTCAGAAAGTCCTAAATGCTAATTGGCTGTGCTGGAAGGACTGTACGATGGAAATGTTCCCACTGCTCTGTCTGTTTTGTACATTCTTGGACCAGTGGACAAGCTGTGGCACATTTGAGAGAGAGAGAGAGAAAAAAAAGATGCTGTAAAGAAAGAAAAACAAGAATCGGGGAAGAAATATACAGCAACTAGAAGAGCAATGTGAAATGAGGAGAAGAGGCTTTAGGAACCATTCACATCTTCTCAAAATGCAGATAAAACGCCGCCTGGTTTATCATTTGCCGTATCATCTGCACATCCCAGAACGCCTTCGGAGCAGGTGTTGTGTGCATTCATCACCTTTTTACAGTACATGCAGACCAGGGATGTCTGGCAAACAACTAAAGCAACACAGCAGAGAGGAGCGGTGCTATCGAGCCTGTCTGCGTCAGGCCGCTGCACCAGAACCCCGCAGCATCCATCTCTCCGTTAGCCGCCCAGCTCCCCGATGAGCTGTGGTTCTCCGACCCAATAAAAAACTCATGAAACTCTGCTGACAGCTCTGCGCTGCGGTGGGCTCCGATCAAAAAAAGAGCTACAGCCATTCTAATAGCCACATCTCATTGCATTATATTTCACACAGTAAATACGACATCAACCTGTCAAGGCCCGGTGAAATTTAGGACACAGTGTTGGCAACCTCTTTTTTTTTTCTTTTTCCCCAGGATGAAGCATTCTCGTGTAAAAACGGTCCAGATTGATAGATGGGAAATAATCTATCAATCTGGAGTTTGAGGCTGTAAGATGATGAGATAAATTGCTGCGGAGAGAGGTGTTGTTTACACGCAAATAACACGGGTGGAACAGTTGCTAGCTGTATGTTTATTGATATTTCATTGTTGCGCAAACAGTAGTGTGCGTTACTTTTACAGCGGAGGTATGATGTAAAATCAACTTTTGAGTTTTACATCATCTTATAATGTTACTCCCTCATCATAAACACACCTTTGATTCTTTCATTGCGGTGGCAGACGCCCTGCTAACAGGTGGTACCAAACAGCTGATATGAAGTAACAGGAGCTGCATGTGACCAGTTAGCGCTTGTCATTTTATTTCCAGGCAGAGACACTTGAACACAATTTATGTATAAACTTTACAAAGCACACTCCCGTTAACCTGGGGTGCAGTGGCAGAATGAAAATCTCTCTTGTTGTTTTTTGTGAAAACAACCAGCTCATTTTTCTACTCTCTCCTGGCGGCAGAGGCAGACGGAGCAGATATCAAGGGCATGCGCAGATAGCCAGATAATCCCGCTTCAAGGTCCGTCCCTGGGAGGCGACACAGAAAGCGAGCAATTGTCTTCGAGAGCTTTGGCTCCGAAGGATTTCAGCTGTTCTCCGACCAACTCGGCTCCCTTGTCCAAGGATGCTGCCTATAGGGTATGTTCACTGGTCTGAACCATTAGAGTTAAAGTTCTGCTTCTAACATAAACTTTTGGTTCAAAGTTTGCGATGAAGATACACAAGTTTTCTTTTTTCTTTTTGCAGGCTCAGAAGCATGTTTTGCTCTCTGTGTGATGCAAAGCTGTGGGCAGGGAGGCACATATCGGCGGCAAAATGCAGATTAATTTAACACCAGAAAGCGTCCCAATACCTGCAGTACGCTGGGGAAAATAGTCTCTGTATGCTGAGGGGCAACATTTTAAAGAGGTAGTCCAAAAAAAAGTTGGGAAAAAGTTTGTTTTGTTTTTTTTTTAGCTATTTATAGCTTGTTTTATGCTGGCCACTCAGGGAAAAGATGCTAAATGTTTGCTAGCTTTCTTGATATACTAGTTAGCATATGTGCTCATAGGATCCCGGCTACTCTAAATAATGCGTCCTTTGCGGTTTGTTGAGGACATTCTGAGCACATGGTCTGCAACATTCATATTTAATTAAACAATCATTGAGTTTGACAATATAGGCTAGCGTTTCTTAAATTAGCCCCTTGAGAGAAACTCAGTCTGGCGTCTGGAAACATTCTGCAATTCTGTTCTGTAATTTACGAGTCTTTAGACACACCAAGAGTTTTTGAAAAAAATAAATAAATAGAGTTGTGATATCGCCATGGAGTCTCCTCTGTGAGGCGTACGGCTCCCATTTAGTAAAGATGTGATTTGTTTTGCCTGCTTGTCCGGTTCTGTATCTTCATACTCCAATCCAGATCTTGGCATGAAGGCAGAAGAGAACCTCATAGGAGCTGTGAGAATTGACCTTTTTCATATTTAGTCGTTTTTTTGTTGTTGTTGTCGTCCCCCCCACCTCCCAGTACTCTATTTCACATTTGTTCCCCTCCGACTGGGAATAATTGAAGCGTTTTCAGAACTGTACTCCTGAAAAATTCTGCCGTGGAAACACACAGATCCCTGCTGAGATGGGCTGATACTTTCCAAATGAAGCTGAAATAAGAATGTGTTATCCTTTAATGGAAACTGCAAGGAGAGCACTTCTGCAACGAAGTGAGGGGGAAGAAAGTGGGAGAACTGAGCTCCCAGTCAGGTGCCGATTGCTGTACGGGCCTGATTAGAAGTAATACTTTGAATATTGGGTTTTGCAGAAACAAGGCATCAAAATAAATAAATAAATAAATCAACAGACAGAAACATCGCAGACGGACACTGTAGAAACTCCTTCATCTGATCCTATTTCTTATAATTGGATCCCTAACTGGTTCGGAAACAACGATCTTTTAAATTCAACTGTATTTTGCTCGTCTTGCTGTCTCTCAGAACGCTTTCCACAAAAATGTCTTTTTTTCATACACATATATACATATATATATATATATATTTCTACATCTGAGACAGAACCTGGCTGGATTTGAACAAACCAAACTCATTCTTTACAGATAAGAAATGACAGGATGGGGAAAATGGCACTTGACAGGCGCCGGCGCCCGTCGTTCACGTGTCGCCCAAACCCAACAGAAGCTGTGGCGCTCGCATAACGGGAGGGGAAGGAAGTAAAATGTCAGTGGAGTAATAAGGGTTCCCCCTCCTGACACCGCAGACTTAATTAAAGATCCCAGACAGATATGAAGGACACGAAGAGGGAAAGGAAATATTTTGATGTAGACGCTTTACTTCTGTAATGACGGGCTGTCTTTTCCGTCTCTTTGACGCGCGCGGACGCAAGGCGTACGGTGGATGAAAAACAAGCTTAGAGTTAATTATTGCTAATGATGTCTCAGGGACACGAGGCCTGGAGTTGTTGTGATTCCTTCCGGCTTCAAGTGGGGAAATATGAATTACATTACATGACATATTCCACATATAGCCTGCCTTGCTTCCTCCTGTTCTCAGCGTGGCCCCAAGGCTGCAGAGGTGTTTCCAGATGCTGCGGTTTACGTTGCAGTTTTAAAGTCTCGCCGTGAAATGCTATGAAATACGCTAAACTTAATGGAAATATTAAATACACAAATTAAGTTAAGCCAGGACCTGTAGGCTCAGGGTGTAGCCATTTTTAATATGGATTTAATCAGCAAGATAAAAAAGTATTTGGCTAAAATACAATTTAAAACAATTACAACCCTCCACGACTGGGGATCATCTGCTAATTCAATCTGGAGAGACTCAGACGGAAAAAGCAGCGATTAAAAAGGTTTATTGACATGCATGAATTTAAAGTTCTTTGGCGCTAGGGCCCCGGCTGAGGACATCGAGCTGTGAATTGCAATAAGCTCGGATGAGCATTCCCGATGTAGGTTAGGAATGTCATCCCCCGGGACCCGACACTGGTGGTGGGGGTCGGTGAAGGATGCGAGCCTGAAGAGCCTGAAGAGTGGAGGTGGAGAAGGGGTGGAGGAGGGTTGAGCGCAGCTGGAAAGCGGAAGGTGCCATGGATGGAGGTCCTTAGAAACTGGGCCTTGGTCGGTGATTGGACGTGACGTGGCTTGGTCCAGCGTTGATAGGTCGGCGGCGATGAGCGGGACGCGCCGATTGGATGATGCAGGTGGGGCTAAAGAGCCTTCCAGTTTGAATTTGCGCCTAGGCTTCGCTTTTAAACTCAGTGAAAGTTGATTCTAGTTGCATATTTTGACAAAGTCTAGAATCGCATCTCTTGGGGTTTTGAACTACTGCCGCTATGAAATGATCTGATAATCGTGCTGTATTTGTAGGGCTTCACAGTTTACAAATTAATCGCATTCTGAGTTCAGTTTTTGCTTTGGACCGAGGTGTGTGCTCCCAGAAATCGGCTCTTCACTTATTTTTTCAACTTTGTCGGACACTGAAAAACAAAAAAATAGAAATATTTTTTGGCTTTTGGATGTTCTTACTATATAAGTGCAACAAAGTTGCAAGGTTACTTCCCTGAAAAAGCTGCTGTACTGGTGCACAGGAAGCCAGAAGTAGCTCTGATCTAGGTGGAACTTTTCTACATCACTGACTCATCTCAGCTTTACATTTTCATCTTCATAAATTTTACTTTGTGAGTAGGAATATGTTTTGATCTGAACTATTCTGCTGTAGATTTGACTTTGTGAATAGGCCTGTCACGATAACAAATATTTCTGGACGATAAATTGTCCCAGAACTTATTGCGATAAACGATAATATTGTTGGGTTGAGACCATTCTTAAGTAATATGATAGCAATGATGGCATAGTAGTGCAAAAACACGTTCTCAAGGACAAATAAACTTTAAATTCTAATGAACATTTAAACACTTGAACTGGAAGATATTTGAAATCTAAAAAATAAATTTCAAAAAACAACAAATAAAATGAATTATGAAGTTACTGTAAACAAAGTTATCTTACAAGAAAAGGGATAGTTGAGACCAAAGCATCAGACTGAAGACTTTTATCGTTCAGTTTTTGGTAAAAACGAGAGAGAAAATAGAAAAACGATAAATGAAGCAAATGAAAATGATTGAGTTTCTTTTCATTTATCATGAGATTAATTGATTTATTGTTTATTGTGACAGGCCCATTTGTGAACCTTCACTCTTGTCTCACTCTGTTATCTTCCAGTCATTTTCTCAACAGATTTTTCCTTGTCCCTGAAGCTCTCCTTTGTCCTCTGAGAACTGATGTTCTATCACATATAAATCCCAATAAAATATGTAAAATATGACAGTTTTAATTCAATAAGATGTGAAAAAGGTTCAAAGGGCGTGAATACTTTTGTGAGGGACTATTTCTTAATGAAAAGGGTTCAGTAACCATCGAAAGGAACCAAAAACAAGAAAGCAGCAATGCAGAAAATCACAGCAGTTACAATATTTAAAGAAAAAACAAACATGCTAACATATAGCATTACAAAATAAAATGGCTTTCCTCAGAATAAGTGAAGCTTGAGATAAGTAATACTTTCTTTTCTATTTTTTTAATTTTTTTAACCTTTTTAGAACAATCACTGTCTCACCAATCCACTCCACAACATGTCTGAAGCAAAAAATGCAGCAAATATTGTTTTGTTCGTTACTTTCTGGCTCAGGTCGAAACATCCCCATGCAGCTTTGACAATTGATTAACAAACCAGGAGCTCTGAGAGCTCTGACGAACAGAATCAAGTGGGAATAATCCATCGCCGGCCACATTAACGCCGGTGTCCATTTATATAGATGAAGGTCAGTCGATCGATGGGTGGTATTAAAACAAGAAACACAAGGTGATGCTTTGACAAATCAATGTGCGAGCAATCCATCGCCGGAGCTCCATGAAGTTATGACCTTTGCAGCTGAAAATCTGAATCTCCATGGATAAACTCTTTTTTGTTGTTATTGTTTTGTTTCGTTCCTTTTTTTTGTGCCTATTTTTGGTTTCTAAGAAGTTCTCTTCGGTTTCCAGATTGAAGGCATAAACTGCTGGCTAGGTGTTTATTTAACACGCTCAGATATGCACGTTACAAACAACATCCAGCACTTCAAAGGAATAATGGAGACGTCTCAGTCATGAATCTTCCATTAGGTTGGTGCTATGAATATGCTATAAACTGAAGCGCAGGTTAAATCTCCCACCAGGAAGGTTTACATTCTCTTTTTATAGCAGAGGGCATGTTGAAGGAGGGGGCGAAGGGGCTTCTGAGCTCTAACAAGAGCAAGATCTGAGTTCTTGTCCGGAAGGTAATTGTGGAATAAGCATAAAACAGGCCTCATAAATCTGTTAAAAAGGGAAGTGTACAACTGGAAAAGGTCAGCGCAAAGTACCTATGTTAGAGTTGGGACTGGTGCCGTCTTCAGAAACATGAGCCAGAAATGCCAGAGCAGCTTCTGTACTTTGGTAAAAGTGGAGGGGGGGGGGGGGGGGGGGGGGGGGGGGGGGTTGTCTAAGCGGGATTAAAGAAAAAGAAAAAAAAAAGGAGCAAATATTCTGTTGTGTTTAGAAAAGGAAGGAAATGTATTAAAGGTTAAACCCATAGAGCTGATAGTGGGTAGATCTGTTGTGGTTTTCACACACCTATTGGGTTACAGGGAATGATTTGAAAAATAGAAAATATCCATCAACATAAAGCTCAGAGCCCGCTGCACTGAACCCCATTGAAAACCTCTTCGTTATTCCACCAAATATTGATTTCTGAACTCCTCCTGAGTTAAAACATTAGTTTTGTTGTTTCTAAATCCATATGAACTTGTTTTCTTTGCATTATTTGGGGTCTGAAACCGCTGCATCTTTTTTGGTATTTTGACCATTTCTCATTTTCTGCAAATAAATACAAAAAAAATATTTTCTTGGAATTTTGGAGACATTTTGTCAGTAGTTCATAGAATAAAAGAACGATGTTCATTTTACTCAAACATACACCTACAAAGAGTAAAATTAGAGAAACTGATCATTTTAAGTGGTCTCTTAATTTTTTTTTTTTTTTTTTTCCAGAGCTGTGTGTTGATGGTATCAGAGTCCAGAGTGAAATGGGCAGACTGGTTAGAGGTAACAGAAAGGCAACAAGAGATCACTTTTTACAACTAAATGATGTCGATTGGAAAAGTCCAGTTATCAATCAAATACACGGATCTTTGACTAGACCAGCTGCTCCTCCTGTGAGCTAAGAACCAAATAGCTGCGCTACATTTTACGGAGATTCGCCGAAATTGGACAAATTTTGCCATCTTCATTCATCATTTTCCAGTAGAATTTTTCAGCAGAGTCAGATTTTGGTGCAGCCATTGCTGCTGCTGCTGCTGTTGCTTTTTTCTTTCTTGGCACACTTGGGCCCCAGATGTGCATGCCTTTTCCATCAGAATGTACCCGTCGTCTGGTGGCAGCTTCCAGCAGGATGATGCATTTTTGTCACAAAAGCTCCAATCATCCCAAATTGTGTCTTTGAACATGACAATGAGTTTACTGTACTCAAATCAAATCCCACCGTCACCCGACCTCAATCCACCGGCGCTCCTTTGAGATGTGGTGAAACAGGAGATTCACATCGTGAGTGGGCAGACGACAAATCTGCAGCCACCGTGCGATGCTTTCTTCCTGAAATCCTTTCAGCACCTTGTTGAATTTGTGGCACAAGGAATAAAGGCCTTTCTGTAAAAAAAAAAAAAAAAGAGGATGATCCTACCTTGAAGTACCTGGTGAAGAGGTGAATGTAGTTAGGGCTAATTAAGCTAAACAATCAGAAGATACTAAATATTGGTCAGCACATGAAAATGGCTCAAAAGTAATAAAATTAGATGCAGATCTTCAATCATGTCTCAAAGTAAAGGTAACACTTCATATTTAACATGAGTGTGTAACTACAAGTGTTTTATTCTCGCTTAATTAGGAAGACAGAAAATTGTAACACTTTTTGTACACTGGATTTAAAAAAAAAAAATATATATATATATATATAATTATTATTATTATTATCATTAATATTATTATCAATACATTTTTGTGCAAGTTTTTATTTACCTTTACATGGTGAGTCTATGTAGATTTTTCCTGTCTCACTGCCCTTTTTACAATTACACAATAAAACAATATATTTATTAGTGACAGAAATTCAAACAATCTTTATAAAATTATAATAATAAACAACCTCTTGTCAGTCCAGATAGTCCTGCCTTAGCTTGTATTTAGATCACAGGTATCTGCTGCCACGTCCCTCCTGACCCGTCCTCTCCTCAGTGAAATTAAAGCTGCAGTATGTAACTTTTATTAACAAGAAGAACACATGTGTTAAGACTGTCAATATGTTGAGAGAATATCTGAGAATAATTTAATTCCTCTGCTTTCTCCCAGTGCTCTCTAGAAACAACCAATCAGAGGCAGGAGGTGGGTTTTAGCGCTGTCAATCACAATCTTTAGCCATCAGTAGTCGGTCAGGGAGGAGCTGGAGGAGATTCATCTTTTCACAGATTGTCTGTCTCATAACAAACTGTCATGACAAGAAAGCAAGGCAGTTATATGCCTTTAACATTGTGTTGCTTTTTATGGGTTAAATAGACTCAAGAAATTGTAACAGCAGAGGGGACCCAATTCAATTTTTTGTCATGGGGCCCAAGTTTCCTGGTGGCGCCCCTGGATGGACCACAGCTGTGTGTGTGTGTGCGTGTGGGGGTGTGCGTGTGTGTGTGTGTGTGTGAGAGTCAGTGGTACGTAAATGTCATGACAGGACACACGGTGGAAACGGCCGCATCTGGACTGAGGTTTGACCAACGCAGTTGATAAAAATAGTTACAACCAGAGAAGCTTGAGGGCGTTTCTGCTCAGTGGTGTTAAAATGTTCATTTATTTCTTTTCTTTTGTAATGGCAATTCTCTGAAACACTATTGACACCATTTAGTGATTCAGACCACCAAACCAACCAACCAACACCAACGTCATGACGAGGCAACCTCTGACAGAATCTGAGGTTGCTGAAAAATCTATGGCTTTTTTTTTTTTTAACCATCAAATTCATAAACTGAATTTGTCTGTACTGTATTGTAAGAAGGGTTAAATTGTCATCAGCGTAGTTGGATCTGATTTTAAACTGTATTAGTCTTGGACTGAACCAGATTTAGAAAAATTGGTTTCTACTGAGTTGGATATAAACTGGGCCTGGATGACCTGCAAGCAGACTGGCCTGACATCTGATTTGACGTGGCACAATGCACAAGTGAAGGTGAAATAGATCCAGTTTTAAATGAATTAACAGACACTAATAAAGAAAATCGGAACTGAATGTATACAAATGTATATATTGTATATTAAATTAACTTGACACTGAACCTTGAATTGAAATGCTTTAATGACAAAAAAAGAAAAACAAAACAGAACAAAACCTTAATGCAGTTTATCATAACTCATACGTACTGCCTGCCAATGTCTGTGCAGGAAGAAATTTAGAGAGAATAAGAAAAAGTTCAACAGAAAGACCTCTTATCACTCTAAGCACTTTAAGCAGCTTTTATACACATCTATCAGAATAAAACACAGAGCTTCTGTTTCTATCAGAACACATTAAAATGTGTTTCTGTAAGAAAATCTATCGGGAGCTTCTGAGAACGCATGCAGACACACACGTCTTGTTTCAAGGTATTTAAGCTGATGAAAACCTGCACATAGAAAAACTCAGCTTTAGTTTACCTCCAAATCCTGAATCATAACTTCTCGGAGAATATACATAGCTAAAAAAAATAATAAAAAAACAACAATAAATCACTGCAAACTGTTGAATCTTTAATCACCAACACTGGCTGAAATATTTAACACACATCAGACAGACTGAGGCGTCCTGCTGAAGGTTTGTTCCTCTGAGCTCGCAGAAGAATGCTTGGTTAGTTCAGGATTAATAAATAAAAAGATATGCCTTAGTTCATTTATTTTGAAATGATTCTTAGGGTAAACACTTTTTTTTTTTTCTTTTTCTGGAGAAACATTTTTTCTCTTTTATTTTTGGCAATGACCCACAAGTTGCTCCAATTAGAAGCTGTTCTTTTTAAAACCCCAAAATAAAGCAAATAATTTGAGACATTTCACTTTTTTTTTTTTTTTTACCAGAAGTGCCAGTTTGTTCATAAACACAGTGAGGCAAAAAAAAAAAAAAACAAAACTGTTACATTGCACCACAAAGCCTACAACTGCCGAGTTGTAATCTCTCTTCCAACTCATTTCTCTGTTTTCAACTGGTTGTTTTGTTTTGATCGCGTTTTCTGGTCTTTTTTTTTTTTTGGTGGTGCGTTAACTTGGCTTAAGACACAAGGGTTTGCAGCAAACCGTCTTTATGTGTATGCACTTAAAGTCGTACACATACCACAGGATTAGCTCTTCACAAAGAAACTAAACGCTGGTTATGCCACAGTACATAAATTAAATTACATAATGCTAAAACAGCTTAAAAAGTAAGCTGCTCCAAAAATCAGTTTCATTCATGTGACAGATCACAAACCAGGCCAGACCTCAGACTATATGCTGCCCTCTGCACCAGACACTATGGCTTTTAGAAGACATGCTGTTTTCAATCCAAACTCTTACAGAAAGTGATTTGCTTCACCCTCACTTTATGTTTATTTAACCAAAATCACTCTAGTAGTTATAGTTTGGTCAATTATACCTAGTTTCTTTTTTCTCTTACATTTTGTGACGCTACATTTACCACACATGTATTCACTTTATTGGATTCTTATGTATGAGACCAACACAAGGCAGTTCAGGACTGTGACGCGGAACAATCTTACAAAGTCGTGTTTGTGACGTTTTGTCCCTTCAAATAAAAATCTCGGCAGGGTGGAGGTGTGAATGTTTTTCAGCGCAGTCTACTTTGTTACCCCCAAATTAAAGTCCTCTGCAATCAGTCGCCTTCAGAAGGGATCTAATCGTGAGACTGAGTCCAGAGTGAGGCTAGTTAATTAGCCTCACTCTTTAATTGTTGTAGACACGATTATAAAGTTTTCAGGTTTCAGCTGGAAAGCTTGAACAGTATCTCAGGGTTCCGTCAACAATCCACGATTAAAGACGTCCGTGTTTATTTATAGTAGCGTAGAAGTTATGCAGTTCTAATTTTGACAAACATGAAAAAGATGGAAAGAAAAAAAAAAAAACAGCCCAACCTCTCTCCCGAACATAAGGCTAAGCAAGTGATTGACAATATTATTTATAATGCCACAACAGTATTAATAGGCAACAATAATGATAATAGCTAGCAGAATTGTGCAGCAGTAGAGCACGCCTTTCACAGTTCCACCTGCTGGGTAGAACTCTGTACAATTTGTGAGTTTATTAGAGAAAGCAGCAATTAGATTGTAGCTGCAATATTAACCACCCTATGAGCTTGTTTCAGTTCAGCACCATGGAGAGCCTCCATGACGCTCATTACGTCTAGCATGGAGGCTGAACGGCTCTCTTTTCTGGCTCTATGTTTTCTGGCTCGCCCTCATATTCTCATGCAGGACGGGATTCCATTATCAGAGGCCTTGTGGTTAAACTTGTTTTTTTCTCTCTTTTTGCGCTTTGTGTCAAATTGTAATACCGTTCTTTGTCTTCCGTCCTTCCATCCACGTCCTTGTCTGTGCTCTGAATGCAGTCTGTCAGAGCGAGGCAGCCCGGTCTGAATTAGATTCACTGTTTTTATACAAACGTTCAGAGACAACAAACTCACTTAAGGAGTCATTCTGTCTGACGGCTGACACTACTGACAAGCTTCCTATTGCGCACAGGTCTGCATGTATTTACATGGCAATATAATTCAACAAAAAAAAAGAAAAAAGTAGAAAAAGTCCTTAAGGAGTGCTGACCAGGTGGCGGACATTACAGCTCCGGAAAAATGAAGAGCCCACTGCACCGAACCAGACTGAAAACCTCCTGGTTTTTACACCAAATATCGATTCCTGAACTCTTCCCGAGTTAAAACACTAGTGTTGTGTCTAAATGAATATGACCTTGTTTTCTTTGGATCATTTGAGGTGTGAAAGTGCTGCATCTTTTTTGTTATTTTCACCATTTCTCATTTTCTGAATATAAATACTAAATGTTTGCTGTTGTCAGTAGTTCATAGAATAAAAGAACAATGTTCATCTTACTCAAACATTTACCTGTAAACAGTAAAGTCAGAGAAACTGATCATCTTAAGTGGTCTCTTAATTTTTTTTCCCCAGAGCTGCTGATCCAGTCCACTTTGAGGATCCACTGGAGGAGTTTGCTTGGACAGATGAGTTTTGTGGATCTCTACCAGTCATCCATCCAAGTAACTTATTTTTTTTAACTGCATCAGTTGACTTTGCGCGTCCGTCCACAAGCGCTGCTGTCATGTGGTCTGGGTTTGTGGTTGGATCAAAAAGCAGATTAGTGCTGGGAGCCTGGATCATCTTAAAGTATTTAATGAAAAAATTGAAAAAACAAAACAAAACAAGAAGAATAGGAAAAAAAAACAGTGGCGCCAGGGCAAAACTCAAATAATAAATCCAAAGACGTCCAACAGGGAGAACACAGGGAAGTGACGGGAGTAGACGTGAGGATCTGGCAAATTCTGGATGAGACTGAGGAGCTTAAATAGTGAGTTTGATGAGCTGATGAGTCAATTGATTACAGGTGTGAGTAGTTAGAGCAGGAACAAGGCCAAGGAGGAGGCAGAGAGAAACAGGGAATAATATTAGTACTGAAGAATAACATTCACTAAAGAAACATGATAAACTGGAACACAAAACAACGAGAAACAAGAAAAACCATGTCTAGAATCACTAAGGATAACAGGGCAACTAAATGGAAAAACCTAAGGAACACCAAAAATGACAAAAATTCACAACCAAACTCAAACCACCCCAGTTCACAACAGCTATAATTTTCTGTTTATTCATAGTTCATAGTGTATCAGCTGTTCCCAAGATGTGCTATCCACCCCCATGATGACACATCTGTAGCTTCACATTTTCCACTTTGGTAATTCAAATTTCCAAGTTTAGCACACCTATAATTTCTTGATCATACTTAGAAACGAACCAAAATAATTTGGCCACAAAAGGTAAGGTTTTATTATAAGTTTCAGTGTAAATGCTACTTGATAGACTAAGTGGTTTAACAATGGATTTAGGTTTAAATCTCATATAAACCGAATATAAAACTGTCGTATTGAGTCGTCAAAATTCAGATTTAGTTGTCTTAGAGTTTTAAATGTATGGGTATAACTTAACATGTTTTGTTTCTTCATTTAGTTTATTTATTTATCTATTGCCTAAAATTCAACACATTTATCTTACTGCAGCATCATTTTGATCGTCTTATTTCTTCCATCCACTTCGCTGTTAAACAAAAGAAATCTTGGCCATACAGGACTTAACATACCTTTTCAGTAATCAATGTTATGCAGTAGATGCCTCATGTAATTGACCAATAAATTACCCGGGAAGGTGAAAGAGGTCTCAAAGTTAATGTAAATCCCGAGTGTAATGTCTGCAGGGCCGATAAGAACCTGTTTGTTTTGCCCCTGTACTGCATTAAGCCAAAAATTGACTGGCACTATCTGAGCCTCCGGGCGATTATCTGACTTGCCAGAGGGCTCATGCTGCAAAGACTAATTAGCTTCATTAACTTGCACTCGAGATAAAAAACAATTGCCCTCTTGTAATTGAAATTCTGATTTTCTTATCCCTCACCTCTTCCGTCTTCGCCGCGCCCCGAGTCTCACGAAGAAGCCGGTACCCAGCGGCGACCGGCCCCTTCCCTCCTCCAACGTCTCCAGGCTTATCTCACCCAGTTCCCACTTTCAGAGAGTTTTGCTAATTAATTTACTCATTCCACACTTGATCAGCTTTGTCAGCTTTTGTAAAAAACAAAAAAAATTTTAAGTAAAAAAAAAAAAAAGAAAAAGGAACAAATAAAAATCGCTCCTGTTTTAGATCCTGTTTACTTTGGATCTGCTGCAATTTTTTTTTAATGGTAACACATAAAAACAACCCTTTTGATCAAAGCAGAGACTTGAAACAAAAAAAACAGTCATTTAAAAGCATAAAAACAAGAATAATTCTCACTTTTGGCAGAACTGGTTCTTTTTCCTTTGTCGTGAAACTGGGGAAAGTAATGATATTTATTATTAGACAGTAAAATTATTAATGTTTGCCTGACTTTTGTGAACTTTTAAGGGAACATTAGTAAACAAAGGGGAACTGAGTAAAAAACACAGGAGAGGTGTCGTGTCATGGGTCGAGTTGTGGAGAATTTTGAAGCAATTCAATGTCATGACACCATATTTAAAGCTTTAAGGATTTCCTGGAGAGAATCCACATTGGAAACAACCTGGAGACCCGTGGTGACTCTGGAGGAGCTGCAGAGATGTGGGAGAATCTGTCGGCATTGCAACTAAAAGTCATGTTGTAGGTTCACCTTTCAGCAGGACAATACCCCTAAAGATAAAACCATAAATACAATGGAATAATTTAGATTAAAGCATTTGGTGACACTTTAGTTGTGACATAACACCCGTCATGAACATGAAGGAGTTTTTATGAGTTTTCATGTGGTAAATAATGAACCTTTTAATGCAAAGTTCTATTAAAATTTGCATTAAAAGTCCATTAAAAGTGTCAACTTTGCATTAAAATTGTCATTATTTACCAAATGACACTTCATGACAACATTTACAAACATTCACAAAGACTCTGTGTTTATGGCAGTGTCATGTCAGTCTTATGCACACCCTTCAAATAAAGTGCTACCAAATACTTTCCTGCTTTGTGTTGTAGAAAATATCATTCAATAATATTTCATTGTGGTTTTAATGCTGCAGAGCGTCCAACACTTCAGGCGGTATGCATATTGTGTTGCCTATTCAATTAAAATTGCCAAAGTTTCAGACTCCAAGTTAACAGCAGGTGTTTTTGTAATTAAACATAATTTTAACATTCAAAAGGCAAAAACCAACCCTGATGATTCTTCAAAACAGAGACCTGAAAAGACATCCTGGATGGCATCGCCAAGACTTTACAGTCAGAACCCATCAGCGCACGCTTTCTCAAGGTCACCGCAAATATTCTCCTTTCATATTAGCAACCATTCTCAGCCGGTTCGCACTTTTACTTCAGTTCTATTCCATCTGTGCTGCTTCGCTTTTCCAGTTCTTCTCTTTGTTTTCTTTATCTTCAAATGATTTTTTTTTTTCCCCCGTCTTGACATCCACTGCCCATTTTCTCACCCAGGAGGTGTGTGTGGAGGTGCAGGGGGGGCGGGCTTCCAGATTTGCATATGATGCAACGTTTGAAAGGCAAGAAGATTCGATTGACTTGCGGTTACACTAGCAGCGGCGCAATATGTGTTTCAGCCAGCAGAAGGGCTCGCCGACACATTGAATTAAAGTCATGGGGCCGCCGAGGAAAGAACAAAGGAGGGCTGCTGCGAGGCGACCCAACAACACAATCTTTGCTTTTGGTGGTTTAGTGAAAGATTTAATTCTTGCTGATACTTGTGGAATGTCGCGTTTTAACACAGGCAGTCCTCTGAAGTAGCAATAGCGATTTCAAAAAGCGCATTTAGATTGAAATGTTGAAATGAAAGCATTTAAGAAATGTTACCACCACACCTATAAATTTAGTCAGCCTTGCTGTTTGCTGGGAGTTCTTCCCGTATTAAGGTTCTGGAACGGGTGTGAGCTGAACCCCATTGGACTGCGCTCAAAAACATGGTCCATGCTAGGGATCGACCCAATTTAAACTCACTTAACCAGTCAAATATCCAGCCTGCAGGTTGCAGCATTCAGTTTTTAATCTGGAACAAACTTCCAGAAAACTGCAAAACAGCCGAAACATAGAGTTCCTTTAAATCAAACCCCACTTTTTTAAGGTTGACTTTGGTTCATGAACATTGATTAATATATTTAATGTATATTGATGTTTATTGCACTTGTTTGTTTATGGTGTAAAGAGCTTTGAACAGCCTTCAAATGTGATACGCAAATAAACTTGACTTGACTGGTAGCGAGAGACTTAATCAGAAATATTCTCACTCGTGTGAAAAGAGAGATGTTTAGATGTTAACGTCACCAGCACAACCCGAACACTCACACTTCAGACACAAAAGGCAAAAAAAAATACAATTAAAAATAATGGCAAAGGCAAAAAGGGAAAATAAAAATGAAAATAAATGAGCTCCAGATCTTTAGAAATAAAGAAAAGATTCATTTTGAAAAATGAAATCTCAGACTTACAACACACCTGGCAGGAAAAAAACAACAACAAAAAATCTTTGCAACGGCTTTTGTAAAACAGTAAATGCTAGATATTGTTAAGAAGCAAAGAGGTTTTTCCTCTAATCTTAGTTCTACAGAGTGTAAATGAACCTTTTTGTATGTGTGGTTGAAATGTCTGTGACCTGGTGGGTGTGTCTTTTGTGGCAGCCATCTTGGGACCCTGAAGAGACGGCTGCCTCAAAACCGAGCTTTTTTTATAGGAAGAACGGTGATAAGTGCCGCAGTTTGATTGGCTGAAGCTTAAAGTACTTAAAAAAATAAAGAGTTATATAAATTGTGCATTTGCATGCATATAATGTTTGCCTGATATTTAATTATTTATAAGTAAATGTTAGTGTTTGCATTGTGTAGGTGAAAGAACAAATGCTCAGGTTGTTTGGAGTTTGATTTGTTGATTCTAGTTTCATTATTATTTTACGTTAATTAGTCTCTTTCTGTCTTTAGATCAGCTTCGTTTCTGTTCAGTCAGTCCTTTCTTACTGATTCTACTTTATTATGCTTAATTATTTTGTGTGTCTATTTATGCCTCGTTAGGCATAACTAGATGCATATCTAGTTATGTCTATCTACGTAGGCATAACTAGGTAGACATCTAGTTATCATTCAATAAAATGAACCTTGTTTGGTTCATTTCCTGGCCCCCAGTGTGCTCTCCCTCGAGTACGCACCCCAAATTTGCTTGCCATCTACCATAATAGAGGAAGAAGAAGAAGTTACATCATGTTCCCTGGTCATGCTCCTTGTGTTTTTGTTTATTTCTGATGTTTTTTCTTTTTGTTCTCTTCTGGCTCCCTGTTCGCCCAAGGTTTTTTTTTTTTTGTAAGTCTTTGTATTTTTTCTGCAAATCTTCAAATCTCCTCGTCGCCTCAGCCTGTCTACGTTTGGGTCGTCTTCAACCAACACATCATGACTCAAATAAAGCTCTTGAGTGGAAAAACAGCGACAAATTATTAACCAAATTACTTAAAAAGGAAATATTTACTTTTTTGTTTCTTCTAACTGTCACTATATACTTACAAATTAGAGCCGCTCACGGTTATGAATCATTACAATGGGCTAATAAGACGAGGAATTATTACTCAGAGACTTAATTACTCCGAGTTCTGCTCATTAACCTCTGGAAGTGCAGCACATTTTGCGTCGGCATGTTTTGTGATCGCTGCACTCCGAGGCCTTGATTTCTGCGGGCAGAAACGAGAACAATCAGACTTCACATCCGATGTTTGGGAACGTTCGGGGAGATTAGAGCGATGATCCACATCGCCACAGAAAACATTGGATTACTACCTCCGCCCTCTCTCCCTCCGAAGGCAGCGGTGCAGCAGGTTGCTCCTCTTCATCTGTCTCAATATTTCACTCTTAACTGCGGGTGAAGAACAGAGCGGGTCTTTGTGAGCCGGACTGTGATTTGCCTCAGCGGTAGTTTACATAAATACGCTCCGTTTTTACGTCTGACTGTTTGCACACAAGCAAAACTGAAACGCTGTTTATTTTCCAGCTCAGTTTACGATGCACTGCAAGGCCTTTTTTTTTTTTTTTTTGAAAAAAATCATTAACTGCTTGGTTTTCTTCCATTTAGCAAAACCAAAAGGCAAGCAACCTTTAAATATGACCATCGGCAAAACAGATGTAACATCTTTTCTCTCCTTCTATATTTATTTGTACATTTTAAATTATTGCACTTGCTCTGCAGTCATCTATTCTAGTTAAAATCCTCCAGACAAACTGTTCAGTTGACAAAATCGGTGGCACCTTTACTCCATATGTACCACGCCCTGCCTTCCTTAAACTTAACCTTTTGCTTTCTAGAACTGCTTAGGTTACCTCAAAAGATAAGTAAATTCCTTATCTACGCAGGTTGCATCCTGTGATCTCATAATATGGGGATTATTAAACTTAGTCAGTTGCTATGGTCAGTTGTCTGAATGTCTGTCTGAAAATGTCATTCTTATAGATTATCTTATTTTGCTGGTCTATAAAGCACAAGGTGCTTTTGAACAAAACCCATAACTAGTTCGTTTAAACTAGTTATGATGGCGTCAAACCACAACACCATCGTTCCCCCACAACTAGAGAGGAATGACACATTCTCGTTGTCTTTTCTCCAGTGGAATGAGAATAATTTCACTGAAGTGTCTTTCTTTAAATGTGATCCTAGTGCAATATAACTCAAGAATATAAGCTAGACTTTTTAGAGGACACTTCTTAAAGTGCTGTGGTGGCGCAGTGGAAGAGCACCACAAACATAAGGAGACCTGAGTCTTCGACGCGGCCGTCGTAAGTTTGATTCCAGCCTGATGAACTTTGCTGCATGTCTTCCCTTTCTTTCGTTACCCACTTTCCTGTCTAACTACTCTCAAGTACCCTGAGTTTTTTGCACCCTGAGCCAAAAAACCCTGGTAAAAAAAAGAGATCATTTATTAGTTTCCTTCTTTACTTGAAGTTAGCTGGAGGATTTGAGTGCGACTGACTTAAATTTGTCATTTTAAACACACTTAATGAATTCAGTTTTAAAAAAATGTAATATACTGAGTTGGATGAACTTAGTAAATTAAGTCGGGTAAGCTTAACTGACTTACTTGTTACCAATTGAAGTAATTCAATTAAGCTAGATCTAGTCCTCTAAATATGCCCATATTAAATTATAGAACTAATAATATGATTACATTTTTCAGAGTTATTACAATTCAAAGAAATTAGTAGCCTTACAATTTCACTGAACTTGAGGAATAGTTTTCTTTTTATGTAAATCTGTAAGATTTAAATCGATTGTTGAATTGTTTTGATTTGGCCCATGGATGCTGTCACAGCTGGTGGGGGCTGATGTTGTTTATTGAAGTAGATGGAATATGGTTGTTTTGGAGCAACGGAAGGACACATGGACATGAATGCACAAAGGAATGTTCAATGTATGATTGCATGATTTCATGATTTTGACAATTTGTAATAAAACAGACAGAGTTTGGGGAAGAAAACGGCGGTCGTTCTTCGTTCGCTAAAGCTGTTGTTGTTTACAGGCTTCCCACTCGGAAGAAAGGAGAAGAAGAGACAAAACAAAACAAACATCAATTGTTACAACTCTTTCAATACAGCTGAGACATGTAACATAGGTATAAAAAATATTTTTTCTGAGGTAACAGCCTGCGATGTCATCGATGACATCACGTCCGTCCCTGACTGTCACTGATGACATCAGACCGACAAAACGAACGTGATGTCATCGATGACATCGCAGGCTGTTCCTTCAGAAGTGCTTGAATAAGACGACCACGTGGTAATGTGGTAAGGCCTGTGAAGGCCTGGGATCCTTCAAGGACCTGGCCCGTGAAGGCCCTCGCACCGAACGTGGACGCGAGGGCCTGTGAAGGCCAGGGATCCTTCAAGGACCTGGCCTGTGAAGGCCCTCGCACCGAACGTGGACGCGAGGGCCTGTGAAGACCAGGGATCCTTGAATGACCTGGCCTGTGAAGGCCCTCGCACCGAACGTGGACGCGAGGGCCTGTGAAGGCCAGCGATCCTTGAATGACCTGTGAAGGCCCTCGCACCGCCACGTGGACGCGAGGGCCTGTGAAGGCCAGGGATCCTTGAATGACCTGGCCTGTGAAGGCCCTCGCACCGCCACCTGGATGCGAAGGCATGTGAAGGCCCTGGCCTGTGAAGGCCCTCGCACCAGCACCTGTATGCGAGGGCCTGTGAAGTCGTGTAAAAGTAGTAGAAAAAGTTGAGTACCTTTCTACCCTTTCTACTCTCTGCTCCTTCCATGCGTTGCTCTAGGGTGTCCCTACGCTCTTTCAGGTCTCATACTGATGTTTCCAGTTTTGTTAGAGCCAAATTATAGACAGCGTTTCACCAGGAGACCTAGAGTGAGGAGCCCCGCCCCTTTCCCCCTTGCGCCTCAGACAGAGTTTGGGGAAACAGATGGCGGTCGTTCTTCGTTCGCTAAAGCTGTTCTTGTTTACATGTTAGTAGTGTGAAGCTGGTGGAAACTGTCCCCGCTAAAATGTAAATTGACAAGTTCATTCGGTGCTGATTTCGTAATTACTTGCTAGACGTGTTTAGACGTTCGAGGGAAAAAGAGTGATTTTGTTTCATAATTACGGTTTGTAGCTATAACGGTCGTAAAACAGCCGTTATAGAAGTTTGCTACATGTATCTAAACTTCGATACACTCTCCGACCCAACCTTATTAAGATTTCGGTGGTATCCTGACGGGTTGTGTTATCTTTTGATAGGAAGTGTTAAAGTTACTCTGTTACATGTACCGGAAATCAGTTCTCATCAGTTTCAAACATTTATTATAGACGTTACCTATGGAAGTAAATTTGTGCCATCAGAATTTGAATAAAAATTGCCTCTGAAATTTGAATATTGTATATTAGTGCTTACTTTTTCAGTGTTAAAATAAATTCAGAATATATTTTTAACCTAAAAAAATTTCAGTGTCATTATTTGTACATGAAAAAAAAATTCAGTGTCATTATTTGTACATGGTTGCAATTTTCATTTATTAAAAGAGAAAAAAAAAAAACATGTCAAAAAAATTGTCAGTAAAATAAAAAAGTTTTTTGAAATCAGTAGGTCAGTATTGAGAAATCACAGTAATATAAATTAAATTATGATATTTAATCTAAAATAAGTTAACAGATGTACTTACAAGCATATATTTTTCTTGAAAATGAGTTAAGATCAATTGAAAAAACAAAGGGAGTTGTTTATAGTGTTGCTAGGTAACAGAACGAGGTTTTATACCGCAAAGTAAAAAGAATGTAAATTAATATTGTATATCAACACTTGTCAGATAAGAGAAGCAGTGTTTTGGATGATGTTGTAATGACAATAAATTTCTTAATTAATTCATAAATGAAGTCACCTGAACAATACAGTAGCTGAACAGAATGGGGTTGTGGTTATAATTAATGTCGGTAGTGTTCACAGCCCCTCCTTGAAGCACACAAGGCAGCCATATTAGCTTAGTACATTAGCGGTAGCATCTCCTGAAAAATTACGACTTTACTAAGACTGCCTGTCTCAGTCTCAGCTAAGACAACATCAAACAACCCAGAAAGTCGCCACCCATCAGTTCTCTTTCAAGATTCTAGACTTGGCGCAAGTGGTATTTCTTTTTGAAATAAAACGGGGTAAATTGGGTGAGGGGTAGCGGGGAGGGGCTGGGGGGGCTAGTGGGTAGCTAGAAGTAATCTGCCAGCACTACATGGTGTAAGATTAACAACGGCCCAAACCGTGTTTTAAATCAAGATTTAAGATAATGTATCAAACTTCATGCGCAAAATAAAATATAATACAGAAATATGAAAGCATTAAACTCACCGTTGGGTTTGCGGTCGCCTCCATGGTCGCCAGCCTCGGTGACGCTGGTATTTCTTCAATATGACGGTTGCGTCACGTGATTAGCTGGGTCCTGGAATCTGACATCCATTGCTAATGTCTGTGACCTGAAGTAACCTCGCCATTTTTACAGCGAATTTTTAGACGTTGAATTTGAGACAGCGAATTTGAGCAAGTTGAATTGGAGGACACTGAAAATATTGCATTCGAATTTTGAAAAGTTGAATTTTTTTATATGCTGAATTTTTTAACACTGAAAATTTAAACTGTGAAAAATATGTATATTGAAAATTTGATCACTTTGAAATAGGAATGTGAATTTTTTTAATAAATGAAAATTGCAACCATGTACAAATAATGACACTGAATTTTTTTTTTCATGTACAAATAATGACACTGAAATTTTTTTAGGTTAAAAATATATTTTGAATTTATTTTAACACTGAAAAAGTAAGCACTAATATACAATATTCAAATTTCAGAGGCAATTTTTATTCAAATTCTGATGGCACAAATTTACTTCCATAGTTACCACTTTTCCCCTACTACCTTGTAATTGATTCTACTGTACTAGCTTAAGCTAGATCTAGTCCTCTAAATATGCCCATATTAAATTATAGAACTAATAATATGATTAAATTTTTCAGAGTTATTACAATTCAAAGAAATTAGTAGCCTTACAATTTCACTGAACTTGAGGAATAGTTTTCTTTTTATGTAAATCTGTAAGATTTAAATCGATTGTTGAATTGTTTTGATTTGGCCCATGGATGCTGTCACAGCTGGTGGGGGCTGATGTTGTTTATTGAAGTAGATGGAATATGGTTGTTTTGGAGCAACGGACATGAATGCACAAAGGAATGTTCAATGTATGATTGCATGATTTCATGATTTTGACAATTTGTAATAAAACAGACAGAGTTTGGGGAAGAAAACGGCGGTCGTTCTTCGTTCGCTAAAGCTGTTCTTGTTTACAGGCTTCCCACTCGGAAGAAAGGAGAAGAAGAGACAAAACAAAACAAACATCGATTGTTACAACTGCTTCAATACAGCTGAGACATGTAACATAGGTATAAAAAATATTTTTTCTGAGGTAACAGTCTGCGATGTCATCGATGACATCACGTCCGTCCCTGACTGTCACTGATGACATCAGACCGACAAAACGAACGTGATGTCATCGATGACATCGCAGGCTGTTCCTTCAGAAGTGCTTGAATAAGACGACCACGTGGTAATGTGGTAAGGCCTGTGAAGGCCTGGGATCCTTCAAGGACCTGGCCCGTGAAGGCCCTCGCACCGAACGTGGACGCGAGGGCCTGTGAAGGCCAGGGATCCTTCAAGGACCTGGCCTGTGAAGGCCCTCGCACCGAACGTGGACGCGAGGGCCTGTGAAGACCAGGGATCCTTGAATGACCTGGCCTGTGAAGGCCCTCGCACCGAACGTGGACGCGAGGGCCTGTGAAGGCCAGCGATCCTTGAATGACCTGTGAAGGCCCTCGCACCGCCACGTGGACGCGAGGGCCTGTGAAGGCCAGGGATCCTTGAATGACCTGGCCTGTGAAGGCCCTCGCACCGCCACCTGGATGCGAAGGCATGTGAAGGCCCTGGCCTGTGAAGGCCCTCGCACCAGCACCTGTATGCGAGGGCCTGTGAAGTCGTGTAAAAGTAGTAGAAAAAGTTGAGTACCTTTCTACCGTTTCTACTCTCTGCTCCTTCCATGCGTTGCTCTAGGGTGTCCCTACGCTCTTTCAGGTCTCATACTGATGTTTCCAGTTTTGTTAGAGCCAAATTATAGACAGCGTTTCACCAGGAGACCTAGAGTGAGGAGCCCCGCCCCTTTCCCCCTTGCGCCTCAGACAGAGTTTGGGGAAAAAGATGGCGGTCGTTCTTCGTTCGCTAAAGCTGTTCTTGTTTACATGTTAGTAGTGTGAAGCTGGTGGAAACTGTCCCCGCTAAAATGTAAATTTACAAGTTCATTCGGTGCTGATTTCGTAATTACTTGCTAGACGTGTTTAGACGTTCGAGGGAAAAAGAGTGATTTTGTTTCATAATTACGGTTTGTAGCTATAACGGTCGTAAAACAGCCGTTATAGAAGTTTGCTACATGTATCTAAACTTCGATACACTCTCCGACCCAACCTTATTAAGATTTCGGTGGTATCCTGACGGGTTGTGTTATCTTTTGATAGGAAGTGTTAAAGTTACTCTGTTACATGTACCGGAAATCAGTTCTCATCAGTTTCAAACATTTATTATAGACGTTACCACTTTTCCCCTACTACCCTGTAATTCATTCTACTGTACTAGCTTAAGCTGTTTCAACTAATTTCTTTTTACAGTGTACCCTGATGTCTTCCTCTGATTGGCTGGTCACTTTCTTGTGATGTCGCCTCTTCTTAAACTGCTGAGAGAGTTTTGGCCTCCCGGGTCGGAGAGGACTGATCAATGTTTTGAGACTCCCTTCTAATTAATGTGTTTTGTTTGTGTGTGTGCAGTTTTATGTTAGGTGGCTGCAAGACCTTATTATGTTTTCTTTCCCTTTTTCACGGTATGAACGCTCCTTCTGGCTCACCCGGTAAACATATTGGCAGGAACTTTCAGCTTTAATATCATTAATTTGATCCCAGAGTCTGAACTTCGTCTAATATTTAAATTCCCGTGCCGTTACTGACAGTCTGCCTGCTTCATAGAGACCTTGATTTCCCCATTTGCCCAAGCTGAGGGAGAGAAGGTAAGAACAACACACCTGTAGATCTCCAGTCAGTTTCATCCGTGGCAAAACAGCTCAATTTCAAACCTTACAGGTGGCTTTTTTCCTGCGTTATTGTGGCAGCTCTTGTGCTGAACGCTGGTAGATCAAACCTGGCTCTGAATCTTGAATTCAACTTTTTTTTTTTCCTTTTCCCCTCTCAGATTAATGTTATTAAAAGCTGCAAAATCACATTTTAATCTAGGTTTCAGAGAGAAACTAGGCTCCTGGCAATTCTTAGATTTTAGCCCGTTAAATAAATATATCGGCGTTTATTCCCGACCCATAAAACTTCCGCTTTTAGTTTTGTAGAGATTAATTAGTGCGGTTTGTTTGTAAATACTTGTGTATTACTTTTTGCTTAATTAATCAGCTGAGAATATATATTAGTGGGTAAATGTTTGATGAATAATTGAATTCTGGATTCTGTGATTATCTTTGAGGGGTGTTGTTTTTTTCTAAACAAATCCCAAATTCAGCAATGCAAACATTAAAAAAAATAAATAAAAAAGTATGTTATGAAGATCGTTCAGTGAAAAAATAAGAAACTGGTTCAGGTTGACTTTGACAGATTGTGACACAAATCTTTAAACAGTAACACAGCTGAAAGTAGTTTCATGTTCCTCCTCTGTTCAAACTGACAAATGTCTGATGATGTAAGAAAAAACCCTTTTCAGATCAGAGTTTAGCTAAAATGATGTAAAAACGCAAAAAAAAAAAAAATTTGTAAGAATCTAATCCAACGTGTTTCAGCAAATAACGCAGAACACAATGGAGATGAGAGCGTTGCAGGACTGAACATCTCATCACCGTTTACGTTGAAGATGCCCCTTTTTCCACTCGCTTTCACAGCTCTTGGTCTTTTACAGCCCGACTATCCGAGGGCTGATGTGTGAGATATCGTTTGAAATTGTGTGGAGAATGAAGCAAACCGGGGTTTGACAGCGAGGCGCAGCGGGGACCGGCTCAAAGCCGCTTGCCCTATAAAGAGATATTGGCGTTTTGACCAAAAGGGGCCTGTGCCCATCACAAATGACCTTTTCAGACACACAGAGCGAATACGTTGCATCCAGGCCGCACTGTCAAATCTCTGCCTGGCCAAAAGCTGCTTTGTTCCACAGAGAGTCGGAGCTGCATAAGTCAAAGATTTACATATTCTGAATCACACAATCACTCGTGACATTAAAGCAAGCCTCATGAAAACATCTCTGGCTGGTCGATGCGTGGACCTGACAGCACCTCCAAAGGTGTGCTGCGGTAGGAGGTCAGCAGCAGGTCCTGTCCTTTCCTTCTTTTCAGTCGGGATTTAATGAATTTAAGTAGTTTTTATGAAACCACCAGATAATTGGCTTCATGGAGTCGCCTCATTGAGGGATATAGGAATCAGCCACAGATGAAAGTATATGAAAGTACAATCAGAAGAAACAAAACAACAAGTTTAGCATCCTGACTTGCAGCTGCGTTTCTGTTACAAGTGTGCGGAAAACTTTGTCAATATTCCGCTAATGTCAAAACAGAAGCGACACAATTTCCGTTAAATTACGAACGCAATTAGAATCACACGTGAATAAGTTTGTTCATATGGTAAGTCATTGAAAAAAATGCCACACCATGATCCTCCTAATACTTCCTGTTGTCTTCTTCTTCATGTATTGCGCCGGTGGCGACATCCGGTTGTTATTTTGTGATGCAAAAAAAAAGTGTTTCCTGTGCAGTCTTGTGAAATAAACCAGCCAAAACACAACCTCAAGCACCAAAACTTTCTATTCTAAACCAAGACTTTTTATTTTTTTTTATAAATTGGCTTGTTTCCATTAAGAAATTGGATACTGGACACTGACCAAAAACAGGTGGACAGACATTATTGCTGACCAATACACAGTAACATTTTAGCCTGAGTTCCACAGGCTAAAATAAGAAATTGCCAGATTGTTTTATTAATATTAATGTCAGTGGGCCGGGTTATTAGCTTTACTTGACACTTGTATGCTCTCATAGTCATTTTGTTTAACATCAAGCTAATATTAGCCTTTGAGCAAGCTAGTACTAGCTACGCTCCCTTTGATCAGAGAATTGGTCATAAAACCACAATAAACAGGTTAAAAATAATGTTTTTTATATAATCCATTTGCTTGCAACAGAAGTGTTTCAAAAAAATTATTACATTTTGCTGTATTAATTTAAAAGATGAAAACATGTTTGAAAATGTCAAATGTTAACCAACATGCGTGTGGAATATAGCTAAGATGGCTCTTACATCATTAGCTTCCTACATCTAACAGAAAGAGAAAGGCAGTAGTGGCGTAACCACGGCGATGTGTGCATCAACAACATCCCAGCGGCTTTGCTCACTTGGAATTGGAAGCCATGTTCAATGTAGCGTCCGTGAGGACCTAAAGTTTTCTTGCTGAACTTTGCCCAAAAAAAAGCACAACATGCCTATCCCCCGTAGTGAGTTCCTCTGCAGTCTTTTCCTTCAGTTAACAATGTGTGAGCACTTCGTAGGCAACAAACATCGCTCCTCTTCCCTGGACTCTGTGCTCCAGTTTCCTACGTACACACACTCCTACTGCTCCAGAGCAACTTTCTGCCCCCAACCCCTGCAACATAGATGAAGTTTAATAACACATTCAAGTCCTACCTCTTCTTTGTTTTTGTTTTTTTTAACTTTACTCATGGATTTCAATGTTGTCATTTATCAATTCTTCTTTTCTAATAGCACAACATTTCTATTTGGGTTTTGGGGGGAGGCTATTTAATGTGTAGTTGCAACCAGCAAAAACTAAAAGAACTTTTTTTTTATTTATTTTTACAAACATTAGCCATATGGCTATAAAGGACACATTCATTAAGTGATTTATTAGAATGCTACACTAATGAGTATAGATAGCTGCGGAGCCACCCTACACCCAATAGATGTGCACATACCAGGTTGGGAAATATAAAATATTTCTCTAATGTGATGTTTTCAAGATATGTGTTGCTAAAACGATCAAATGTGACACTAAGTGTCAAATAATTTTTCACACTTCTTAAAGTTAAAGTCACCGCTCTCTGTCTCAAAGAATAATGAATCAAGTGAACATCCCCATTGACATAACGTATTTTGATCTAACGTAAGCAGATAAACAGATTTATGTAGGATTTTTCTTTTGAGCTTTGTCCTCACAGTTTGTTTTTATTACACTGTGTCTAAGCGTGACCCTGAGTAACTTTTGCGCTAAGTTACATATTTGCTCATTAAAAAGAGCAAGCGCTGCCATTTTCCTCACAACCCCAATGTTTGCGTCTGATTATTTGCTTCCGATGCAATAACAGGAGGGAAGGCTGTTTTGCTTCCTTGCCTGCTAAATATGAAGACCTGACTCAGGAAGGCCTAGTGGGGCGTTTGCCAGGTGAGTATCTGTGGAAGGGGTTTTCTGTCAAACCAAAAACAACTTTTTAGTTGTTGTTTTTCAAGCCCAGGCAGCATTAAATGTCTATTTACCCTGGATCAGACCCATTTTTACTCGCATTTAATGGCCTCCAGGTGCCATAACAACCACCAGAATTACACTGTCAGTTCTTAATTGCATGTGGAGGATCGGTAGTCTTTGCTTTGCATTCTGCCAGTTAGTCGTGTTCATTTCTCTCATCTGCTTATCAGGAAAATAAGTCAAAAATCACTAAGAAGCCTGCTTTCCAAAACCTGGCAACAAATAGAATGTATGTCTGTGATTTAACTCATTGGGAAAACATATTTGAAATGACCCAGTCACTATTTAAATCAGTTGTTTTTCCAAATATGCTCAATAAAATATTTACATTTATTGGACAGAAAATTAAAAATTGTAAAAAATGTTGTTTTTTTTGTTGCCTCGTTTAAATATTCAGAAGTCAACAAATAACAGACAAATAAATGACAAAATGGATTGATGGATGAGCAAAACAAACGAAAGACTTTATATGGGCCAAATTTTCTAGGTGGCGTCTGACTACAGTGATTACTGTGAGGTTCATGTTCAATGATCTTATGATTTATAGTGTCATAACTGCTGGCGGACATTGCAACTGGACGAAGGTAAAACTTCAGAAAACCTGTTTCCATTCAAATTTGGGAGAGGAAAGAAAAAAGGACCCTGCAGTTGTTATGGTGTGATTTGCACCTCATGTTGCTTTTTATGTCAGAGTAAAAAACCCTCTTTTCACATCTTCCTGCTCTTTGTTCTGTCTTGCATGTGATTGTCACAGCCGAGCGATCTGGCTGTGATTCCAGCACGAGTGATTGTGTGTTAATGCGAACTAAAATTGACAGTGGCGAAGCACCGCAGGACGAACAGACCCGCTGATGGGCAGGCAGCGCCAGACAACTTCCCACTTCTGAAGAGTTACTTCCTGAATTTCCATTTCAATCAGCCGCTGCCTCTTGGGAAGCCCCGGGCTGCACAGCCTCAATGGGAGGAGTCGCGCCCCGTCTTTGCCAACACTTGTAAGCGTCGACCAGCACAGCCTGACGCCTCTGCGTTCTGCGAAGCTTTTCGCACCTGTAAAGGGCCGAGTCTGCATGCGGCGCAATCTGCTTCAGCCCACTTCTCCCCCTCCATTCCCTCAATCTGCTCCCAACCTCACCATCGGCCTCCTTCACTATCTCTAAGTCAAAGTGATAGCAGCAAACCTTACACTTGCAAAACAAACACAAGTTAGTAATTCCACCTTAAGCATTAGTTTTATCCTCCCATAGGGAGCACAACAGTAAAAAAGAAAAATACTAAAATAACCGCAAACATGAAGATGACTCCGCAGCAGATTCTCTTCTGGAGACGAGGTCGCTCCCAAAATTAGCCGCGGGTCATGAAATGGTCACAGCTCGCTGTGTCTTACAGCATTCGATGTGGAAAGTCTCTTATGGAGCTTCGTGTGGCTAAATAATGTGGGTTAAGAGGAGGACGCCGCTTCGTGCACAATGCAGCTGTCTCCTCTGTGTACAGTATGTGGCATGCAGGCTGCGCCGAGGACTCGCTGCAGCACTTTGTGTCTGGAAGTGAGATGCGCTGATGCTTACTGACATAAATAGGTCCTGCAATATTTTGGTAACACATTGCCTGGATATACATGGATGTGTTGCAGTCTCTAATAGCGCTATTCTTCCCTATTTCTTTCTTAGTTTTCTGTCCCAAAAATGCGTGTAATGTACAGATTCCTGATGTATATTAGACCAAAAATGTATACTTTGGTATAAGATATGCAAGTCAGTCACAGCCTTTCCCCTGTTGTGCAAGTTATTTAATTTATCTATAAAAATGTACAGTTTAGACAGGAAGGGGCACTTGCACTGCCTTGCAAGTCATGCTTTCTCACTTAGCGTCACGTTACACCAGAAAATTCTGTATATTAACGATATTTTTTATGTTACAGACAATTGTATAATTGTAAAGTATAAGGAGGAGACAGATGGTTTTACTTTTGCTCCACATAAAAATCTCAACATTGAGACATTCATTCATGTTTATTTTGCCCTTTTATTTTTTTTTAGAATGATTGAAGAGCTTCTGAGCAGATTTTCAATTGGATTTAGACCTTTGCTTTGACTAGACCATTCAGATACTTTATGCTTTTATCTAAAGTGTTTCTAGCTCTGGCTGCATGTTGGGAGTAATTTGTCTTCTGGGGGGTCAACTTCCAACCGCAGTCCTCAAGTCTTTTGAAGAAAAGCACCACAGCATGATACTACCTCCACTGTCATCACGTGGTAATGGGAAGTATTAGGTGTCCCCCTCGTACAATGTTTGATTTAAAAGTAAAATATTAATATAGTTTTACTACAACACCCATCATGTTTGCCACACTTTACGTATCTGCCCTGTATTGATCGTGGAAAACTGCAAACAGAACTTTTTAAGGATTCCCTCCCCCTGCCTCCCCAGTAACTACTAATACCTTTCTCAACAAAAACGTTCTTCCTCCAGTGATCTGTTTGATACTTTCTGTTTTGTCAGGTCTCTCAGTTTAGAAAAACAGCAACAATTTCTTCTGAGCTTTGCGGCTGTGCCACGCTCTTTCCTGGTTGAACGATGTTCTGTTAGATGTGGAATGATCTGGAAATCGTTTTATAACCTGGTCGGGGCTTGAAACCTCTGGTCCTGACCCCACTGGTGTGTTTCTTTGTCTCCTTGACACCATTTGTTCTCTAACATTCAATAACAAAAACGACAACAATAAAAAAAATAAAAAAAACCTCCATGCTAATCAGGCAACTTCTGAATTTATCAAAGTAAGAGGAACTGAAAACAAACGTATGTCACAATTTCATGCTTTTTTGTCGTATAAAATTGTGTATTCATAAACTTTAACATTGTAAAAGTGTAAAGGTATATGAATATTTCTGTCTAGGCGCTCTAGATACATACAGCTATCATTATTGGAAATTGGTTATTTTGACTCTTATATGTACTGTTTGGGCTATAAAGTAGCCTCCTGATGGCCATTAGAAGGAACTAAATAAAGTGATCAGGGTTAGTTGCTCACTGACTCGCTCTCTTTACGTCTCATTCTCTCCTCCTCTCAGCTGTCAATACTGTAAGTAAGATGAAAGGGTTGTTTAGGTGAAATACAATAAAGACATTTCTGCCTCCGGGTACACTACCTCCGGATCGATGGCCGCCAAGCGTGTTTTCCTGTAAATAACATGCATGAATCCTATCAGATGATAGACCTTTAGGGGGTGGGGGTGGGGGAGTGGGGGTAGGGGGGGCCTCAAGGATTCTTTTGTCTTGCATTATTTGGGGCCAATCATGCATGTGATGATGCAACGACATCTATTTTAAAAATTTTTGACGAGTCTTTGGAATGCAGGGAACAATCTTCGACAGTTCTACACATCGGCTTTTTTGTATGCTGTAGCAGCTCCTGCATTGATATCCGCAGTTCAGCTCCACAAAGAAGCTGATTGATCTTGCTATAGCTCAGCACATAAAGCCCAAGCACACAAGCAGCATGAGCCGGCGGCCATTCAGCCGACCTAAATGATGATTCCAGGCCTGGTTACTGTTTTCCTTCTTTAACAGAGGTGGAGCTATCAGCTGTGCCCGCTAGTATCATTTCTGTAAATATTCTGTTCAGGCCACAGCAGCAGTACTGACCCAATAATCCTGTCATGACAAACAGCGATATGTTATCTATGGTGCATGCATTTTTATTTATTTTTTCTTATTTTTTTTGTTTGTTTTTTTTCTCCGAAGAGTTTTTGCGGCGCTAGTGGCTCGTATTTTTTTGACAGTAGGCAGACAGGAAGGAGGGTGAGGAGAGGGGGGAAGACATGCAGCAAAGGTCGTCGGGACCGGGAGTCAAACCAGCGACGTCTGCGTCGAGGACTAAGGCCTCCAAACGTGGGGCGTGCTGTGGTGGCGCAGGGGGTTAGCACACCCCGTGCATGCATTTTTTTTATTAGATATGGAACTGTTCCAACCTCCTTTTCGCCATGCTTTAATTTAGAGGACATGCTTTAAAAACGGTCATTGTGCTTAAGAGCATTCAGTTTGATGCAACTTAAAAAGAAAATCATAGGTTTAAACATAAATCACCTGAAGCACTTCAGATAGGAAATTCTTGCTTCTCCATCTTGAACTAAGAGAAATTTAATCTCTTTAATTTTCATTTTCTCCTCTTAAAATCCTACCCTTCAAAAATGGAAAGTTCTTTCTTGTTTGTCCTCAAGAAAAACCTTTAATGGTATGAAAAGGTTACTCACCAGAAACCGTTAATAGGTTGATAGAAACAAGCTAATGGTGTTAATTGTTTTTCAGTTTTTATTTTATCTAGACGGTTGCTTGCCTTAAGTTTAATTGTTTCAATCGACGAGCTGATTCCAATACGATTGGTAGGCTTTAAAGTTGGAAGGAAAAACCTAAGCACTGCCTCCTGGTTACCACAACCGCAAAGCCATGCAACTCTTTTTGAAACTGTTATGCTATCTGCTTTAATGGTCAGGTCAAAGGTCACTGGAAATAAAATTTTCAGATTTAGTTGTGAGGTAAATTTTGATTAATGATCTAGGAAAGAGGCATTTACCTAAATTGCCAACTGTTTCCACCAGGCGAAGGTGTAATCCCCCTAATCTGTGTTGCGATCTCCACCCCTGTTTTGGTTTTGTGAATATGCAGTTTGAGTAAGCTTGTCTTTGGACTAATTATGATGTGGGCTCTTTGAGCCTCTTAATTTGTGGAACACAGCCTTTGGGGGCTCGTCCGGGACAAGAAAATCAGACTTTCTATTATTACTTTGGAATTTTTTTACACCAACTGAAAGTTAATAACCTTACTTTAAAGATTGTCACTGAAGTCCACAACAACAAAACAAACGACAAAAATTTATAATGAGCAACAGTTTTACTGGTGTAAGGTCAAAGATAGTGACAGTGGTTTTGGTCATTTGACTTGTTTGTTTTTTGGAAGATCTCATATGACTCCGAAATTGTTTTCCATTCGGACACTTTAATAAACTTTCATTTTTTTACAGTGGAAGATTATATTTTGGTTTCTGTTTTCATAAAAATGATTTTTTTACAGGCGGAAAACAAGCGTGGCAGTTTCTGTTGAAACAGTCGACTTTGCTTCTTATCTTTTTCTTCTTGGCTCATTTAAGAGCCTCACTGGCCGTTATCATCGTCCAGGGTTTATACAGTGGATCAGCTGAGGTTGTGACTTTTGGGTCTATGCCTTTTATAGTTGAACTAGATACACAAAGCAAACACTAAGGCAGGGGAGGGCTCGGGGGGGAGCTTTTTTATTTGAAACTAATAACATAATTTAAACTTTATCTCCTTCTACAAAGTTTACTCTAAACTGCATACATGATATAATCAAAGGAGACATGGAATATAAATGTAGTCAACATCTGGTGGGTGACTTGAGATTAAATGACTCTTCATGGTCCAATACCACATGGGTGCTAACATGAAAGATGTATGAACAGATATCTCAGAAGAACAATAAAAACAGAAAAGAACTTTAGATGGAGTAGAATAAATCTATGGAAAGGAAGTGCTTGAATCTCAGGATGTGACCAACTGATCAATGCTACAGTTACCGGATTAAATCCTAGACTCTGTTAACAATCCTTTCAGGGACCCTAAACTCTGGTACTGTTGATGTAATCCACTTTGCAAACAAACCTTCATCCAGCTAAAGTGGTGCATGCATATAACTGAGGGCCTGTTTCTGACAGAAAGTTTCATAAAATTTGGATGACAAATGAGGAGTTAATAGATTCCAGATAAAACACAATGGTCTCCAATGATGCAAGGATGAAACTTTCCAAAAATAAAAATCTGTCACCAAAACCTCACATTTGCATGTCTGTTTTATTTGTGGGCATATCTCCCCTTGCATTATACAGAGCACATTTTGTCTGTGCTCATGTGGATGTTTCTTTGTGCTCGTGTTGGAGTGTGTACGCGCTGTGTGCAAATGTGCTTACAAGACGGGGTTCCTGCTTATCTTATTATTTCCCTTTTTCTTGGCAACAGAGGACATCTTATGAAAATACAGGGGCTTTTAAATAAACCTAGCAAATGTTTGATGTGGAAATGCATGTTCCAGAGATGTAAATAGAATGCTATCAGCGGCGTTATGCGTGTCTGTCAGACTGTTGACTTGTCACCAATGTTCTGCTCCTTCATCTGAACACACATCTTTCTTTTGTATATTTCCTTTTTTGCCTTGACAAGAAAGCAAAGTGGCAAGTGCAGCCCGAGGCACAGCGAGAGGGCCTTTGTTTAAAAGGTTATGCATTTTGTGGTTATTCTGATAGGGAATTTGCAAGCCCAGTGGCTCTGTGGCTGTTTCATCTGTTTCATCTAGGAAAAAAAAGTCATCACAAAAAACACTTCCTGGCATATTAGAGAGAGAAACAGCTGACTGCTGCACTTGCAGCATTGAGTAAATACAAAAACAAAAATTAGTCCTAACAACTTTATCTGAATAAACCTGAAATGGGTTTATCAATAATCATTAATAATCATTAAGATTATGAAAACTAAGGGCATGAGCTGCCGTTAACACTGTGTCATATCTTCACATACATTGGGGGGGGGGGGGGGGGGGGGGGGGGGGGGGGGGGGGGGGGGGTACTAAGATCAAATTTTACATCTTATGGAACATTGAGCCCTATCAAGTATAAACTAGGTGCTTCTGTTCTCAGTCATATGTGTGTGTGTGTGTGTGTATTGTGAAGAACCGTGTGGAACTGACTGTGTTCAACTGCCTTTGAACAAAGTATGTTTCATTTGTTGTGATTGCAAATTATTTATTCATTTTTTGTGCTTGTTTTTGTCATATTCAATGATAAACTGTTCATTTGGAAGAGAAAATATAACATTATACAACACCCTTTAGAGCAAAAATGTCACAACAAACATGCAATCACAACTTAAAACTCAAGTCTGAGCAATCCAAGACTATTATCTATATCTGATAATCTATATTCTGATGTTTGATTTGTTTCGTGCATTAGATGTTCGTAGGTTTGTTGCCGTCTCCTGACGGGAGAGTCAACTTTAACCCACTCAGTTGACTTTGAGACATTAAGGACAAGATCATGGAACAACGTGGCCAGATACGTTTTACTTATATTATTCGGAAAGTAAAGTAGGCTGCCAGCTTCAGCCTCAGTACCGAGGTCTGCATCGTGTAGGGTGAGATTGGGTCATTTTGATCGGGTCGCTGCTGCAGAGTTTAAGTCACAGCCGCATTGATTCTGTGGCAGTGGCACAGGTCTGTGTTTTGCTTAGTCAGTGAGAACATCAGCATTGATTCTGTGGCGATTTTTGACGTAAGAAAAAAAGCGCAGCAGCCCTTTTTTTTAAAAAAAAAATCTGCCGATCAGATTTTGCATTCTGAAGTGTCAAATGCATAGTAAGGCGATCCCGGAGCTGTATTTTCACGTGGCATCATGTCTTGAATGTCTTTCCCATGACATTAAGAACAAGAGAGAGAAAATCAATACTACGATTGGGGAAATGCATGTTTCTTGGTTTAAGGTCAAGTCTTTGTCTTGACATATTTAGCAAGACTGAAAATTAATGTAGAGCACCCGTTTAAGTAACAGGTAGATCAAGAGCAAAACACTAGTATTATTCTCCAAGTGGAATAATGCAGCATCATTCCTTATGGTCCTCCCTCCAAGCGCCAGCAGATCCAGCTGCATTTCATGTCACTCGTTGCAGTTCAAGTGACTGTCACTCTTGTCCTTAAAAGCCTTCACTTGCTTCCTGTTCCTCATCAGATAGTTTAAAGTCACTGACCTTACAGCCTTCCATACCCAAGATCCTTTCTACTTTTCAGGTCTTCTTCATGGTTCCAGTCCATCACGTTGCTTGCAGTTGATTTTCCATTTTTGTTGGGCCAGCTATTCAGAACCAAGTAGTCTCCTCCCTCTGGACTCTGACTTGACCACATTGAAATCATTCCCCAAACTGCACCTCCTAAAAGTATTCCTAGGCCTTTTATTTCTATCTTTCTATTGATTATATGTTACCGTTTTGGTAACAATTTATTTGAAGGGGTGTGCATAAAACTGACATAATCCTGTCATAAACATGACATAACACCTGCTATCAACACGAAGGAGTCTTCATGAATGTTTATGACTGTTGCCATGTGCAATTCTGTAAATAATGACCTTTGTAATGCAAAGTTGCACTAAAACTTGCATTAAAAGTCCATTAAAAGTGCAAACCTTGCATTAAAAGTGTCATTATTTACCAAATGACACTTCATGATAATCATTCATGAAGACTCCATGTTCAAGACAGGTGTTATGTCATGTTATGACAGGATTATGTCAGTCTTGTGCACACCCCTTCAAATTACGTGTCACCCATGTTTTTCCTTAAAACACTCTATAAATGAAATATATTTCTTATTATGTGACTGAGTCATTCCCAGTACTGCAGCTCTCAAAACTGTGACACATCACACAGTGTCGAACTGGGTTTGTCCAAAGTCGTGGGAAATATAAAACATTTTGAGTGTATAACTTTAGTTTGACTGAATGTCTCGCAAATAAATGCCACAGTCATTCTGCTGTTACCTCCACTGTCTACTGCTGTGAGTTTGGCATTTGGCGATCATCAGTTTGGGTCATTGGAGGAGACATGCATGGGACAGATGTGAATCAGAACACCTAGCCTGTTTAAGCATTACTCTATAACTTTTGATCTTTTTTTTTCCCCAGCTGGGCTTTTTCCAGTGTGCAATAATAATACACAACCACCAAATACGCAAATTTAAATTTGTTTACAAATTTTAAGTTACAAGGAGATTTTGTCCTTTTGATGTATGCATACAAACTTTTAATCTACAGACTAACACATTTGTCTAAATTTATATTAAGAGGTTCGTAAGTAAGTAAGTAAGTATGTGTCATAGTTGGTGACTGAGTGTGCAGGGTTACCCACCTGCTTCTTTCTTAAATTGCAGATTTCCTTTGGTGGGTGGTTGCAATCCCCTCGTCAGCCTATTACACACAGAGGAGGAACTGCCTGACAACTACGGTCAAGCAGTCTGGTAGTATTAAGTCTTCATCTTAGTTTTTTTAGATGTTCTTTGAGAAATTCAGCCAATCTTAGTCCCCTCCAACCCCTCCCAGGATTGGCCATAAAGATCTTTTAAAATGTTTTTCAGTGATTTTTTGCATGGTCATTAAAAAAAGGTTTGAACAAACTCTGTATCTATTGGAGATTAGAGGAAGTTGTTTGTGTAAGGTTAAAACTGATTCAAACAAAGAGTTTCAGATACAGGTGGTAATTTGTGGAATTCATTTAAACTGAAAACACCTGAAACTCTAAATAGGTCTGACGTTCTTTCAAAGAAAACTCTTCATTTCCTATGAAGGCACAGTTCAACTGGAATGCAAATGTCAAACTCTAGGCTCTCGAGTCAAATCTGGCCCTTCAAAACTATTTCTGTGGCCCTGTAGACTATAGCATGCCGTCCCCTGGTGGGGCTTCATGGTAAGAGTGTGTTTAAATATTATTTTATCAGTCAAATAAATTTTTATGTATAATGTCAATTTCTTTCTATGTTAATTATTTATTGTTACCAATATATTTTAATTATAAGTTACTTTTATTAAGACATTCTTCCTCAACTGGCCATTTGAGGACGTTCATGATCTTGATGAGACCCGAATGAAAATGAGTTTGATACCCTGCTCTGGAAGAAAGCAGTCATTTGGGATATTTTTGACAGTTCTGCAGGTTCCTGTAAATTTGGGTCTCATTTAGTTAGAATTCAAAACTCACTTTTGTTCACTCCTGGGGCAGTGTGTAGGTCTCCGCTGCATGCACACTCTGCCCTGTCAGAACATTGTGAGAACATGATTGTCAAATTCAAACCCTTTTCTTGCAGTCGAGGCTCAACCGAAACGATTAGCGGGTTCTGCCTTCGCAGCCAGTTCTGCCAGCAGATTCATCCAGATCTCTGCACGCGGACACGGCATCAGGGAGAAACGGGGCAACTCCCAGACTTCAAGCCAGTTGTAACTTGGTCCCTGAAGGTTGAATTCAACTGCAACAAGTTGTGGTGACAGCCAACACATTCACACAAGCTTGTGCACAACAATTAATAAAACGAAAATATCAAGAGCCATCTGAGACGAATGTGAAAAAACAAAATTTGATAAATAACACATAGCAACATGAGCTAAAAATGAAGCTGGATTGCAGCAATTCGACAACAACCGTAAATCAGAGAAGTTTGTTTAAAAATACGATGACTGTAAGGGTATTTAATATCCTACTTTGAATAAGGTTTTCATTATTTGAACCTTTCCAGCATCTTACACGTTTACTGTACATAACTTGAAATATGGTTGACGCTTAACTGAAAATGAATAGGACAAAATTATGTGGTTTCTGTCAGAATTACATATTCATAAACGTCCTTCCGTGTACACAGCAATGCAAAATTGCAGGAGAGCATCACAGCTTTTTATATTTCATGCTGGTTCGAATAACAGCATTTAATATATCCTTCTAATTGCACTGATATACGGCATATTGTGCAGTACGCCTCCATGCCTACCTAGGAGCCTGAAAAGAAAAAACAACATTATCTTTATGTTTTTATGCTTTTATATGTGAACCTTCTTTACTGTAAAAAAGCAGCCAAACGAGCAGTTCCCCTGTCGTGTGACATAACACCGTCTAAAGGTCGCAATCAGCCGAACCCTGCCGTCACACAGGACTCCCTCAATCCCACCACTGCTGTTTGCTTCTCAACCCAAAACATTTGTTCATTTCATTTGTGGCTTTGAGAGGAACTAAATATCCCAGAGATGTTTAGCTCTTCTTGATGTCTGATCTCACCACGGACTCATTAAAAATACATGATCTTCATTTCCAGCTTCGGCTGCCGGGGAACTGCTTTTCTATCCGCCACCTTCTGAGGGAATTAAATGCTCCAGATTAACACGATTCCACCCTCGCAGAATTTACACGCAACGCAGCATGTTGGCCGCGCATACTAAATAACCGCTGTACGGCCTGTTAGCAGACCGCCGCTTGAACTAAATATACAACCGCAAAAGTGGTTGTGACTGAGCGCTCTGCTATCCGCAAGACTCCCCGGAGAGTTCAACTTTTTCTGGAGGTACTTTAACTTGACTATTTGCTGTGGCTGACATTCCCTCTGTTGAACTTTGTTTTAGTTGATGGAGACCAAAAGTTCAGTCTTTTCTTTGGTTTGGTCTTCAATTGCTTTTCCTTTTTTCCTCGTTCATTAGCATTTATACCGCTGAACTTCGCAATTTCTAAAGCTGGACAAAATGTTTGTCGTGTCACTTGATTGGGAAATTCAGTTCTGCTGACAGGAGGGACGGCTGGTATAAGTGGGCTAGTGGGGCTAAGCCCTCCCGGACATTTACAGTAAAGTTATTAAAGTAAACTTAAAAATAACTACATTTTAGAAATAATGTATCATGTTTTGTTAAATTTTCAACAAACCCTGGTGTCAATCCCGGGGTCTTTCCAGAGGGCTAACTTCTGACAGTCCCATTCAGTATTACTGTCTGTCACGGCTCAGAATGATTGGCAGGCGTCCAGCCACGCCCCCTCGGTTTGCGGCTCATCGGGGCTAATTTTGGTCAGCCCAATGCCAGCCTGCAGCCACAGGATTCATCCAATCAGGATGGACTTGCCTGTGTGTGGGCGTGGTTTGGTGTAGACTGAGAAGGAGCGATGGCGGGCAACATTAGCATGAACAAGGTGGATTATTTAGCCTTTTTGTGTCCCAGAAAGGTCTTTGGAGTGAGCTTGGCTTTAAATAAAGTAGGCCTCATTTAAAAACATATTGTATCTTGTTTCATTTTATCAGTGTGATTGTGTTCAGTGTTGGGGAATTAATTTGGACAACTGCAGAGGCCCTATGCAATTGGTCTTTGGTATGTTTCCATGGTTGTTTTTTTATGGTTGTCTATAGCAGGTTTTCTCCTTACTTTTCAAATTGGATGGGTCTCTCATTAGAATTAGAATATATATATATATATATATATATATATATATATATATATATAGGAAGAGGCACAGATGTCATCAAAACGAACGCGATGTCATCGATGACATCGCAGGCTGTTCCTTCAGACGTACTTGAATAAGACGACCACGTGGTAATGTGAAGGCCTGTGAAGGCCATCGCTCCACCACGTGGATGCGAAAGCCTGTGAAAGCCAGGGATCCTTCAAGGACCTGGCCTGTGAAGGCCCTCGCACCGCCACGTGGACGCGAGGGCCTGTGAATCTGTGCCTCTTCTTAAAAGGAAGAGGCACAGATGTCATCAGGTCTGATGTCATCAGTGACAGTCAGTGACGGACGTGATGTCATCGATGACATCGCAGGCTGTTACCTCAGAAAAAATATTTTTTATACCTACATTATCTTTTATTATAATTTGTAAGTGCTCTAAAACGTTGTTCATGACATGAGTGACATCACAGCCATTCTTAAGTGATGTTTTCCCTCGAACGTCTAAACACGTCTAGCAAGTAATTACGAAATCAGCACCGAATGAACTTGTAAATTTACATTTTAGCGGGGACAGTTTCCACCAGCTTCACACTACTAACATGTCAACAAGAACAGCTTTAGCGAACGAAGAACGACCGCCATCTTTTTCCTCAAACTCTGTCTGAGGCGCAAGGGGGAAAGGGGCGGGGCTCCTCACTCTAGGTCTCCTGGTGAAACGCTGTCTATAATTTGGCTCTAACAAAACTGGAAACATCAGTATGAGACCTGAAAGAGCGTAGGGACACCCTAGAGCAACGCATGGAAGGAGCAGAGAGTAGAAAGGGTAGAAAGGTACTCAACTTTTTCTACTACTTTTACACGACTTCACAGGCCCTCGCATACAGGTGCTGGTGCGAGGGCCTTCACAGGCCAGGGCCTTCACATGCCTTCGCATCCAGGTGGCGGTGCGAGGGCCTTCACAGGCCAGGTCATTCAAGGATCCCTGGCCTTCACAGGCCCTCGCGTCCACGTGGCGGTGCGAGGGCCTTCACAGGTCATTCAAGGATCGCTGGCCTTCACAGGCCCTCGCGTCCACGTTCGGTGCGAGGGCCTTCACAGGCCAGGTCATTCAAGGATCCCTGGTCTTCACAGGCCCTCGCGTCCACGTTCGGTGCGAGGGCCTTCACAGGCCAGGTCCTTGAAGGATCCCTGGCCTTCACAGGCCCTCGCGTCCACGTTCGGTGCGAGGGCCTTCACGGGCCAGGTCCTTGAAGGATCCCAGGCCTTCACAGGCCTTACCACATTACCACGTGGTCGTCTTATTCAAGCACTTCTGAAGGAACAGCCTGCGATGTCATCGATGACATCACGTTCGTTTTGTCGGTCTGATGTCATCAGTGACAGTCAGGGACGGACGTGATGTCATCGATGACATCGCAGGCTGTTACCTCAGAAAAAATATTTTTTATACCTATGTTACATGTCTCAGCTGTATTGAAAGAGTTGTAACAATTGATGTTTGTTTTGTTTTGTCTCTTCTCCTTTCTTCCGAGTGGGAAGCCTGTAAACAAGAACAGCTTTAGCGAACGAAGAACGACCGCCGTTTTCTTCCCCAAACTCTGTCTGTTTTATTACAAATTGTCAAAATCATGAAATCATGCAATCATACATTGAACATTCCTTTGTGCATTCATGTCCATGTGTCCTTCCGTTGCTCCAAAACAACCATATTCCATCTACTTCAATAAACAACATCAGGCCCCACCAGCTGTGACAGCATCCATGGGCCAAATCAAAACAATTCAACAATCGATTTAAATCTTACAGATTTACATAAAAAGAAAACTATTCCTCAAGTTCAGTGAAATTGTAAGGCTACTAATTTCTTTGAATTGTAATAACTCTGAAAAATGTAATCATATTATTAGTTCTATAATTTAATATGGGCATATTTAGAGGACTAGATCTAGCTTAAGCTAGTACAGTAGAATCAATTACAAGGTAGTAGGGGAAAAGTGGTAACTATGGAAGTAAATTTGTGCCATCAGAATTTGAATAAAAATTGCCTCTGAAATTTGAATATTGTATATTAGTGCTTACTTTTTCAGTGTTAAAATAAATTCAAAATATATTTTTAACCTAAAAAAATTTCAGTGTCATTATTTGTACATGAAAAAAAAATTCAGTGTCATTATTTGTACATGGTTGCAATTTTCATTTATTAAAAAAATTCACATTCCTATTTCAAAGTGATCAAATTTTCAATATACATATTTTTCACAGTTTAAATTTTCAGTGTTAAAAAATTCAGCATATAAAAAAATTCAACTTTTCAAAATTCGAATGCAATATTTTCAGTGTCCTCCAATTCAACTTGCTCAAATTCGCTGTCTCAAATTCAACGTCTAAAAATTCGCTGTAAAAATGGCGAGGTTACTCCAGGTCACAGACATTAGCAATGGATGTCAGATTCCAGGACCCAGCTAATCACGTGACGCAACCGTCATATTGAAGAAATACCAGCGTCACCGAGGCTGGCGACCATGGAGGCGACCGCAAACCCAACGGTGAGTTTAATGCTTTCATATTTCTGTATTATATTTTATTTTGCGCATGAAGTTTGATACATTATCTTAAATCTTGATTTAAAACACGGTTTGGGCCGTTGTTAATCTTACACCATGTAGTGCTGGCAGATTACTTCTAGCTACCCACTAGCCCCCCCAGCCCCTCCCCGCTACCCCTCACCCAATTTACCCCGTTTTATTTCAAAAAGAAATACCACTTGCGCCAAGTCTAGAATCTTGAAAGAGAACTGATGGGTGGCGACTTTCTGGGTTGTTTGATGTTGTCTTAGGTGAGACTGAGACAGGCAGTCTTAGTAAAGTCGTAATTTTTCAGGAGATGCTACCGCTAATGTACTAAGCTAATATGGCTGCCTTGTGTGCTTCAAGGAGGGGCTGTGAACACTACCGACATTAATTATAACCACAACCCCATTCTGTTCAGCTACTGTATTGTTCAGGTGACTTCATTTATGAATTAATTAAGAAATTTATTGTCATTACAACATCATCCAAAACACTGCTTCTCTTATCTGACAAGTGTTGATATACAATATTAATTTACATTCTTTTTACTTTGCGGTATAAAACCTCGTTCTGTTACCTAGCAACACTATAAACAACTCCCTTTGTTTTTTCAATTGATCTTAACTCATTTTCAAGAAAAATATATGCTTGTAAGTACATCTGTTAACTTATTTTAGATTAAATATCATAATTTAATTTATATTACTGTGATTTCTCAATACTGACCTTCTGATTTCAAAAAACTTTTTATTTTACTGACAATTTTTTTGACATGTTTTTTTTTTTTCTCTTTTAATAAATGAAAATTGCAACCATGTACAAATAATGACACTGAATTTTTTTTTCATGTACAAATAATGACACTGAAATTTTTTTAGGTTAAAAATATATTCTGAATTTATTTTAACACTGAAAAAGTAAGCACTAATATACAATATTCAAATTTCAGAGGCAATTTTTATTCAAATTCTGATGGCACAAATTTACTTCCATAGGTAACGTCTATAATAAATGTTTGAAACTGATGAGAACTGATTTCCGGTACATGTAACAGAGTAACTTTAACACTTCCTATCAAAAGATAACACAACCCGTCAGGATACCACCGAAATCTTAATAAGGTTGGGTCGGAGAGTGTATCGAAGTTTAGATACATGTAGCAAACTTCTATAACGGCTGTTTTACGACCGTTATAGCTACAAACCGTAATTATGAAACAAAATCACTCTTTTTCCCTCGAACGTCTAAACACGTCTAGCAAGTAATTACGAAATCAGCACCGAATGAACTTGTAAATTTACATTTTAGCGGGGACAGTTTCCACCAGCTTCACACTACTAACATGTCAACAAGAACAGCTTTAGCGAACGAAGAACGACCGCCATATTTTTCCTCAAACTCTGTCTGAGGCGCAAGGGGGAAAGGGGCGGGGCTCCTCACTCTAGGTCTCCTGGTGAAACGCTGTCTATAATTTGGCTCTAACAAAACTGGAAACATCAGTATGAGACCTGAAAGAGCGTAGGGACACCCTAGAGCAACGCATGGAAGGAGCAGAGAGTAGAAAGGGTAGAAAGGTACTCAACTTTTTCTACTACTTTTACACGACTTCACAGGCCCTCGCATACAGGTGCTGGTGCGAGGGCCTTCACAGGCCAGGGCCTTCACATGCCTTCGCATCCAGGTGGCGGTGCGAGGGCCTTCACAGGCCAGGTCATTCAAGGATCCCTGGCCTTCACAGGCCCTCGCGTCCACGTGGCGGTGCGAGGGCCTTCACAGGTCATTCAAGGATCGCTGGCCTTCACAGGCCCTCGCGTCCACGTTCGGTGCGAGGGCCTTCACAGGCCAGGTCATTCAAGGATCCCTGGTCTTCACAGGCCCTCGCGTCCACGTTCGGTGCGAGGGCCTTCACGGGCCAGGTCCTTGAAGGATCCCAGGCCTTCACAGGCCTTACCACATTACCACGTGGTCGTCTTATTCAAGCACTTCTGAAGGAACAGCCTGCGATGTCATCGATGACATCACGTTCGTTTTGTCGGTCTGATGTCATCAGTGACAGTCAGGGACGGACGTGATGTCATCGATGACATCGCAGGCTGTTACCTCAGAAAAAATATTTTTTATACCTATGTTACATGTCTCAGCTGTATTGAAAGAGTTGTAACAATTGATGTTTGTTTTGTTTTGTCTCTTCTCCTTTCTTCCGAGTGGGAAGCCTGTAAACAAGAACAGCTTTAGCGAACGAAGAACGACCGCCGTTTTCTTCCCCAAACTCTGTCTGTTTTATTACAAATTGTCAAAATCATGAAATCATGCAATCATACATTGAACATTCCTTTGTGCATTCATGTCCATGTGTCCTTCCGTTGCTCCAAAACAACCATATTCCATCTACTTCAATAAACAACATCAGGCCCCACCAGCTGTGACAGCATCCATGGGCCAAATCAAAACAATTCAACAATCGATTTAAATCTTACAGATTTACATAAAAAGAAAACTATTCCTCAAGTTCAGTGAAATTGTAAGGCTACTAATTTCTTTGAATTGTAATAACTCTGAAAAATGTAATCATATTATTAGTTCTATAATTTAATATGGGCATATTTAGAGGACTAGATCTAGCTTAAGCTAGTACAGTAGAATCAATTACAAGGTAGTAGGGGAAAAGTGGTAACTATGGAAGTAAATTTGTGCCATCAGAATTTGAATAAAAATTGCCTCTGAAATTTGAATATTGTATATTAGTGCTTACTTTTTCAGTGTTAAAATAAATTCAAAATATATTTTTAACCTAAAAAAATTTCAGTGTCATTATTTGTACATGAAAAAAAAATTCAGTGTCATTATTTGTACATGGTTGCAATTTTCATTTATTAAAAAAATTCACATTCCTATTTCAAAGTGATCAAATTTTCAATATACATATTTTTCACAGTTTAAATTTTCAGTGTTAAAAAATTCAGCATATAAAAAAATTCAACTTTTCAAAATTCGAATGCAATATTTTCAGTGTCCTCCAATTCAACTTGCTCAAATTCGCTGTCTCAAATTCAACGTCTAAAAATTCGCTGTAAAAATGGCGAGGTTACTCCAGGTCACAGACATTAGCAATGGATGTCAGATTCCAGGACCCAGCTAATCACGTGACGCAACCGTCATATTGAAGAAATACCAGCGTCACCGAGGCTGGCGACCATGGAGGCGACCGCAAACCCAACGGTGAGTTTAATGCTTTCATATTTCTGTATTATATTTTATTTTGCGCATGAAGTTTGATACATTATCTTAAATCTTGATTTAAAACACGGTTTGGGCCGTTGTTAATCTTACACCATGTAGTGCTGGCAGATTACTTCTAGCTACCCACTAGCCCCCCCAGCCCCTCCCCGCTACCCCTCACCCAATTTACCCCGTTTTATTTCAAAAAGAAATACCACTTGCGCCAAGTCTAGAATCTTGAAAGAGAACTGATGGGTGGCGACTTTCTGGGTTGTTTGATGTTGTCTTAGCTGAGACTGAGACAGGCAGTCTTAGTAAAGTCGTAATTTTTCAAGAGATGCTACCGCTAATGTACTAAGCTAATATGGCTGCCTTGTGTGCTTCAAGGAGGGGCTGTGAACACTACCGACATTAATTATAACCACAACCCCATTCTGTTCAGCTACTGTATTGTTCAGGTGACTTCATTTATGAATTAATTAAGAAATTTATTGTCATTACAACATCATCCAAAACACTGCTTCTCTTATCTGACAAGTGTTGATATACAATATTAATTTACATTCTTTTTACTTTGCGGTATAAAACCTCGTTCTGTTACCTAGCAACACTATAAACAACTCCCTTTGTTTTTTCAATTGATCTTAACTCATTTTCAAGAAAAATATATGCTTGTAAGTACATCTGTTAACTTATTTTAGATTAAATATCATAATTTAATTTATATTACTGTGATTTCTCAATACTGACCTTCTGATTTCAAAAAACTTTTTTATTTTACTGACAATTTTTTTGACATGTTTTTTTTTTTTCTCTTTTAATAAATGAAAATTGCAACCATGTACAAATAATGACACTGAATTTTTTTTTCATGTACAAATAATGACGCTGAAATTTTTTTAGGTTAAAAATATATTCTGAATTTATTTTAACACTGAAAAAGTAAGCACTAATATACAATATTCAAATTTCAGAGGCAATTTTTATTCAAATTCTGATGGCACAAATTTACTTCCATAGGTAACGTCTATAATAAATGTTTGAAACTGATGAGAACTGATTTCCGGTACATGTAACAGAGTAACTTTAACACTTCCTATCAAAAGATAACACAACCCGTCAGGATACCACCGAAATCTTAATAAGGTTGGGTCGGAGAGTGTATCGAAGTTTAGATACATGTAGCAAACTTCTATAACGGCTGTTTTACGACCGTTATAGCTACAAACCGTAATTATGAAACAAAATCACTCTTTTTCCCTCGAACGTCTAAACACGTCTAGCAAGTAATTACGAAATCAGCACCGAATGAACTTGTAAATTTACATTTTAGCGGGGACAGTTTCCACCAGCTTCACACTACTAACATGTCAACAAGAACAGCTTTAGCGAACGAAGAACGACCGCCATATTTTTCCTCAAACTCTGTCTGAGGCGCAAGGGGGAAAGGGGCGGGGCTCCTCACTCTAGGTCTCCTGGTGAAACGCTGTCTATAATTTGGCTCTAACAAAACTGGAAACATCAGTATGAGACCTGAAAGAGCGTAGGGACACCCTAGAGCAACGCATGGAAGGAGCAGAGAGTAGAAAGGGTAGAAAGGTACTCAACTTTTTCTACTACTTTTACACGACTTCACAGGCCCTCGCATACAGGTGCTGGTGCGAGGGCCTTCACAGGCCAGGGCCTTCACATGCCTTCGCATCCAGGTGGCGGTGCGAGGGCCTTCACAGGCCAGGTCATTCAAGGATCCCTGGCCTTCACAGGCCCTCGCGTCCACGTGGCGGTGCGAGGGCCTTCACAGGTCATTCAAGGATCGCTGGCCTTCACAGGCCCTCGCGTCCACGTTCGGTGCGAGGGCCTTCACAGGCCAGGTCATTCAAGGATCCCTGGTCTTCACAGGCCCTCGCGTCCACGTTCGGTGCGAGGGCCTTCACAGGCCAGGTCCTTGAAGGATCCCTGGCCTTCACAGGCCCTCGCGTCCACGTTCGGTGCGAGGGCCTTCACGGGCCAGGTCCTTGAAGGATCCCAGGCCTTCACAGGCCTTACCACATTACCACGTGGTCGTCTTATTCAAGCACTTCTGAGGTAACAGCCTGCGATGTCATCGATGACATCACGTTCGTTTTGTCGGTCTGATGTCATCAGTGACAGTCAGGGACGGACGTGATGTCATCGATGACATCGCAGGCTGTTACCTCAGAAAAAATATTTTTTATACCTATGTTACATGTCTCAGCTGTATTGAAAGAGTTGTAACAATTGATGTTTGTTTTGTTTTGTCTCTTCTCCTTTCTTCCGAGTGGGAAGCCTGTAAACAAGAACAGCTTTAGCGAACGAAGAACGACCGCCGTTTTCTTCCCCAAACTCTGTCTGTTTTATTACAAATTGTCAAAATCATGAAATCATGCAATCATACATTGAACCTTCCTTTGTGCATTCATGTCCATGTGTCCTTCCGTTGCTCCAAAACAACCATATTCCATCTACTTCAATAAACAACATCAGGCCCCACCAGCTGTGACAGCATCCATGGGCCAAATCAAAACAATTCAACAATCGATTTAAATCTTACAGATTTACATAAAAAGAAAACTATTCCTCAAGTTCAGTGAAATTGTAAGGCTACTAATTTCTTTGAATTGTAATAACTCTGAAAAATGTAATCATATTATTAGTTCTATAATTTAATATGGGCATATTTAGAGGACTAGATCTAGCTTAAGCTAGTACAGTAGAATCAATTACAAGGTAGTAGGGGAAAAGTGGTAACTATGGAAGTAAATTTGTGCCATCAGAATTTGAATAAAAATTGCCTCTGAAATTTGAATATTGTATATTAGTGCTTACTTTTTCAGTGTTAAAATAAATTCAAAATATATTTTTAACCTAAAAAAATTTCAGTGTCATTATTTGTACATGAAAAAAAAATTCAGTGTCATTATTTGTACATGGTTGCAATTTTCATTTATTAAAAAAATTCACATTCCTATTTCAAAGTGATCAAATTTTCAATATACATATTTTTCACAGTTTAAATTTTCAGTGTTAAAAAATTCAGCATATAAAAAAATTCAACTTTTCAAAATTCGAATGCAATATTTTCAGTGTCCTCCAATTCAACTTGCTCAAATTCGCTGTCTCAAATTCAACGTCTAAAAATTCGCTGTAAAAATGGCGAGGTTACTCCAGGTCACAGACATTAGCAATGGATGTCAGATTCCAGGACCCAGCTAATCACGTGACGCAACCGTCATATTGAAGAAATACCAGCGTCACCGAGGCTGGCGACCATGGAGGCGACCGCAAACCCAACGGTGAGTTTAATGCTTTCATATTTCTGTATTATATTTTATTTTGCGCATGAAGTTTGATACATTATCTTAAATCTTGATTTAAAACACGGTTTGGGCCGTTGTTAATCTTACACCATGTAGTGCTGGCAGATTACTTCTAGCTACCCACTAGCCCCCCCAGCCCCTCCCCGCTACCCCTCACCCAATTTACCCCGTTTTATTTCAAAAAGAAATACCACTTGCGCCAAGTCTAGAATCTTGAAAGAGAACTGATGGGTGGCGACTTTCTGGGTTGTTTGATGTTGTCTTAGCTGAGACTGAGACAGGCAGTCTTAGTAAAGTCGTAATTTTTCAAGAGATGCTACCGCTAATGTACTAAGCTAATATGGCTGCCTTGTGTGCTTCAAGGAGGGGCTGTGAACACTACCGACATTAATTATAACCACAACCCCATTCTGTTCAGCTACTGTATTGTTCAGGTGACTTCATTTATGAATTAATTAAGAAATTTATTGTCATTACAACATCATCCAAAACACTGCTTCTCTTATCTGACAAGTGTTGATATACAATATTAATTTACATTCTTTTTACTTTGCGGTATAAAACCTCGTTCTGTTACCTAGCAACACTATAAACAACTCCCTTTGTTTTTTCAATTGATCTTAACTCATTTTCAAGAAAAATATATGCTTGTAAGTACATCTGTTAACTTATTTTAGATTAAATATCATAATTTAATTTATATTACTGTGATTTCTCAATACTGACCTTCTGATTTCAAAAAACTTTTTTATTTTACTGACAATTTTTTTGACATGTTTTTTTTTTTTCTCTTTTAATAAATGAAAATTGCAACCATGTACAAATAATGACACTGAATTTTTTTTTCATGTACAAATAATGACGCTGAAATTTTTTTAGGTTAAAAATATATTCTGAATTTATTTTAACACTGAAAAAGTAAGCACTAATATACAATATTCAAATTTCAGAGGCAATTTTTATTCAAATTCTGATGGCACAAATTTACTTCCATAGGTAACGTCTATAATAAATGTTTGAAACTGATGAGAACTGATTTCCGGTACATGTAACAGAGTAACTTTAACACTTCCTATCAAAAGATAACACAACCCGTCAGGATACCACCGAAATCTTAATAAGGTTGGGTCGGAGAGTGTATCGAAGTTTAGATACATGTAGCAAACTTCTATAACGGCTGTTTTACGACCGTTATAGCTACAAACCGTAATTATGAAACAAAATCACTCTTTTTCCCTCGAACGTCTAAACACGTCTAGCAAGTAATTACGAAATCAGCACCGAATGAACTTGTAAATTTACATTTTAGCGGGGACAGTTTCCACCAGCTTCACACTACTAACATGTCAACAAGAACAGCTTTAGCGAACGAAGAACGACCGCCATATTTTTCCTCAAACTCTGTCTGAGGCGCAAGGGGGAAAGGGGCGGGGCTCCTCACTCTAGGTCTCCTGGTGAAACGCTGTCTATAATTTGGCTCTAACAAAACTGGAAACATCAGTATGAGACCTGAAAGAGCGTAGGGACACCCTAGAGCAACGCATGGAAGGAGCAGAGAGTAGAAAGGGTAGAAAGGTACTCAACTTTTTCTACTACTTTTACACGACTTCACAGGCCCTCGCATACAGGTGCTGGTGCGAGGGCCTTCACAGGCCAGGGCCTTCACATGCCTTCGCATCCAGGTGGCGGTGCGAGGGCCTTCACAGGCCAGGTCATTCAAGGATCCCTGGCCTTCACAGGCCCTCGCGTCCACGTGGCGGTGCGAGGGCCTTCACAGGTCATTCAAGGATCGCTGGCCTTCACAGGCCCTCGCGTCCACGTTCGGTGCGAGGGCCTTCACAGGCCAGGTCATTCAAGGATCCCTGGTCTTCACAGGCCCTCGCGTCCACGTTCGGTGCGAGGGCCTTCACAGGCCAGGTCCTTGAAGGATCCCTGGCCTTCACAGGCCCTCGCGTCCACGTTCGGTGCGAGGGCCTTCACGGGCCAGGTCCTTGAAGGATCCCAGGCCTTCACAGGCCTTACCACATTACCACGTGGTCGTCTTATTCAAGCACTTCTGAAGGAACAGCCTGCGATGTCATCGATGACATCACGTTCGTTTTGTCGGTCTGATGTCATCAGTGACAGTCAGGGACGGACGTGATGTCATCGATGACATCGCAGGCTGTTACCTCAGAAAAAATATTTTTTATACCTATGTTACATGTCTCAGCTGTATTGAAAGAGTTGTAACAATCGATGTTTGTTTTGTTTTGTCTCTTCTCCTTTCTTCCGAGTGGGAAGCCTGTAAACAAGAACAGCTTTAGCGAACGAAGAACGACCGCCGTTTTCTTCCCCAAACTCTGTCTGTTTTATTACAAATTGTCAAAATCATGAAATCATGCAATCATACATTGAACATTCCTTTGTGCATTCATGTCCATGTGTCCTTCCGTTGCTCCAAAACAACCATATTCCATCTACTTCAATAAACAACATCAGGCCCCACCAGCTGTGACAGCATCCATGGGCCAAATCAAAACAATTCAACAATCGATTTAAATCTTACAGATTTACATAAAAAGAAAACTATTCCTCAAGTTCAGTGAAATTGTAAGGCTACTAATTTCTTTGAATTGTAATAACTCTGAAAAATGTAATCATATTATTAGTTCTATAATTTAATATGGGCATATTTAGAGGACTAGATCTAGCTTAAGCTAGTACAGTAGAATCAATTACAAGGTAGTAGGGGAAAAGTGGTAACTATGGAAGTAAATTTGTGCCATCAGAATTTGAATAAAAATTGCCTCTGAAATTTGAATATTGTATATTAGTGCTTACTTTTTCAGTGTTAAAATAAATTCAAAATATATTTTTAACCTAAAAAAATTTCAGTGTCATTATTTGTACATGAAAAAAAAATTCAGTGTCATTATTTGTACATGGTTGCAATTTTCATTTATTAAAAAAATTCACATTCCTATTTCAAAGTGATCAAATTTTCAATATACATATTTTTCACAGTTTAAATTTTCAGTGTTAAAAAATTCAGCATATAAAAAAATTCAACTTTTCAAAATTCGAATGCAATATTTTCAGTGTCCTCCAATTCAACTTGCTCAAATTCGCTGTCTCAAATTCAACGTCTAAAAATTCGCTGTAAAAATGGCGAGGTTACTCCAGGTCACAGACATTAGCAATGGATGTCAGATTCCAGGACCCAGCTAATCACGTGACGCAACCGTCATATTGAAGAAATACCAGCGTCACCGAGGCTGGCGACCATGGAGGCGACCGCAAACCCAACGGTGAGTTTAATGCTTTCATATTTCTGTATTATATTTTATTTTGCGCATGAAGTTTGATACATTATCTTAAATCTTGATTTAAAACACGGTTTGGGCCGTTGTTAATCTTACACCATGTAGTGCTGGCAGATTACTTCTAGCTACCCACTAGCCCCCCCAGCCCCTCCCCGCTACCCCTCACCCAATTTACCCCGTTTTATTTCAAAAAGAAATACCACTTGCGCCAAGTCTAGAATCTTGAAAGAGAACTGATGGGTGGCGACTTTCTGGGTTGTTTGATGTTGTCTTAGGTGAGACTGAGACAGGCAGTCTTAGTAAAGTCGTAATTTTTCAGGAGATGCTACCGCTAATGTACTAAGCTAATATGGCTGCCTTGTGTGCTTCAAGGAGGGGCTGTGAACACTACCGACATTAATTATAACCACAACCCCATTCTGTTCAGCTACTGTATTGTTCAGGTGACTTCATTTATGAATTAATTAAGAAATTTATTGTCATTACAACATCATCCAAAACACTGCTTCTCTTATCTGACAAGTGTTGATATACAATATTAATTTACATTCTTTTTACTTTGCGGTATAAAACCTCGTTCTGTTACCTAGCAACACTATAAACAACTCCCTTTGTTTTTTCAATTGATCTTAACTCATTTTCAAGAAAAATATATGCTTGTAAGTACATCTGTTAACTTATTTTAGATTAAATATCATAATTTAATTTATATTACTGTGATTTCTCAATACTGACCTTCTGATTTCAAAAAACTTTTTTATTTTACTGACAATTTTTTTGACATGTTTTTTTTTTTTCTCTTTTAATAAATGAAAATTGCAACCATGTACAAATAATGACACTGAATTTTTTTTTCATGTACAAATAATGACGCTGAAATTTTTTTAGGTTAAAAATATATTCTGAATTTATTTTAACACTGAAAAAGTAAGCACTAATATACAATATTCAAATTTCAGAGGCAATTTTTATTCAAATTCTGATGGCACAAATTTACTTCCATAGGTAACGTCTATAATAAATGTTTGAAACTGATGAGAACTGATTTCCGGTACATGTAACAGAGTAACTTTAACACTTCCTATCAAAAGATAACACAACCCGTCAGGATACCACCGAAATCTTAATAAGGTTGGGTCGGAGAGTGTATCGAAGTTTAGATACATGTAGCAAACTTCTATAACGGCTGTTTTACGACCGTTATAGCTACAAACCGTAATTATGAAACAAAATCACTCTTTTTCCCTCGAACGTCTAAACACGTCTAGCAAGTAATTACGAAATCAGCACCGAATGAACTTGTAAATTTACATTTTAGCGGGGACAGTTTCCACCAGCTTCACACTACTAACATGTCAACAAGAACAGCTTTAGCGAACGAAGAACGACCGCCATATTTTTCCTCAAACTCTGTCTGAGGCGCAAGGGGGAAAGGGGCGGGGCTCCTCACTCTAGGTCTCCTGGTGAAACGCTGTCTATAATTTGGCTCTAACAAAACTGGAAACATCAGTATGAGACCTGAAAGAGCGTAGGGACACCCTAGAGCAACGCATGGAAGGAGCAGAGAGTAGAAAGGGTAGAAAGGTACTCAACTTTTTCTACTACTTTTACACGACTTCACAGGCCCTCGCATACAGGTGCTGGTGCGAGGGCCTTCACAGGCCAGGGCCTTCACATGCCTTCGCATCCAGGTGGCGGTGCGAGGGCCTTCACAGGCCAGGTCATTCAAGGATCCCTGGCCTTCACAGGCCCTCGCGTCCACGTGGCGGTGCGAGGGCCTTCACAGGTCATTCAAGGATCGCTGGCCTTCACAGGCCCTCGCGTCCACGTTCGGTGCGAGGGCCTTCACAGGCCAGGTCATTCAAGGATCCCTGGTCTTCACAGGCCCTCGCGTCCACGTTCGGTGCGAGGGCCTTCACAGGCCAGGTCCTTGAAGGATCCCTGGCCTTCACAGGCCCTCGCGTCCACGTTCGGTGCGAGGGCCTTCACGGGCCAGGTCCTTGAAGGATCCCAGGCCTTCACAGGCCTTACCACATTACCACGTGGTCGTCTTATTCAAGCACTTCTGAGGTAACAGCCTGCGATGTCATCGATGACATCACGTTCGTTTTGTCGGTCTGATGTCATCAGTGACAGTCAGGGACGGACGTGATGTCATCGATGACATCGCAGGCTGTTACCTCAGAAAAAATATTTTTTATACCTATGTTACATGTCTCAGCTGTATTGAAAGAGTTGTAACAATTGATGTTTGTTTTGTTTTGTCTCTTCTCCTTTCTTCCGAGTGGGAAGCCTGTAAACAAGAACAGCTTTAGCGAACGAAGAACGACCGCCGTTTTCTTCCCCAAACTCTGTCTGTTTTATTACAAATTGTCAAAATCATGAAATCATGCAATCATACATTGAACCTTCCTTTGTGCATTCATGTCCATGTGTCCTTCCGTTGCTCCAAAACAACCATATTCCATCTACTTCAATAAACAACATCAGGCCCCACCAGCTGTGACAGCATCCATGGGCCAAATCAAAACAATTCAACAATCGATTTAAATCTTACAGATTTACATAAAAAGAAAACTATTCCTCAAGTTCAGTGAAATTGTAAGGCTACTAATTTCTTTGAATTGTAATAACTCTGAAAAATGTAATCATATTATTAGTTCTATAATTTAATATGGGCATATTTAGAGGACTAGATCTAGCTTAAGCTAGTACAGTAGAATCAATTACAAGGTAGTAGGGGAAAAGTGGTAACTATGGAAGTAAATTTGTGCCATCAGAATTTGAATAAAAATTGCCTCTGAAATTTGAATATTGTATATTAGTGCTTACTTTTTCAGTGTTAAAATAAATTCAAAATATATTTTTAACCTAAAAAAATTTCAGTGTCATTATTTGTACATGAAAAAAAAATTCAGTGTCATTATTTGTACATGGTTGCAATTTTCATTTATTAAAAAAATTCACATTCCTATTTCAAAGTGATCAAATTTTCAATATACATATTTTTCACAGTTTAAATTTTCAGTGTTAAAAAATTCAGCATATAAAAAAATTCAACTTTTCAAAATTCGAATGCAATATTTTCAGTGTCCTCCAATTCAACTTGCTCAAATTCGCTGTCTCAAATTCAACGTCTAAAAATTCGCTGTAAAAATGGCGAGGTTACTCCAGGTCACAGACATTAGCAATGGATGTCAGATTCCAGGACCCAGCTAATCACGTGACGCAACCGTCATATTGAAGAAATACCAGCGTCACCGAGGCTGGCGACCATGGAGGCGACCGCAAACCCAACGGTGAGTTTAATGCTTTCATATTTCTGTATTATATTTTATTTTGCGCATGAAGTTTGATACATTATCTTAAATCTTGATTTAAAACACGGTTTGGGCCGTTGTTAATCTTACACCATGTAGTGCTGGCAGATTACTTCTAGCTACCCACTAGCCCCCCCAGCCCCTCCCCGCTACCCCTCACCCAATTTACCCCGTTTTATTTCAAAAAGAAATACCACTTGCGCCAAGTCTAGAATCTTGAAAGAGAACTGATGGGTGGCGACTTTCTGGGTTGTTTGATGTTGTCTTAGCTGAGACTGAGACAGGCAGTCTTAGTAAAGTCGTAATTTTTCAAGAGATGCTACCGCTAATGTACTAAGCTAATATGGCTGCCTTGTGTGCTTCAAGGAGGGGCTGTGAACACTACCGACATTAATTATAACCACAACCCCATTCTGTTCAGCTACTGTATTGTTCAGGTGACTTCATTTATGAATTAATTAAGAAATTTATTGTCATTACAACATCATCCAAAACACTGCTTCTCTTATCTGACAAGTGTTGATATACAATATTAATTTACATTCTTTTTACTTTGCGGTATAAAACCTCGTTCTGTTACCTAGCAACACTATAAACAACTCCCTTTGTTTTTTCAATTGATCTTAACTCATTTTCAAGAAAAATATATGCTTGTAAGTACATCTGTTAACTTATTTTAGATTAAATATCATAATTTAATTTATATTACTGTGATTTCTCAATACTGACCTTCTGATTTCAAAAAACTTTTTTATTTTACTGACAATTTTTTTGACATGTTTTTTTTTTTTCTCTTTTAATAAATGAAAATTGCAACCATGTACAAATAATGACACTGAATTTTTTTTTCATGTACAAATAATGACGCTGAAATTTTTTTAGGTTAAAAATATATTCTGAATTTATTTTAACACTGAAAAAGTAAGCACTAATATACAATATTCAAATTTCAGAGGCAATTTTTATTCAAATTCTGATGGCACAAATTTACTTCCATAGGTAACGTCTATAATAAATGTTTGAAACTGATGAGAACTGATTTCCGGTACATGTAACAGAGTAACTTTAACACTTCCTATCAAAAGATAACACAACCCGTCAGGATACCACCGAAATCTTAATAAGGTTGGGTCGGAGAGTGTATCGAAGTTTAGATACATGTAGCAAACTTCTATAACGGCTGTTTTACGACCGTTATAGCTACAAACCGTAATTATGAAACAAAATCACTCTTTTTCCCTCGAACGTCTAAACACGTCTAGCAAGTAATTACGAAATCAGCACCGAATGAACTTGTAAATTTACATTTTAGCGGGGACAGTTTCCACCAGCTTCACACTACTAACATGTCAACAAGAACAGCTTTAGCGAACGAAGAACGACCGCCATATTTTTCCTCAAACTCTGTCTGAGGCGCAAGGGGGAAAGGGGCGGGGCTCCTCACTCTAGGTCTCCTGGTGAAACGCTGTCTATAATTTGGCTCTAACAAAACTGGAAACATCAGTATGAGACCTGAAAGAGCGTAGGGACACCCTAGAGCAACGCATGGAAGGAGCAGAGAGTAGAAAGGGTAGAAAGGTACTCAACTTTTTCTACTACTTTTACACGACTTCACAGGCCCTCGCATACAGGTGCTGGTGCGAGGGCCTTCACAGGCCAGGGCCTTCACATGCCTTCGCATCCAGGTGGCGGTGCGAGGGCCTTCACAGGCCAGGTCATTCAAGGATCCCTGGCCTTCACAGGCCCTCGCGTCCACGTGGCGGTGCGAGGGCCTTCACAGGTCATTCAAGGATCGCTGGCCTTCACAGGCCCTCGCGTCCACGTTCGGTGCGAGGGCCTTCACAGGCCAGGTCATTCAAGGATCCCTGGTCTTCACAGGCCCTCGCGTCCACGTTCGGTGCGAGGGCCTTCACAGGCCAGGTCCTTGAAGGATCCCTGGCCTTCACAGGCCCTCGCGTCCACGTTCGGTGCGAGGGCCTTCACGGGCCAGGTCCTTGAAGGATCCCAGGCCTTCACAGGCCTTACCACATTACCACGTGGTCGTCTTATTCAAGCACTTCTGAAGGAACAGCCTGCGATGTCATCGATGACATCACGTTCGTTTTGTCGGTCTGATGTCATCAGTGACAGTCAGGGACGGACGTGATGTCATCGATGACATCGCAGGCTGTTACCTCAGAAAAAATATTTTTTATACCTATGTTACATGTCTCAGCTGTATTGAAAGAGTTGTAACAATTGATGTTTGTTTTGTTTTGTCTCTTCTCCTTTCTTCCGAGTGGGAAGCCTGTAAACAAGAACAGCTTTAGCGAACGAAGAACGACCGCCGTTTTCTTCCCCAAACTCTGTCTGTTTTATTACAAATTGTCAAAATCATGAAATCATGCAATCATACATTGAACATTCCTTTGTGCATTCATGTCCATGTGTCCTTCCGTTGCTCCAAAACAACCATATTCCATCTACTTCAATAAACAACATCAGGCCCCACCAGCTGTGACAGCATCCATGGGCCAAATCAAAACAATTCAACAATCGATTTAAATCTTACAGATTTACATAAAAAGAAAACTATTCCTCAAGTTCAGTGAAATTGTAAGGCTACTAATTTCTTTGAATTGTAATAACTCTGAAAAATGTAATCATATTATTAGTTCTATAATTTAATATGGGCATATTTAGAGGACTAGATCTAGCTTAAGCTAGTACAGTAGAATCAATTACAAGGTAGTAGGGGAAAAGTGGTAACTATGGAAGTAAATTTGTGCCATCAGAATTTGAATAAAAATTGCCTCTGAAATTTGAATATTGTATATTAGTGCTTACTTTTTCAGTGTTAAAATAAATTCAAAATATATTTTTAACCTAAAAAAATTTCAGTGTCATTATTTGTACATGAAAAAAAAATTCAGTGTCATTATTTGTACATGGTTGCAATTTTCATTTATTAAAAAAATTCACATTCCTATTTCAAAGTGATCAAATTTTCAATATACATATTTTTCACAGTTTAAATTTTCAGTGTTAAAAAATTCAGCATATAAAAAAATTCAACTTTTCAAAATTCGAATGCAATATTTTCAGTGTCCTCCAATTCAACTTGCTCAAATTCGCTGTCTCAAATTCAACGTCTAAAAATTCGCTGTAAAAATGGCGAGGTTACTCCAGGTCACAGACATTAGCAATGGATGTCAGATTCCAGGACCCAGCTAATCACGTGACGCAACCGTCATATTGAAGAAATACCAGCGTCACCGAGGCTGGCGACCATGGAGGCGACCGCAAACCCAACGGTGAGTTTAATGCTTTCATATTTCTGTATTATATTTTATTTTGCGCATGAAGTTTGATACATTATCTTAAATCTTGATTTAAAACACGGTTTGGGCCGTTGTTAATCTTACACCATGTAGTGCTGGCAGATTACTTCTAGCTACCCACTAGCCCCCCCAGCCCCTCCCCGCTACCCCTCACCCAATTTACCCCGTTTTATTTCAAAAAGAAATACCACTTGCGCCAAGTCTAGAATCTTGAAAGAGAACTGATGGGTGGCGACTTTCTGGGTTGTTTGATGTTGTCTTAGGTGAGACTGAGACAGGCAGTCTTAGTAAAGTCGTAATTTTTCAGGAGATGCTACCGCTAATGTACTAAGCTAATATGGCTGCCTTGTGTGCTTCAAGGAGGGGCTGTGAACACTACCGACATTAATTATAACCACAACCCCATTCTGTTCAGCTACTGTATTGTTCAGGTGACTTCATTTATGAATTAATTAAGAAATTTATTGTCATTACAACATCATCCAAAACACTGCTTCTCTTATCTGACAAGTGTTGATATACAATATTAATTTACATTCTTTTTACTTTGCGGTATAAAACCTCGTTCTGTTACCTAGCAACACTATAAACAACTCCCTTTGTTTTTTCAATTGATCTTAACTCATTTTCAAGAAAAATATATGCTTGTAAGTACATCTGTTAACTTATTTTAGATTAAATATCATAATTTAATTTATATTACTGTGATTTCTCAATACTGACCTTCTGATTTCAAAAAACTTTTTTATTTTACTGACAATTTTTTTGACATGTTTTTTTTTTTTCTCTTTTAATAAATGAAAATTGCAACCATGTACAAATAATGACACTGAATTTTTTTTTCATGTACAAATAATGACGCTGAAATTTTTTTAGGTTAAAAATATATTCTGAATTTATTTTAACACTGAAAAAGTAAGCACTAATATACAATATTCAAATTTCAGAGGCAATTTTTATTCAAATTCTGATGGCACAAATTTACTTCCATAGGTAACGTCTATAATAAATGTTTGAAACTGATGAGAACTGATTTCCGGTACATGTAACAGAGTAACTTTAACACTTCCTATCAAAAGATAACACAACCCGTCAGGATACCACCGAAATCTTAATAAGGTTGGGTCGGAGAGTGTATCGAAGTTTAGATACATGTAGCAAACTTCTATAACGGCTGTTTTACGACCGTTATAGCTACAAACCGTAATTATGAAACAAAATCACTCTTTTTCCCTCGAACGTCTAAACACGTCTAGCAAGTAATTACGAAATCAGCACCGAATGAACTTGTAAATTTACATTTTAGCGGGGACAGTTTCCACCAGCTTCACACTACTAACATGTCAACAAGAACAGCTTTAGCGAACGAAGAACGACCGCCATATTTTTCCTCAAACTCTGTCTGAGGCGCAAGGGGGAAAGGGGCGGGGCTCCTCACTCTAGGTCTCCTGGTGAAACGCTGTCTATAATTTGGCTCTAACAAAACTGGAAACATCAGTATGAGACCTGAAAGAGCGTAGGGACACCCTAGAGCAACGCATGGAAGGAGCAGAGAGTAGAAAGGGTAGAAAGGTACTCAACTTTTTCTACTACTTTTACACGACTTCACAGGCCCTCGCATACAGGTGCTGGTGCGAGGGCCTTCACAGGCCAGGGCCTTCACATGCCTTCGCATCCAGGTGGCGGTGCGAGGGCCTTCACAGGCCAGGTCATTCAAGGATCCCTGGCCTTCACAGGCCCTCGCGTCCACGTGGCGGTGCGAGGGCCTTCACAGGTCATTCAAGGATCGCTGGCCTTCACAGGCCCTCGCGTCCACGTTCGGTGCGAGGGCCTTCACAGGCCAGGTCATTCAAGGATCCCTGGTCTTCACAGGCCCTCGCGTCCACGTTCGGTGCGAGGGCCTTCACAGGCCAGGTCCTTGAAGGATCCCTGGCCTTCACAGGCCCTCGCGTCCACGTTCGGTGCGAGGGCCTTCACGGGCCAGGTCCTTGAAGGATCCCAGGCCTTCACAGGCCTTACCACATTACCACGTGGTCGTCTTATTCAAGCACTTCTGAGGTAACAGCCTGCGATGTCATCGATGACATCACGTTCGTTTTGTCGGTCTGATGTCATCAGTGACAGTCAGGGACGGACGTGATGTCATCGATGACATCGCAGGCTGTTACCTCAGAAAAAATATTTTTTATACCTATGTTACATGTCTCAGCTGTATTGAAAGAGTTGTAACAATTGATGTTTGTTTTGTTTTGTCTCTTCTCCTTTCTTCCGAGTGGGAAGCCTGTAAACAAGAACAGCTTTAGCGAACGAAGAACGACCGCCGTTTTCTTCCCCAAACTCTGTCTGTTTTATTACAAATTGTCAAAATCATGAAATCATGCAATCATACATTGAACCTTCCTTTGTGCATTCATGTCCATGTGTCCTTCCGTTGCTCCAAAACAACCATATTCCATCTACTTCAATAAACAACATCAGGCCCCACCAGCTGTGACAGCATCCATGGGCCAAATCAAAACAATTCAACAATCGATTTAAATCTTACAGATTTACATAAAAAGAAAACTATTCCTCAAGTTCAGTGAAATTGTAAGGCTACTAATTTCTTTGAATTGTAATAACTCTGAAAAATGTAATCATATTATTAGTTCTATAATTTAATATGGGCATATTTAGAGGACTAGATCTAGCTTAAGCTAGTACAGTAGAATCAATTACAAGGTAGTAGGGGAAAAGTGGTAACTATGGAAGTAAATTTGTGCCATCAGAATTTGAATAAAAATTGCCTCTGAAATTTGAATATTGTATATTAGTGCTTACTTTTTCAGTGTTAAAATAAATTCAAAATATATTTTTAACCTAAAAAAATTTCAGTGTCATTATTTGTACATGAAAAAAAAATTCAGTGTCATTATTTGTACATGGTTGCAATTTTCATTTATTAAAAAAATTCACATTCCTATTTCAAAGTGATCAAATTTTCAATATACATATTTTTCACAGTTTAAATTTTCAGTGTTAAAAAATTCAGCATATAAAAAAATTCAACTTTTCAAAATTCGAATGCAATATTTTCAGTGTCCTCCAATTCAACTTGCTCAAATTCGCTGTCTCAAATTCAACGTCTAAAAATTCGCTGTAAAAATGGCGAGGTTACTCCAGGTCACAGACATTAGCAATGGATGTCAGATTCCAGGACCCAGCTAATCACGTGACGCAACCGTCATATTGAAGAAATACCAGCGTCACCGAGGCTGGCGACCATGGAGGCGACCGCAAACCCAACGGTGAGTTTAATGCTTTCATATTTCTGTATTATATTTTATTTTGCGCATGAAGTTTGATACATTATCTTAAATCTTGATTTAAAACACGGTTTGGGCCGTTGTTAATCTTACACCATGTAGTGCTGGCAGATTACTTCTAGCTACCCACTAGCCCCCCCAGCCCCTCCCCGCTACCCCTCACCCAATTTACCCCGTTTTATTTCAAAAAGAAATACCACTTGCGCCAAGTCTAGAATCTTGAAAGAGAACTGATGGGTGGCGACTTTCTGGGTTGTTTGATGTTGTCTTAGCTGAGACTGAGACAGGCAGTCTTAGTAAAGTCGTAATTTTTCAAGAGATGCTACCGCTAATGTACTAAGCTAATATGGCTGCCTTGTGTGCTTCAAGGAGGGGCTGTGAACACTACCGACATTAATTATAACCACAACCCCATTCTGTTCAGCTACTGTATTGTTCAGGTGACTTCATTTATGAATTAATTAAGAAATTTATTGTCATTACAACATCATCCAAAACACTGCTTCTCTTATCTGACAAGTGTTGATATACAATATTAATTTACATTCTTTTTACTTTGCGGTATAAAACCTCGTTCTGTTACCTAGCAACACTATAAACAACTCCCTTTGTTTTTTCAATTGATCTTAACTCATTTTCAAGAAAAATATATGCTTGTAAGTACATCTGTTAACTTATTTTAGATTAAATATCATAATTTAATTTATATTACTGTGATTTCTCAATACTGACCTTCTGATTTCAAAAAACTTTTTTATTTTACTGACAATTTTTTTGACATGTTTTTTTTTTTTCTCTTTTAATAAATGAAAATTGCAACCATGTACAAATAATGACACTGAATTTTTTTTTCATGTACAAATAATGACGCTGAAATTTTTTTAGGTTAAAAATATATTCTGAATTTATTTTAACACTGAAAAAGTAAGCACTAATATACAATATTCAAATTTCAGAGGCAATTTTTATTCAAATTCTGATGGCACAAATTTACTTCCATAGGTAACGTCTATAATAAATGTTTGAAACTGATGAGAACTGATTTCCGGTACATGTAACAGAGTAACTTTAACACTTCCTATCAAAAGATAACACAACCCGTCAGGATACCACCGAAATCTTAATAAGGTTGGGTCGGAGAGTGTATCGAAGTTTAGATACATGTAGCAAACTTCTATAACGGCTGTTTTACGACCGTTATAGCTACAAACCGTAATTATGAAACAAAATCACTCTTTTTCCCTCGAACGTCTAAACACGTCTAGCAAGTAATTACGAAATCAGCACCGAATGAACTTGTAAATTTACATTTTAGCGGGGACAGTTTCCACCAGCTTCACACTACTAACATGTCAACAAGAACAGCTTTAGCGAACGAAGAACGACCGCCATATTTTTCCTCAAACTCTGTCTGAGGCGCAAGGGGGAAAGGGGCGGGGCTCCTCACTCTAGGTCTCCTGGTGAAACGCTGTCTATAATTTGGCTCTAACAAAACTGGAAACATCAGTATGAGACCTGAAAGAGCGTAGGGACACCCTAGAGCAACGCATGGAAGGAGCAGAGAGTAGAAAGGGTAGAAAGGTACTCAACTTTTTCTACTACTTTTACACGACTTCACAGGCCCTCGCATACAGGTGCTGGTGCGAGGGCCTTCACAGGCCAGGGCCTTCACATGCCTTCGCATCCAGGTGGCGGTGCGAGGGCCTTCACAGGCCAGGTCATTCAAGGATCCCTGGCCTTCACAGGCCCTCGCGTCCACGTGGCGGTGCGAGGGCCTTCACAGGTCATTCAAGGATCGCTGGCCTTCACAGGCCCTCGCGTCCACGTTCGGTGCGAGGGCCTTCACAGGCCAGGTCATTCAAGGATCCCTGGTCTTCACAGGCCCTCGCGTCCACGTTCGGTGCGAGGGCCTTCACAGGCCAGGTCCTTGAAGGATCCCTGGCCTTCACAGGCCCTCGCGTCCACGTTCGGTGCGAGGGCCTTCACGGGCCAGGTCCTTGAAGGATCCCAGGCCTTCACAGGCCTTACCACATTACCACGTGGTCGTCTTATTCAAGCACTTCTGAAGGAACAGCCTGCGATGTCATCGATGACATCACGTTCGTTTTGTCGGTCTGATGTCATCAGTGACAGTCAGGGACGGACGTGATGTCATCGATGACATCGCAGGCTGTTACCTCAGAAAAAATATTTTTTATACCTATGTTACATGTCTCAGCTGTATTGAAAGAGTTGTAACAATTGATGTTTGTTTTGTTTTGTCTCTTCTTCTCCTTTCTTCCGAGTGGGAAGCCTGTAAACAACAACAGCTTTAGCGAACGAAGAACGACCGCCGTTTTCTTCCCCAAACTCTGTCTGTTTTATTACAAATTGTCAAAATCATGAAATCATGCAATCATACATTGAACATTCCTTTGTGCATTCATGTCCATGTGTCCTTCCGTTGCTCCAAAACAACCATATTCCATCTACTTCAATAAACAACATCAGGCCCCACCAGCTGTGACAGCATCCATGGGCCAAATCAAAACAATTCAACAATCGATTTAAATCTTACAGATTTACATAAAAAGAAAACTATTCCTCAAGTTCAGTGAAATTGTAAGGCTACTAATTTCTTTGAATTGTAATAACTCTGAAAAATGTAATCATATTATTAGTTCTATAATTTAATATGGGCATATTTAGAGGACTAGATCTAGCTTAAGCTAGTACAGTAGAATCAATTACAAGGTAGTAGGGGAAAAGTGGTAACTATGGAAGTAAATTTGTGCCATCAGAATTTGAATAAAAATTGCCTCTGAAATTTGAATATTGTATATTAGTGCTTACTTTTTCAGTGTTAAAATAAATTCAAAATATATTTTTAACCTAAAAAAATTTCAGTGTCATTATTTGTACATGAAAAAAAAATTCAGTGTCATTATTTGTACATGGTTGCAATTTTCATTTATTAAAAAAATTCACATTCCTATTTCAAAGTGATCAAATTTTCAATATACATATTTTTCACAGTTTAAATTTTCAGTGTTAAAAAATTCAGCATATAAAAAAATTCAACTTTTCAAAATTCGAATGCAATATTTTCAGTGTCCTCCAATTCAACTTGCTCAAATTCGCTGTCTCAAATTCAACGTCTAAAAATTCGCTGTAAAAATGGCGAGGTTACTCCAGGTCACAGACATTAGCAATGGATGTCAGATTCCAGGACCCAGCTAATCACGTGACGCAACCGTCATATTGAAGAAATACCAGCGTCACCGAGGCTGGCGACCATGGAGGCGACCGCAAACCCAACGGTGAGTTTAATGCTTTCATATTTCTGTATTATATTTTATTTTGCGCATGAAGTTTGATACATTATCTTAAATCTTGATTTAAAACACGGTTTGGGCCGTTGTTAATCTTACACCATGTAGTGCTGGCAGATTACTTCTAGCTACCCACTAGCCCCCCCAGCCCCTCCCCGCTACCCCTCACCCAATTTACCCCGTTTTATTTCAAAAAGAAATACCACTTGCGCCAAGTCTAGAATCTTGAAAGAGAACTGATGGGTGGCGACTTTCTGGGTTGTTTGATGTTGTCTTAGGTGAGACTGAGACAGGCAGTCTTAGTAAAGTCGTAATTTTTCAGGAGATGCTACCGCTAATGTACTAAGCTAATATGGCTGCCTTGTGTGCTTCAAGGAGGGGCTGTGAACACTACCGACATTAATTATAACCACAACCCCATTCTGTTCAGCTACTGTATTGTTCAGGTGACTTCATTTATGAATTAATTAAGAAATTTATTGTCATTACAACATCATCCAAAACACTGCTTCTCTTATCTGACAAGTGTTGATATACAATATTAATTTACATTCTTTTTACTTTGCGGTATAAAACCTCGTTCTGTTACCTAGCAACACTATAAACAACTCCCTTTGTTTTTTCAATTGATCTTAACTCATTTTCAAGAAAAATATATGCTTGTAAGTACATCTGTTAACTTATTTTAGATTAAATATCATAATTTAATTTATATTACTGTGATTTCTCAATACTGACCTTCTGATTTCAAAAAACTTTTTTATTTTACTGACAATTTTTTTGACATGTTTTTTTTTTTTCTCTTTTAATAAATGAAAATTGCAACCATGTACAAATAATGACACTGAATTTTTTTTTCATGTACAAATAATGACACTGAAATTTTTTTAGGTTAAAAATATATTCTGAATTTATTTTAACACTGAAAAAGTAAGCACTAATATACAATATTCAAATTTCAGAGGCAATTTTTATTCAAATTCTGATGGCACAAATTTACTTCCATAGGTAACGTCTATAATAAATGTTTGAAACTGATGAGAACTGATTTCCGGTACATGTAACAGAGTAACTTTAACACTTCCTATCAAAAGATAACACAACCCGTCAGGATACCACCGAAATCTTAATAAGGTTGGGTCGGAGAGTGTATCGAAGTTTAGATACATGTAGCAAACTTCTATAACGGCTGTTTTACGACCGTTATAGCTACAAACCGTAATTATGAAACAAAATCACTCTTTTTCCCTCGAACGTCTAAACACGTCTAGCAAGTAATTACGAAATCAGCACCGAATGAACTTGTAAATTTACATTTTAGCGGGGACAGTTTCCACCAGCTTCACACTACTAACATGTCAACAAGAACAGCTTTAGCGAACGAAGAACGACCGCCATATTTTTCCTCAAACTCTGTCTGAGGCGCAAGGGGGAAAGGGGCGGGGCTCCTCACTCTAGGTCTCCTGGTGAAACGCTGTCTATAATTTGGCTCTAACAAAACTGGAAACATCAGTATGAGACCTGAAAGAGCGTAGGGACACCCTAGAGCAACGCATGGAAGGAGCAGAGAGTAGAAAGGGTAGAAAGGTACTCAACTTTTTCTACTACTTTTACACGACTTCACAGGCCCTCGCATACAGGTGCTGGTGCGAGGGCCTTCACAGGCCAGGGCCTTCACATGCCTTCGCATCCAGGTGGCGGTGCGAGGGCCTTCACAGGCCAGGTCATTCAAGGATCCCTGGCCTTCACAGGCCCTCGCGTCCACGTGGCGGTGCGAGGGCCTTCACAGGTCATTCAAGGATCGCTGGCCTTCACAGGCCCTCGCGTCCACGTTCGGTGCGAGGGCCTTCACAGGCCAGGTCATTCAAGGATCCCTGGTCTTCACAGGCCCTCGCGTCCACGTTCGGTGCGAGGGCCTTCACAGGCCAGGTCCTTGAAGGATCCCTGGCCTTCACAGGCCCTCGCGTCCACGTTCGGTGCGAGGGCCTTCACGGGCCAGGTCCTTGAAGGATCCCAGGCCTTCACAGGCCTTACCACATTACCACGTGGTCGTCTTATTCAAGCACTTCTGAAGGAACAGCCTGCGATGTCATCGATGACATCACGTTCGTTTTGTCGGTCTGATGTCATCAGTGACAGTCAGGGACGGACGTGATGTCATCGATGACATCGCAGGCTGTTACCTCAGAAAAAATATTTTTTATACCTATGTTACATGTCTCAGCTGTATTGAAAGAGTTGTAACAATTGATGTTTGTTTTGTTTTGTCTCTTCTCCTTTCTTCCGAGTGGGAAGCCTGTAAACAAGAACAGCTTTAGCGAACGAAGAACGACCGCCGTTTTCTTCCCCAAACTCTGTCTGTTTTATTACAAATTGTCAAAATCATGAAATCATGCAATCATACATTGAACATTCCTTTGTGCATTCATGTCCATGTGTCCTTCCGTTGCTCCAAAACAACCATATTCCATCTACTTCAATAAACAACATCAGGCCCCACCAGCTGTGACAGCATCCATGGGCCAAATCAAAACAATTCAACAATCGATTTAAATCTTACAGATTTACATAAAAAGAAAACTATTCCTCAAGTTCAGTGAAATTGTAAGGCTACTAATTTCTTTGAATTGTAATAACTCTGAAAAATGTAATCATATTATTAGTTCTATAATTTAATATGGGCATATTTAGAGGACTAGATCTAGCTTAAGCTAGTACAGTAGAATCAATTACAAGGTAGTAGGGGAAAAGTGGTAACTATGGAAGTAAATTTGTGCCATCAGAATTTGAATAAAAATTGCCTCTGAAATTTGAATATTGTATATTAGTGCTTACTTTTTCAGTGTTAAAATAAATTCAAAATATATTTTTAACCTAAAAAAATTTCAGTGTCATTATTTGTACATGAAAAAAAAATTCAGTGTCATTATTTGTACATGGTTGCAATTTTCATTTATTAAAAAAATTCACATTCCTATTTCAAAGTGATCAAATTTTCAATATACATATTTTTCACAGTTTAAATTTTCAGTGTTAAAAAATTCAGCATATAAAAAAATTCAACTTTTCAAAATTCGAATGCAATATTTTCAGTGTCCTCCAATTCAACTTGCTCAAATTCGCTGTCTCAAATTCAACGTCTAAAAATTCGCTGTAAAAATGGCGAGGTTACTCCAGGTCACAGACATTAGCAATGGATGTCAGATTCCAGGACCCAGCTAATCACGTGACGCAACCGTCATATTGAAGAAATACCAGCGTCACCGAGGCTGGCGACCATGGAGGCGACCGCAAACCCAACGGTGAGTTTAATGCTTTCATATTTCTGTATTATATTTTATTTTGCGCATGAAGTTTGATACATTATCTTAAATCTTGATTTAAAACACGGTTTGGGCCGTTGTTAATCTTACACCATGTAGTGCTGGCAGATTACTTCTAGCTACCCACTAGCCCCCCCAGCCCCTCCCCGCTACCCCTCACCCAATTTACCCCGTTTTATTTCAAAAAGAAATACCACTTGCGCCAAGTCTAGAATCTTGAAAGAGAACTGATGGGTGGCGACTTTCTGGGTTGTTTGATGTTGTCTTAGCTGAGACTGAGACAGGCAGTCTTAGTAAAGTCGTAATTTTTCAAGAGATGCTACCGCTAATGTACTAAGCTAATATGGCTGCCTTGTGTGCTTCAAGGAGGGGCTGTGAACACTACCGACATTAATTATAACCACAACCCCATTCTGTTCAGCTACTGTATTGTTCAGGTGACTTCATTTATGAATTAATTAAGAAATTTATTGTCATTACAACATCATCCAAAACACTGCTTCTCTTATCTGACCAGTGTTGATATACAATATTAATTTACATTCTTTTTACTTTGCGGTATAAAACCTCATTCTGTTACCTAGCAACACTATAAACAACTCCCTTTGTTTTTTCAATTGATCTTAACTCATTTTCAAGAAAAATATATGCTTGTAAGTACATCTGTTAACTTATTTTAGATTAAATATCATAATTTAATTTATATTACTGTGATTTCTCAATACTGACCTTCTGATTTCAAAAAACTTTTTTATTTTACTGACAATTTTTTTTTTTTTCTCTTTTAATAAATGAAAATTGCAACCATGTACAAATAATGACACTGAATTTTTTTTTCATGTACAAATAATGACACTGAATTTTTTTTTCATGTACAAATAATGACACTGAAATTTTTTTAGGTTAAAAATATATTCTGAATTTATTTTAACACTGAAAAAGTAAGCACTAATATACAATATTCAAATTTCAGAGGCAATTTTTATTCAAATTCTGATGGCACAAATTTACTTCCATAGGTAACGTCTATAATAAATGTTTGAAACTGATGAGAACTGATTTCCGGTACATGTAACAGAGTAACTTTAACACTTCCTATCAAAAGATAACACAACCCGTCAGGATACCACCGAAATCTTAATAAGGTTGGGTCGGAGAGTGTATCGAAGTTTAGATACATGTAGCAAACTTCTATAACGGCTGTTTTACGACCGTTATAGCTACAAACCGTAATTATGAAACAAAATCACTCTTTTTCCCTCGAACGTCTAAACACGTCTAGCAAGTAATTACGAAATCAGCACCGAATGAACTTGTAAATTTACATTTTAGCGGGGACAGTTTCCACCAGCTTCACACTACTAACATGTCAACAAGAACAGCTTTAGCGAACGAAGAACGACCGCCATCTTTTTCCTCAAACTCTGTCTGAGGCGCAAGGGGGAAAGGGGCGGGGCTCCTCACTCTAGGTCTCCTGGTGAAACGCTGTCTATAATTTGGCTCTAACAAAACTGGAAACATCAGTATGAGACCTGAAAGAGCGTAGGGACACCCTAGAGCAACGCATGGAAGGAGCAGAGAGTAGAAAGGGTAGAAAGGTACTCAACTTTTTCTACTACTTTTACACGACTTCACAGGCCCTCGCATACAGGTGCTGGTGCGAGGGCCTTCACAGGCCAGGGCCTTCACATGCCTTCGCATCCAGGTGGCGGTGCGAGGGCCTTCACAGGCCAGGTCATTCAAGGATCCCTGGCCTTCACAGGCCCTCGCGTCCACGTGGCGGTGCGAGGGCCTTCACAGGTCATTCAAGGATCGCTGGCCTTCACAGGCCCTCGCGTCCACGTTCGGTGCGAGGGCCTTCACAGGCCAGGTCATTCAAGGATCCCTGGTCTTCACAGGCCCTCGCGTCCACGTTCGGTGCGAGGGCCTTCACAGGCCAGGTCCTTGAAGGATCCCTGGCCTTCACAGGCCCTCGCGTCCACGTTCGGTGCGAGGGCCTTCACGGGCCAGGTCCTTGAAGGATCCCAGGCCTTCACAGGCCTTACCACATTACCACGTGGTCGTCTTATTCAAGCACTTCTGAAGGAACAGCCTGCGATGTCATCGATGACATCACGTTCGTTTTGTCGGTCTGATGTCATCAGTGACAGTCAGGGACGGACGTGATGTCATCGATGACATCGCAGGCTGTTACCTCAGAAAAAATATTTTTTATACCTATGTTACATGTCTCAGCTGTATTGAAAGAGTTGTAACAATTGATGTTTGTTTTGTTTTGTCTCTTCTCCTTTCTTCCGAGTGGGAAGCCTGTAAACAAGAACAGCTTTAGCGAACGAAGAACGACCGCCGTTTTCTTCCCCAAACTCTGTCTGTTTTATTACAAATTGTCAAAATCATGAAATCATGCAATCATACATTGAACATTCCTTTGTGCATTCATGTCCATGTGTCCTTCCGTTGCTCCAAAACAACCATATTCCATCTACTTCAATAAACAACATCAGGCCCCACCAGCTGTGACAGCATCCATGGGCCAAATCAAAACAATTCAACAATCGATTTAAATCTTACAGATTTACATAAAAAGAAAACTATTCCTCAAGTTCAGTGAAATTGTAAGGCTACTAATTTCTTTGAATTGTAATAACTCTGAAAAATGTAATCATATTATTAGTTCTATAATTTAATATGGGCATATTTAGAGGACTAGATCTAGCTTAAGCTAGTACAGTAGAATCAATTACAAGGTAGTAGGGGAAAAGTGGTAACTATGGAAGTAAATTTGTGCCATCAGAATTTGAATAAAAATTGCCTCTGAAATTTGAATATTGTATATTAGTGCTTACTTTTTCAGTGTTAAAATAAATTCAAAATATATTTTTAACCTAAAAAAATTTCAGTGTCATTATTTGTACATGAAAAAAAAATTCAGTGTCATTATTTGTACATGGTTGCAATTTTCATTTATTAAAAAAATTCACATTCCTATTTCAAAGTGATCAAATTTTCAATATACATATTTTTCACAGTTTAAATTTTCAGTGTTAAAAAATTCAGCATATAAAAAAATTCAACTTTTCAAAATTCGAATGCAATATTTTCAGTGTCCTCCAATTCAACTTGCTCAAATTCGCTGTCTCAAATTCAACGTCTAAAAATTCGCTGTAAAAATGGCGAGGTTACTCCAGGTCACAGACATTAGCAATGGATGTCAGATTCCAGGACCCAGCTAATCACGTGACGCAACCGTCATATTGAAGAAATACCAGCGTCACCGAGGCTGGCGACCATGGAGGCGACCGCAAACCCAACGGTGAGTTTAATGCTTTCATATTTCTGTATTATATTTTATTTTGCGCATGAAGTTTGATACATTATCTTAAATCTTGATTTAAAACACGGTTTGGGCCGTTGTTAATCTTACACCATGTAGTGCTGGCAGATTACTTCTAGCTACCCACTAGCCCCCCCAGCCCCTCCCCGCTACCCCTCACCCAATTTACCCCGTTTTATTTCAAAAAGAAATACCACTTGCGCCAAGTCTAGAATCTTGAAAGAGAACTGATGGGTGGCGACTTTCTGGGTTGTTTGATGTTGTCTTAGCTGAGACTGAGACAGGCAGTCTTAGTAAAGTCGTAATTTTTCAAGAGATGCTACCGCTAATGTACTAAGCTAATATGGCTGCCTTGTGTGCTTCAAGGAGGGGCTGTGAACACTACCGACATTAATTATAACCACAACCCCATTCTGTTCAGCTACTGTATTGTTCAGGTGACTTCATTTATGAATTAATTAAGAAATTTATTGTCATTACAACATCATCCAAAACACTGCTTCTCTTATCTGACAAGTGTTGATATACAATATTAATTTACATTCTTTTTACTTTGCGGTATAAAACCTCGTTCTGTTACCTAGCAACACTATAAACAACTCCCTTTGTTTTTTCAATTGATCTTAACTCATTTTCAAGAAAAATATATGCTTGTAAGTACATCTGTTAACTTATTTTAGATTAAATATCATAATTTAATTTATATTACTGTGATTTCTCAATACTGACCTTCTGATTTCAAAAAACTTTTTTATTTTACTGACAATTTTTTTGACATGTTTTTTTTTTTTTCTCTTTTAATAAATGAAAATTGCAACCATGTACAAATAATGACACTGAATTTTTTTTTCATGTACAAATAATGACGCTGAAATTTTTTTAGGTTAAAAATATATTCTGAATTTATTTTAACACTGAAAAAGTAAGCACTAATATACAATATTCAAATTTCAGAGGCAATTTTTATTCAAATTCTGATGGCACAAATTTACTTCCATAGGTAACGTCTATAATAAATGTTTGAAACTGATGAGAACTGATTTCCGGTACATGTAACAGAGTAACTTTAACACTTCCTATCAAAAGATAACACAACCCGTCAGGATACCACCGAAATCTTAATAAGGTTGGGTCGGAGAGTGTATCGAAGTTTAGATACATGTAGCAAACTTCTATAACGGCTGTTTTACGACCGTTATAGCTACAAACCGTAATTATGAAACAAAATCACTCTTTTTCCCTCGAACGTCTAAACACGTCTAGCAAGTAATTACGAAATCAGCACCGAATGAACTTGTAAATTTACATTTTAGCGGGGACAGTTTCCACCAGCTTCACACTACTAACATGTCAACAAGAACAGCTTTAGCGAACGAAGAACGACCGCCATATTTTTCCTCAAACTCTGTCTGAGGCGCAAGGGGGAAAGGGGCGGGGCTCCTCACTCTAGGTCTCCTGGTGAAACGCTGTCTATAATTTGGCTCTAACAAAACTGGAAACATCAGTATGAGACCTGAAAGAGCGTAGGGACACCCTAGAGCAACGCATGGAAGGAGCAGAGAGTAGAAAGGGTAGAAAGGTACTCAACTTTTTCTACTACTTTTACACGACTTCACAGGCCCTCGCATACAGGTGCTGGTGCGAGGGCCTTCACAGGCCAGGGCCTTCACATGCCTTCGCATCCAGGTGGCGGTGCGAGGGCCTTCACAGGCCAGGTCATTCAAGGATCCCTGGCCTTCACAGGCCCTCGCGTCCACGTGGCGGTGCGAGGGCCTTCACAGGTCATTCAAGGATCGCTGGCCTTCACAGGCCCTCGCGTCCACGTTCGGTGCGAGGGCCTTCACAGGCCAGGTCATTCAAGGATCCCTGGTCTTCACAGGCCCTCGCGTCCACGTTCGGTGCGAGGGCCTTCACAGGCCAGGTCCTTGAAGGATCCCTGGCCTTCACAGGCCCTCGCGTCCACGTTCGGTGCGAGGGCCTTCACGGGCCAGGTCCTTGAAGGATCCCAGGCCTTCACAGGCCTTACCACATTACCACGTGGTCGTCTTATTCAAGCACTTCTGAGGTAACAGCCTGCGATGTCATCGATGACATCACGTTCGTTTTGTCGGTCTGATGTCATCAGTGACAGTCAGGGACGGACGTGATGTCATCGATGACATCGCAGGCTGTTACCTCAGAAAAAATATTTTTTATACCTATGTTACATGTCTCAGCTGTATTGAAAGAGTTGTAACAATTGATGTTTGTTTTGTTTTGTCTCTTCTCCTTTCTTCCGAGTGGGAAGCCTGTAAACAAGAACAGCTTTAGCGAACGAAGAACGACCGCCGTTTTCTTCCCCAAACTCTGTCTGTTTTATTACAAATTGTCAAAATCATGAAATCATGCAATCATACATTGAACCTTCCTTTGTGCATTCATGTCCATGTGTCCTTCCGTTGCTCCAAAACAACCATATTCCATCTACTTCAATAAACAACATCAGGCCCCACCAGCTGTGACAGCATCCATGGGCCAAATCAAAACAATTCAACAATCGATTTAAATCTTACAGATTTACATAAAAAGAAAACTATTCCTCAAGTTCAGTGAAATTGTAAGGCTACTAATTTCTTTGAATTGTAATAACTCTGAAAAATGTAATCATATTATTAGTTCTATAATTTAATATGGGCATATTTAGAGGACTAGATCTAGCTTAAGCTAGTACAGTAGAATCAATTACAAGGTAGTAGGGGAAAAGTGGTAACTATGGAAGTAAATTTGTGCCATCAGAATTTGAATAAAAATTGCCTCTGAAATTTGAATATTGTATATTAGTGCTTACTTTTTCAGTGTTAAAATAAATTCAAAATATATTTTTAACCTAAAAAAATTTCAGTGTCATTATTTGTACATGAAAAAAAAATTCAGTGTCATTATTTGTACATGGTTGCAATTTTCATTTATTAAAAAAATTCACATTCCTATTTCAAAGTGATCAAATTTTCAATATACATATTTTTCACAGTTTAAATTTTCAGTGTTAAAAAATTCAGCATATAAAAAAATTCAACTTTTCAAAATTCGAATGCAATATTTTCAGTGTCCTCCAATTCAACTTGCTCAAATTCGCTGTCTCAAATTCAACGTCTAAAAATTCGCTGTAAAAATGGCGAGGTTACTCCAGGTCACAGACATTAGCAATGGATGTCAGATTCCAGGACCCAGCTAATCACGTGACGCAACCGTCATATTGAAGAAATACCAGCGTCACCGAGGCTGGCGACCATGGAGGCGACCGCAAACCCAACGGTGAGTTTAATGCTTTCATATTTCTGTATTATATTTTATTTTGCGCATGAAGTTTGATACATTATCTTAAATCTTGATTTAAAACACGGTTTGGGCCGTTGTTAATCTTACACCATGTAGTGCTGGCAGATTACTTCTAGCTACCCACTAGCCCCCCCAGCCCCTCCCCGCTACCCCTCACCCAATTTACCCCGTTTTATTTCAAAAAGAAATACCACTTGCGCCAAGTCTAGAATCTTGAAAGAGAACTGATGGGTGGCGACTTTCTGGGTTGTTTGATGTTGTCTTAGGTGAGACTGAGACAGGCAGTCTTAGTAAAGTCGTAATTTTTCAGGAGATGCTACCGCTAATGTACTAAGCTAATATGGCTGCCTTGTGTGCTTCAAGGAGGGGCTGTGAACACTACCGACATTAATTATAACCACAACCCCATTCTGTTCAGCTACTGTATTGTTCAGGTGACTTCATTTATGAATTAATTAAGAAATTTATTGTCATTACAACATCATCCAAAACACTGCTTCTCTTATCTGACAAGTGTTGATATACAATATTAATTTACATTCTTTTTACTTTGCGGTATAAAACCTCGTTCTGTTACCTAGCAACACTATAAACAACTCCCTTTGTTTTTTCAATTGATCTTAACTCATTTTCAAGAAAAATATATGCTTGTAAGTACATCTGTTAACTTATTTTAGATTAAATATCATAATTTAATTTATATTACTGTGATTTCTCAATACTGACCTTCTGATTTCAAAAAACTTTTTTATTTTACTGACAATTTTTTTGACATGTTTTTTTTTTTTCTCTTTTAATAAATGAAAATTGCAACCATGTACAAATAATGACACTGAATTTTTTTTTCATGTACAAATAATGACACTGAATTTTTTTTTCATGTACAAATAATGACACTGAAATTTTTTTAGGTTAAAAATATATTCTGAATTTATTTTAACACTGAAAAAGTAAGCACTAATATACAATATTCAAATTTCAGAGGCAATTTTTATTCAAATTCTGATGGCACAAATTTACTTCCATAGGTAACGTCTATAATAAATGTTTGAAACTGATGAGAACTGATTTCCGGTACATGTAACAGAGTAACTTTAACACTTCCTATCAAAAGATAACACAACCCGTCAGGATACCACCGAAATCTTAATAAGGTTGGGTCGGAGAGTGTATCGAAGTTTAGATACATGTAGCAAACTTCTATAACGGCTGTTTTACGACCGTTATAGCTACAAACCGTAATTATGAAACAAAATCACTCTTTTTCCCTCGAACGTCTAAACACGTCTAGCAAGTAATTACGAAATCAGCACCGAATGAACTTGTAAATTTACATTTTAGCGGGGACAGTTTCCACCAGCTTCACACTACTAACATGTCAACAAGAACAGCTTTAGCGAACGAAGAACGACCGCCATCTTTTTCCTCAAACTCTGTCTGAGGCGCAAGGGGGAAAGGGGCGGGGCTCCTCACTCTAGGTCTCCTGGTGAAACGCTGTCTATAATTTGGCTCTAACAAAACTGGAAACATCAGTATGAGACCTGAAAGAGCGTAGGGACACCCTAGAGCAACGCATGGAAGGAGCAGAGAGTAGAAACGGTAGAAAGGTACTCAACTTTTTCTACTACTTTTACACGACTTCACAGGCCCTCGCATACAGGTGCTGGTGCGAGGGCCTTCACAGGCCAGGGCCTTCACATGCCTTCGCATCCAGGTGGCGGTGCGAGGGCCTTCACAGGCCAGGTCATTCAAGGATCCCTGGCCTTCACAGGCCCTCGCGTCCACGTTCGGTGCGAGGGCCTTCACAGGCCAGGTCATTCAAGGATCCCTGGTCTTCACAGGCCCTCGCGTCCACGTTCGGTGCGAGGGCCTTCACAGGCCAGGTCCTTGAAGGATCCCTGGCCTTCACAGGGATCCTTCATCGATGACATCACATTCGTTTTAATGACATCTGTGCCTCTTCCTTTTTCTATATATATATATATACATACACCCTTCAAATATCGCCACCAGCCGCCACTGGCTGAGAGTAAAGTCAGAGGTTGCCCAGGGTTAAGCGGCAGAATTTGATTCGGGGCCTCTGCTTCTCGTTAAGCACGTTGCCAACGGTTACAGATTTTCAATAAAGACTCCATGCAATCTGGTAGTTTATGTGACTGAGCTTAAATGCAGTCACAGATAATTGGTTAATATATGCCGAGCTATAAATAATGAAGATTAATATTTGCACCTTTGCAAAGAAAACGGGCCAATTAATGTAAATATTCAATTTTAAACAATTTAATTTTGTTATCTACACTGCAACTGTCCATTTAAGATTCAACAATTCTCTGTCTCAGTTGTATTTAGGTCTAACAAGCACACAACGTCTTTCCAACGTCCCACCAGAAGCGGCTTTGTCTTTTTTGCGGATGTAACTTGTGTGTCAGATTTATGGGAATACCAGAAACACACAAATACAAAGGTTCTGGTTGGACCTTTGCATTAATAGTTTTTTTAAAGGGATTAATTGGTTTCAACACATTAAAATTTATGTATATAATTAAAGTCCTGGCCCCAGTTTGTAATGTAGGTAACAATGAAAAAGTTCAAGAGGTTGTGGTAAAATAACCTCTGTGCTTTTTTCTGTGGACCTAAAAGAAGTGATCATACATATGATATTCTCATAATATCAACGTTTTGTGAACCTTACGCCATCATGCATTTGTAGAGAAATTTTTTTCAGTTTAAAATTTCTATGGAACTAAATAAGTGACATATTTAGCTCTGTCAAGGAAAGTAATTGTTTAGGCTTCAGTTAACTCTCACCGATACATTTTAGTTAAGTAAACTCCTGATGCCACGCCAGTTGTGAGGCTGGAAAGCCACCAGTTCAAGTCGTGACCACATGCCTGTGTATATGTGTGTGTATTTGTGTGAGAGAACCAGAGGGTGGGCTCTAATTTCAGTATTGATATCACAGATATCACTCACCAGGCACCAAACTGTCTGAACGCTTAAAAAGAAGCCCCTCGCAGCAATAAATCCTCCCTTTTGCCATCAGAGACCTCGATATGCATCCTCTCAGTGACTCGATTTTACTAATTGTTTGAAAATTCTCCTCCCGTGCCGGGGGACAGGCTTTTTCTGTTGATACTTCCTTCATTATTTAGCAGATCCCTTTTGACTGCTGTGCGTGTCTTCTCACCAAACCATTTCACAAAAGCCACCAGGTCAAAGGTGTGACATCAAATGTTGAGCGACGAATGAATCAGAGGAGGGCGGGGAACTATTCCCGCTTCCCTGTGCTGTCAATTCATAAAACATGGCCGAATATCAAGGACCATCACAGCAGAGATCGACAGACGGTGGTCGTCCCAGGTCATAAATCCACCAATCTATATTTCAAGAGTTATCTTGTGAAAGCGAAGCCCCTGTGTTTCTCCACAATGAGTTATAAAAGATTCTCTTTTGTTTTCCTCTGTTCGTTTTATTTTTTTTAATCTTAGTTTTTAAGTGCCTCATCAATATTTCATCCACCTGGTCCTCTTGACGTTTGGGCAGATGCTTTGATGTTAGCACTCCCCACCTGAATCCAATGTATTTTTAATAATCTCTCTGACAAGCACCAGTCCCATTGTACTCGGCATTCGGCCATCAAAAAGTATTAGTTTATGATAATGGAGAGGTGTCCACTAAAAGAAATGACAACAAAGACAGGATTAAACACAGAATCACTTAAGAGGGAGGGGGCGGGGGGGGACTTGTATTGGAGACGTCAAATAAATTTTTCACTTAGGTTTTAGAAGTTTCACTATAAAAACTGCTGCATGAAAATTAGTCTGTTAAAAAAAAAAAACAAATAGCCAGAATTTTGTTTAATTAACTTAGAATAACACAATTAAAAATTTGGCATGTTAATTTTCACATTTTAAAATAACTTTTTGACAACAAAAAGCCTCTTTGTTCACAATTCAGAGGCTATCTAGCTAGCCAGATAGCTAGCTAGCTAGGTAATTAGCTAGATAGATAAACCTAGATAGAAAGATACACATTTGACTGATGAGTGTACACTAACTGACGCAAAGTTGCCATATAAATCCTCACTTCCTGAGTTTAAATATTTGTGAAGACGTTTCCATGATTATTTTCATCCTGGCTGTACATAATGATGTGCATTGATATTGGAGTTCTCTCTCCAAAAGTTGCATATTCCTCCATTTTTTTCATAAAAGCCTGAATTCACGTGAAAAAGACAGTTATTGATGATGCATGTCCTTCAACTTGAAATTTTTTTTGATTTTTGATTATAAACCAGAGCTAGCTAAACAACCCTCTGGCATTAATGTGAACATACAGCATAATTGAACTATTCAACATTTTAGCACATTAAAAAGGTTGGGGGTAGTTTGAGCGGGTTGTTAAGAGCTTAAATAATAGGCTCTTTTTAGTCCCTTCTCTGACCCAACAAACTGGGTCATGTTTTCTTTCCATATGTTTGGTTTGGAGTTTTAGAATCGACTGAAATCCTTGTTCCCACTCACATTTCAGGAAAACTTGTTTTTCGTAGCTCCACTTCTCCGTTTGTCTTGCTCTTCGGTGCATCCACTCTGCTTTAGCTGTGCACAGCCAATGTCAGGTGGGGGCCATCATTAATTAAAAGCATGTGCTCCACAGAAGCACCTCTCTGCGACGCAATAAAACAAGTTTATAGGCCTCAGTTGCCTACATTCTTTTCAACCACTTTTCATCTCTATGACAAAATGCCCTCTCCCTGCCCAGAGAATAAATCTCCGCTCGCTGACAGCTCCGGGATTATGACTGTGGGGAAGCGGGCGAGGTGTGCAGAAATGGGAGGTGACAACTACAGGCTCCTCAAAGTCATTGTGACGGTCGTAGATTACAGAGTATCCTTTTCCTCCCAGTTCCTCTGGCAGGCCCACGGTGTGAACCAGCATGCATGCTGATCAGTAGTTGGAAAAATGAGGAAGGAAGGGCGATGGGACAGGATCGCATTGCCTGGCTGGGTCCAGGGGAAGAAAAGCCACCTGATCCCGCAGCCCAGGCGCCACTTGGCAGCCCACTCAATAGGTGGAGACAGGAAGGGCTGGTGTGAGCTGAGCCTCTGCTGCGTTTGGATCAGGCCGTTGTGTCTATTTTCTAACTGCGCAGTTAAAAAAAAACAAAAAACATTATCTTGTACAAAACGGTAAGGAAACGGAGTGCGATTATTAAATATTTATACCCTACAATTTGAAACCTATAATTATTTCAATTATAGGTTGAAATAATTGAAGTACTTTGCAAACACAATCGTGCCACTTTTCACGTCGTATTGCATAATGCTAACATCAGTTGTTATTCTATCATCCTGAACATACGCTTCTTATAGTGACACAATTCTAGAGAATACATTTTCAATCTGAAAGCAGGACTTCATGTCTTTCTTCTTAAAACTTGTAATGCTTGTACTCAAAACTTCTACTGTCTTTCAAATATTCACTGTGCTTTCTCAAACCTTTCTCCTCGCTCTCAAAACTTGTCCCTGCTCGGAGCAAATCTCGTTGGCTGACAGGTTGCCAGGCGACGGTGCATTTTTGTTCCAAGCGCGAGCAGAAAGGTTTGCAAGCGGAGATTTGCTCCGACGGGTTTTGAGCGTAAGGAGAACGGTTTGAGAAAGCACAGTGAATATTTGAGAGAGAGCAGAAGTTTTGAGCACAAGCATTACAAGTTCTGAGAAGAAAGCCATGAAGTCCTGCTTTCAAATGGAAAATGTAAGCACAAGTGTTAAAAGTTGTAAGAACAAAAGACATGAAATCCTGCTTTCAGACTGAAAATGCGTGCTCTTGGATTATGGCAGAAAATTTCACCCATAGTTGGAATTTTGAGGTGAGAATTTTTTTTCCCAGCAGGGACAAGAAAGTTGGTCATAGTGCTACTAAAAAAACGAGTGGAGCTGAGTACGCATCATGTGTTACATTGCTCACGTCAAATACATAAATCCAGTTTAGGTCAAAAGTTAAAAGTCCCTCAACGCTTAAAACTAGTAGAAACATCCCTGACATTTCTTTCGGCCGTAATTAAGTTGGAGGGTAATTTTACAAAATATTGACTCAATACAATTGAAAAAATTACACAATACATTCTTCAGATTTTTCTTTTGTGAAACATTTCTTTTCGTTCTAAGCATGCACCACTTTTTGTTAGTCTGTAAAACAAACTCCAGGTAAAATCTACTTAAGCTTGCAAAGTGGTAAAATGTGAAATAATGCACCACATGAATACTTTTGCAAGACATCTTCAAAGTTATCATATTTTCTTTTGTCATATGTGCTTATTTTTTAACCTTATGTCATAATATATTCTGCTTTGTTTGTTGAAGGATCTGAAATTATTCATTTTGATCCTGAGCGTGCCATTGCAAAAGAAGTTCCTGAAAATTAACCAAATCTGTAGAAGGCTTGCAAGACGTTTAAAACAAGGAGCAAACCAGAATTCTTCATTCATTCACTTACTTATTACTTGTGTGCATTATCCCCAAGTCAGGATAATAAAATAAAATGTATTTTGGTGTCTGGTGTTGAAACACGTTTCACTTTTCTGTTGCTCCACATCATTAATAAAAATCTGCCTGCAGAACAGTGACTGTTACAGCCGTTTTATACTTGTTTTTTTGCTTCTTTTTCTCTTTCTTTCTGAAGATACTCAGTTTATATTTTATGTTATGACACGTCTCAAAAACATTGGGTGGGGGGCAAGCTTACCAGTCTGTTTCATCATCTTTTCGTTTCCTGACAGGGAGAGCATCTGGGAAGGGAGATGATTGTGTGCTGATTGTAAAATGAACCTACTTACATACTTTCAAACTTTACTACTTACATACTTCCCCGTGTGAGAGCCGCTAAGTCAGTCTGGGCACGTTTATCTGTTTCTCCGTCAGTAATGCGCCAAATGCTTCAGCAAACACTTCTGAACTGCCTCACCCTTTAGCTGTCTTTAACATCTGATTGAACTGCTACACCACACGAAGGTAATCTAGCTTGAAATGAGCCTAAACTGCACTCAAACTCTTGATATAGAGCACTTTGAGAATAATTGTGCAACAATGTGTCTGCAGAAAAAGTTAAAAGCCACCAAACATTTCTGGCTGTTTTTTGTTTTTTTTAACAAGAATATATTTTATTCATATGTTGTAGCCTCCGTGATCTATCAGTGCTTAGCAAAATTTTGCATTCTCCTTAAACTTTCCATTCTCCTTAAACTTTCCCACATTTTCTTCAAATTATGAGATTAAATGTCGGTGTGTTCTGATGGGGTTTGATGTGGTAGACTTCGTTCATCATTTGGAAAGGAAAGAATACAAGGTTGTTTAAATTTTTTGGATTCTTTTACTCTAAAAACTGTGACTGCTGCGATGTGTAACTTCAAGGCTGGACGACTGTAATTCTTCTAAATCATAAAGTACAAAAAAAAAACCATCCAAAAAGCCTTCAACTTATTTAATCTGCTCCAGGGAGAGATATGATGAAAATTAAGAAGAGAGATAATATTTCTCCTTTCTTAGCTTTCCTTTATTGGCTGCCTCTCAAATCCAGAACAGAATTTAATATTCTGTTTCTTACGTATGAAGCCCTTAATAATGAAGCTCTGTTGGAGACCTTGGAAGGCAGATTTTTTAGTTCTCAGTCCTCTTGTGGAACAAGCTGTCGGTTTTACTGACAGACAGACAGATAGACAGAAATGTAAAGAATTTAGAGTGGTTTATCAGCAATAAAATGTTGATTTGGGGTTTAGTCACACCTTAAGACTAGGCTTAAAACTTTATTTTGGCCTTCTGGCATTCCAAGTAACGCCTTTAGAGATGGTTAACTTTTACCATGTCTTTCTGTGTTCAACCCCAAATCGGTCACAGACAAAATAAATGAAGAACAATTGCTGCAAGCATTTTCCATTTTGCAGAACTGAACTTCTTGACTGTTAGCTTTGTTCCTGACATAGATAAAGACACGGAAAGTATTTTCTCTGTCCTTAACAGAGAAAATACTCTGCTGGAAGTTTTTTTTCCAGTTAAAATGGATTTTTCTCTTTCTACTACTGCACCATGCGTAATGAGTAAGAGGGATTGATTCAGAGCAATTGACTCAACGTAATTCTTTGGTGTATACTTGTTCAGGAGGTGTGATAGCTGCAAAATCACTAATTTAGAAATCTAATTCTTTTTAAACAAGTTTGAATAATAAGCCCAACCTGACTTCATTGTTTGATAGCCATAGGACCAGTTTTTTTTGTTTTTTTTCCAAAAAGCCATTGTCAATCAATGCAATAAAAACAAACTTAATCGAATTTTAAGAACTTGAAAAGCCACGCAACCTCTCCTCCCACTTCAAAGTTTTGCATGAATGCATGGTTGATCTACAACCGAATAAAAAGCACCAAAGTTTGCGTTTGGAAAATGATTAAATATAAACAAGCTTAATATGTACGAATGCTCTTGCAGGACTCTGTAAATCCCTCTGCAACAGAAAGCAGATATAAACAGGAGTCCCGCGGTAAATAAATGGTTTAGGTTGTGATGTATTGTTTTCATAGAGCATTATTTCACCCCTAATTAGGCAGTGGCCTCTGCACTCAATGAGTGATTCATACATGTTCAGAAAGAAACTGTTCCCCGCCCAAATTGCGTTTTCATACATCAGTCGAAGCAGCGGCTCGCTTGCTGAATGACTCAAGCTACAACCCGGGTAGCATATTAATTTCATGGTTTCATTATTAAAGAGAGTTCTGAAGGCTGAAACCGCGCTGTCCCGTTTATAATAACTGCACAGGCAGAGCAATCCGTAACTTTTACTAACGTCTACAACTGCGGCACCCAAACCTGATTAGCCCCCGGTTTTCGTTGTCTTCTCCACGTGTCACAACACGGCCGTGTCACACCAGCCCGCGGCGGCCTGTCACACAGATGTCGCATGTTCATTTAAAAATATAAAGCCGCTGCTTATGTATTCGAGAGCTGCACGTTTTCGCTCTTGTGCCAGCGAAGCCGAGATATTTCCCCTGCTTTTTCCTTCACTTTTTTATTTTTGAACACGCGTCAGAACCTGAAGCTCTCTCTACGCAGATTTCCTATGCAAGATGGTTTCGAACTCGAAAGACAAGGAGAGCGGGGTGGAAAAAGAGTCATGCAGATCATTGCGTCACAACGACTAGAAGGAAATCAGTTGTGTGTCACACATGGCATGTGACAATAAGGAATCTGAACGAGAGCTCTTCAGCTGCAGCGTGAACGTATTCTTGTCTTTCCATCTGTCTCTCGCTGCTCACTCCATCCGCACGCTGTCTCCTGTCAACACTTTTGTCACCTTTCTGCAACATTCCCCCTCTCGCTTCCTTCTCTGTCCCATTTGAACCAATGAAACGTCACTGTTTTGCCATCCCTCCCTCCCTCTCACACCTCCTCTCCCGATGCCATCATTCTGTCTCCGCAGAATCCTCGTCTCCTGCTACCCAGGATGGATTAACATACATTACGCATCTAACAATGGTTCTGTAAGAGAGACCTGCATTCAGCTTGTTTGTCAAAAAGCAAAAAAATAAAAAAAACAAGAACAGAATCTCCCCAAGGTCAGGACAGACCTGAATAGCCCGCCTTAATTCATTCCAGAATGGGGGTGAGCCAGTACTTTGGCAGGTCGGTTATTTTGCATCGTCGAATGGCCCAGGTGTTGCTTTTAGATTACACTGTGTGTCCACAAAGGTATGGGACGAGCCGGTAAGCAGGTTAGCTGGATAAAGACGCACAGCTCCTCTCCCTTTTTGTAAAATATTAGCCATTTTCAACATTCAGGACCATTTCTCTGTTGCAAGCAAACAGGTGACAAGAGGAATGAAGATCACGATCATAATTCAGAAGGCTTACAGCTGTTTCCTGTTACTCAGCCTCATCCCCATGATCGTTCTTGGGCGAAATCTATCTGGGGGAAGAAAAAAAAAACTGAGCTGGGAGAAGTATTTTCTCTCACTTATTGTTTCTGCTTGTTTATTTTCATACTTTAACGTTTCACCATCAAAACATCAAAGTTTAACATTTGACAAAGACAACAGTAAGAGTACAGTAAATGAAACAAAATGCAAAAAAATAAAATGGCGACGTTTTCCTGTAACATATAATTACCCAGTAATATTTTTACATTTTCTGTCTATTTAACATCTTTTAATACAACGGTGGACCGCCACATGTTATGATCACGGGGTTTCTGTGGCTAACAACTAAAGCTTGTAAAAGATATACCTCATAAAATCCAACCAGAGGACAATACTATATATGAAAACTCACAAATCTCTGTCTCAGTGTTGTGTGAAGGAGGGGATTGGAATTATTGATAGCGGCCCTGAGCTTAATCGCCATACAAAAACAAGGCCTTGGGTTTGGAAAATCCAAAACAAATCTCTGGGATTGTCTCTTATAGCCAAAGGGAACAACGTTTTTGCTTCTTTTTTCCCCCCATTTGCATTCAATCTCACTTCTGTCCTTTTTGTGCATTCTTCCAGTAAACCCCTCAAATTCTGGGCATGAGAATGGGTTAGTATTTGTTCAAAAAAAAGAAAAACTGTTTCAGAACGACACCTGTTTGAAATCAAAACCCCAGTGCGCTCAAATGTCTGCTCCAAGAGATTTCAGTCCTTTCATGACAATTTATGCCGTCCCATAACTTTTACTGGTGCAAAAACTGAATGTCTGAGTAATAGATTGATAGTTAAATCACTGAGAAGTATCTTAAATTTGCTACAGTTTGTAATTATTGCTTAATAGTTGGTGGTAGTTAAAATACCAAACTTTTGGGAAAAAAATATATAAAACCCCTGTAGCATTTCTACATGTTTCTTAAAAGTGATGGAAATTGGCTCTTTTTTTGTTCATCGTGTAAGTGCTAGCTGATGCTTATCAACACTCTTAGGTGTGAAAGCTTTTCCTAACTCCTGTTCAGAAACAGTGAAGTGTTTATAATGATGTACTGAGGTGTAACAAGCTACATAAAATAAAACTGTATTTTCTACAACATGTTGAGACAGCCCTGCTGCTCTTGTAGGCTACAAGAGTACGAGAGCGGCACAATGTTGCCAATTTAATGAGCTTTTTGCTGTATTTAATGAGTATTCAGAGCCCCTCTAGCAACTCATTTTCAAGAAAGAAAGAAACTAGCTAGTGATATTAGCATGCACAAAGGCATCCCTGGCTGGGTTGTCTGATCCCCAAATGGTTTAAAAGCCAAACTTTAGGAAAAGTAAAAAAAACAAACAATCAAACCAAACCACATCTGTTTTAGCTATGCTAACTGTGCTAATGTCTGTAAATCAAAATTTTATATGTGATCATACTGTAGGAAAAAGACTTCACCATTAGAAGCAGTTATAGTTTATCTAGTGATAGAACTAGAACATTTCTGAAGAAATTTAAACGGGATCTGCCAAAGTGTGCCTGTCGGTTGGAACCCAGGGTTCAGATGCTAAAAATTTGCATCAATGCTAAAGTAAGCTAAAATGTACTCTATAGCATGTGGAGAGTCACAAGCATGTTGAGTAATATGGACTTACTCCATTCAGTATGTTAAAATGAGTGTATTAGCTAAAATTAGTCAAATGCTAATGTTAGCCTAAATGCTACCAGTGACATGTGGGGTATCACTAGCATTTTGTCTTATGCCATGTCCAAATTCAGTGGCTGCATCCTTCAAAGGACCCGGTCTAAGTAGGACGGGTCCTTCGCAGGCCGCAAATATCGAAGACCGGAAGAGAAAAGTTGTGAATTCGGAGAGGTCTAGCCTTTAGATAAGACATTGCAGTTAAATAAAACTATTATGATGGAAGGCTTAACTTTAATCAGTCAAACCGATTTGCTCAGGAATAATTTAGTAGCTTTGGTAAACTAAACATTTCACAGCTAGATATTACCCGACTGAATAATGTCAGTATTTAACTTCCACTCATTGGGGAAAGCTAGTGGGAGTTTTTAAAACAATGTGCCTGAGTCAGGCGTTCTCTCCCAGTAAAACGAACCAGAAGCGCCCGGCCAGCTGACAGCTGACGAGGGGAGCCGGCTGTTAATGCAGCGGGAGCAGACATGTCCAAAAATGTCAGAGCAATATTGCAATTAGGTGATGAATTAATGAACAGGGCAGATATTTGAGACTTGTACAGCTACATTCTCGACTAAAAACGCTGTACAAAATCATGTTGTGTCGCTTAAAGCAGTGGTCCCCAACCCCCGGCCGCTTACCGGTACCGGTCCGTGGACCAATTGGTACCGGGTCGCGCAAGAAATAATTAAATATTTCCATTTTATGTATTACTTGAGTCTGGAAGATCTTTTATTTTGAAAATCCTTTAACCAGATTATCTCAGTTACGTCTTGCGCGCCAACATTGAGCCCACAAGCAGCAAAATTCTCAGCAAAAGTTTCTTTGCGGAGGCGAAAAGGCCCAGAGAAGAGACATGAGAATGGATTTATCCCGGTAGGTGATTCCCACATTCCAAGCCCGCTCTGCATTGCCTCATTAACGAGCTGGTTAATGAGGCAATGAAGCCTTCAAACTGCTTTGCCAAGTAGAGACCAAGCACTCTGTGCATAAGCATCACTTCGGGTGTCATTGTCTCTCTTCACTCCCAGATGGGATCGTCTCGTTGCAGAGAAACAATCTCAGGGCTCCCATCGTTATCGTGAGTTAAAATTTTCACAAAAGTAAAATTTTTGGTTTTGTGGCACATCTGTATCTTAATTTGAAGGGACATGTAAACGTTACCATAGCAACCAGAGTCAGAGGAGTAAAGCTTGTGAGTTTTAGGTCTGGATCACACAGCACGATGACACGAGCCGATAAGAGTGCAACAGGTTTGATCGAACCGATTCTACTCACGAACATCCCGATTCCAGAAGAAAATCCAGTAAACATACCATACGAGAATTTAGAATAGATGTAGAAGCAGTAGTGATAGTTTGTGGACTCATTTTAAGTGATAAAAGACGTAACAAAAAGAAAAGGCGTTTGATAAAAGACGGCGGGAGCAGCCGCTCTATTTGCTGCACTATGATTTGGAGGTGAGTGATTTTTTTCGTAGTTAACATTTTTAACTGAATAAACATAACCATATATATATATTGTTAGGGGCACGCAGTGGTACGAGCCGCATTAACGGTGAAAGGAAGCGGAACTTATTTTGTTATGCCTTGCGAAGAAAAATACTGAGATGCTCTCCTATGCATTGCTATGGCAGGCCCCAACTAGTTAGATAAATTTCTCAATATACAGCGTTGCTATGATGACTGAAGGTAACGTAGTAGTTACTTGATTATGCCATGAAATGGTACTATGTGTAGGGAAAATACATACGGTAATATAACCCCTTTCGTTTTTTTTCCCCAAATTTGGATTTACTAGAAATGTTAAACTCATGAGAATCATTTTTAAACTTTTTGGGTTTTTTTGGTGACTTACCAAACTGCTGCTTTAACTAATCTGAATTTAATTTTATCTCTACTAAATTCTATTTCTGTATTGAAAGTTTCTGTTTGCCACCAAAATACACAAAAACATTATCCCATCTCAACCGCCATACAGATGAGATCTTTAAAAATAACAGATAAAATGCAGCAGACAGATAGAATGACATCCCAACCAAAGCGTGCATTACCAAAAAACGTACTCCCCCTCCAACCCAATTTTATTTTTTTGTCACACAATTCGCTGATTAGCTCTTCAATAACTGACATTTTTGCCCAGTTTCTTTCTGTTGAATCAAGAGCTGATCATAACCGAACATTCAAGGGTCGCAACGCTTTATAAGTTTTTTTTTCTGGGCTCGGCTGTAACCTGCTGGCCCCTTTGACGCACTCTTTGATTATCGTCGATAAAATTGTTCACCACTGTTCCATGTTTTCTTCATTTGTATTAATGGCTTTACTGTGATTCTCCGATGTCCCAATTTCTAAGACTTTCTAAAGCCTTAAAAATTACTTTGTAACCCTTATTGATTTCAATGTCTTTGTTTCCCATCTGTTCTTGGCATGATGTGTCACTTTTTTAAATGTTTCAGCCTTCTTTGTGTTGTCTTTGCTTGCTTCTACAAGTCAGGCAGTTTTCATTGTTAATTTGCAATTAGGGTAGGACCACACCTTTGGATAGCTTAATTGTAATCTTTATTAATTGAAATCATTTGAAATGTTTAATGTTCTTGAACATTTACGTGTGACAAAAGATAAAGACCAGAGAAAATCTGTCAGGAGGTAGCTTGGTGTTCATGAGTGATGGTAGGATGGTCTGTGATATAAAGGCGATTTATCTAGATTTTAACCAAAAAGAAAAGGTTTTAATTTCTTTCTCTATCTACCTTCCAACCCTAAGCAATTGCTCCCAGTCCATTCTTAATTCTATTGAGACTTAGTTCGGGCTCCAATACGGGTCAAGATAAAACAGTTAGTAGCCAACCCTTGTTTGTTAGTTTATGTAGCTAAAGGCTTGTTTCTGAGTGTCAGCAGTAGGACCAAAGCCAACTCAAATGTCTGATCTCATCAATCTTTTGACACATTCAGCACCTCAGGAACCTTCCACATACGTGCTCGTACATTACATGAGTATTTACACCCTTTCCCACTGTAACTGATTCTCTTTCCAAGATGTGTCCTTGAAGAAAGTTTTAGCTGTTCTTGATGTACAAAAATGAACTTGGTTGAGTGAGCAGTTTAATGCCTTAAGCCAGGTTTCCAAATTGCTCCCAGTCAGCCCATGGCTCTCTGTCCTCCCCTGTCCTCATTTTTCTTTGCACCTGGCCCTTTTCTTAGCCCCATACATGGATTTATGGGAGTTTCCATTTTAGGACATTAAAATAAGCCCCAACAACTTTTGCAAATAGCTTTGTAACACTGCCAATAAACTGCAGATTTCTGCATTTTAACACAAAGGTGGAAAAAAGCATGTTTTAACTTTTTTTTTTTACCCAGCATGACTGCAAGTAGAAACCACACAGATGTTGCAACACTGGCAGAAGAAGAACGTCAGGATTTCCCCCTGTGTATTATAAACCTGGCGGTTTACTTGTGCACCCACCAGGCTAAGCACTGCTTAGTTATTTAAGTTTTTTAAAAAGTGTTTGCATTTTTAAGACTTTATAGTTGGTGTTCAAGTATTTATCTTCCAATAACACATAATTATCAAGTGATATATTCTAATTTCCTGTCGACTTTAAACATTTTAAAACTCTAAAACACGACGGGCTGCTAGATGAATGACTGCCCTAGCGCCCAACCACTAGGCTTAGCAAGATTTCTGGGGGAAACCTCTAAAGTGCATGAAAGAGGAGAACATTGAGCGCTGTCCTGCCCCCCGGGGCGACGCATTACAGTGAAACAATTCCCCACTTTGGTCTCATCTGTTTTTGGAGCCCTTGTTGCTGCAGGTCTTGTGAATGGTTCAGGTGGAACTTTGCAAACGTAAGCTGTGCTGTCAAGTTGCTATCAGGAGCAGCACCTGGATCCTACTTATCCTTTACGACTTGCTTGGACCAAGCTTTTAAAACACAGCTTCTGCGTTCACATTTATTCAGAAACCAGTATTTTTCATATGTTTGTCTGAGACTGAATATAGCTAATTTGAGTAAAAGCTCGTTTTAGTAAGTGCTGCTACGCAAATCCTCAAAACTGGATGTTATTGATTTTTCTCTCTCTCTCTCTTTTTTACAATGACTTTATTCATGCCAGATATTGTGTTGTGTGCTCATTTAATTTACAGAGAGCCAATGTTGTGCATTCGAAGATTTAGCAGGGCTCCATTCAAAACAGAAGCAGAAAAGGTCTCTGCAATATTCATTAACTATTCATTACCTGTTTACTGTTTCTATTTAGACTCTTTTTTTTTGCCTCCCTTGTTTGTCCCATTTTACTAAAACGTGTTAAGAGTGCACACTGGGTACAAAAGCAAGATCTACATTTGCAACACTAAGCCACATTAAGCTCCAGGATGTTCATCTTGTGCCACAGATGTTTAACAGCTCTTACCTTTTCTCATAAAATCATGCATCGAGGCTGCCGGGCGTTTGTTTTGTTTGGATGCGTATGCATTTTGATTTCGATTCTTTTTAAAGCAAATAGCCAGAGGTGCATTTCTTTCTCAACAGCTGTAAAGTTACAGTAAAAACACGGCAGAATGACGAAAATACAACTTTTAGGCAGAGGATTTTACAAAAACATATTTTTCAGTGACACATTAGATCAGAAATATTCTTATAATGTATATACATTTCAGTATTATCACAGGAGGTCTTAAGTACTGACCCCAAGGAACTTTAATAATAGCAAACAGTATGGATTAACTTAAGTTTTGCGTCGTTTTGTCATTTTTACTAAGCATGTTAAAACTCTGCTGGGTGAGCGGCTTCTGGCACATTCATGAATTCTGAAGCATTTTCATAAACAAACGTTTCCCTGGGGAAATCCAACCCAGATGGTGTAAAATACCATGAAGACCAGAGAGAGGGGGCATTCCAGCTGCAAGGGGTTCAGCCATATGCCCAAACCGGATTAGAGTTCTGACGAACCAGAAGCTGTGATGGACACTAATGTTGATGCGAAGGATGAAGCAAACTGGAATCGTGATTGCCTCACCGAGGTTGATTGACAGAGATTATTTGCTACGTTTCTTCCCATTCGAGGTTTTGTATTTGACTCATTTCTAGAAATGTTGGGCATTTTTCTGCCGGGTTTGCCTCAGCTAATTACGTGCCATGCAGCGCAGCTGTTATGCAGCTCAGTTGCAGTACAGGTTAAATCACATGTGTCAAACTCAAGGCCCGCGGGCCACATGTGGCCCGCTACGTCATTTTATGTGGCCCTCTCCCCCCACCACCGTTTTACAGCCCCATTGAATGACTTAAAATAGGTTTTGAGCACGAATTGACTACACACTACATCTCCCATAATGCCTTCCGATTCTTACCAGCTAACATTACGGCTTCTCGCCACTAGAGTGCAGCAGAGTCACCTCAAGCTGATAATTAATTTCCCCAGCGAATAAAACTGAAGCATCGACAAGCTAACAAGCTAAAGAGCGAAGTCCCGTGATGTTTCAATCGAGGACTTTTACCGTCTCCTGCCCCCTGATTTGATGCCACAGCTTCGGCTCCATGCAGCTCGTGTTTTGTCCATGTTTGGAAGCACCTATCTGTGCGAACAGATGTTTTCAATAATGAATTTAAACAAGACCAAGACCAGATCGCGCATTACTGACGAAAACCTACACGCCGTTTTGCGGATTTCCTCAGCACAAGAACTAAAACCAGACATGGACGAACTGACCAGGGGAAAACGGTGCCAGACATCCGGCCAGAAAACATTGGTAAGCACGAACAAACTAAATTTAAATAGAATGAATGTAAAACCAAAACTCAATATACTGGAATATGCATATAGTTTATTGATTTTGCTTGTGTTTTGTGTTTATTTACACAACACAACACAATGAGGATGTGTGTGAGTTGGTGACAGGGTGAAGAGGATCAGCTTTGTGTTCAACATCACCTCATTGTTTTGTTCTTATGTGAAATACATGTTCGTTGTGTAATAAATAACGAACAAGTTTTGTGAATGAAGTTGAGAGTTAATATCAAAACTTGTTTTTATTCTTTGTCTGCTTATCTTTAAAGCAGACAAAGAATAATTTTCCCAGCGAATAAAACTGAAACATCGACAAGCTAACGAGCTAAAGAGCGAAGTTTAGCTGAGCAGTTTAAAAATACTGAGCATATTTTTAAACTGCTCAGTTTAAAAATACTGTAATTTTTAAACTGAGCAGTAATTTTACATCCATGCAAACTCAAATGTAATATTTAAAACTTGAATACATAAAATCAGTTATTTAACAATATGAGGTGTTGTTTAATTTATTTTTAACATTGTATTTTCATACATTTATGCTAGGGTTGCCCAAGTCTAGTTTTCCAGACCTATCACTCTGCAACTTTAGATGCGTTCCTTCTCTAACACACCTGGATCATTGACTCATTCATAGGCCTCTACAGAACTGAGTTGCTGCTAATGAGGGAAGTCAACTTTTTGTCTGGGGTATGTTTTAGCAGGGACGCATCTAAAAGTTGCAGTCTGGAGGACTGCACTTGGGCATTCCTGAGTTATACCGTCAATGTGGCCCGTTGAGGGTGGCCAATATGCTGAAGTGGCCCTTGGTGAAATTGAGTTCGACACCCCTGGGTTAAATGAACGGCTTCATTTTGTAACTTGTTGGTAGCTGAATTGGGTTCTAAATATTCCTTCCATCACTTACTACTTGCTCATTTGTGTTAATTAATAACTTGCCTCCGATCTTGTTTTTTGCTTAAATTTGAAAAAAAAAAAAGATTGAGTCCTCCTACTGCAAATGGCTGGAGTGCTGCTGTTAGTATTTGCTCTGTTGGAGCTTCAGTCATGGCTCTGTGCTTCTTTGTGTTTTGCTGCCAATGGAACCGAAACAAAAAAGAGAGGTAAAAAGGCTTTCTGCATTATCAAAATAGATTTAGGGGACGTGGGATAGAGCTTTAAAGAAGAAACATTTTCAGCATGAAAACTTTTTGAAAGTCTTTTATGATTTGTCTTTAAAAAGGAATGAACCTGCCAGGCCTTTATTTGTAAGGCACTCCAAATGGTTAAACAGCCCTTTTGATATTTGTAGGTTGCGCTTTTCAATCATTAATAATGTAATCACATTATAAAACAGTAAAGGATAATCAAAACACCTGAAACGGCCAGAACATAAATGATGCTTGGACTAAAATTAATCATGCAAGACTGGAAATAATTAGTTGTTAATGTTAAAATGACAATATCATGGTGTAAAAATTATTTTTGGACAGTGTGTTTGGCAGATTGGTGCAGAATGCATAGCTAAATTAGAGCTGTGTCTGAATGCAGCGTCTGCATCCTTCGAAGGACGGATTTGTAGGCCGATTACGTCATAGCGTGGCGACAAGACCTGTCCGAATTCAAAGAGTCCTTCATATGTGGCCTTCAAATGTGTCCTTTTCCCCAGATTTGAAGGATGAGTCCGGTGTATCCTTCACAGACCACCATATCCCATGATTCATTGCAGGTCCAACCCAAGCGTTAAGGCAAAGCGGTGAAAATTATTTTTCTATTTTACAGTTTAAGTGACACAACAGCATTTTTTTTTTTACAATGTTTTTAGGCGAGAACATGGCTTTGTAAGCTTGATTCATCAATACGTCACCTAATTGCAATATTGCTCTGACATTTTTGGTCATGTCTGCTCCCGCTGCGTTATCAGCCAGATCCCCTCGCCAGCTGCCAGCTTGCCGGGCGCTTCAGGTTCGGTATACAGGAGGAGAACGCCTGACTCCCGGCACATTGTTTTAAAAACTCCCACTAGCTTTCCCCAATGAGTAGAAGTTAAACACCGATATTATTCAGACAGGTAATATCTAGTTGTAAAATGTTTGATTTACTAAAGTATTTAATTTATTCCTGAGCAAATCGGTTTGATTGATTAAAGTTAAGCCTTCAAACATACTAGTTTTATTTAACTGTAATGGCTTATCCAAGATTTGGAGAGTATTATATTTGAAAATGAATAATTTGCTTATATTTATTACTAGTTGAAATGTGCAATACATGTTTTGTGACTCCTAATGTATGCAGTGACCCTGCCGGCTGTCAAACAGATTGGATTTGGGATTTAAGAGGAATAACACAAATCAGCTCCCTCACAATGACATAAAGGTCTGCCGAATACAGGAATGCTCGGTCAGCACTCTGCGAGAAGAGGCGGCGGCAGGAAGTGAGCTCCACTGACGGCGTAAATCATAGATCAGTTCATTAACAAAACGGCACTGATGGATTTACACTGAGGTCAGAACATTACCAAGCGCCCGCAGGATCCCCGGCTCCATTTGACAACCTTGTGTAATGTTCCGTCCCTCTATCCCTTTCTGACGAACATTTTAATTCTACACTGAACACCTCAGGCAAAGCGGAGATTTTCACTTCAGACAGCCACGAGTGAGAGAACAGGGTAGTCATAGTATCAATTTAGTGAGGCTGAAGTTTTCTGCAACTGTGACATTGTCAGTACACAGATGGCGCACTGAGAGAAGCCATGAAGCTTTTTATTACATTACATTTTATTACATTACTGCCATACTTCATGTGATATTATATGAAGTGGAAGGAAAGTAATGCAAGCTTTTCAAAAGTTTTCATAGATAAAATGTGTGATTGGTGAGTTATAGTCCTGGGTTTGAATCCCAGCCTCAGATCATTTGCGATATGTCTTCCTCTTCTCTCTCCACCTTATTTTCTGTCTCTCTACTGTTCAATAAAATCTACTAGTGACAAAAAAAAATCATTATGTGTAAAAATTTTTAAAAATGTGATTTTGTATTAAAACCACCCAGCCAGATGATCTTGCTGTGGAAAGGCTTTTAGGAAATCCTTTTGTCATTGTTGAACATCTACAGAAAGATGTACTTGCCCATAGTTTATTGCAAAAAACAATTAAATCACAACCTCATTGGATTGAGCAGTTCCTCAATATAATCCAGACACATGAATATGTTTTAATATATAAAACTTGCCATCGGGGCGCCGTATAGGGGGGAAAGTTAGGACAATTCCAAGGGCCCTTGACCGACAGGGGGCCCTCCCACAAAAAATGGTTTTATTTTTCTTATAGAAATAGAAAAAAATTGGGGGCCCTGTCAATTACAAAATTAGTCACATAGTGTTTTAAAAATAGTTTTATCAGTAAAAATTTAATGTTACCCCCTCCCAGACCAAAAATCACACATCTATATTTTCACTGAACCCCCTGTGTCTGCCTGAAATGGTTCGTTCCTGCTTAGCGCACTTGACTGTGTTCAGCATTAGACAGTGAAGACAAGAGCGACTGTGGCAGTTACTGTGCTGCCTAGAAAAATAATTGTCAGGTTTTCAAAGAGGGAGAGAGAGAAAAAGACAAGCGTGTCAATTAATAGCTTAGTTTTTCTCCAAGAGAGGTGAGTAGACTGAGATTATCAACCATTTACATATTTAGCTTAGCTACAGACTGCTGTTTGCCTCCATTTCACTAGCATTTAATGAATGAAGGAAATAATTTAACATCATATTCATATATTTAACATGTCCCTGTATCTCTTATCACACTTAACAGACGAGTCAGTCAGCAGCAGCTCTAACCCCAATACCAGCATAATCCCTCCCCTCTGTCCCAGTGACAATCTAGTTAGCATCATTCCAGGGATTTTTCCTGTCTCTCTACTCTCTTTACAATTACACAACAAAAACTATGCATTTATTACTCCGAAATTCAAACAATCTTTATAAAATCTTCCATTAGCCCCTCTAGAAGTGAGTGAATGAGGTTGATTGACAGCGCTAAGACTGTCCTCCTGGTTCTGATTGGTTGTTTTTGGTCAAAACGATGCTTTTCCTTAGCCAGCAGTAGCAGCTCTGGGAGGAGGTGGAGAAGATTGATCTTTTCACAGATTATCTGTTTCATAGCAAACTGTCATGACATGGTGACAGCTTTAACAAATATGAAAAAACATATTTTTTATTAAAGTTATATTCTGCAGCTTGAACGAAATGCAACAACATAACATTTTTTTAGAAGTCTGGATTGCTTCATGTATATTTTGCACATTGCCTGTGACTGTTGCTGGTGGGGGGAGACATTTCAATAAGCTAACACTAATAATAAAAAATAAATTAAGCAACCTATTTGATGTGGGCTGTTTCATGTAAAATTCACTAGCAGTGAATATTGTGCTAGCATCAGAATTGAACCAAAGAAAGCAAGGCAGTTGCAAGCCTTTAAAATTGTGGCGCTTTTCATGGGTCAGATAGACTTAAGAAACTGTAACAGCAGCTGCGAAAGGGGGGCCCAATTTAATTTTTTGCCATGGGGCCCAAGATTCCTGGCAGCGCCCCTGACTGCTATTGTAAATTTGGCTCAAATCTGCTTAGCGTTCTGCTCAGATGGGAACCTGAGCTCCAAATCTTTCACAGCATTGAACCAGTTCTGTTCCAGGATCATCCTTTGGTCAACTCCATTTATCTTCTCAGCTACTCTATTCCTACGGCAAAAAAAGCATCATTGAGCTTGACACTGCCACTATTCTCTTCATTGGCATTTTGACGGCAATTTGCAGCGTTAGCTTATGGGACTTCTTTACTACGGTCACACAGCAGGTGTTTGATTTCAAATCTGATTGTTTTTTCCAGGGTTGTTCACACGACCCTAATCAGACTTCTGTGTGAACTGTTTACGACCCCAGAGCGAACCTTATGCGCAGACGAACATTGACGTCACACAGTAGTGCACTGTTTAAGGAAATAATGATGGAGGAAGTCGTTTATGATCACATTTACAGTTATTGAGCAATGGGAACCAAGAGTTTTGTCACAAGATCATAACAAGACAAAGGAAGCTAAGAAAAAGAAAACACAAATAATAGCGGTGGCCTTTTGTGGAGCATTGACTGCAACTAATATAGAAAAGTCTGTTGGGATGCAACTTCTTTCATTAGTTCAAAATTTTCATAATTATAATTTTGAGCCACTGGATTTACTGTGTTTGGCTTCTTCTGGTGCAGGAATGCCATGGGTTGCATTTGGCCAAAAATAATGATTTCAGTTGCATTCTTAATATAGTTGTTCCAAAAAGCCCAGGTTTTTAGTGGCAGTGTCCTGAAGCCGTCTTTCCCACTTGAGCTGTGGATTCTTAAACAATTTGGTCATTGCCATTATTTTAAGATGGAGTAAACAATCATCTGTGAGATGGCCGATACTTTAACTCTTCTTTTAGAACCTAGCTCTTGCAAGATCCTTTTAGATTTTCAGTTGGGAAAATAATGCGGTAAACAACGCAGCATTTTCTTTCCACTTAATGGTTATGCTGTACTTACTAGTCGATAACAAAAAATCCCGATAACATGCATTGTGGTTTGAGATTGTAATTTTCCACATACAATAAAGACAGAAAAGATTTTAGTGCATCTCTGAATTTGCAGCATCTAGCTGTTAATACAAAGATGGACAAGGTTGTGCAGAGACAGAGTGGGCAGGATGGTAAATATGCTCAAGGTTGCAAGTATTTCCATGTTCCTCTTGCATTTATGTGCCAATGAGTGTAGTTTTAATTCAAATGTACCGCAAACTGTCTGAAGCAAACTCCTGCAGAAAATACAAAAAAGCAAATGACTAAGACAAAGACAAAAACTGATTCATTAAAAGCCTGAAGTCAAACATCTTGTACAATCACTTCTCAGATCATTTGTGATCAGTTCCATTAATGAAGGCAGGCACTACAGAATGAAGAAACAGTGATATAAGCTCCAGTTAGAAAGCTTCTGTGACTGTGACAAGCAGGGGAAAAGCAGGAGCAGGGTCTGAGTCACAGCACTTCTTCCTGCATGAAAAGCCTCTATTTTTTTTCCCTTCTCTGGCATGAATTACCGTTGCCTGAAGCGCTCTCTTTTGAAAGTCAAAAAAGGGCATTCACACGGCATACAGAAACGCATCAACAAAGATGCATGTTTATTATAAAACATAGTCTAAGTGGCTTTGATCGGCAGACAAGATTGGGACGTTTTATTTAGCCGGTTGCACGCTGTGAATCTGTCTGCCCTTAAAGCGGCAGTGAAAAGGCCAATTCAAACGGTAAACGCACTTATTTTTCAGTATTTACACAGCAGCAGTTCTATGGTCATTGTTCATATACAACAAACCGTCACCTGTCATAAACCCGGCCCCGTTTCGAAAGCCCAGAGAGGACCGGTCTGTCGTCTCTGTCTCCGGTGTTGACTGTGTCCCGCTGTGGGGTTCTCTGTGGCTCCGCTGTGACAATGAGTATTTCTTTTTAGAGCGGCAGCCACTCGGCCACTGCCTGCTGAGAGCAACTCAGCCCACGCCGGGTCAAGTAAAGGTGAGCCACTAGTCTCTTTGGCCCCGGTGAATAACCTTCTTTACTGCTGTGTGAGGAGTGTCTTCTGGACTCGCTCACACTCCAACCGACGAGAGCGAGTGTCACTCTCTGGGGAAGGAGGGTCTGTCGAGAGTGGAAAATGTACTGAGGGGAAGGAGCTGCAGGGTCTACAACTACTGACCGTTAGGAGGTATGTACAGCGAAGAAGGGAGCCATGAAAGCTATGGAGACAGAGAATCAATTAATCGCACTGCAAAAAACAAAATCTTACGAAATGTTTTTGGCCTAGTTTCTAGTGCAAATATCTTAGTACAAAACTAACTTGAAAGTAATTTTTCAGCAAGCTTGTTCTAAGTAAATAATTGCTAAATATTGATGAAAAAGTACTACTTCCATTGGCAGATAAATTATATTACAACATGGGAAAAAATGTCTTGTTATAAGTTAAATAATCTGCCAATGAAACTAGTAGTTTTTCATCAATATTAACCCCTAAAATTTAAAACCTGCGCCTCGATATTTTTGCTTGTTTTAATTGTACGCAGTTCTTTAAATGTCATGTGAGTAAATATATTTGCCCATTTATCCATAACAACCGGAACTTTCAATATATAACAGTTATTTTCACAATTTACTGTCTCTTAAAAGAGCACCCCTCAGATTAATTTCACTCCCTGCTATGGCGGGGTGAAATTATCGTAATAACCTGATTTATATTGATATATAAAGAGCAACGTCTCCCCTTTCAGGGTTTTTTCTGAATGTCACATTCCCTACAAACGCTAAAATATGCAAAAGAGTTACAAGCTGAGACTGTTGAGACAAAATTAAATAGAACTAAGTCAAATAAATGTATTACAATTTCGAAGCTGTGGTGGCGCAGGTTGTTAGCACGCCCCACGTTTGGAGGAATTAGTACTCGACGCGGACGTCGTGGGTTCGACTCCCGGTCCCGGCGACCTTTGCCGCATGTCTTGCCCTCTTTCCTGTCTGCCTACTGTTGCAAAAAATACGAGCCACTAGCGCTGCAAAAACTCTTCGGAGGAATAAATAAAAAATTTTGAAGCTCTAGACTATATATTCTATATCTTGCTGCTAATGCAGAGCATAGCTCACACAGAGCTGGATGCTTTCTGGTAACATGTCAGCCACTGGAAAGAAGCTCTGCACTCATGCCACCATCTATGAAATCCAGAAATGGATTTTTCTTTCCCAAAGCAAATCAATAGAAGAACTTTATAGTCAAGGAGGTCCTTGGAGCCGGCGGCTCGGATTCCAGTCAACAGATTAGATTTGGTCCACCCGTCTTGTGCTGATTATCGACTTGTGTTCTTCTAAATCTGAATATGTTTTTGGTCACCGAGGAGATTTTCAGTTTGCCTCTTAGCTAAAACAGAACCTCACGTCAAACACGGTGCTGCTTTTACTTCTCGTGGTGTAACATAAAAATTTACTCATACAATAACACATTTCATTGAGAATGTTTATTATGGAAAATGAAAATACTTGGAAAAACTCCTACTTTTCTATTAACATTTGTATTATATAATCATGTGATGATGACTGCACTGATAAACATTGCAACAATTATTTGCTACAACTCCACTTTGTTCTGTGAAGTTCTGTGTACCAAAATGTGTGTAAAATGTGGCTTAAAGCTGAGATGCTGATGCTTGGATATGTAAAATATATATTCTCTCTGCATACTTACTTTTACTTGTTGCTTTCGTAGCTATGGTTTAAAATTGAACAAACTTTGACTCCTAAGTTTTTAAAATATGTCATCCTATTTGTTGATTGCTCTGAATATTGCCACATTCTACGAACAAAGGATGCAATTTGTACAGGGGAAAAATGAAGAAAAACGGGTGACTATTATTTTTTTTCTCATGCACACGCAGACTCATTGCCATGGCAACCAATAAACAGCCCCGGGAGCGCAGAGCAAAGATTACGGTCAAGTGCATCAGGAATTAACACTAAAAAACCACAAAAACAATTCCCACACAAAAAAGTACATAAAAACACCAAACAGAACAATTTGGTCCGTTGCAGATTTTTGTTTTTGAATTTTCATTTTGCGATCATTAGGAAGTGATCGCCTGAACACTAGCGGTGGTTGATTAGCTAACTTAAACACCTGCACTCCTGATTATCTGTCAGCAAATGTATGTGGGTCGCCTTATTTTTGCATTAACTGAACCAAAATACTCCAAACTACACAGCAAGAGTACATGTTAAGGTGATAAAAGTTCAGCTAGCATAGCTAACCTACTCCCCACTTTCTTTATATACTTTTAATTAAAGCCTTTTACTGACCTGTGAAATGTGATCCCTTTGGACCTTGTTATCTTGCTCTCGTTGTGTTGACAATTAATTAAGACTTTGCATTCCTTTTTCAGATTCTTTGCTTGATTGAGTAATTTTCCCAACCACCGATATTCCTGACTCAATACAAAGAAATAAATACAGTAAGTCACGTGATGTCCAATCCACTAGATCACTGAGCGGAATTGCCATTTCCATTTTACAAAGGAATTTTAAAAAGCATTTCCTGGCTGTTAATGCTTTGAATACAGAGTGCAGCTGCTGCTGAGTTACTGTACGCAAATAGATGCCGGCACATAAAGAAAAAAAAGGTGCAGATAATATTGGTAGGAACTGTCCCCGTCAGGCCAAAGTTGGTGGGAACATGTCCACACCAGGCGTAACTTCAGGAAGTTACCTCGGGCTCACAGCAATACCGCCTGTGAGCAGGAGGTATCGCTGAATTCAACAGTGACCAAACGGGATCCTTTCACAATAAGTTTGGTTTGTGATGTTCCAAAAGCACCACAGCACATGCGATCATCAGTATCAGCCGGTGTTTGTAGTTGACCTTAAAAAATATTAAGTCGTTCAACCCCTATTTCTGGGCTGTGGGTTTCAGTTTTCTTCTGACTTTGGGGAGCGCTGTTGGACCTACCTCACTTGTCTTGAGCTGCTGTCTGTCTGAACTGAGCGATCGGGGATAACAGTCAGGAAGGTGACCAAGAACCTGACGGTCACTCTGTCAGAACTTCAGTATGCCTCTGTGGAGAGAGGAGAACCAGTTGAGTAGAGCACACAATCCTATGATCATAACTACAATCACTTAGCAAATAGGATAAGAATAGAAGTACATTTATCAGAATCTTAAATCAAGACTGATTTAAGATTCTATGTGATTCTCAAAAGAGAAAATGTGATAATGATTCACCTGGATGTGGATTTTTAGACCAAATACAGTAAAACTTGTTAAAACTGTAGAAACTGTCTACTTGTCAATTTCATCAGCTACTTTCTTTTCAAAACTGTATAGAAGTTATAACTCAGATTATCAGAAGAGATGAAAAGGACATATAATTTACATTCACAGTAAAACCAAAGATTATGTAGGCTTCTTTGCATTTGCTGGTGTTTTTCTGTCAGTATTAAGGCTGAGCTGTCGCGCTTTTAAACGTTCCCCTTGAGCCGACCAAGCGCTGTGGCTTTTACACTTGACACATTGGCGAAGCATTCTACGAAAATTAGCCTTCATAGTGGAATAATATAAATTATGGTACAGGCAAACCCTCTCGCAAAAGCAACATCCAGATAGACCATTTACTTCCTTTCATTTCTACAGCCTAAACCTTACTGTTAACTTTACCCTAACCGAAACTCAATTCACACCTTAGTCTTAAATCTGACCCCTGACCCAAAAACAGCGCTTCAAGGAGCAGTGTGTCCCCACACCGTAGTATCTGTCAGGAAAATGGTCCCCACAAGGTATTAGAAACAAACGCACACGCCTCTGCAGCCACCTCTCCTCCCGCATATTTTTAACGTACATAATCAATAAACATCGATAACAGCAAACTGATAGAAAAAAATCCTTACCTGATAATATTTTTGAGATAATTGGCAACGTAAATTCACGGTGAAAGGGACTTCAAACTGGGAAAGTGTCGGGCTCACGACTGTGGTCTTCGGATGAACGTCCAGACTAATCCGGTTCAAACTGGTTCTTCTTCTTCTTCTTCTTCTTTTTTGTTTTATGGCGGTTGGCAAACAACTTTCAGGTGCATTACCGCCACCTTCTGGACTGGAGTATGAACCAGATGTCTAATCCCTATAATCTCCCTATTAGACCTGTTTTTCTAAGAAACCTAAATACGGAATTAAAAACCACATCTCCAGAAGATTTTGTTCAAACTGGTTTTTCTTTTAGTGCAGTTTTATTGTTGCATTACTGCCCCCTTAAGGCCAAGAGAGGTATCGGTGTGCTAATTCACTTAACTAAATTTTGTTGCGTTCACACAAAACAAAATTGTTTCGTTAGGTTAACATGTGACAAAATCGTGTTATCTTTACTAGAATTAATTCATTAATCACAACAAGCACATTTTGTATGTGTTAACGTGAAATGAAATATTAACATAATGTGAAGAACTGCCCTGTTTCACTTCTATGAGGGCATGACAGCACGCTTGGCTTGCTCAGCTGCTGACCCCGCTCATCATCTAGCTTCAGGCTCTTCCTCTTCGAAACAAACAATGGCATCTTTCACCCTGCCTCTTCAAGCGGTGGGCTGCGGACTGGCAGCTGTCCTGAAAAAAAGGGGGGAAAAAATCCAGGTCTAATAAAGCATTATGTGTGTGGGAGGGCGGGCGAGTTTAGGCGAAATAAAAAAGCACGAAGTGATAAATTTAGCCTCATGAAAGCTGGAGCTTTCAGATGGTGGGACGCTGTGGGTGTTTACGAGAGAGGGATGTTTTCATTATACCTCCGTTACACGTTATTATAGTGACTGTGCCATTTTCCAATTTATTAGTACATTTATTTTTAGAAAGGCCATTCGTGGGAGAAGGAGCTATCTGATAGCGGGGGGCCAATGTTTACAGTAGTGTTTGATATGGTGCTGGCAATCGCCATATGTTAGAAACTGTGCCTGAAATAGAATCATCGAACCGCAATATTGTTCTAAATTATGAATGCTCAAGTACAAAGAAACACATTAGAAGCACTTAACTGAAGATTAAAAATAAATCATTGTGTGGGCTGCTGCTGCTGTTGAGTTCATGGTCTCCAGAAAGCCTTCCTAAAGAATGTGATCCGAAAGATTCATTTATAAGATTTTATCGGATGCAGCACCCTCTGCTTTTATTTGCAGCTCTTAGAAAAATATAACCAAATGTTGCGACACAGAGTTGTTTTGGACCTTTGCTTCTGCTCCTTTCTGTTTTGATTGCTTCATTGTTTCATTATATCTTGCAACTTCCTGTGTTAGCTCAGTTATTATTGCTGGTGATTTTTTGATTTGTTCTGTTAGATTCAATATTTATTTCTATTTCCCTTCAATTCTCTGTTTTTGTTCTAGCACTCAGCCTTACCTTGCTCCCCTTCCCAATTCTGAATTTCATCGAGTTCAGTTAAACATACTCAATTGATATGATTTATTTTGTAACATTTGACACAAATCTTTACCAAGGGTAAGACAAGATTCAAAAAATGTTTTATAACAGGAGAAGAATGTCTAAAAGAGAAAAAAAAAAACAATGTGTAAGAACAACCAAAAAGAGTTTTTGTATATCAGCATGTTAGTACATTTCTGCAATTGCTGATGTTAATAATGTGAAAATAATTGCACAGTCAATGATGAGAATTTTTAGCGCCATTTAATGTGGAAATACTGTAAGGCTTCATCTGGTGTGGGGGAAACTTAAATGATTGTTGGTGTGTACGAGAGAGGCAGGAAACGAAAACATCTTTTATCTTCTACCTGCTCCTTTTCAAACATATTGTGTAAAATTGCATGACGATTTGTCCTATTATTATTCATTTCTTTTCTATTTTCACTTTTTATCATCTTTTCGGAATAAATAAATCATATTCGTGGAGCCCCATAAACAATAAAGGGATTTGTACAAATAAAGGAAAGAGGTATTGATCAGCATTATGTAGTACACTGTGTTACTTTCTCTACTGCTATCACTGCATTTGCTAGAAGAAGCAAAAAAAAAAAAAAAAAATCATCATTATCATACAATAGCAAGAAATGCTTTGTGTCATCACATTATCAGTCCTCTGTGCCGTATGCGGTTCAGTAACAAAAGCTGACTTTGAAGGTGCACAAAAAGGAGCAAATCTGAGGAAGACACAGTGAGAGGTGAAGCATGAGCATCAGGAGGAGAAACTCACGGACTGCATAAACACTCACAAAAAAATAATAAACAAAAAAGATAGAAGAAAAATATGATAGCAAGGAACCGGAATCCAATTTAGTGACCTAATCAGAGCAGTGCTGTAGCAGAGAGACGGACGGAGCGGATCTGGAAAGGTGTCTGATGGAATTCAGCGAGCGAACATCAGCACCCGTCTGTCCCCACGTCACGGAGGAAACCGAGATGGAGACGGTACACTGGGCTCTGAAAAATCTTCAAAGAGATGGATGTAGTTTTTTTTTTTTCTTAAAGGATAAGGTCCATGGCTGACAATCATGCACCGTTAAAGAAAAGACATCTATAAAATGACCACCTTTCAGTGTCTAAAGCTACTCTTTTCAATTTCCCAAAGCATGCAGCCACTGGTTTTATGCCAGCGTGAAACAGAGAATTAATGTTTTTTTTCTTTATGTCTATTAAGCCAATGAAAGGTTCGAGCTTTAACAATAACAGCAACAGGCACATGTGGTTTAGCTCAAGAGCACTAAAAGCAATTGTTTTCTTTAAATTATTTCACTGATATTGCTGGATTCTCAGCATACTTCGTTTCGCCGGTGTGATTTTATAGAATCCACCAAACACCAGTCGCTATAGTACAGAAGTGAAGGCAGAGACAAGACTGAACTTGTTTTGATGAGCCATCTTCCGGTGATGAGATGTTTTCAGGTTTGACATCGGCTGGTGTTTCATTAGATCAGCGGGAGGGACGCCGCGTTTGGTTGTTTTCCTGCTAACTGGCTCTCATCATTGAGATTCAGAAACATTAATTTCGCGATCCGAGCAGGTCCCAGCAAGCTCACGCTTCACTCTCTGAGGCCGCTCATATTTTCTTCCTCTCTTCCTTCTTCTGTTGTTTTTGTAGGTCAACACTCAGCTCACAGAACCCAGACAGCAGGTATCTGCTTGTCCAGCGTGAAGTGGTTTGGTCGGCCGACTGAAGCCTTTCCAAGTTACACCAAGCTGAGGTCCAGCCGAGCAGCTCTCTGACCCCCAGCATTCAAATCACACCTCTTCGAACACGTACAAAAATGATTCCTGACAGAAGGGGATGTGCTCACTTAATGGAGGCGCTAAAGTTTGACCAGGTCTCTGTCTAACATAGCGACCATCATGCTTTTCGAGTTTTGTCGTGTCGCAGCCGCAAATTTCAATGCATTTAAACAGACACAAAGTAGTGCTTATTTGTAAAGTGGCCAGAAATTAGTATTATTACTTTTTTTTAATGTAGGTAAGGCAAGGTAAGGTAATTTTATTTATATAGCACATTTTCAGCAACAAGGCAGTTCAAAGTGCTTTACATAAAGTAGAAGGAAATACAAACAAAACAATAAACCAAAGGAATGAGATAAAATAAAAAAAAGTATAAATTACATTTTGGTTCTCCATGTTTGGTAAGATTAGTGAGGCATAAAACTATGTTGATCTAGTTTAGTTTCTCTAGATAAAAGTATTAGGAGTTTCTCTGGATTGTAAGTTTGTTCTATTTCCTGTTCTGGGTTGAGTGAAGTATATAAACTAGATGCTCCTGTTCTGGGTTGCTAGGCAGAATAAGAATAGGTACGCCAGGATTTTCTCTGTACAAACTAAAAGGAGTTTCTCTGGATCTCTTTGTTCTAGGTTTGATTCCTGTTCTGGGTTGAGTTTACAACTAGAAATCTGGAAACTTTCTAGAACCATTTTTTTTGTTGTTATTGTTGCTTTTCAATCTGTCCTTTTTTTTTTTTTTTTGGTGTGTCTTTACCAGGCTTGACTGAAACCTTTTTCTGTTACTTTTTGTAAAGTTGTTGGAGATCATCTCTGACTTTGACAAAGATTCTCAGTGAAATTATGAAAAAAGGGCGTGAAAGATCATGCCTAAAACTGTCCCAGTATTACATCTAATTTCAGCACAGTTATGTGTCAAATCCTCACCTCCATTAAATAATTATTTTACATTTTACTATGCTGTGGATCTCTGTGGGTCTAACAATTTCCTCTTTGATCAATGCTCTCTTTCCCTGCCTGGCCTATCAAGTTGGGTGGGGAGCCATATCTTTTTTTTTTGCCATTTTTTAAATAATGAAACAGTGCAATGTGAGATGTTCACGGCCGCTTTTAGAATCTTAACACCCTGCTTTAACCTTTTCCACAACTGAAACTGTGGCTTGTTACAAACATTTCTGCAAGGCACTCATCTGGAAGTGGGAATGTTCATCTCACTGATAAATCCGTTTTAATGTTGTAGCGCAGATGAACATTAGATGACACAGAAATCTGGTTTCTGGGGTACCTTCACGTACAATTAATCTTTTCTTCTATTAGTTTTGCTTATCTGCGGTCCTTTATGCTAAGAAGCCATGTGCATAATAAGTGTTCGGTTCCGTAAATACGAAGGACGCTTATTTGGAAGTGTGCCTGTACTTATAAATTTATTTATTACGCTTTTAATCAGGGTCTGCATTTTCTGGCTTTCTGGTGTTATTAAAACTGACCTACTCCCCCGACTATCCTGAATTCGCTGTGATTCTCCCCTTCATTAATCAAACCAGCACGGTGTATTTTCAGGTTGCTTGGAACAAAAGGTTTTGGTCCAACACACTCCGACTTATATATCCCTCCCTCATATTTCAGCTGCCGCATGACACTTTTTTTACATTTGGACTTTATGGTTATGACTCCCTTCGTCCGTGACAGGGGTGATTCACCGTCTAAGTGCAACAGCGAGTTCAACCTGGTTTGTTGTCTTGGGGCTGAGTGTTGAGAGAAGAAGTCAACTTAAGCAGCCGTCGAATGATGCTGGACACGACCAACCCCGAGGAGGCGGGTGAGCTCTTGGCTGTATTCGCTGATCATCTTTGAAATGCAAGCAATCAGAAACTGGAGGTGGAACAATATTGTACTTTGATCCATGAAGCGCCTTTGTACCTGGATGACGGCTGAAAGAGCCTGCTTGTTGTCGTGCATCCATTTCTCCCTGTTTTCAATTAGTTTCGAATGTCCATAGATGGACGGAGGTTTTACCCGCAATATGTCCAGTTTTATCGCTTCTTATCGTCTGTTACTGATTTCTATCATGGGTTATTATTATAAAATAAACCTCGTCAATGCCAAAAAAGCAACAATGATGGATCTGTAGGAATTTCCAGCAAGTACTGGTCATGTTTTATGCACTAACAATGTCTGTAACTCTCTGTTTATAAATAAGAACAGATTCAAGATTGTATTTTCTTCCAAAAAGTGCATTCAAGACTGGTTAAAATCTCCCAAAACACTTTCTGGGAAAACATGTTGAAGATTTAGGACCTATTTCAAAAAAAGATATAAGTAGAATAAAAAATAAAAGCCTACAGCGAAACACAGTATAGTGGCAGGATCATGCTCTGGGTTCACATTTCTTCAGATGGGCCTGGGTTTTTATCAAGATGAATGGAAATATGAGCAGTTCCAAATAGCTGTCAGTTTGGCCTCAAAACTGTAATATTGTCAGGATCTGTGTTTATTTAGAGTTTTCTGTGTCCTTAGTCTCTTCGTTGTCCTGTCCTCCCCTTGATTGTTCCCAGGTGTGTCTCGTTTCTGTGATTACCCTCCCGTGTATTTAACTCCACCTGTGTTCCTTGTTCCTCGTCGGGTCCTCGTCAATGTTTCGTCAATGTTAGCTTCTGTGTCGTCAGTGTTTCCATGTGCCTGCTGCTCGTTGTTTTGGACTAAGTTATTTTCATATTAAACATCATAATTCATCATACCTGGGTCCGCTGCATCTGCCTCACCACTCTCACCACCCGCACTTCATGACAGAAGGACCCGACCAAACTGAACGGTGAGGCTCACTTTCCTTATGGACCCAGAGGGATTATGGAGGGCGATCGAGGACTATTTGGCGGTGTTGGCAAGTCCGTATTCAGCCCGACGGCGGCTGAATACGTCCACACGCCTGGTCCTCCTGCTGGACGAATGGATCCCGCGACTTCCGCATCTGGGGCTGGCGGAGTTGCAACAGGAGGCAGAGAGGGAGTGCCTGACGGCGGCTGCCGTGCTGAGAGGTAACCCTCTGCCTCCCAATCCGCACAGTTTCTCCGCCAGCCCAGATCCAGCTCCAGCTCCGGGACCAGCACACCCAACCGGTGCAGCCGGCGCACCCGAGGCCGAATCAGCCGGCGTTCCAGCCGGCGCACCGGAGGCCGTTCCAGCCGGCGTTCCAGCCGGCGCACCGGAGGCCGTTCCAGCCGGCGTTCCAGCCGGCGCACCGGAGGCCGTTCCAGCCGGCGTTCCAGCCGGCGCACCGGAGGCCGTTCCAGCCGGCGTTCCAGCCGGCGCACCGGAGGCCGTTCCAGCCGGCGTTCCAGCCGGCGCACCGGAGGCCGTTTCAGCCGGCGTTCCTGCCGGCGCACCGGAGGCCGAATCAGCCGGCGTTCCAGCCGGCGCACCCCAGGCCGAATCAGCCGGCGTTCCAGCCGGCGCACCCGAGGCCGTTTCTGCCGGCGTTCCAGCCGGCGCACCCGAGGCCGTTTCTGCCGGCGTTCCAGCCGGCGCACCCGAGGCCGTTTCTGCCGGCGTTCCAGCCGGCGCACCCGAGGCCGTTTCTGCCGGCTTTCCAGCCGGCGCACCCGAGGCCGAATCAGCCGGCGTTCCAGCCGGCGCACCCGAGGCCGAATCAGCCGGCGTTCCAGCCGGCGCACCTGAGACTGAGACTCCCTGTGTTCCTACCGAGACTCCCTGTGTTCCTACCGAGACTCCCTGTGTTCCTACCGAGACTCCCTGTGTTCCTACCGAGACTCCCTGTGTTCCTACCGAGACTCCCTGTGTTCCTACCGAGACTCCCTGCGTTCCTCCTGAGACCCCCTGCGTTCCTCCTGAGACCCCCTGCGTTCCTCCTGAGACCTCCAGCGTTCCTCCTGAGACCCTGACCTCCAGCGTTCCACCCGAGACCCTGACCTCCAGCGTTCCACCCGAGACCCTGACCTCCAGCGTTCCACCCGAGACCCTGACCTCCAGCGTTCCACCCGAGACCCTGACCTCCAGCGTTCCACCCGAGACCCTGACCTCCAGCGTTCCACCCGAGACCCTGACCTCCAGCGTTCCACCCGAGACCCTGACCTCCAGCGTTCCACCCGAGACCCTGACCTCCAGCGTTCCACCCGAGACCGAGACCCCCAGCGTTCCGACCGAGACCGAGACCGCCAGCGTTCCGACCGAGACCCCTTGTGCTCCGACCGAGACCCCCTGTGCTCCACCAGAGACCCTGCCTCGGGGGGCTCGTCGTCGCCGTCTGTGGGCGGCCCCCGGGACTCATCGCCACCTCCAGCGCCGGGGACGGCCGCCGGACCGCCTCCGGGGTTCCCGCCTCCAGCGCCGCGGACGGCCGCCGGACCGCCTCCGTGGTTCCCGCCTCCAGCGCCGCGGACGGCCGCCGGACCGCCTCCGTGGTTCCCGCCTCCAGCGCCGCGGACGGCCGCCGGACCGCCTCCGTGGTTCCCGCCTCCAGCGCCGCGGACGGCCGCCGGACTGCCCCCGTGGTTCCCGCCTCCGTGGTTCCCGCCTCCGTGGTTCCCGCCTCCGTGGTTCCCGCCTCCAGCGCCGCGGACGGCCGCCGGACCGCCTCCGTGGTTCCCGCCTCCAGCGCCGCGGACGACCGCCGGACCGCCTCCGTGGTTCCCGCCTCCAGCGCCGCGGACGGCCGCCGGACCGCCTCCGTGGTTCCCGCCTCCAGCGCCGCGGACGGCCGCCGGACCGCCTCCGTGGTTCCCGCCTCCAGCGCCGCGGACGGCCGCCGGACTGCCCCCGTGGTTCCCGCCTCCGTGGTTCCCGCCTCCGTGGTTCCCGCCTCCGTGGTTCCCGCCTCCAGCGCCGCGGACGGCCGCCGGACCGCCTCCGTGGTTCCCGCCTCCAGCGCCGCGGACGACCGCCGGACCGCCTCCGTGGTTCCCGCCGCCGCGGACGACCGCCAGACCACCTCCGTGGTCCCCGCCTCCTTTGCCTCCGCCCACCCTGTGGGTAGTTTTTTGTTTGTTTCTGGACTCTTGGCCCTCCCTGTGTTTCCGCCCACGACGGTGGGTTGTTTTTTCTGAACTCTGGCCCCCCGTCCAGCGCCCCTCCGCCCACCCTTGTTGTGTTTTTGTTTTTTGGGCGTCTGGTAGCCGCCCTTGAGGGGGGGGTACTGTCAGGATCTGTGTTTATTTAGAGTTTTCTGTGTCCTTAGTCTCTTCGTTGTCCTGTCCTCCCCTTGATTGTTCCCAGGTGTGTCTCGTTTCTGTGATTACGCTCCCGTGTATTTAACTCCACCTGTGTTCCTTGTTCCTCGTCGGGTCCTCGTCAATGTTTCGTCAATGTTAGCTTCTGTGTCGTCAGTGTTTCCATGTGCCTGCTGCTCGTTGTTTTGGACTAAGTTATTTTCATATTAAACATCATAATTCATCATACCTGGGTCCGCTGCATCTGCCTCACCACTCTCACCACCCGCACTTCATGACAAATATTAAATATTAGCTTAAGGGTATCTATAGGATCCACAGTATAAATGCGAGTTTTCACACCAGATCCAATCAATCCATTTTTAATACGTAAAAGTTTCCACATCTGTCATTACGCTTGCATGCCACTCTTACCAACAAATCTGAAAGCTTAATCGTTTGATTCGGAGCCCGTCTCGTCCCTGCGCCAGAACTTCTGGGAACGCTTCATATTAATGTTCTTGTAAGCAGCTTTCAGCTATCATGAAACCAGATCATATTTCATGATTTTATTGAAAAGAGAGCCCATTTGAGTTCATAATTACCTGTGCATTGCGCCTGGGGCCCTTTTTCCTTTCCCCACTTTTCTGATTTATGTTCCACTAATCTTCTGTGCGGGGTGTGAAGGCAGCCAGTGGCTGACCTGGATATCACCGAGCATTATAAAGCACTACAGGGAGTCTCAGGCTTTGAGAAATTGCGCCAATGGGGCCAGTGCTGTGAGCATACATCTATTGTTAATACGTCTTCTGCCCTCGGGGCCCCCTATAAGGGCACGTTAGGGACGGCGGCAATCTATTCACTCCAACTTACTGTCAGTGACAGAGCAAACAAACAGACTTTTAAAAGCCGGAGCTGTCTTGAATTCTCAGTTGACTTTTTGTTATAACACCACCTTTCAAAAAGGGTCCAGTTAGCCAGTGGATAAATTGCTAATATTTCTTTTTGAGGGGGGGGAAAAGGGGGGAGATTTTATGTGACAGACCAATAAATAATAGCGCTTAATTATGAAAGGGGAGGAAAAATATATATGGTTCAAATAATAATAAATAAAACTAGTCTAGCAAGCTTTTGTGCTCCTCATTAAATAAAATCCAATGCAACAACCTGCTTAATAAATGACCTCATATAAGTAAATAGACTCTGCCTGTTTGTAATTTAACCACAGTAATCACAGCAGGGCTTCAATATCCCAAGGTCTGAACATTTTACAGAACACTGTTCAATCGACAGAAAGACATTTGTAAATCTACCAATATTGTCCAAAACACCTCCAGATGTTCACTCTGGAGGAGCTGCAGAGATTCACTGCAAGAATCCACAATCCTACCAAGTATTTTTGTCTACACTGTAAAACATTTGAAGGCGGTTTAATTTGAAAATGAAAGTACACCTGCTGCCTTGAAAATGAAATTTGAGTCAACAAGAAAATTGTGTTGGTTTTAACTCAGAAATTAAAGTTCATGAAGTTCTTTTAACAACAAGAGACAAGTTGACTAGACATTGTTTTTTTTTTCTTCATTAACTTTGTTTTGTGAGTTTTAACTTTTTATTTATTTTATTATTTCACCATATGCAAGAAAAAAACTTCCCGTCTTAGTTAAAGAGCACACATTTCTTTATTATTTTCACTCACAATATCAAGTTAAAATAACTTCTTATTTTACTTTATAATTTTATCATTTAAATTCTTGTTTCAAACTGAATGAACAACATTTCTGATTGATAATGAATTTTATTGAACATTACAATAAATTCTGCTCAAAAACATTTAGTGTGAACAGGACATTATCCTCAACCTTCGCAAACTGAGAATTGCATTAAAATGAACATTTGTCTTAATAAAACACAAGAGTCAGATCAGTGTAACGCATTTCCATCTCAGGATGCTGCTAAGCATTCTGGGAAATAGTTCAAATCCATCCATCTACTTTCTGTACACCAGGGGTCTCAAACTCCAGTCCTCGAGGGCCACAGTCCTGCAACTTTTAGATGTGCCTCAGCTGCAGCACACCTGAACAGAATAATTAGGTCATTAAGGCTCTGGAAAACTGATCTACACAAGGAGGAGGTCATTAACCCATTTCATTCCAGTGTTTTGTACCTGTGGCACATCTAAAAACTGCAGGACTGAGGCCCTCGAGGCCTGGAGTTTGAGACCCCTGCTGTACACCCTATTCCCTTAGAGAGCGGGAGGTGCTGGTGCCTATCTCCAGCTAACGTTCTGGGAGAGAGACAGGGTACACCCTGGACAGGTCGCCAGTCTGTCGCAGGGCAACCCAGAAACAGACAGGACAAACAACCATGCACACACACACACACCTAGGGAGAATTTGGAGAGACCAATTAACCTGATAGTCATGTTTTTGGGCTGTGGGAGGAACCCACCATGCACAGGGAGAACATGCAAACTCCGTGCAGAAAGACCCCGGGCAAACGCAGGACCTTCTTGCTGCAAGGCAACAGCTTTACTGGAAATAGTTCCCACTCCTGTCTTTTTCTTCTTTAATTTTTTTTAAGTGCTAAACTGAAAACTCCCGTTTATTCAACTCTTGTAGTTCTAACAATTTAAAAAAAAAACAAAAAAACGTTAACACAACTTACACAACGTAAGTTTATCTTTCACAAACTTAGGTCCAAAATCTAAAATCGTTAAATTTATTTCACTTAAAAAGTAGAAGATAGCAGACACAATTAAAAGTGGCTCAAATGTTTTACAGTGTCGTTTATGGTGCAAATATCTTAGTGCACTTGAAATAAGATAAAACTAACTTTAAAGTAACGTCTCAGCAAGATGCTTAAGTTTGTTTTAAGTTAATAATTGAGATTTTTTAAAAATCATTAGGTAATTATTATTTATTTATAACAAGACGTTTTCCCTGTTTTACGTGAAAGAAATCTGCCAGTGGATCTAGTGCTTTTGCATGAGTGTGTTTTTGCAGTGTTTACAGCTCGTCTGGGAGATTACTTTGACAAGACAACTCCTTGAGTTTGACCTTTATGAGAGAAAGGCAGGATTAAACCCATTGTTGAGAGAAAGAATTAAGAAGTCCCATTTGCGGTTTCCTACCATGCTAGGGACAAAGCAACCATGTGGAGCGAGGCTTTCTGGTGAGATGACACCAAAATGTGACTTTTTCAATCATCCAGGGGGGCACTTTTCTCCAGCAGGGACAGGAAATCTGGTCATTGTAAAGAAGTTGCAAAAGATTTGATACAGGGGCAGAGTTTCCCCTTCCTCCAGGAGATTGAGTCATAGCTACATTGTTAAGTTTAGAATCAATGCAGTTTCATGTTAGAATGACCCAGTTAAAGTCTTGAAGAAGATGGAAAAATGAAAAGGAAAAAAAAGTGCAAAACTTGAGTATTGATGCTTCTCATCTGACCTGGTAGAGCTTGAACAATGATTTGGCAGAGTTTTCAGTCTCTAGATTTGCAAAAAAAAAAAAAAAAAAAGGTCTAGCCATGCCCCTAAACACTTGTGAGTGTAACTTTACAACTAAATGTGGTTGCACCAGGAGGCTGATATATTGATGCACACCACACTTTTAAGATTTGCATTTCTAAAAATATTTGAGAACCACAAGTACGATTCTGGTGTGAAAAAATATGAAAACGTTCCACCTTGAAAAAAGAAAATATTTCAACCAACTTAATTGAATTGCTTCAATTGGTAACAAGCAGCTCAATTAAATTTATCCAACTTAATTTATTAAGTTGGATAAACTTGACAAATTTAAGTCAGTCCCACTCAAATCATTTAGTAAAGGCTCTTTTATTTAAGTTTTTTTTATGACTCAGACAGCCTTTATTTGAGAGTCATTAAACAGGAAAGTGGGTAATGAAAGAGCGGGAAGACATGTAGTAAAGGCCAGCAGGCCGGGAATTGAACCTGCGACGTCCGGGACTAAGGCTTCCTTGTGTGTGTTGTTTGAACCCCTGCGCCCCAGTCAGTGCAGGATCTGTCCCTGGTGAAGCTTTCATCATGGAGTCAGACGAGATACGAACACGGCATTGAACTTGAATGTTTCAAGTAAAGTCAAAGTAAAAAGTTTCTCTAAGTTAAAATTTTGTAACTTTTAAGTTAATTCAGCACAAAAAAAGTACCACTAAACCTAAAGACGTAAGTGAGATTAATGTAAATAAGTCCACAACATGAACTACAGCCCAAATACACATCTTAGCGTGCAGGGGTGGGGGAAGTTTCCAAATGGACTGTACAGAGTTTACTAGCGTTGTAGTTTTGACACATAAAACTATTTGATGGTTTGGAGTCTGGGTTAAAGTGGAGCATCTTTACTTGGGATCTAATTGTTTTCCTCAGAGTAATTTGCACATCAGGGAGAGAGTTCCAGCTGTGATGAAAGGGAAGTGATTCATAATTCATGGGGCTATAAATGCGGGGAGCAACGGGCTAATGGGCAATATGACGTTATGCAATGAAACTGTGCATAATGGAATTTGGGAATATTTTGTGACCCCTGTAATGAGAAGCAGGATTTTCTAACGAATGCGGAAGTCAGCCTACATGTGTCGAGTTTATTTAATTTCGCTTAACGACGTGCCGCGCGACTGCAGAGCCAATTATCGCGACGCTCGCAAAGACGTGAACACAAAGCGAGAAATAGCTATTCTCCGCTCGTCATCGTCGGGGGGGCTGCGATAGAAGGGGTTGACTTGAAAAGCTCTTTTGATGTGACACTTAAGACACCGGTCAGATATCCTTTACTAAAGAAATCATTAAAACCAAGAGATAAAAGCAAGGTAGAGGGACAGATTGGAGAAAATAAGGGGAAGACAAACAGCAAAAGGGCAGGGCGGGTGAACGACGGGAAGAGCATCCTAAGGAAGCACAGCTGCTTTGTTCTCATGCCACACACAAGAAAGGGCCACATCAGTGATGCTGCCTGTTTCCAGCAAATCGCATAAAAGTGAGGGGGGCGGAGGAGGGAGAACTCAGTAGAGAAACGGGGAGAAACTGAACATAATCCATTTGGGATTCTGGAAGGGACTCAGTCCTTGCTGTCACCCGTCCATCGTTTCCAGGAAACACAAAGAGCATTATGCATGAAGCCCAGAAGGTCTCGGAGCGCGCGCCGTGCTGTCGCGCTGCTCTACCTTGCAAAGTTGCTCCGACACAATTGCTCCAGGATCTCACAATGCCGCCATAACACAATGAATTACATCCAGATCAATGACGGGGTAAGAGGTGATCATTTGCACGGCTTTTCATCCTCGACCCAACAGCCTCCCCCCACTTAAAACTTTTATTAAAGAGTGAAAATGTAAGTCACCTTTCAGGTGCCACATTGCTTTTCTCAAGGGTTTGAGTTGAAAAAAAAAAAGAGGAGAAAAGAATACGACACGGGGAGAAAGTTATATAAGATATTCAAATGTGCTGTGTCCTTTTTCTTTTGAAGTCTTAAAGTGCTTGTCTGAGATATTTTAAATTTCTGTGGGTTTTCTCTTGAGTGGAAGTGCAAAAACTTCTGATTCTGCTGTAAAGTTTAGCAAAGAGATACAAAATCAGGATGTGGCAATCGTCCAAACATTGTTCCGGTGTGTTTTGCAGATAGTGTAAAACTCACAGCAGCGAGGGAAACTAAGGAAAAGATAAAGGCTAAGTCAGATTACATTGTGAAAAAGCAGTGTGATAGAGCTGATGGTGAAACAGAGTCACTTTCACCTTCGCATGTGTTTTTATAACCTGGTCTTTTGCAGAAATCCCAAGGAAGCCCGGAGAAAACCAATCAAAGCTTCGAGCTCTTCCTGGCATGTTCAGGCTGACATGTCTTAAATCTTAAAGGGACATATTTTGTCTCCTTTATTCTGCATTCATCTGTACGGTTAAGATATGCAGAATGAAAAATGACTCATGTCCAGGTCCAAACAGAGCCAAGAACTCTGATTTATGCAAAAGTGCATTTACATACTGTACAGACCTATATTTAAGGTTCAGCGAGATGCCTCATGAAGGAAGAGTAAAATTACATGAAAAGCATCTGGTCTAATATAGTTTCATAGCTAATAGCAGTGCATCACTCCATGTCATGGTAATCACCACAATAGAGAACAAATACAAATGTGACAACATTTGTTTGACCTCAAAACATAAACGGTATTTCAATCCAAGCTTTTAAAAAAAATGCAGTTTCAACTTGAATCCTTTCACCAACATGAGTGCCAACGTCTCACTGTCAGATTTAAGGGCGAAATACTTACTACGCGAGTAATAAAAAGTCACTTTTGACATCGTACATTAGCGTCAATATTGTAAAAAAAATCTTTGCAAACATTTCTAAATTAGCACCAAAAAATCTGTAATTTTGAGTGCAAAAAAAAACAAAAAAACAATTGCCAAATTCTGGAGAGACTGATCAGTGTGGAAAGAAGTTCAGTATTATTTAATTTTAAGAAACACTTATTGAAGGCTGAAACAAACAGCTGTTTATTAATATTTTAACAGTTTGATGGGTTTTATCAATACATTCTGGCACAACCGCCCACTTAAGAGCATTCAGATTTTTATTGTGGCTCAAAATGAAAATGATTTTTGACACGCCTAATGTGTTTGAAGGGAAAAAAAATAATTCTTTTTCCTCTTCTTCTATCAGTTTCTAGTATTAAAAAAACAGTCCTATTGAAGTTTGAAATGATAACCACATGGACTGTAGTTGGTCTCTGGAGGTGATTGTAACCTTGTTTTAGCACCCAGCATTGTGCTGTGGGCTTCGTTAAAGTTGCTGCAGTACATTTCTCTGCTTGTGTCCTTGTTTGTGAAAACATGTTTGTCTGTTTAGAATGACTTCCCCTCCACAGTCCAGACATGCAGGCCAAGAGAATTAATGAACCAAAGTTGCCCTGTAGGTGTGGCCGTAGATATGCTATTCCCACTCTTTGTTGCTTTCACATTCAGATACAATGCAAAGCTTTGAATTTGTTCTGATGGCCAAAAAGTTTAAAACACGACAGTTAATTGTGTTCCCACTTTGCATCTTTTGGTTAAAAGTAGATGTAAGAGATGTGAACTAGATGGAAACTACACTAAATGTTATTGGCATACAGAGTGTGAATGCATGCTACTTGAAATACAACATCCTAGTGTAATCAAGCGGCCTTTGTGGCTGTAATATTGCAAACCCTGAAATTGCAATGAAGATTGGGATTTGATTCGTTGTGCAGCTGGAAGCTAAACTCTGGTTCCCATTAAGGCTGCAGTCAGGTTGTATTTAGTCTGAAAAGTGTAGATTTAGCGTATTACCAAAATCAGGTCCACATATTCATTTGGGGTGCAAACGTAGACGTGAGTTAACTGAGATCGGGAAGTGTGTATAATTTCTCAAGCTGCAGAAATGAGCCTTCTCATTATGTCGTCTAAGTCTGTGACAAAGCCATGCGTCAGCTTTTATGCTTTTTCTCCTAATGTTTCAGAGTGATGTTGTCACTGTAGCTTCGTTTCAGTGTTACGAAAGTAATTTGCATTATTCTGAGTGTTGCACATAGGGAAACTGCCACCGCTAAGCGAATGCTAATTTGTGATGGAATATGTGATTCACTCAGAACAGTCACCATTTTTCTTTTATAAATCCACCTTTAATGTCACATTATTAGAAAATGAAAAAGGTGCAATAAGCTGCTTGCATATCTGCGCATAACCTTAAACTAATACTTTGATAAACTACTGTTTGTTTTAATGTCAGCATTAAGACTTCTTAGATAGAAGTGAGAACATCTCCACTAGGTAACATCTGCCCACTCCCACAGAGGCCTTTCAAATCAATAGTATTGTGAAAACATCTTTTTTCCACGGTCACCTTTAGGTGACCTCAGAAACTTTATGTCAGACCTCGCGACGCTGATGTGGCCATTGCAGAACTTCACAATTCATCTGGTGATACAAAGGGCCAGGAGGTCGAAAGCATCACTGAAAGAGCTACAAAATTTTCTGGCAAGTACTAGTTGTGCTGTACTACTACTGATAATAACTTGCTGAATCCTCCATATGACTAGACGATGGTTGTAAAGGCCATATAAGCCTGGCTCAAACACTTGTAGAAGTTGTTTGGCTTGATGGTCTGAAGGAACAAGCTAGAATGTTTGGGCCAAAATTTCAAAAAGCATGTTTGGCATTAAAACAAAGAGCAAACCTTGGTGTTGGCCACTGTGAAACACAGAGGTGACAGTGTTATATTCTGGGGTTGCGAGTTTTGGAATGGACTAACGGGGGTCCAGAACAAAATCTGACAGCAAATCGGACACTAAATGTTCTCACGGTTTGTTAGGGTTGGAAAACGCCTGCATTTTGGAGTGGGCGAACATGAATTTCCTGATAGCACGTGTCTCATCCAAGGTGAAAAAGGCTGGAAACTATCTATGATCGTTTCAGCAGATATGAATATGTACAGGGCTGTGTCCACTTTTGAGAAGCATTGTGCATTTGTTTGCGATGATCTTGAGCAACTTTAAAGATATAAAAACGTGTTTAACGGCCGAGCTTCACAAGAGGCTACCTTACAGGTGTCGCTTAGCATTCAGCCCTGTCCCACCACAATGCAAACCAGCGAAAGCAAATATTGGCTTTGTGTCAAAAAGCTACTTTAAAGTTGGATGTTTTAATCTTCTCGCTATTGGCCTGGTGAAGCCTTCCTCATTATTCCGGTCCCAGCCTCCATCTACTGAGGGTATTTCCACAAGGTTAATTAGTGTAGGGTCCCTTGAGGTTCCCTCACTTGATGTGGGCTTAGGATAGTGGAGGTGCCTCAAACAAAAACAAGGTTACTGGAGCCGTAGAGAGCGCCCTCCTCCTTGTTCCCCCTTCCACCTATATCCACACGGACAACCTTACCATTCCTGCTGTAAACTTCTGGAGGGATAGTTGTTTATCTTGGAAGCGGGAACTGGAGGTATAAGCTATGAAGGAGACATTTGCATCAGCTTGAGGTCAATCCATAATTTAGGTAATGGTTCAGCTGGCGATGGGAAATGGAGTTATGGTAAATAAGCAGCTGCTTTTCTCAGCAGTGCTACGAGATGAAAACCAAGAAGTTGAATCATTGTGTGTCAGTGTGCAGAAAGAGCAACAACGGGAAACATTCTCGCGACCGAAAAATGCATTTGGATGTCATTTTGCGCTGGAAAAACCATTTCGGCAACTATCATCCATCAGCGATCTTGCAGTGTATGGGAGCTTTTCTGATATGGGCAATAATGTTCTATTGAGCTAATCTGAGGCCCACGGGTGCATCTGTCATCCTCTCCCAAGAGAAAGTGACAGTAACATAAGGCTTAAATCAAAGAAATAACACATGGAGTAGATGGGGGGGCCCTCCGAAGGTCATCGTGTCACAAATGACTTTGCATCAAGAGTCACACTCTGAATCACACCCTTGAATAAAGTGTATCTTCGAGCCAGTCCCCACGGCCTGCAGCTGAGCGCACTGCGCCTCGCCATTTATGCCCCTGCTATTTCTGCCTCTTCTTTTCCTCCACCTCTGTGACCTTCGTCAGGAGGAACATGATTTATCACACCAATATCCCCTTCGGTAGCATCCTGATTGCTTTGATTTCTCTATTGACATTTTCCCACCATTCTGGCCGCATGCATTTTTCACACTTGTGAGCGAACATCCGCAAATAGTGTCAAGAATGCACTCTAAAATAACACCTGGCATGCCAGCGCACGCCCTGAGCCTAATGGGCAGCTATCGTGTTTGCTTTACATGCTGCAGATTCAGAGGCTGACCCAGGCCGGCTACTTGAAGAAACGGCCTTCAGAGGGACTGAGATAAGAAGCGTCTCGCAGCACCTGTAGGTTCGCAGGCGGAGAGGTGTTGAGGTGTCAGGGGTTTGTTGCGGGGAGGAAAAAAATGAAAGGCGGGATAGGAGCGGCTGAGACTTTTAAAGCCTGACCCGGTTCTCCTTTGGTGACCGAGGTGGCGCGCAGCATGGACTGAGAGGCTTGTGAAGGAATGCAGCTCCTCTTACCCTCATATGCACATCTAAGCACTCTCCCATCCCCTTTTCCCAGCTTTGCCATGACGCCTCAGACTGTTTGCATTCATGTGTAGAGGGGGCTTGTGCGGGTGCGTGTAGGGGTGTGTGTGTCTGTGGGTTTCCGCGTTATCAATTCAGTCCTCGCCTGTGCAATGAGCCATGCTGTGTGATACGGAAGCCTGGAGAAAGGAAAAAAGTAAAATCCACGATTGAAGCCAACATTTCAGATGTCACCTATGCTCATCCTGTTGAAGTTGAGAGTGTGTCAGCATTTGTTTTCCTTTGCGAGAACACAAGAAAGCCTCTAAACCCCTCTCCTGCTGCAGTGTGCCAAAGCCCCCTTAAAGCTCAAGATCTGCATGGTGTTGCGGCTTTGCAGGAGCTTCCAAGGGGCCAACCGTAGTGAGTTCAACTCACACGCATGCGTGATTAACAGATCAGTCGCCTCCATTAAAAGCTCCTTTCATGTGATATCATGTTATTATATCATGCCTCCTTTGATCCGAGATGGCAATTTCCATCTGGGGGAAACTGCTGCAAAAACCTGAAGAAACATCACACGGTCGTACACCCGGTACTTCACAAGCTCCGTTTGATGCGTCTGTCTCCAAGCATGGGACTCGTCGTGTTATTCCACAGCACATTAATGGAAGGCCTCCAGCTGAGCGTGGCTGACAGGCATCTGGGAGGAGAGAGATAGCGAAGATGTGGCAGCTTCTGTCATCGTATTGATTCGATCTCAACCACTGACATTCAGAGCAGACACAAGCAAAGCTCAAGCAATTTTCTGTTCTCTTGCCGGTATGGATTTTAGGATGGAAAAGTGAAAGTTACATTGAGGTAATGCCTCGCCCTTCTGGTTAAAAATTAGGTTTATGCCCTGCACAAACCCTCTGGAAAGTAATAGGAGAAAAAAGATAAAGAGATATTCTAGGCTTATGCATATGCATGGTGATGACATTGTCAATTTAAAGGGCTAGCACGGAAAAATGATGACTGATAATGTTTGCCGTCTGTCAAAGCAGAAGATGTGCTGAGCGCAGGGTGGCAATGACCCTTCTTCCCTCCTTCCCTCCCTCCCACCTTCACGTTCCTCCTCCTGTCCGATCTCTCTCTGCTCTTGGTGCTGGTGTCTTTCTCGCCCATTTCAATTTCCTTGTCATGCTGTCTGCTTTCTGTCTCTGTAAGCTGCTACATTTCTTTGCTTGTTGACTCAGCAGTAAAGTGCTGTAATTCCTCATCCCCTCCATTCATTTTCTGTTACTTTAGACAGAAATATAGGACTTTTGTCGGTTAGCAAAAGCCCTGTAAATCTATGTGCAAACACGCAGTTAATGCAGAAACACCCATGCCTCCTAAACTTTTTTTTTTTACTATTTGGACATGTTGCAAGCCTCCGTGCATATTAGTGGGATTTCATGGGGACAAGCCAGCACACAGTAATGATTATTGTGAAGTAGAAGAAAAAAATCATTTTATTCCCCACTGGATGTGTTTTACTTCACCACTTTGGCTCACTTCCTGTCTCACTCATGACATTTTCACCGAAAATCCAAACAAAATAGACTTGAGATCTATTCCTTATCGGACCGAGACGCAGATAAAAATGTGAAGAAGTACCTTTTGTCACTATCGTAGGTGGGGTTTTTTTTCCTGTGCTCGTATTATTATTCATGCTTATTCTACATCCTACCTTTTTTTGTTAACAGTTGTGTTATGTTAAATTTTTCATTTCCTTAGATCCATGTTTGTTCCTGTTACTTGTCCTGTTTTCCATTGGCAAGCATTACATTTATTTTAATTAAAAGTAATTTTTACTAACATCATGCCTGAAACGGCCTCTGCATCGGCAGACCAAACATGATTGGTACCTCTTGTCTGAATTCATTTTGCTTTCACATGCACGCGTGGATGTGCCCTCAATCTTGCATGCGCTGCATGTACTTTCATCGTTTTGACCTTTTGCTTTAGTTCCTGTGGCCCGTGCATTATATGTGCATATATTCACAGAGGTCAAAACCTGGAAAGCCGCTGTTTGGCCCCTTCTGCTCTTTTTAGAACATGAAATATCAGTCCAGGCTGAATAAAATAGACCCACTGGTGCGCATAGAAAACTTGTGAATTCCTCTCTGTACGGTGACCTTCTCCGCTGTCCAGTCAGTTCTCTTAATGAGACGGGCCAAACCTTAATTTCCTTCTCTCAGTGACATTTGATGGGGTTCCTACGGTCAGGAGGTTCTGTACAGGAGTTTCCGCTGAGCTCATAAACGGGGTGTGTGGCTAACAGGCGAGCCAAGGAAAGCAAAACCTCCCACACAAAGGGAGGGGAACCAGCAATGAGGACACAGCAAAGAAACTAGAAGAACCTACAATTAGAATTAAAGTTAAAAAAAGAAGAAAAAAAAGAAAAGAAAAAGTGACAGAGAGCGATGGTACAGCCATCAACACTGCAGTCTATAAGCGCCAAGCTGTGAGTCCTGTGAGCTGTTAGCCAAGCCTCCTGCTGCTGTGAAGGTGAGAGCGAGGAGGCGGAGTTCGCCACACAGTCTGCAGGGATCAGTGGCTCTTATTCTCTGCTGCTTTGATGACTTGCGGCTTTGCCTGGGACTCGCAGTGGATTATTGGCAGGAAACCGCAAATTAGTTGCTCTGCCACCACTTTAGCTCATGTTCCTTTGGAGAGAGGAGCGAGTGGAGGACAAGATAGGACAAGTGGGAGTTAGTGGATGTATGCTGTTGTATTCAGCAGGGGCCACCTGAGAACGGCTGCGATTGGCTAAGCAGTCACGATGCAACCAGGCATGAAAAAGATGCTATATTGTTCTGTACAAGCCAGAACAATATATAGCTCTGTGGCACTTTGCTCATTTGCTTAAAACAATGTGCTATGCTGGAATCTGAGTCAGCCTCTACTTTCTTTATAGATATTTTAATAATAAAAAAGAAGTATTATTCAAGCGAGGCAATCAGAGGAAGTAGTTCTTTAGGATTTCTATAAGGCTTTCAGATCTGGACAGAACTTGATTGTTATTTTGGGTAATTTTTAAGATTGTTGTGGTTGAAACCTGGAGAAGTCTGTGATTTGAGGTTATATCAGACTTTCCTGGAACCTAAGAGGTCTTCATCCTGTTTTGAAATCTTTTATATAAATAAAAATTTGAAGAGTGCATTTGTAAGGATTTGGTTGTTTCTGTGTGTTGATTGTTCCCAGTTGTGTCTCGTTTCCCTGTTTACCCTCTGCGTATTTAATCCCACCTGTGTTCCTTGTTCCTCGTTGGGTCCTTGTCTAATCTGGACAAGGACCCAAACACAGACTGTCTAGACTGTCTAGTGTTTGTATCAAGTCTGTTAGATGTCCTTTGTTTCCAGTTGCTACCAGTTTTGAGCCTTAGCCTTCCGTTCATTATGTGCTGCCTGGATTTTGGACTTTGTGTATCTGGATTATCATTAAATCATCAATTTCTTCATTCTAACCTGGGTCCACAGCGTCTTCCTCACCACCTCTTCACCACAAATCATGACAGTATTCTGCCCCCTCTACCACCAATACACCTAATAAAATCCAGAGTGGATTTTAAAGGGTAGAGTGCCTTCTCCGGGTCAGGGGGGGTGTCCTGCCCCAAGTGGAGGAGTTTAAGTATCTCGGGATCTTGTTCACGAATGGGGGAAGAAGGGAGTGGGAGATCGACAGGCGGATTGGCGCAGCGTCTGCTGTCAAGCGGGCGCTGTACCGGTCCGTCGTGGTGAAGAGAGAGCTGAGCCAAAAAGCGAAGCTCTCGATTTACCGGTCGATCTACGTTCCCACCCTCATCTATGGTCATGAGCTTTGGGTCATGACCGAAAGAACGAGATCGCGGATACAAGCGGCCGAAATGGGTTTTCTCCGTAGGGTGGCTGGGCTCTCCCTTAGAGATAGGGTGAGAAGCTCAGTCATCCGGGAGGGACTCAGAGTAGAGCCGCTGCTCCTTCACATCGAGAGGAGCCAGTTGAGGTGGCTCGGGCATCTGGTCAGGATGCCTCCTGGACGCCTCCCTGGTGAGGTGTTCCGGGCACGTCCCACCGGGAGGAGGCCCCGGGGAAGACCCAGGACACGCTGGAGGGACTATGTCTCTCGGCTGGCCTGGGAACGCCTCGGGATTCCCCCGGAGGAGCTAGAAGAAGTGGCTGGGGAGAGGGAAGTCTGGGCCTCCCTTCTGAAGCTGCTACCCCCGCGACCCGACCTCGGATAAGCGGAAGAAGATGGATGGATGGATGGATGGATGAAATCCAGAGTGTAGTTTCATCTCGGTACAAATCCAGCTGATCTGTGAAGGCCTCAGAGGCTTGGTAGACAAAGTTAGTGAGTAAGGCAAATCATGAAGACCAAGAAACACAGCAGACGAATCAACAACATTATAGAGAGGTTTGTTGCCTCTTTTATATCTGAAGATTTAAAATTATGTAATTCACATTGGACAATAAAACATTGTCCTATAAGCTTCAAATATTTGAGTTTGAGCCGTTTCTCCAAGATGAATGGCCAAAAGTTTGTCTATAGATCTGCAACGATGATGAAAAGATTTGTGGCTATTGATGGTTTGAAAAGTTAGTGCACTAATTACATTCAAATTAATTAGAAATGCATGCCATGTGCGTCATATTTGTGATAGCAAAAATATTTTATGCATCATTTCACTTTATGTTCTGCACAACTTTGTGTTGGTCAACCTCCTTAATTCCTAATGGGTTAGAATTGATAGTCACAACATGCCAAACGGGTATGAAGACTTTTTTTTTTGCCGTTATATATCAATAAATATAGAGTATCACAGATATAGTCATATTCAATAAATTAGAATTATGCATTTGGGTGAAGCTTATTTGTCTGACAATCTTTAAGCAGGTATTAAACATACTTTATGCTGTTTTTAATAGTTTGATGTAATATTCTAATATTAAATGTCTGTAAGTAATAACTGTAAATTGAAAATCACCAGAATTAACACAAATAAAGGCCTTCAAACATCCAACCGTGTGTAGCTAATCTATATAATGAGTTTCACTTGGTGATAAGAGTTCCTGAAACAAATGAACTTTTCAATAATTTTCTTATTTATTGAATGAGTCTGTACATATGAGTAAAGTGAAGCAGAACAGAGGAACAAAAACTCTTGAGATTCTGAAATAAACCCTTGGCTGGCGAATCGCTTTGGCTTCAGCTCAGAGACTCGCTTTATTCTTATGCAGAGCCTGCTACTCTTCACTGGCACACCGAGCAGTTTATGCATTCAACAGGATTTGTTAACATGCTGAAATATTATGCCACAGCAGCACTTTTCACTTCATTTGTGCTCGTACAGTGATTATGTTAAACAGGCTTGCAGCCAAAAGAATTTTCTTTTTTCCTCTCACGGAATATGGATCACCAAGTGTCAAAATGCACTCGCCCTAAAAGAGGAGAGTCGAGAGTAAGAAGATCAAACAAACAAATTCTCTCCCGCCTGCTGTTAGACTGGCTCCCATCTGCGCACGTTGTCGAACTTTCCTAAGGTTTTATCATCTGGGCTTTGTTGTTTGATCATGAAGAGGCTCAGAGACAGATCTCCTGGATGTAGCTGTTCATCATCGTCTCCTCCCCTCCATCTCGTCCTCTGTAGCCTGCTGACACTGATGGTTTCTGGGCAAGTATCTCTCTCTCTCTCTCTCTGTCATAATCACTGCTCTTTATGATCGCTTTGCCCTCTCTGCCCTTTCAAGATGCGGCATGTAATGAGGGCTCTGGAGGACTATGTGAGTGGGCTATTTAGCTATTCAGACAAGATCGCCTCACACATCCCACGCTCTCCAACTCGACTCCCTACCAAACACCTTTCAGCTGAGCGCAGTGATTGTTTGTCCTGAACACAAGGTCACACGCCGGACGGAGCCGGAGCGGCTCCAGAGCACCAACATCCATGACGGGGCCCTTTCAGTACCTATTTACTTTATGTAAATGAACGTCAGTGATGAAAATGGACGCTTTGGATGTTTCAAAATCGTTATAGATGCAGAAATATTCTATTTTATTGCTGCAGAGACAAAATAAAGGTCGCCTACCTCAAATACAATGTGGTAAAATAGCAACATTTTGCCGTTTTGTATTTTATGTTTAGAAATGTGATAAATACATGAACCTTGTCTTCATAATCAATGTTTATACATTTCTTTTGTGGATGTTTGCATACGCAGCATAAAAGGACACATTATTTGTATTGTATTGCTGTCGGGGATGAAATCAGACTAAAAAAAGTGCCAAAGCTGTCTCTCTGCTAAATACCAGAATAATAAAAGACAGATTTTCTTTGTTAAATGTTTTTTCTCAAAACGTCTAGAAACAAAATCTTGCTGGAATTCTGACTCATTCCTCCTGATGGGACTGAGTCAAGTTTGAGGGTTTGCGCTTTGCCCTCACACATTTTCTGCTTCTTTTTCGGGGAGGAATTTGGGTTTATATAAGCAATATTGAGCTTTTTCCATAATCTTTTGAAATTAACCTCTGTTCAATAATGTGTCATTTGGAAAAATTACAACTTTTAAGCAGATTTTAAACTTACTTTTTATTAAGCCCACATTTCTGCTTTAAACCCCCCCCAACATTTTTAATTGGTAAATGTAATATTTTAATCATTAGTTGTTTATGTGAAACCCTCATTTATAGTCTCTATATAATGGACTTTTCAGGATAATGTATAACATATTACATTATATATATTATATAATATTTAACATATTGAAAATGACTGTATATCAATTTTTCTTTTCCAAAGCAAACTATTAGCGATATTGCCAGCATTTGCTTACTCAAATGACTAACAAAAGTGACAACATTAGGACTAAGCAAAAAGCAAACTATACTAGACAAAATACTCTCACTTTTCATCACTTTAGTAGTGTAGTGGATATAACCCACTACACCACAGCGTGCACATTTCAAATACCTAAGCTTACATTGGCAGTATTTACCAGTGTTGTCACGTCAGACCTGCGTGAAAGCGGTTCCCTCCATAGGTTCTCTCTGCTTGAAGCCCCGCCCACATCTTCCGGTTGCCCTATGAACGGCTCCTTGTTGACGCACACGTGGTTTCGACGTCACTCCTGTCTCCGGTATTGCGTGTCAACATGGCGGCTTCCATGGCTTCCCAGGCTGCAGTTAGAGGACTGAGGACAACTGCGACAAAGCGCGTCCTGCTGGACCAGCTACAGGTAGCAGTGCGGCTTGTGCTTGTGACGGCGCGGGTCTGTGCTCCCGCAGGTTGTGCGTGGCGTGTAGGGAACGTGGTTTGCGGGGTTATGCCTCTTCAGCAGAGTGACAGACAGTAAAGGCTCTCTTTTTCCCTGCAGACTCCTGTAATTACTGTAATTATACATGTCCTGTTACAAGTACTGTACCGCTTGACAGTATCATAGTTATTTAACTCGAGCTTGTCTGAAGAAAGTCTGAGTAACTCGTCCGTCCCCGAAAGTTTGAAAATTGTAGGCGTGTGTAAGACTAGATTAGCATCTTAAATGCTTTGAAAATTCCATCCAATTAACTTAGACCTTTTATTTTGAGTAGAGGCAGTACACATGGAACATGACTAGAGCTTTTAAATTGAGCTGAAGATACAAAGTGTACCTGCACCCTGCTTCTAGAACAAAGGTCAGAGTGGTGGACTATAACCTCATTTCAGATAAACCTGGAGTACAAAGGTTACCTTTGGTCTTCCGTCTGTAAAAGGGCAGGAAGCAGATAGGCCTAAATCACTCTAATGCTGTCAACACTGCTGAACAGAGCAACAAACTAGCTGCAGTCTATTGACTTGCAAAGAAACACTAGAGAACAAAGTTGTATTTCTACTGTTTTCTATAAGTTTAGATTAGAGGGCTAAAAGTATCAGAATTTTCAGCTACAAACCTCTCCAAGTTTAACTTTTCCTGCTGCAGTTTCTCATTTCATCTATAGTAGACATGGCATGGTATTATGAGTTTCACTTCATATATCACAGTGTAATGGTGTTAGAAAAATTTAAGACGTTCATCTCTCTTAATTGGTCCATGTACAATCATGTTGTTTAACATTTATTTATTTTTAATCAGCTGTATTTTTTCCAAGTGCTTCGTACAACATAATACGCAAAATTATACCAACAGCAGAGTTATAGAAATGTATCTTTTTGCTTTTTTTCATGCCACGAAAAAAAGCATGTGGCGCATTTATCAGTTGCAGAGAAAATCCTGCAATGGGTAGATAAGAGGCATTTTCCAGTGATTTATTGGCTGGGCGAGAGTGGCAGATACCCTCTACAACAGGGGTGTCGAACTCCAGTCCTCAAGGGCCGGTGTCCTGCAACTTTTAGATGTGCCTCTGCTGCACCACACCTGAATAGAATAATTAGGTCATTAAGGCTCTGGAGAACTGATCTACACAAGGAGGAGGTAATTAAGCCATTTCATTCCAGTGTTTTGTACTTGTGGCACATCTAAAAACTGCAGGACAGCGGCCCTCGAGGACTGGAGTTTGACACCTGTGCTCTACAACCATGTTTGGATTCTTATATATAAAGAAAATGTCTGAAGTTAACATCAATATCAGCCAATTTTAGTAATTTTCTTTAACAAATCGGTTTATTAGTAAATCTGAGCCGATATCGAAAAACAGTGTTTATTTCTTGCTCGTGTTTCTGAAGGAGAGAGAGTTGGACATGTGGTATTTGTTTGTTCATGTGGTAGTGACGCAACGCAGGATTTTAAGGTGTTTATCTGGCGCAGTGTGGTTGTCTTTTTTTTTTTTTTTTTTTTTTTCAATGCTAAATGGTTACGTTAAGTGTAGCGGTTTTTGGCCACAGCCGTCGTTGTTAATATTGGCCCAAATTTTGACCTTAAGTAATGGACAAAGTAAATCAATGTCCAGAATCAGGCAAATTCCAAGTTGTGTGTGTGTCTGAGACCTTTAATGTGGATAACTGCACATTTACTTTGTAAGCGAATCATTACATAAACTCTGTCAGGTCACCTCTGTAATGTCTTGTTGTCTGTTAAGGAGGAAAACTCCTCCCAGTCCACACCTCCACGTCACATCTTCCTGGCTCATCTGCCGGCTGACTGCTAAGGAAGTGTTGTTTGTGGCTGTACATATTTCCAGATTTGAGTTTCCTTTAAGTGACGGAAAAATATTGTAACTGCTTTTTTCCCCCCACAGCCAACGGACTGACAGTGCAGTTAGGTTGGAAATCGGCAGCACTCTTACTTCATGCTCCATACAGCTGGAGAAAACTGCTCCAGTCCTGTTTTTCTATCTTCATAAAAATACTTTAAACTGCTGAAATGCTATGGCAGAATTAAAACTGAATGACCTGCCCATATCTTGTTTGTTTTACATCGTTAGTGTGTCTGAGTCAGTGCAGAAGTCTTCAAGACAATACAGCGAAGCACTACTTTTTCCCCTCTAAGAAGAATCAAATGTTACGTTTATTTTTAATGAAATGGTAGGCAATTATTATTAATTTTGCCCACAAATATATATGCAGGCAAAGCATTTATTTTCAAATTGAAAAGAAAAATCCCGTGTTGTTGTGGCTCCTGGAATATCTCCTCTCGTGCCCTTCTTGACTGCCTCTGCTCCTTCCTGCTTGCCAAACACAGCGCTCTGAGCTGTCCCAGGGTGTGTTCTTACAAACAGCATGCTGCTGTTGCTGAATCAGAAGAGCGAGAAGGAGGTGGTTGTGTGGTGCAGTGGCTCTCACTGTGCCAGGATATCCCTTACACGCAGGTGTTGATTCAGCTCTCACGCTGCCCCTGATGCTGGCTCATGAATGTAACTCGCAATGGGTCTGTTGCATTATTAAGAAAACAGCGCAGCACCTTGAAGAGGCAACGGTTGCATCTCGTTCAGCCTGTGGGGCAGGAAATATTATTATGATTACTCCTCAATATATATATATATATATAGTGACAATTTTTATTTTGAAAATGAAAATTTTAAGTTTTCATCTTCAAGTTTTAAATGAAAACTTAAAATGTATATGTTTGAGTAAAATGAACATTGTTCTTTTATTTTATGAACTACTGACAACATGTCTCCGAAATTCCAAGCAAAAAATTGTTTATTTACTTACAGGAAATGAGAAATGGTCAAAATAACAAAAAAGATGCAGTGCTTTCAGATCTCAAATAATGCAAAGGAAACAAGTTAATATTGATTTAGAAACAACAATACTAATCTTTTAACTTGGGAAGAGTTCAGAAATCAATATTTGGTGGAATAACCAAGAGGATTTCAATGGGGTTCAGTGCAGTGGGCTCTTAATATTTTACTATATATATATATATATATATATATATATATATTGTTATATATATGACTTGTACTTAATTTCCCTATGTTTACAATATCTAGTTGTGGTGTAGAGCTCTTGATGATGTTGATTTTCATGTATTTCCAGACTTTTTTGTGAATAACGCTGAATAATTCTTGATAAATTTGACTTTTTGTGGATTGTTTTGTAGAGCATATCTAAAATATTCAAAAGTAAATGCTGCTTGGGAAGCAGAAATACGTTGACGCAATGCTACTTGACAGGCTATTGGCTGGCATTTGTAAAGCAGCCAATCCAGAGGCACCAATCTTGGCACTGATTGGCTGCACTACCAGGAGTGGAGATAAGGAAAACTGTAGACGTTAGCTTCTGTGATAGTGCTGCTAACACAGTTTCCACTGCGTGTATAAATGTATATTTGGTGATTAAATTATTAAAATGGAAAGTTGCAAACGGTTTTAGAGAGGATCTCAAGTATTTGTGGATTTTATCTATTGTGGCCAACTCTGGTCCCTAACCTCGGTCAACACAGGAGGTCAGCTGCATCTAGCTCCATCCATCTTCCTATAAACTCTAACCTTGTTTGTCCTCAAAAACAAGCGCGCTACCACTTCCATAGGATATATGGAATATATGTTTAATTTATGTCTATGTGGCAAAAATAATATACATGTGATAAATAATTATTACAACTTAAATAAACAATGCGTATATTATGTTGGCAGCAGGATGAGTAATTTTCACTCTGGTTTTTAAAAAGCTGTTGTGTTTTCACAATTGATTTATATGTTAGATAATTTACATAATTCTATGAACCCTGCTGTTTTAACTTAAGGTTATTGTTCCATTAGAATCTCATACTGGCTCTTGCTTTAAAAAAACTGCAACTTATTACTCTTCATGAATCTGTGGCGTATGACGCATTACCCTTATGTGTGCACTCGCAGCTTCATCCTTGGATTTGTTTTGTGGTCATGCTCCATCTTGAAACTCAGCCTCAACAAATTTCATACAAATTTTAAAACCTTTGTTAAAACAAACAACTAAAAAACTGATAAGGGAGCCTGACTTCAGCTATTATGTGGAAATTGAGCCACTCCAGTTGCTACTCGTGTATTGCTAAACTATTTTTGTCGGGTGGCAGAGTTATCCAGTGACTGCTGTTGTCTAGAAGAAGCTGCAGCTCAAGGCTTCTCTCTCAGAAGACATACTTCTGAATAAAAGCGAAATGGAGGGGATAACGATTTCTGTCTTGACTCGATAAAACATGCTGTTACATCAGTTCTGTCACTAGCAATGGGCCAGAATTACAGCAAACTAGGGATGCACGATATTGGATTTTTGGCTGATATCCCATATGCTGACATGCTAAAACTCATTTGACCAAGAACTGATATCAATACTAATATTTTTTTTATATACCTACTTACTGAAACTATGGCTTTCTCTATTGTGAAATTAAAGTACTGCATTATCTTTGTGAATTTAGCCTGCTAACAAATGCAAATGCTAAAGACAAAGACAATATATGTACCGTAAACTTTTAAATTTAAAGAAACTAATAAAACCTCATAAAAATGTGGCATTATTCTGGTTTTGAGCTAAAATATATATTTTTTTCACCTAGCAAAAAGAAGAAACATATATCTAGTTCCAACTAAATATTAGGTTGTCCTCAGATTCTAAATTACCTTTAGCTGTGATTGTGTCCAGATGTCTCTGTGTTGTCCTGTGATGGACTGGCGAACCCTCCAAATTGTACCCTGCCTCTCACTCTGAAGATAAGGCCCCAACTCCACACAAAGAGAAAGCAGTTATGGAAACTGGATAGATGTATGTATGCCCATGCTTATCACCATGCTATGGACAAGTTTGAATATCTGACATTTAAAACCACATCCTTTTGCAGCAAGATGCGGCTCAAAAGTAACTCTCGCAAAACTTTTAATCTCACTTCTGCCACCTTTTTGTAACTGCTTGTCTCCTGAAAAGAAAGGAAGTCCTTTTGTCTCCGTCTCTTTCCCCAGTTTCTCTTTTTTCCACATCTCTTACTCTCTCTCTCTCTCTCTCTCTCTCTCTTTCTCTCTTTTTATCTCTATCTCTCTCTCATGGGGAAGGTGATAACGGTAATGCTGAGGATTTCTCTTTGGTCCACAGCACAGTGTCGCAGCCGCAAATGATTGGCAGCCAGGTATCACCACAATAGAATCAAATCAGCTCTGACAGTATGTCAACTCAACTGAGAAATTCAATTTGTGATGATTTGTAAACAGCAATGCCTAGAACACGTCAGTATCCAAACAGTTAGGCTGCAGAGTACTCTTAAAGGAGTGGTGAGATGTTGTTGTCTTTCTCCAAACTCATCAATCAAACCTCCCCAATTCTTCGGTGCTGGGTGAGACAAACCTCAAGCTGTTTTTCCCTGTTCCCCGCGCAGCTGGGACTATGTAAATATTTATAGTTTTTACTTTATGTAAGGTGTTCATGTCTGCTAATAATCCAGCGGCGTCGAAGTCCAGCCCGGTCTGACGGGGGTGCACGGGGAAAAGAGGCAGCTCGGGGGACTTAGCCCTGAATATTTCATCGAGGGGGTGGAGAGCCCTCTGCTCGCAACAACTTCTTTAGCTGGAACTTCAAACGGCGGCCGGTTTCCCCATCTGTTTCAGCTCGAACACATTTACATTTCCGCCCCGCAAGGGACACTGGAGGCCGTAGTTAGCTCTTACTGGATTTGAATATCACTCTCCAAGGTTAATAGCCGTTTCTGTAGCTGATGTGGTGCTTTGGCTCTCTCAATTATTTAGACTGGCTGCAGTCATTAGGTACTGTAACCAGCTTCCGAAATGAGGAATGCAGTTAGTGAATATGGCTGTACTACCTGCAGAACTTCTACTCTTATTCTGGTTTAGGAGCAAAGGGAAAAACATGATTTAGATTGAGAAGTCATTTAACTCTACTTACGCTAGGTGTTTAACCACTTACTGTTTTAGTGGCCTGATGTTAGGCCATCTGCTGTTTAATCTAATTCCGGCGTGTGTGGAAAAGTGCTGTATAGAAGTAGATGTTCATCCAAATCTGTTAGAAATTCTTGAATTTTAGTTGATTTCAAACCACACAGGGACGGTATGAGAATCTATATAGCATGTTATCTTCATGCTATGTATGGTACTTTATACCCTGGCTATTGCCTTCCTACACAACTCTGATCGATTCTCATCTCCATTTAGTACTCTGTCTGGGATTTCTCCCATTGATCTCGATATTTCCAAGTTTCCGTGCTGCTGTAGAATTGTAGTCTGCTATAGTTGTAGTTTTAGCAATGCTTCCAGATATTGAGTTAACATTAACAGCTGTTTTGTTCGACTGGGCACTTGTCTATTCACAGTTGAGAATGGCTGTTCACAGTGCAGGCAATTTCTGGTAAGCAGCATAGCGTCAAACTGGCGCATTGCATACTTCTCTGGCAAAAGTTAGCGATTGGGTAAAATGTTCACATCTCCAGCAAGCAATTGTTTCTCAATAGATGAAGGTTCAGACCCTCTGAATGAAGTAAAGCGTAGAAGAAGAGCCTGGTTTTTACCAGGCTGAGTACTTCAGTTTCCTCCCTTATTCCCACATTACATGCTTTGTCAGTCAGTCTCTCTTAAAGACCTTCAGTGGTGTATGTGTATATTTTTCCTATGTTTCTCATGTGTTGCCCTTGTGGACCATCATTTCAGACTGAATTTAAATCACTTTTCTACATTCTAGATATGGCAATTACTAAAGAGAGCCACGTTTATGGGTTAGGAGCTGCAGGACATCAGCAATTTTACATAATTGGGATTTTTATCACAACATATAATACAGTTTTGCTAATTGTGCATATGAAAATTCAGTGCTGTGAAAAAGTAGTTGCCCTCCAACCTTCATAATTTCTGGTCATCAAAAAACATTGGTGTCAAAGACAACAAGTAAATATTAAAATCAGTTTAAATATGTGTTAATTTTTAAGGGGAAAAAAGCTACCTAAATCAACCTACAAATGTGTACCATAGAAACTGGCACTGTAACCTCATCATTGGTGGCAATTACAGGCAATGAGTCTTTACTTTCCTCAGAAGCAATTTTTGCCCAAGCATTTTTGCTAAATAGTTTTAATTCAGCCACACTGGAGGGTTTTAAGCATGAACAGCCTTTTTACACAGCAGTGTTTGTACACTTACCTAAGTTGTACATAGACGGCTGAACTTTGACACAGTTCCGATTCCTGCAAAACCTTGTCCTTACCACCTCTTATCTCCCTTATTCACTTGACACTCTTCAATACAACTGTTTACACGCTTTCTCTTATTAGCTATGCTAATTGCTAAAATCCATATCTATAGAGACTCAACAGTCAGGTTTTCCTTTCTTAAGCCTGTCTGCAAGAGATTATGCCTGCCTTACCCAAAGACCTGCCAACGATGCAAATCTGGTTGATCTAAATCCCGGAGCCATGCTCTGCTGCTCTCGCCTCTATCTCTGCTCTTGTTCTATCCCCAGCTCTTTACCCGGCAGATGTCAAATCTCTCGGTACACTACGATGCTCCGGGCATGACCTTTAACTTAGAAGGCAAAGACAGAGGAAACTTGGCAACCTTTTGTCAGCGTGTCCTTGAGCAAACCACTAAACCGTCACTGCGACGTTTCTTTCTTACACATGCGTTCTGTGATTTAAGAATAAATGCCCTGGTTCTGAAGATGCAGCTTTAATAGCAGTGATCAGACTGGTCATTGCCATTAATTCAACAGATTCAATTCTGTTGTTATCCGCAGTGTTTTCTTTTTCTTTTTTCTGTAAGACTGATAAACTTAATTAGAGAAGGGGGATGAATCATTTGTGTGTTTTTTTGTTTTGTTTATTGCTACATGTCTGGCTTTAAATATTTCACAAGCATGTTTAGGCAGAAAATCTGTGCCTCTTTGCCTTGTTTATTTGCTTTTATCATATGTCACGGTCACCTCTATGACAGCTCACTTACAACTGCGTGCTCGCCTAATTGCAAAATGGTCTGTATTTACGAGATGCTGCAAAGTGGCAGAGTGCCACCTCATTAACTGAGGAACATTCCACCGCAATCAGTACAGCAATGATTCTGATTGCCGCTGCGAGGACTGCCGCCTGTGATTCAGCCTGCGCTCGCAGAAGTGGACTCTAAGAGTTCCCATTTCAATCCTTCCTAGATGGTTAGCTAAATGGATAGGGAAAAGAGACGAGTTCATAACCTGAAAAAGGGGAACAAATCAATTACATTGAATTGTTGAACTGGCAATCTGTTAATTTCTTAGACATTTGATATTGCTCTCATAAGAAGCATTCTGGTTAATTAACTCTGCAGCCATTCGTCGTCACTAATTGGGTAGTGTCATTTCAAAGGGTTACAGTTTGGCCATGACGAGTAATTAGGATTTTAACCTCGGCAGACGTCTCTGAATTCTGCTTCATGAAATGGGACTTTTTTTTTCTCCTCCCTCCTTTTTTTTTAGGGCCTGACCAATGAGTTAGATTAGCAATTTAGAACAAACTGCAAAGGTTAATATAGGTGAAAGCAAGGGCTTTTGTTCAGACAGGCCCATTATTAACCAGCCCTGGCAGCAGATTTGTACTTGTTGTAAAACAGACAAAGAGATGCAAATTGTGTAATTGTTTCAGCTGCCAGCTCTGCTGTTCTTATATTTTCCTTTGGACCAGGGGTGGGCACTCCTGGTCCTCGAGGGCCGGTGTCCTGCAACTTTTAGATGCATCTCTACTTCAACACACCTGAGTCAAATAATGAGGTCGTTAGCAGGACTCTGGAGAACTTGACTGCACTTAGGAGGTGATTCAGCTGTTGGATTCAGGTGTGTTGGACCAGGGAGACATCTAAGAGTTGCAGGACACCGGCCCTCGAGGACCAGGATTGCCCACCCCTGCGGACTAAAGGTGTGGTTGTAACCCTTGAAGGCGTTGTCAGTGCCAAGCACAACAATAACGATTTATTTAACATTTGAGTGAGCAACACAATAGAATGAGGAGCAAAAATTTAGGAGATCATAACAGAAATGAGCTGGGGCTCAGTCCAAGCATCATGCACCTCTACCTGTTTTTGTCACTAGTTATGGAGTCCTTTAGTATTTAACATATTAACAGTGGATCCGTTTTCTATACAACATGAAAATAGCCAGTTTGACCCCAAATATTTCTATAACGGATGGCAAAAGAGGTTTTCCTCCCCAATAAAAAGCTCCGTCCATTTTTGAACTTCAAGATGGTTGCCTCTTTCATAGAACAGGTTTGTACCTTGTTTATAAATAGCCTGATGTGCATCTTCTTTATGCGTTTAAAAAGAAAGTTCCAAATTTGAGATTTTATGGGTAGAATCACTCAACGTTTGCTAGTCCTTTACCTGTTTGAGTTTCTACCCTACTAAACCCCAGGAAGTTCAGTTTTTAATGTCAAGGCCTGGAGACTAAAGAACTAAAGAACATAACATTACATCTGTTACGGTAAAGCTTTTTATGAAAGTACTATTGGCAAGCTAAGAAGAGACTACTGAGGCACATGCTAATTAGCCAGCTAATGTTTTTTTTAGCTTTTGATCCTCTTAGAGTTACTAGAAGCGAAGAAGTGTCAATACTCTGTGCAATAAGTAAATTCACTTAACTTGAGGTGCCTGATCATGCTGTTATGATCAGAAAGAACCAGGGTCAGCTGTAGTGCTGGTGTCAACATCTCCCAAAAGAGTGGATTTTAAACTCTCCCAGTTTTTGCATTGATTATGTAAAACCAGATAAATGAAAATATTTCTCTAAGAGGACATGTTGGATGTAGGCCTGTTGCGAATAAATCAATTAATCATGATAAATTAAAATGAGGTTGATTTTTAGTTGCTTGCTTGTTTGTTTTTGTCCTGCCTCTTTCTCTCTCTCTGACTGGATAACAAAAAACTTGACTCTGGTGCGTTGAGTTACTCCTGCCCTTCTTGTTTCCTTAATGGTCTCGACAAGGAAGCAACAGACGACAGCGAAAAGCGTCAGATTTCCGCCACTCGGGGTGAACTCAATTCACGGGATGCGATAGCAACGAATGTCCACAATCACTGACGTGTTTAATCGACAAAATTTAAAAAGGCCAGTGCAATATGTTGCACACTAAGACAATTCGCTTAATCACTAAAGATATACTGCTGTTTCATCTCATTGAAAAGCTGCCATCTTGAAAAATGCTGCAAACATTTGACACCTGCTGTAAATATACACTTTTTTTTCTCTCAACAAAAATCCTATCTAGCATGATTGCCTGTTTTCCCTGTCCGAGTCAAATGATTCATATACTTTGAAGGGCAAGTTTTCTTATGGAGACTTCATAAAACCGTTTTATCTCCTTTTTGGTTTATTTTTGGATATTTAAATGTCCTTTAGTTCCACTAAATGTTCTTTAGAAATTAGTTTATTAATTTTTGAGAGTGTGGACTTGCATTATTGTTCCAATTTTCATTATATTGGTTGAAAATGGGCTCAAAACAACAATATTATCGTTCAACACAATCATTTCTGGGACAATTTAACGCCCAGCAAAACCGGCAGGTTTGTACGTTTGTTACAGACAATACTGTGCCAAAGACGTCTGACATGGACCAGGTCGGGGTTGAACCAGAACTACTAGTTTTATTATAGCTCTTACGGAAAAACCAGGCCAAGATGTGAAACATTACACAATCTGAATTTGTAAAATCGGTCTAAAAGATCCTGATCTGTGCTTCTTTACATAAAATCATTCAACAGAAATGGTCAAATCAATGCAGCCAATACTATATAATTAAAAATGGACACCATCAGGAACCTTTGGGATTGGTTTAGGACATCCCAATATGTCCTAATTTTTTTTTAGAAGATTTTTTTGAGTTCTCATAAAAAGTAAATACTGTGGTCCTTCGTTACATATTTGATAAATAAAATTGAGCTTAGTACTTCTTCCTCTTTAGTTATTGTTGTGCAATCTTGCTTTACTTCACTTTTATGAAACTAATTACACTTTTCGACCACTGCTTACAAGTCCTTGAGTTTTTGAGTGATTGACTGACAAGCGGCGTAGCATCGACTGGCTGCTGTTTATGGACCGGATCAGGGGTGATTGCCTGCTTTTTGACCTTCTCATGTAAATTACGGCTCTAATAAATTTCCGAAGGAGGCAGACCTTCCGTGTCAGATGGCCACTTTTTTTCGACATTGTTCCCCTCTCTCCGAATGATAAAGACAACCGCTTTAAATTAGCCCGAGGATATTGACTCCGTAAGTTTAAGAGAAGGGCAAACGACAAAGTAGCGGCGTGACTTTGCGAAGTGCCAACATCAGACATCGCCTTTGCCGTGATGACACTTCTCACGGCGTAGTGCAGTTTGACATTGTGCTTCCCGCTCTCTACCAAAACACGACAACGCGCAATTTCAAACCTCTTAGGAGGAGAAGAAGTCCTGATATTGCACGATGCTGTGCTGAATACCATATGGTGCAGCCAGGGAAGTGTTTGGAGAGTAGCACCACATACCATGACTTTGTCCTTCAGTGCCTCTAGTACGTCAGTACATCTGCAAAGAGGACGTGGTCCTCGGATGCATCTGCTACTGCGTCTTTCTCAGGAGCTGTGAGACGAGTTTCAAGCTTATTATTATTCTTAACTCTTTTTGCAGACTTTATGTGCCGGTTTTAATAATTTAATTCAAAACAAGTTTAATTATTTTTGGTTGCTGATTGTGGCTGCCGTTTTTAAATTATAATTTGAGCCATCAATCAAACAGATTTCCAAGAAAATGAAAACAGTTTTCCACATCCCCCCCCCCGCAACATCATTCAGCCCTATTTATCTTTCATTCCCTCGGCTGTTTGCCTTGAATAACCCCGGACGCCAACGCGCTTAAACGTGATTGACTGCAATTAAAAATAATGTGGGTTAGCTGTTTTCAGAAAATTAGAAACTTTGTTAAAAAAACGGAAATGGAAGACTAGATCGCTGATTTCAAAGTGAGTAGGATGTTTGCTTCTGGCATTATATGCAACTTCACAGAATTTAAGGAAGAAACAACAAAAAACTAATGTTACTATATATATATATATATATATATATATATATATATATACAGTATATCGTCTATGATGTACAAGTCCTTTCAATCAAGACTTATTCTGCAAGCTTGCTTGTGAAAATTACATTTCTGTAATGTGAATTTATCTTCCCTGTCCTCTTACTAATTTGAAGTTTGCTATAGGGTTGCTATAGGCTTTAGCATCAAATTGCAAATTTAGCTCTAAACGTATTACTGTTTGGACAAAAAAACAAAGATTTGCTGGAGATAAGGATGTCTACAAACATACAGTGAAGCTTAGAGAGCTTTAAAAAAAAAAAGAAGACTCAACAACACAATTGAACATTCCTGTATGAGGCAACATTTCTATAAAAACATCCAAACTACTCAGTCAGGACAACAGCCCACATAGCTTAAACCAAATTCAATTTGCCTTTTGAGAATACGACTCCAAAGGCTGCCTGCTTCTTCCTGGAAAACACAAAAGCAAAGTTGGGTGCAGATGTTGATTGTGCTGTTTTTATCCGTCTCAGGAATACTTTTGTAACTCTCAGCCACCAGATTTCACTGACATACCTGGCTTACTTAAGCCTCTTTTAGATTCCAGTTAGCCTCTGGAGACTAACTGGAATCGTTAGTCTCCAGTTAACCATTAACCTATTTCTAAATTAGTTATTAAACTGGATTGAATCATACTTTTCATCTAGGACAAAATTAGAATAAAAAAAATAGTGCTTTGACATGCAGGAAAGGAAGCAGAGCTGAGAATCGCTCACTAGCTCTAAAAATATGTTAAGAGTAATTGCATCTTCACTGTCAGATACTTAAAAACACAAACAGTTGAATCGGGGAAAACGCAGATTCTGTTCTGGTCCACAGAATATTTCCCAGTCAAGCTTCACCTCTGCTTCAAGAATTCATTAAGAAGAACTCAGATAATGTAACCAGAGCAGGCACCAGATATGACCGTATTATATCATTTCTGACAGGTGCTTTTTATCGAGCTATTTTTATCCCCGAGCCCGAATATAATCCAAGAACCTTTCGTGAACTCCTGTTTTTCTCCTTCTTCAGGCGAACATCTTAAGACTTGGTTTCTGGAAAACCGTAACTGTCAACATGATGCCGCTTAAACTTGTACCTCTATAGATTTTATAGTCCTTTTTATAGCTTGAAAATATATATACATTTTTACAGTCAAGCCCATAAATATTCATACCCCTGGCAGCTTTAGATTTAGAATAATTTTCATTCAACCAAGACGTTTGACTCTGGGAGGAATTAATATTCTCAAAAGATAAAACAATGAATTTTTTCCCATAGCATCACTATAGAAAACATAATTTAGCTGAAGTTTATTTACAATTAAACATGTAAAAGTATTTAGACCTGTCTCAGTAAACGATGGAAAATATTTCTTAATATTACACCAATCAGATCTTGATTATATTCTGACTAATAATCTTTGCTAATGAGCTTTAAGTTTTTGAGGTTGGAAGGCCTCCTTGCCATCACCTAATCTTTTGTTTCCTTCACAGGTTCCCTGTAGTTTGGATTCAAGTCAGAAGCCGAACTTTAAAACACATACATTACCTCTAGTAAGAAGAAACGTGCTGGGAAAAATGAAAGGTTGCTTTAAATCTAAATCTGCACAACCGTTTAATTGTTTTGACCTTTGATTTTTGTTGTATTTTTGTATTTGACTCCAGACTACCAGTAAGCTCTGGATAGAAATGAAACATTTGGCCATAACCTCACAGTTTTTTGTTTTTTTTCCCCAAATGTTTGATATTTATCGCCCTATTTAAAACAAAAGTAAACATAAGCTTCCACACACACCTTGTGAAAACCACCAATGTCTTCAACTGCTAATCAAAGCAACTAATACAAAATTTCCAAAAATTATAACCCAGATCACTATGGTCTAAAACCCAAACTTTTTCTGATTTGTTTTCACATGCGGTGAAACATCAATGCGGTTTTCCTCTCACCTCAATAACTTGATAGAGCCAGTTATTTGTCTTTGTCACCACTCCATGCCTCCCTTGCCAGTGTGTCCCACTTCTGCTCCCTCGGATGCATTCATCAGAGCGATCTTTAAGTGCTTTTGTGTGTAAAAGAGTTTGCTGTGAATACTTTATCCCATCTCAGGCCCTCAGCTCACAACATCGTGTTATTATGTACAGTGCATCATGCGTACCTTTTTCTTCTTCTTCTTCTTTATAAGTCTCTTTTTTTTGTGCTTATGAGGGTAAGTAGAGCAGTGTGTAGGTAGTGGGGCTGTGTAGTGTCGTCTCTGGAGTGCCGATGATGATAATTACTGTAGAGACAATGTCTCAGGGGGGAGCCGGCCAGCTGCCTGCTTCGCTGCCACTCTGTCATCCACCACTTACTGTTTTCTGCCAGGGGAGACGTGTAGCACTCAGATAATTCCTCTCCATTTTAGGCCTCAGCAGTATCATGACTTTCCCATCTATCAGCATTAAACAGATTCGAGAAAAGCTCAAGCAAAAATTGTGACCAGTCTGATAAAAGAGTGTTTTTTTTGTTTTCCCAGCTTTAGAACATTCCACTCTTAGGGTCGTCTTAATTATAGATAATTACATTTGTTACAACTACAGAGATGGCTGGTTTTGAACGACAACGTTTTTAAGCAGGATGCAGTGATTGTTAAAAAGTACTTATGGAAGAGTGTTTTAAATGTACTTCATTAAAAAAAAAAATACAGCAGTGGAAGAGATTGTTTAAAGAGAAATGAATGGTGCTGTGACTGCAGTCAATTTTAGTGTCTTGGTGTTTCTATATTCTGACCAGTTAGGATTTTCAGAGCAGCAACAGAACTATAAAAGACGACAGGTCGACCAGGTCGCCTTCTTTTGAGTCTCTAGTCTCCAGTTAGCGATTAATCTACTTCTAAATTAGTTATTTCAATAATCAATTCATCACGATTAATCTGATAAATCGTTTCAGTCATAATGCGCATTTAAAGGTTTTGGGGTAGGTGACTGTGATGTCAAGTAAATTTGTTCAGAATTGCTTGATGGAGTCTTTCCATAAATGATGAAGGACGATTATTGTTCTCGGTCTATTTCTTTTAAATTTGTTGTTGTAAAGGACAGAGTTTACGTCATGGTAGGTCCCATACTGTTCATTTACATTTGCACACATTAAAAAAAAAAAAAAGGACAGAACATTTATTTCTTTGCAAAACATCTCAAAACTTTCATTTCATTTCAAATAACTCAATTCGCTGTAAATGACCAGTTGACTGCTTACTGAGCTCAATCTTTTTTGTTTTTCACTACATGCAGAAGGAGATGTCTTGACTAGATTTATGTCCTTTACTCAGTGCTAAAGAAGGTAACTTTTAGCAGGACATTTACGATCTTCAGAATATCTGGTTTGTCTGTTTTAACTTGTTTCTAGCTTTTCAAATTTCTTGGACTACCTGCATTATGCAGGTGAATGTCTGCTTAAACCTGACAGAACTGCCAAAATAATGTGATGCAAGTTATCTGTTTTAAACTAAAAAACAAAAAAATAGAAGAAAGTCAAGATAGCTTACAGTATTGTTTTGTTTTTCTTTAAAATTGTTTTCTTTTTTAAAATTTTAAATCGTGTTCCCCTATGAGCCCATAATGCGTTATTATGGGTTCGTATGGGAACACGATTGTTCCGCCTGCTTCAGTTCAGGTTCATTTCTGGCTACATTTACAGACATTCCTCCTGTATTGCAGTTTACAGGATCCCGTCTTTAAAAAGACCTGTCTTTGGATTCGGTACATCCAGTGCCCTAGGTTTATTTTCCATTCTCTTGTGTCTTGCCCCAGGTAACTCTCAGTGCCTGAGGGGTCACCTCAAGCCCACCTGACCTCTACAATAAGCAGTTATTTTAGGATGTCTGCCTCACATTTTGTTTTTTAACTTTGCTCACACGTTTTTGGGGTGTTGGAGGAGCTCGAGCATTAGGGTTCTAGTTTGATGTGGAGCTGGTAATAGTACAAGTTTTGCTTAATGTATTATAAACAACTTTACTCTTAAAACCGTGCCTGAGAAATCAAGGTAAAATAGCTTAAAAATCATCTACTCACGGTAGAGTTTAAGACACATTTTAGTTTTTCTTGCTAGAAGACTTTGGATGTAAAAAATAGTTTGTCCTCTCAATTCTCTGAAGGCCTTTTCTGAATCAGATGGAACCCCAGGTGACTGCATCAAGTACGGAGATCCTTCGTACTTGAACTTCCTGTTTCACCACTACGCCATGCCCCTCCCCTCGGCAATAATCTAAGAATTTAATATTACAGTGTTCCATATAAACAAATGTATGGAAAAAATAAAATGACTTATCGTTTTGTTCCTGGTCCAAGATCAATATAATAAACACTTAAAGTCCGTCTGTCCATAAATCAGTCGTTTATTATCTGTCAGTCCATCAGGTTCTTGAATATTCAGTCCATCCATCCTTAAATTGAAGCATTTGTTCATCGTTCCGCAGATAAACTTTGGCCATTCTGAAATTATTTGAAATTAATAACACTAAATTTATATGCAGGAGCTCAGAAATATGCTTGGCATGCTGGAAATTTCCATTTGGAGTAACTTTTGAGTGTATAACTGTGACCTGGAAAACGCTTCGAAACAATGCAGGGAATTCATCTGTATTCAACAGATACATTATTTCTTAAAATAATTCATTTAATTGCTTTAGCACATACTACGAAAGCAATATTTCCCAGAATAAATTCACATGTTCAGAGATTATTTTTTCGTCTGTCTGACCTTTTCTATCTTCGGCTGAGTTGGTTTTGCATTGAGGACAGAGCCTTAGCAATTTATGCAGCAGATGCATGTTGACTCACCCCGTTTTCCTAATTTGACTTAACAGCGTGATAGGTGAAAACCTCTGTGCTATTGCTTAGCAGATAGATAATTGTTTTTTTAGTCTTTACAATGAGTAGTGCAGTGTTTTGACCTTTTTATAATTTTACTATCTCAGCTTGAATGTCGGAGCTTGCTGTGACTCACGGCATTTAGTATGAGGCATTCACAATAGTCCGCAACACTTGTGACTCTTTAAACCCCATTTACCCACGACTTTATTTATTTAAAAAAAGAAAAAACAAATTAATTTCTTGCCATAAAGTTAAAAGTCCTGCACAACAAAAGCAGCATGCGCAGCACCACATGACTGGGTTAACTGAACTGAAAGCTGCTGCATCAGATTCCTCCTTAATCTTTGTTGGTGAGGCTAGCTACTCGCAGGCAGAAAAACTGCCTTCAGCAAGAGCCTTAATGGTATTGAATCACTTTACTTGTCCAAAATTTTTTGCTCCCTCGCTCTCCAGCCAGAGAATAAAGATTCACAAACCAATTTCGCCTGCATACTTCCAGACACAGAGCCCCACTCTCTAAAAAAAAAAAAAAAATAGAACAGAGCATTGTTGCCGGTGACCCACAATCACTATAACAGCCCACTTTTGCAAATTAAAGCTGCCCAAGTAATTGAGCCTTTTATGTCGCTGCTAAAAAAAAAAAAAAAAAAAAGTCTCTTCCCACTGATCACAATTGGCAGGTCCGACCTCAAAGAAAACGGGTTGGAGCTGTAATGCATCTGTTATTTTTATTCTACATGCTGGACTGAATCTATCTATATATTATTTTGCCTTGTACTTTTAAACACGACTGTGGAGCAATCACTTAAAAAGTATGTATCGCATGCTAACCAGAATAGACAAAAGACATTTTTCATTATTTCTTATTTACTGTCAAAGTTATACTTGCTGCATTTCTGTCTGTAAGCCTAAACCAAAAAACGTAATGGATGGTGAGTTACAAACGTTGGGAGGTTGGGAGTGGATGTTGTAGGAGCGAAGGCCCTGTGGGAACCTGACAGCAGAAAAATGACTGTAGTCTGCAAAACAGGGAAATCCTGTTCTGCAACTCGGCTTGTTCTGACTGTGGGAACATATTCCCCTTAAGTGGAAGTAGTTGAAATAAATGACAGGCAGTAAAAATATAGGCAGGACCATTTTGTCCAAATTCATTAACAGATTTTTTCTCTTTCTTTTTTTTATTTATATTTGCATATTTCGGTGTTTCCCTACAGTTCTACAGTTAACCTCCTGGTGAGCCTTTAAACCCATTCATGATGCTTCAGAAAAGCCCTGTCATCATTATACTCTAAGAATGTTCATCGGGGGCTTTAGTAGCAAAGGTCTACATAAACTTCTAAAACAGAGAGTAATAAGTGAAGCTTGTGGATAGTATATTTTAACAGATGAGCATGAAGACTTGACCTGCAGAACCCCCTCACGTATTCTTTTATGCAGAAGATGAGACCAGCGCATATCAGCATGCACTGTTCTTTTAAAGAATGAGCCATTTTGGCTCTAATGAAGTCTCTGGAAAGCCTCTCAGGAGTGTTGGAGTGCAGAAACCATGCTAATCCAGTTTAGCACTGACATGACTGGTCTCTGGGTTGCACATTCAGAAATGATGACTCAGAATAAATACAAAATCTGACTTGATTATTTGTCCACTGAGGTTGTCCTGAATGGCTATTATGATGACCCTAGATTGGTTAAAGGGGGTTCCTTCCAAGGAAAGTCATGGAAGGCACCAGACAAAAAAGGATTTTAATTTTTCAGAGATGTGTGTCTGTATGTGATGAATTTTGTGGTGTATGAGAATGGATTTTTTTTTTCTTTTCTGTTTCTTCTCTTCTGCTGGGACTTGAGACCTCCTTCATATTACCGTCATGCCTCTAGCCAGCAAATGGATTTGGTTGATCTGTTGTTTGGGTCAATAAAGAATTAAAGTCTGACCTGGTGGGCCTTTTCTCGTGACATTTTCGAGCCTTGATCCATTTGTGTTTTGTACTTCTGGGTGCGTATTATCACCAATACGGAGTACGTGGGTAGTTTTCTTGAAAAAAATGTAAAGCTATTCCAGCAATAACTAGTTAAAGCTTATCTTTGTGGGGCGTTCCTGCCCAGAGTGCTGTGTGACATGAAAGACGAGGACTGCAGTTTGGGAAATTTATCAGTAACCTGTACTTCAATGACGTTACATTTTCTTTTATAGGTGAGTTCTGATGCTAAATTCAGAGATGGATGTAATTCAGTGAATCACAAAGCTTTGTTTGCTTGTGTTACCAGCACCACTTGTATTGCATTTATGTTTTTGGCTATCCAGAAAAATTAAGGATTATAAATGGACTTCCAGATGGTTTATGCGCTGTTCATATGTTACTGTCTCCTTTTTCACCTAGACCCTCACACACACCATACAGCTGTCCTCCAACATAATCCAACAGTGGGGATGACATTTAACCAGTCTACAGCGGACCTCCACTACTCACGGGTGTTGGGGACGACAGGCGCCCACAAATGGCTAAAAGCCACAAATACTTTGTATCCTCTCTAAAAATGCTTATAGGTGCCTATTTTAATAGTTTAAACATTAAATATACCTTTATATATGCGTTAACTGGAAACTGTCCTAAGACTACCGCAGCGTGACCAATCAGTGTCAAAATAACTGGCCGTTCTGGATTGGCTGCTTTGTAAATGGCAACCTATTTAAAACTTCAACAGAGTCTACGCCTCCAGCATACAGTAGTTTCTCACTGTACTTATAGAGCGCTCAAAGCACTTTGCACTAGAGTCACATTCACCCAGTCGCACTCACAATATACACAATATACGATACGCAATTTGGGGTTAAGTGCCTTGCCCAGAGGCACATCAACATGTGGCAGGAGAAAGCTGGAATCGAACTTACAACCTTCCGATCGCAAGACGACTACTCTACCAAAGAGCCACAGTCGCCCTGTTCTACTCATCATTTATTGGCTGCTGGTAAACCACCTGCTCTTTGTAGCCCCTTGATCTGTATAAGTTTGACAGGCTCAGTTCTGCAGTCTTCAGAGTTTTCTCATTTTTATTCCTTGTTTTGTAAAAATTTTGACTCATTTTTAGCTTCCAAGTTTCATGGAACATGCTGACATGTTCCTCCTCCCCCGTATGATGGGACGACAGCACTAATAGCTAACTATTTGATCATTTCAAAACAGTTTTCTAGCATTGTGTGTTGCATCGCATCATAATCTCTGTTTGTGTTTAATGCTAATAACAAAAAGGATCTTTCAAAATGCAATAAATGTTGGCTAATATATTCCAAGTTTCATGAATATACATTTTGCTGCCAGTAAGACACAGCCTGTTGAACGGAGTGTGACTGCTCTAGAAACCCGCACCCATACAGAGTAGCTCCACCATGCTAAATATTTGCTTAAATAATAGATATAAAATTTCATGGTGCGTTCTGTGTTTACATAGCATATCTTCTTCTCTCCATTAAGTCTATGCAGAGTGGACCAAAACTGTGTTACAATAGATATAAAACTGTATTAAAATGTCTGTCAAGTCCTTCTGAAACATTCACCATTTTTGACACATATGTACTAGTGAAAAACTAAAAAGATCTATTATGTCCATCAAGTGAGTGTGCACTGGCTTAAGACCAGTGCACAATCTGCAAAAATAGAGAAATTTGTTCTTTTACCCAAGGCTGCTAGAATAAAGTTCTCTCTAGCAGGAACATAAAGAACTCCTCGAAAATCTTTATACATCTTTCTAACTTCAGCAGACCCGCTTCATTTTTCAGAAATAGAAGGTTTTTCATCAGACATCACACAAGAAAAAAGGTTCTGCCCAGAAATGAGCCAAGAACAAGCATGATTTCCCAAACCAAGACTACATGAACGAAATGGTCATTCTGTCCCTGCAGCCTGAGGAGTAAGAACAAATTTAGTATGCATTGACCTTTTATGTTTTGAGTCTAATGTTTCCATCTAATTGTCATAGAAAATCTTAAGTGGACTCTTGAAATGTCGTAAAAAAAAAAAAGGCAAGATGCAAATTAGACGTAATAAACAAGATGTTCAGCTTGCAAACTAGCATAAGCCACATATTTGTCTCAGAAAAATGTAGAGTTCTCTACTCTGGACTTTTCTTAGAATTTCGTGCTGCTAGCGTGCCACAGACCCAGCAGTGAACGGGAGCGATCCACCTCTCCTCTCTCAACCTCAAGTTCCTCTCTCCAGCCACTCTAGGCTGCAAATCTCCCCTCTGTGCTGGACGTTTGGACTTTGACATTTTCAATTTTGTGCTTCCAAATGAGCACAGAATGCCTAAGCAATCTTCAAATTCGGCACTAGCGGTGATACTCCAAAATGCTAAAAGAAGTCTGTTGAAATCAATGCGTTTATTGTAATTTGGATGTATGGATGGGGTCATTTTAGTTCTAAGAAATCCCAGCTGTGAAGACGGTTTCTTTCTTTAATTACATTTGGAAACTTTTGTAATTCCTTTCACTTGAACAAGAAGCCCAAGTTAAGTCAACGTAAAGAAATCCCAAAGCATGATGCTACCACCAGTGTGCTTTACTGTTGGCATGTTTGTCTTTCAGCAATATGCAACAATGCTTTATTTGGAGGCACCTTTTGAATGTCCTGGATGTGTTATAGTGTTGGTAAAAAAAAAAAAAGAACAACATAGAGCTGCCTTTTATAGATTTTTGTTTCACGCTTTCAAGGTTTGTCCTTCTGCTTTAGGAACTGTGGGGTCAGGAGCTGGTCACACGGTACATTATTGTTCCAATACACGTCACTGTGAAAGTGTGAGCCCTGGTGCTATTTAGGAGCATAAATTTTACACTTTTTCTCTTTCACACACTCTTTGGCCATCAATGCCTTTCTGGTCCTGACTTCTAATGTTGCCATTTATTGCAGTCGAATGGGGCTTTAGAAACACACATCTGGGGCAAGCTATATTGTTTCCTGTCTGTATGTGTAGTGTTGTGGGTTTGGTTAATCCTATATGGCTGTTCAATGCATGATTCAGAATAAATGATTAAATTAATCATATGTTTATTGGCAATACTTGTATCCTTACTTTATGTCAATAGATGACAAATTCTGGCAAACTCCAGTTTTCCCTTCCTTGTGTCCTTATCCTGGATCCTTATGAATGCTGCTGTTACAAAGCAATTTTTATTTTCGTCATATTTTATTCTAAAAAAATAATAAAACCAATAAAACTGTCTTACTAATATGGGCACAAACTCCTTAGCATTTACTTTGTTTGGTCTCTAATTTATGAGGAGTCTTTCAGTTTTTATTTAGCAGCTCCTTTGCCTTCGTTTCCGCTCAATTCGTCTTCTGGTTTTAATTCACAGTGAAGACGTTTCCGGCAGCAATTTGTTTTCTTGCACGTACATTTCAAATTTACTCAGACAAACATTTTAACCTAGTCTAGCTTTGTGTGAATATTTTAACATGAATTAAGATATGCATGATAACACAGCTTTACTTTTTTTCTGAAAAAATTTATAATTCGTGGCAAAGTTTGTTTTTTTTGACAGAATATATTCAAGTCATTGTGTTACAGGCAGAAATAAGATTTTATTTTGGTTATATTTGTGCTGAATTTTAAGAAGATTTTATATTAAATATTCTGCCTTATTTAACTTTGCTTTTAATGGTTCTCTGTGTGTATAGCATAGCATTGAGTTGACTATATTTTGACAATGTAAAACAAATTATGGACAACCCTGAGCATCCTCTTCATGTTCAATGCCATTTAAAAACTGTAGAGTGTCTTCAATCAGAGGCTTCTTCAGAACCGCTGTGATTCAGACCACTGCAGGAGATCCTCGCTGTCTTTAATTAAAGTTGTATAACATAACAACATAACAAATATTTTTAAATTAAATTGAATTGAAACAGTAATACTGTAACATACTTTTGGCTCTGAAATTCAATATTAATATTCTGTCTTCTGCTTTGAATTATGCTTTTGTGCTGCCAGTGAATCCAGTTGTTACTGGGTAAAAAAACAACCCTATGCCATGATATTGCCACCATTCATTTTCCATTTTCAGTTTTCTCTATCTTGGGGGCTACAATTACTTGGTAGCTGGAACTGATCATAGTACTGATCAAAAGTAGCCCCATACCATGACGCTGCCACCACTGTGTTAGACATTGGTTGAGGGTTTTTGAGTTTACGCTAAACCACTTATCATTGTCTTATTTGATAATGATATCAAATAAGACATATGTTGGTATTCCTAGTTAGTATAGTATTACTGGTGTCATCACCACAACAGAAAAACAAAATCTGCCTTTACCTTCTGTTTCTCCTGATTTGGACCAAAGTTGACTGGTATTTAGAACATGTCATAAGTCCATTCAACCCCAAAGCATGATGGGGCCACCACTGTGGCTGTGATGTGTTAGAGCAGTCTTTATTTTCTCTTATTTATTTCAGAAAGTATATATTTGTATTGACTGTAAAACCTTGTGGAGCAGCACATCATAATCTTCTATTTTGTGCTAAATGTTTTTTATTGTGTTTTATTTCAGATTTATTATTTAAAGGATAATAAAGTTAAAAATAAGCAAACCTGACACAACACAGATCAGACTGAGTCAATTATATTGGATATATTCCACATCTGATGTTAGTTTGATGTTTGATTGGTAAGAAAACACAAACACCTGAAGCATCATTTACACACGAAAGCCTAGTTTACATCGAAATCCTTGCTTTGCTTTTAATTTAACAAACTTCTCCCTTTCTAATGATTCCCTAAAGTTTTTTTTTATTCCCTCTCTGGTATCATTTGCGTGCATGCACAATTGGCTGCTTGCCGACTTGCACTTCTGCCTGTGCGCTTAGCACTGTGAGCTGGTGCAGGGGGATTTTATCTCTAAAGCAGCCCATGTTTCTCCTTCCTATTACAAAGCCAATTTCTTTTTAATAGCAGCAACAGCTGGAGCTGACAGGGCCAATGTCTGCTGGTGCAGCAAACGGCTCCTTAGCTGTAATTCAGGTGCAGAACTTGGTTTGGTGGTGCATAACGAGAAACAACCCAACAGTTGGGAATCTTATCGCTAGTCGTGCTTTAAGTCCTGGAAAATATTTGTGTCCCATGTTAGCCGTTTTCCCACGAAGCGAACTTATTCTCCCGCTGTCTTGTTCGTCCTTCCAGTGCAGCTGGCTGACCCCCAGGAGATGGCTGAACCTACAGGAGTACCAGAGCAAGAAGCTGATGCAGGACAGCGGCGTGGCGGTCCAACGCTTCTACGTGGCCGACACAGCGTCTGAGGCGCAAGAGGCGGCAAAAAGACTCAGTGAGTAGATTATGCCAAAACAGTACACTGCGCGCACAATTATGAGGCAAAGTTTTATTTTTAAAGATTCTTATTGAACTGAACAGCTGGAGTCCTCTGAACCAATAAAAAATATCAAAAAACCTCAGAAGTGAGTATTTAAGAAAGTACATGGGACTTTATTAAAGAATATCTGGGTGTGCACAGTTATGGTGAAGCAATTAGGATGTGCAAAATTAAATAAAAAATTTAAATTTCTTTTGTTGATTTTTATTCATTCAAGTGGTTATAATGACTCAAAATGTACAATTAATCATTTCTAACAAATTCAGTGACCAATCCTTATTTACTAAGCCAGTGGTGCCCAAAGTCGGGGGCCTTCATCCTGCTTCTTTTAGTTCTCTCCCTGAACTACAACCTTTTCAGCAGTACAATGCTCTTCTTAGGCCTTCTACTGAGCCATCATTGGATCCAGGTGCGTTAAACCAGGGAGAGAACTAAAACATGCAGGATGTCGGCCCTCCCGGACCGACTTTGGGCACCACTGTACTAAGCAAAGTCCCTCCATTCATGGAGTCTGTTAGTTCCTGGATGTGTTGACGGCCTGTGTGACAACCACACACTGTTAAGAGAGCAGAACTGTTTTCCTTCTCTGTAAAAATCTCTCACAAGTTCTCAACAGGGCCAGGTGAGAAAGCATGACCTGTCATTATTATTTTATGTTTAAGACCTTCAGCCGTGAAATGGAGCACTTTGTTGCTTGTGGCGGAGGATTGTCTTAATTAAAAATTAAGCTCTTCTAGAAAGACGCAGATTTTTACCTTAATAGGTGTCATGTAAGTCACTCTTTTCTCATCGGTTCATAAAACCTATAAAACAGTTTGTCTTCAGATATTTCCTGGCCCAGTTTTGACAATTCAACTTATTTGCCTTGTTCAGCGGCGGGTGTCGAGTTTCAGCCTTCCTTAACTTGGCCATGTCTCTGAACACTGTTGGAGAATAATATCCTCTCGCTAATTTGGTTCGTAATGTCTGAGGTTCAGAAAGAGTCAGTGAGTTGAATTCATCAGTTCCATTTATTAAGACCGAAATGCATCACTGGTTCCTCACTATGTTTTCCTTAAGGGGCCACACGGCAAAATGGCCCCTAACAACAGTTTCTAATTCCTTTTGTTGGCCTCTATCTAAGCTATGCCCTAAAGAGTGTACATACGTATATATGTGTGTATATACGAGCATCCATACGAGTAGCTAGAAGAGAAAGAGGAAAACACAGAACTATTTAATCCCAACAACACCTTCTACTTAGAGTTAGCTCAATCTTTCTAGTGTTACCACCTCGTTTTCCCAGATAAAAGCATGAAAACATTTAAAATTGCTCCCGGTCCGTCCTTAGGAAAAAAAAAAAAAGAACATTTATGCGTTATCATGACTGAAGTACTTCCTATTGGTTGTTTTTAGCGGAAAGCTGTTGTGCTCCATTTGGAAACTTCTGCTTCCCTATCATTTGGTAATTTTTCTTCAAAACCAATAGATTCATGGATTTCTTCAAAACCACAGGTTTAACTTTGATCAAAATTGTACCCTTTAGTCAATAAAATGTACAAAATATTGAACATAGTTCATGGTGGTGAGATAAGGTCTTGACAAAAATCATCTGAAAAAAATCTACATTTTTTAAAAGTTTTTTTAAAAATTGGTGGCTGTTTATTTCCTTGTGACCTGGTACATATATATATAAATATATATATATATACTATATATATATGTTTTTTTCTAATTGTAGCCTCCCGTATTTACTGAGAGATAAACCCGCTCTTTATTTATTTAATACCAATCCCGACTTATTAATATCAAAGACGAAACTGCGCTGCAGAATACAGTAGTGCTGTTTATCGTTCAGCGTTGTTCTTTTTGCTACCCGACGTGCAGATGGCTGTGTTTAATAAGGTCTGAAGTTTTATCAGGTCTAATCGCATCTTTTGTGCTGTTTATTTCTATGCATGAGCCAGGGTGTTTTGACCTTAGCGACTGTGCCCGCTCTGCTTTTCATCGCAGCGCTTCATCCGCCCTAATTTGTTGCACAACCTCTCGCATTGAGTTTCTCACGCTTTGCATGCGTATTTTATGATTACTATTTGTCTTCTTGCTGTTATTATTTGCCGTTTGTTGCCTTCATACACTTGGACAGAGCTGTGTGCGGAAGGAGCTGAAATTCTACTTGTTCTACAAGTCTGCAACAATGCGTTGCACTTGCACAAACAAAGAGGGTTTAGCATCCATTTGTATGCACCCACACACTGCGTTCTTCTCCGTTTCTTTACTTTCCCTTTTCTACTTTGCTTCTGACACAAACAGCGTATGTTCCTGCCCTTAGATTTTATTCAGCGTTAGTTTCTAAATACAGAAACCGCTTTTTTGGAACCGTATCCAGATTGGTTTTCAGCCAGCGAGGTGCCACTATGATTTCCGCACAGGATTCCTGGGGTTCTGACTTCAGTGGTTCTGGTTGTGATGCAGAAAAAGATAAACTGAATACCATAAGGATTATATATATTTTCCTGACAGCTTATATTGCTGCAGGGATAGAGAAAGAGAGAGAGAGAGAGAGAAAACTCAAGACAGATGAGTTACTAGAGAGCAGACAGCTTAATACAAGCCAAGCGAGACATGGGCAGATGGAGATCATCTTGAACAGCGATTTTCAGATGTTCCCACAGATTCGTTGTTGGATCTACATCTGGCCTTTGACTGGTCCATTTTGACACGGTAATGTTTCAGGATGGAGATATTGTGTTCAAATTTATGTGCAGTGTTCCTATTCTACCACACAAAGAATTGTGGTTATAGACCAAAAAAAATCTACTTTAGTCTCATCTGGCACTTTTTTCCATTGATTTGTTGTGTTCCCAACATGGCTCATGCCAAACTGCAAGTGTGTATAAACCAGCCAATTTTAGTCCGCTTTAATTGAACTTCAGTTCATTTGCCTACAAAGTCCGGTTCATTTGGGGAGGTGTGAATGCATACTGAAACTCTGATCCAGACCAAAACAGAAAACTCTGGTTCGTCTACAAACCTAGGTCTTGGTTCAGTTGCAGTGAACTCTGGTGTGGTTCAAAGGCATATATGCAAACGGACCGGCATAGTAGGAGGTAGACTACAGTACAAGGCATTCTGGGTAAATATAACCAAAACAAATACATGAGCGGGAGAAATGGCCCATGGTCTATTGCCAAAGATGAATGAGAAATCCTACAACCGCTAAAGTTTTGCCCAGTGTCTTTTTCAGAGGCTTTTATGTCATTTCCTTCAGTGGTTCTTGATACAGCGCCTCCACAGGCGAGGAAGGGAACAGATTTTTTAAAGAGTTTGAGTTGTTTGACAAAATACAGTGTGAAAGTGAACCACACCAGCTGAAAATGTAACAAATGTGGCAACTTTGCTCCTCATTGTAATTGTATCTGTGAAAACACCTGCATTGTTTCCCCTTGGCTTTCGTCTTGCCACTGCTCCATACAGTCCAAATTTATGGGACACACAAGCAATGGTTGCCTGATCGACGAGTGTCTGCAGCTCCTCCACAGGCATTCGAGGTCTATTGGGTGCTTTACTGAAGGATGCTATCCTCGGCCAGCCTTCTATATTTGCATGATTGCCCGACAATGATTGATTTGTTGAATGTCAGGATATTGTTCTGCAACCTAAATCTGCTTTAAGCTTTACCACGTCTTTATCCCCAATCTGTTCCTTTGGTTTCCATGATCCTGTTTCTCCACTAATGTTCTAAGAAACACTTCAGCCTTTCATAGATCAACTGGATATATATTCAATCAATCAATCAGCTCACTTTATTTTGGTAAATTGTCAACATTAAACACAGGAAACAAAAAATAACAATAAACAAACCCATAATTTACTAAAAACGAAATAGGCTGAAGCCAAAGCTTATACTTGCCTACCCTATTTATATACTTAGCAGCCTACCAATATATCTTCACAATACATATATATGTATATATACATCTACATAACAAAGTAAGATTTTATCATTTTACATTTTAAGGCTCTTTTAAAGCTCACCAAGAAAGGACAGAATTTGAAATCATCATTCAATTCATTCCACAATTTCACACCAGTAACCGACACACATACTGAGATTAATTTACACTAAGGTGGACTCTATTTATTAATGATGCGACTTCTTAAGGCAGTGGGTTGTACTGAATGCAAAAATACAATGCGCGTTTTAGATTTTATTTGTAAAAAAAAAAGTTTGAAAACTCTGTAAGGAATTGTTGCTTGAATTGAGTCTGAATTGTCTGGGATTATTATTTTTTTTGCATTGTTGAACTTTATTGTTACTGCATTCTGAGCTCAGCCGCTTTGAGCTCGAACCTTTGCTTGTAAGACATGTTAATCTCCAAAAAAAAAAAAAAGAAAAAACATGAGACTTGTTGAACAGCTCATCATCAGGTCTTAATTGGCACGCTGGAGTCGGAACTGCTTAAAATAAGGAATTGTTGACAATTCCCTGCCAAGCTGTGGGGAAAAAACATGTGTGAGAGTAAATGTTTTCAGTGTCAGTTACCTTGTCCAATAATGCGCCTTGGTTCGCCTGGCGTGCCTCTGCAACTTCCTTGCACTTCTGCAACCCGTGACTACAGCTGGCTTGCTAATAAAGCGTGCAAATGAGCATCCACAGATGCTTCACTTCCTCACGCTCGCACTGCGTCTGTGAACAGTTCCTCTTGGGCCGTGTTGGGTCGCTCAAAGATGCATCAGAGAGGAGGAGGGGGGGAAGAAAGCGAGAGATTGATAACCTTTTCAGTTAAGATCAGTTGGGCCAACAAACGAAGCGAGAATGGCAGACCCGGACTCCCGGGGGGGAAGACGGGGCATGAAGCCAGACCTTTTTGAAGCTCCGTTTACCGACTTCACCCTGTGGAGGACATGAGGCTTTTCTCCATGCATGAGATGCGTCTGTTTGGGGGTATCTGAGCCGACTCGGAGCAACTCAAAGCAGATTTATGGTCGGTGCCGGCGTCCTGCCGTCAGCTTCTGGCTTCTTGTGCACACACCACAGTGAGCTAGCCAAGCATGAAGACACATAGATGAATGGGATTCATCTCTTCCTTTAGGCTCACCAAACAATATTCTCCAGTTTTTTATTTCTTTTAAACTCTCTCTTAACCATAAAGCGGTTAAGGTGGTTAAATTGTATCGCACAGAAACATTTCTCTGGTCTTCAAGAAGTCAGAGATCGATGCTTTCTGTTACCCTTTCTAAAAAAAACCTGAAAGAGCCCTGAGTTTTCTATCAAAACTTTAAACAAACAGAGTCCGACATGGATCATTGATTTCCCTTTTAACTTGAATGGCATGTCTAGGAGGGAGGTTTGCAGTGTGGCAGATGGGTGATGCGCGCCCAGCTAATGGCTCATGGAAAGAAGGGTTTTGATTTCGGCGGCGCCACACTGGGTGAATCCTTCGGGGAGTTATCAGAAAGTCTGAAGATTTTGTAATTCGCTCTCCGCCAGGACGCTGCAAGAGTGGCAAACTAACCAGCGCTGTCCGTCCAAAATCAATGACCCACATCCACCCGTCTCGCACTTCAAGCTTTTAATCTTTCCTGTGGGGGTGTATGTGTGTGTGTAGCCGAAGTGGTCCGTCTACAAGATGATATGACCCAAACTTTTCCTCAGAGGAAAGATATTTAAAATATGTCTTTTTCTGTTACATTGCTGTGTTATCAGCACACTTACCTACCCTGATTGAGTACTGCTCAGGCTAGAAAACGTCTCACGATGAAAACATTGTTTCAGTTTGCATCGTTTTGATGTCAGCCTAATGTGATGGACAGACATTTGTCCGGGTTTTTTTTTTTTTTTTTTTTAGAGTAAACGTTATACTGAACGTAGGGATGAACCAAGCACCTCCTGCTTGGGCTTCAGGTCCCAGATGTTAATGAAACAAGTGTGTCCAGCCTTGGATGTCAGAGGTTGAAGTAGTTTCTGAGCAGAGAAGAACCTCGTTCTTCCACTTCCGTTTTTTTCTTCTTTTCACATCGATCGGTTCAGCGGGAGTATCAACGCTTTGCAAGAATAGAGCAGAGATCCGGATTCATCAGAAACAAACAGCGATATTTCTGATCACATTTTAAAGTGTCATGTAGCTTTAACCTGGATCATTTAAGACACAGGTGTCAAACTCCAGTCCTGGAGGGCCGCTGCCCTGCAACTTTTATATGTGCCTCTGCTGCACCACCTGAATAGAATAATTAGGTCATTAAGGCTCTGGAGAACTGATCTACACAAGATGGAGGTAATTAAGCCATTTCATTCCAGTGTTTTGTACCTGTGGCACATCTAAAAACTGCAGGACAGCGGCCCTTGAGGCCTGGAGTTTGACGCCGCTGATAAGACAATACAACACAAATATTAATTCAAACATCCATGACAGAATCAAAGCAACACTCCAGGGATGTTTTTGATGAGGGAAAAACATTGTAACATGATAGCAAGCTCGAAAAGTTGATTTTATATAACACTCCTCTATCACTTTGTTAGGCGACAGACTTTTCTATCACTATCACTAACAAAATAATACTAGCTGGTTAAGTAGTGTGTGCTCCCCTGGTCAGCTGTTTAACACATAAGCAGCTTCAAAGCTTAAAAAAAAATAGTTGGTGTCCCTGTTAGTTTCTACACTTGGATTTCTGTATTTTCTACACGCAGGAAATATTTTCAAGATGGCGTCATTTGTCTTTCTTTCAGCCTTCTTTCCGTCAGCTCACCAGCAGTACACAGAAACAGGTGGGAGAGGTGAAGCTCATAGATCACATGCTGCTCTGCACTGTAAAGAGCTTTTGAAATCACCAACTGTTGTTTGAATAAAAACGTTCCTGTGATCCTCTGCAGAAGCTCCAAATGCAACAGAAGGAGGATCAAACATGAGCCAGAGCAGGGGTGTCCAAAATGTGGCCGTTTGTGGCCTTTTGAATGATTCTGTGTGCTTCCACCATCAGACAAGTTAAAAACTCAACAGACAAAATTAAATCTTAAAACAAGACAAAGAAGTTCTTGGTACAACACAGATTTCTTATTCATCCGCCTGGTTTTTGCATTGCTTTTAACTATGTAGTAAGTAGAACTACAAACATCCAGCAGCTTTTAGTCAAAGCTGGCTTGGATGCTTTAGTTTTGTAACCCGCAAGTTCTCTCAATTTTACAATTTTTGGCCCTCAGAGCAAAAAGTTCGGGCACCACAGAGCTAGAGTAAAGTCGAATGATGTGACAAAAGGACTTGGTTCTTTGGTTTAGTAAAACCACACCGGGTCATTTGGTGTTTGTTCGTTTTTTTAAAGTCAATTACACATCAGCCCTTCAACCAGCTTCATATCCAATTTAGTGGGAAATTCAATCAGTCAGTTTGTAATTACAGAAGCAATTCACACTAGCTATCATTTCCAGGCACTTCACAAGACTAACGTCTAACTCATAGCTGTACAGAAATAATCCGATCATGTTCTGTTTTGTGAAAACATGTTTGCTCTTTTTCCATACCTGTAGACTTCCTCAAATCACTATTTGGCTTATATGACTCACAATATTTTAGTTACTACAACATTTAGCTGCCAGCAACAAACGAGAGAAGAATTAAAGTTCTGCTGCATTGCATCAGCGGCACCAGCATCCCATTTTCTTCTCACAACACTCCGTTTTCAGACCGAGGAGAGCGCAGACTGCAGTTCTGAAAGCCAAATATTTCCCTGTTCTTGGTGGATGCAGGGTTTTAGTCGCTGAACAGTTTGGAAGCGTATTTGTTGTATTTTTGGCTGGGCCGCATGCAGCACAGCCCATAATCCTCGGATGTCTCTTTGCCTGTCTGAAAGCAAAGTCTCAGACAGAAAGAGAGAGCGAGAGACTTCCTCTTGTTTTCGAGCGTCTCTTTCAGAGCCTGAATACAAATGAAGACTGTTCAGCCACTTTGACCCTAATGTGTGAGGTGCCTTTTGGTCAAAGGTAATATTATATTGAAGGAAGCTAACTTTCTTTGAGCTTTTTTCCACCCTCAGCTCTCAGCAAGCTGCAGTGGATCGCTATGGTTACAGAAATATTTTTTCTAGTATTTTTAAAAAAATTTGATTCACACAAATGGCTGGTGCTGTTTGGCGGTAGCTAGATTCAGAATATGACCTTGTGACTCTTGCATCTACATCGGCCCTTGGGTTTAAGATTTAGCACAATGCTTACTGTACTGCGCAATGTGCTTTTTAGTGGAAAACTTTCCATCACTGACCATGGTTTAGTAGCCAGCAACCTCCAAATATTAGGTTAGACATTTTTATTATTGTAGCTTCAATTATGTAACAAGCAATATGCTTATTTTATTAATGATTTTCCCTATCCTTTAAAATATATACGTATGCTTGAATTTAACATTAGTTGCTTGTACTTCATATGATGCTTTAAATAACTGTGATTTTTACCATGCCGAGTTATGACCGGTATCCATTATGCTGTCTAGAGGGCTCTGATGTGGATGTAAACATATTTTTATTTCTATTAAAGTTGCTTTGTTTTTTTAACAATGGCCATAAGAAGAACTGAGCAAACATTCTCTTAAATAAAAACAGGGGAAACCATTTTTAAAAGTAGGAGCTTTCTCTCAGCTCTAAGGTTTTACATGTAGTTGAAACCAGAAGTTTACATACACTGAATGCATATATATTTTTTGTCACTCTCCGAAGTGAAATCAGACCTAAATCTTTGTTTTAGGTCAGTTAGAATTAACATTATTGATTGTGTACCAGAATTGGCCAAGGGCGCTCCATAACCCAGCAGCATCAAGGTGTATCTAAAGACGTATTGTACGTCGTTGGATACACGACGTCTGTATGATGTACACTTTTAAAAAACACAAAGTCTTTATGTTGATGGTTTGA